>NC_138208.1:23605501-24350501 GCF_964194415.1 Vipera berus
GATGTAGAATAGCAATATATTATCCAAATAGAGGTCCACATAATTGCATTTCATATTTTTGGCTTGATGAATTACCAACTTCATTAATATCTGGAGGGTGCTGTTAAAACTGTGGATAATACACATTGTCATTTCCCATAAGTTATGAAACCTATGGTTAGCTACTTATCAAATCATTTTTTTCTAAATCTCACCATTTTGGGGAATAATCTGTGAGAACGTACATAGCTGGAGGAGATAAATATTTACTGAATAGTAGAGTTTTAATGCTGTAATTAATGCAAAGCCAGTTTGGTAGAAATGAATGTTCTAAAGCGTACATAGTGAAAGAGACGTTATTAAGGCATATTGTACCAACTGTCTCCAATGGAAATCTAAAGCAAAACTATATTCATTTATACTTCTAGTTGCAATACACCCCTCCCCAAATTTTTCACAATGTATTCATATATAATGTATTGCTTTACACAACAGACTTTGGTTAGGAAACTCAACAGTGTGCATTTGGGACATGGAAACATTTAGCATTTCTGTGACTTCCTAAATGTATCTCCATAATTAGGGAAGCAGAAAGGGAACTTCAGATATGAGTCATCTTTCCATCTGAGTTCAAGATTGGCTCATGACAATATTTTTCTTCAAATAGAAGAAAAATTAGAGCCTTGGTGGAGCAGTGGGCTGATGCCTCCTTAAGTAACACCAGCTGCCTGTAATTAGTGCAGGTTCACATCCCACCAGGCTTAAGGTTGACTCAGCCTTCCATCCTTCCGAGGTAGGGAAAATGAGGACCCAGATTGTTGGGGGCAATAAGCTGACTTTGTAATAATGCCGCTTGGTGTGTGTGTGAAAGCCCTAACAAGCAGGCATATACATAGAATGAAGGCTACTGCTGAGCTTGTAAGCCGCCCTGAGTCTTCGGAGAAGGGCGGGATATAAATGTAATAAAAATAAAAAATAAATAAATAAAAAATAAATATCAAGTGGCTATATTTTATGCTGATTTATCATATATACAAACTGGGATTCCCCCCCCCCTTTGTTTTATCAAATGAACGATTTGCTGAATGATTGTCTACAAATAATTTGCTATATAAAGACCTCCTTCTCCCCTGTTGTAGAGGAGTACTATACAGACATAGCCTTGAAAAAATACAGGTAGTCCTTCTCTTACAGCCATTTGTATACTGACCATTCAAAGTTGAAGCAGCTCTGAAAAAAGTAACTTATGACCATTTTTCACATGACCACTACAGCATCCCTGTGGTCATGTGATCAAAATTTGGATGCTTGGGAACTGCTTCATATTTATAATGGTTGCGGTGTCCCAGGGTCATGTGACCACCTTTTGCGACCTTCTGACAAGCAAAGTCAATGGGGAAGCCAGATTCATTTAACAACCATGCTAGTAACTTAACAACTGCAGCGGTTCACTTAACAGCTGTGGCAAGAAAGGTTGTAAAATGGGGTAAAACTCACTTATTAACTGTTTCCCGTACCAACAGAAATTATGGACTCAGTTGGGGCCGTAGGTTGAAGACTACCTATATGTAGAACCCATGAGGAAAATGGCTTAAATTTAATCCAGGAAATCCAGAGGGCATAAGAAAGGAATTCAAGATGGTTCTGCTTTGTCTCTCTTTAGTTTAGGAGGGAGAGAAAGAGAAATGCTCTCAGGCTATCAAGATTCAGTTATAGCCTACAGTATCAATAAAGTAAGACTTCTAATGTCTATTTCCTGACCTGTTCTGTTCTTAAAAAAGGACTGACATCTACCTTATTCAAAGCATTATGACTATTTCTCTACAGATAGTCCTAAGTTATGACCATAATGGAACCTATCCATAACGGTCGTAACTTGGGATGACTGTAAATTGGGTCACTCATATGACCGACCTTATTTTATAATCTTTTTTCCATCATTAAGCATATCCTGTGGTTGCTAGGTGAACGGCACAGTCTTTAAGCAAACCCATGGTTTTGCCAAAAACTGGAAGTAAATGCCATCATAAAATGCAGTCATTTGATTGCAGGATGCTGCAAATGGCATGTGACCTGTTGGAAATTTAAAACCAGGACGTAAATATCCCCAAGGAGAACCGTTGTAGCTTCAGATGATCATTAGGTGACTGGCCATAACTCAATGACTACCTGTGCACCTATCTCTAGCCTTGAGAGAAGTTCTCAGTTCTAGTGTTCAGGAATGTCACCTTCAGTATCTGGGCAGATAAGGATATGCTTACATGTTGCTTTTACAGTTAACATTCTCAGTTCACACTGCTTTTTCCTCTCCTTATTTCATTCTGTATAAAAATAACATTTTGGATTCCTAATCCAATATAAATTCCATACTACTACGAAAAAGCTAGAAAATTTTACTTAACACTGGTTTTAGTAGTTTGGATTTTTTTTCTCAGTCTTTGCTAAATTAAGTTATCCTGATCAACACAGTGTTTGCAGATGTCACTAAAATAAAATTACTACAATAAACACTGCAGCTGTTAGATTTGTATTATTGTGGAGAATATAAGTAAATAACATTTGAAATATTACCATATATACTTGAGTATAAGCCGACTCGAGTATAAGCCGAGACCCCCAATTTCACCCCCAAAAACTGGAAAAAGTTGTTGACTCGAGTATAAGCCGATCCGCCATTCTGCAAGCCTCTGCCGCCAGCAGAGGCTCGATCCGCCATTTTGCAAGCCTGAATACACAGGAATACCCTGTGTGGCCTTGGCTCTCCGGGAAGCCCTGGCTGTCCGCTTCCTCGCTCCACGCTGCTATTCGGGGCCCGCGCGTTCCCCGGGCAAATCGCGGCGCCCAGCAGGGGAGGAAACACGCCCGCTCCAGTCGCCCCCCCTTCCCTCAGGAGACGCGAAGCAAGTGACCGCCCGGAGCTTACCGAGGACTTGCTTCGGTGCTTCCAGGATCGCGCGCACCTCTCCCAAGCCGCCGCCGTCCGGAGACCTGCCGAAGTTTGGGGAGGTTTGGGGAGGTGCGCGCGCACCTCCCCAAACCTCCCCAAACGTCGGCAGGTCTCCGGACCTCTGCGCCCTGCCTGCCTGCTTCTTTCCGCTGCGGAAAGAAGCAGGCAGGCAGGGCGCGGAGGAACGGAGACCTGCCGACGTTTGGGGAGGTTTGGGCGCCTCCCCAAACGTTGCCGGGTCTCCGTTCCTCTGCGCCCTGCCTGCCTGCTTCTTTCCACAGCGGAAAGAAGCAGGCAGGCAGGGCGCAAAGGAACGGAGACCCGGCGACGTTTGGGGAGGTTTGGGCGCCTCCCCAAATATCCCCAAACGTCGCCGGGTCTCCGTTCCTCTGCGCCCTGCCTGCCTGCTTCTTTCCACAGCGGAAAGAAGCAGGTAGGCAGGGCGCAGAGGAACGGAGACCCGGCGACGTTTGGGGAGGTTTGGGCGCCTCCCCAAATATCCCCAAACGTCGCCGGGTCTCCGTTCCTCTGCGCCCTGCCTGCCTGCTTCTTTCCGCTGTGGAAAGAAGCAGGCAGGCAGGGCACAGAGGAACGGAGACCCGGCGACATTTGGGGATATTTGGGGAGGCGCCCAAACCTCCCCAAACGTCGCCGGGTCTCCGTTCCTCCGCCCCCTGCCTGCCTGCTTCTTTCCGCTGTGGAAAGAAGCAGGCAGGCAGGGTGCAGAGGAACGGAGACCCGGCGACGTTTGGGGAGGTTTGGGGAGGTGCGCGCGCACCTCCCCAAACCTCCCCAAACTTCGGCAGGTCTCCGGACGGCGGTGGCTTGGGAGAGGTGCGCGGGATCCCGGAAGCACCAAAGCCTCGGCCGCGCACAAGTCCTCGGTAAGTTTTTTTTGTTGACTAGAGTATAAGCCGAAGTGGAATTTTTCAGCCCAAAAAGTGGGCTGAAAAATTCGGCTTATACTCAAGTATATACGGTAAATTGTATGCATTACGTATCTGAACATATGTGTAGCAGTTTTATTTGTGTGTGTATGTGTGTGTGTGTGTGTGTGTGTACAGTACATTTGTTTGTGTGTACGTTTGTGTGCCTGTGAATACACGCAGACAGACAGACACAGATGCACAGACAGATACACGGACACTGATATATATGAGAGAGAGAGAGAATGTTCCTAGTATCTATATTATAACGCATATGAGGCTTTTTCTTTTACTTCAAGCCAAAACTCATTTATTTAACACACACACACACACAGCATGAGCATCTTCCAACCCAGTATTTTATTTTATGACACACATCTTAAAGTCCTTCCTAATTCTACTGTTGAATTTTGGGTTCACATTCAGAAAAGAAATCGTATTTCTAGTTCTGTCTTGGAGGTGTGCTATGAACTATCCTATCTCGCAATATCCATTCTCCTTGTGATCTCATTTTTGTCCTTTGTTTAATGTAATCCTTATGTCACCAAAATGTTGCATACCTACCTACTATAGGTAGCTTATTACTCTGTGAGGTTCAAACCCTCTAACGGGAATTGAACTTATGGGCCTTTTCATTTCAGTAGACAATACACATTTGATTATATACAGTGCATTAGTTTAAGAGGGTATCCAGGTCCAGATGCTTAGTCATTGCAGGAAGGTTTATATAGCAAGTGTCAGAATTGTATATAGAGTTCCCCTTCCCTTGAAATCTCAGAGCAGAGAAGTACAGATATCATTATGTCATGTTCCCATATATAAGGTTTTACATGACTTCCAGTCTCAATCTAGGACAGATTATTTATCTAGGGTCTGTAATCTGTGCTCTTCAGGCAGAAATTAGGTGTCCAATTCAGCCCTTCTACTCTACTGAGCCTCCGTACTATCAGCCCCCTCTACCACAAAGATCCTGCAGGAGAAGGGCAGTGTGGACAAACGTGGGATCTGGCAGGGTGAGATCTGTGAACCATAAACACAAAGCTTTCGCTGTGTCCCTGCACAACAGATACAGTGCCCTTTCTTACCTTAATAGGGACATTAAGGAGACAGGTAAAGGTATCTGTGATAATAACTCAAATAAGCAAGGGATCGTGGTCCAAGATGAAAAACTTGTTTTCGACAGGGAGAAGTGCGAATCTGGTATTACACACCAGTCATGCAAGAACAGAAAGGCATCCAAAAAGAGAAGCTACCTTCTGGTTGGTGATTCAATTATAAGGGATTTAAATTTAGGAAAGGACACAGAGGTTTCGAAAGAGCATCAGGTGTCTTCCAGGTCCTACTGCCAGTAGGGAGAAGAAGCGTATTTCTAAAATAATCAAAAATGCCAGCAAGGACTGTGATGTGGAGGCTATTGTACATCTTGGCACTAATGATCTGTCCCCAAAAAATTTACTCTCTGTGCAGAATGATTTCCAGAGCTTGGGGCAGGAACTTAGCAGAATAGGCTCTAGGCTTACTTTTTCAGAGGTATTACTAGTGTATAAGGAGCAAAATGGAAAAGGCCAGTGTATGGCACAATTCAATATGTGGCTAAAGGAGTGGTGTAAAGGGGAAGGCTTTGGATATATTAGTCATGATATCTGTAGCTGGTCCAATGAAAAAATTTACAAAAGAGATGATTTACATCCTTCAAAGAAAGGGACTAAGTTACTCAGCTATAAATTCACAGATTTTCTGGAGGAATATTTAAACTAAACAGTGGGGAAGTGAGTTAATTGATGTAGAACATCTCTGTCCCCGCCAATCTAAACATTATAGGGTTATCAATGCATGTAACATAGATGTGTGTGTGGACAAGAATATCAACCTTGCTGTCAAGCAAAATCAAGCTTCTATTAGCAATTGCCACACAAAGTGCACTAACCAAACAGGTGGTAAGAAAATAGGGGAACTCAGGCACCACACAGGTTATGTAGAAAGTAAATACAGGGTCAGACATAAAGGACTCAAATGTCTATACACCAATGCACAGAGTATGAATAGCAAACAGGGTGAACTAGAAATTCAGGTTAACGAGGGCAGATATGATATTGTTGCCATTACAGAAACATGGTGGGATGAAACCCACAAATGAAACACACAGCTAGAGGGATTTAAATTATTTAAAAGAAACAGATCAAATAAAAGAGGAGGTGGAGTTGCCCTCTATATAAGGAATAACTACATCTCTACAGAAATAGAGCACAACAATAATGAAAACTGGAAACCTGAATGCATTTGGGTCAATATAAAAGGGGGGGATAACATTGACATAGGTGTATGTGTACTATAGGCCACCCACCCAACCAAACAGAGGAAATAGATTAACTTTTTGCTAGTCAGCTAACTAAGGTATGTAGGAAGCGCATCACAATAGTAATGGGGGACTTTAACTACCCTGACATCAACTGGGAGACAAACTCTGCACCAAGTGAAAGATCAAACAGATTCCTAGCAGACAATATTGTCACCCAAAAAGTAGAGAAGGGAACTAGGGGATTAGCCATTTTGGATCTAATTCTCACTAACAGAGATGAAATGATAGAAGGTGTTAAAGCCACAGGAACCTTAGGAGGAAGTGATCATGCAATATTGGAATTCAACATTATGGAAGCACAAGCAATAGAACACAGCCAAACTAGAGTCTTGGACTTTAAAAGAGCTAATTTCAATAAACTTAGAGAGACCATGGGAAGAATTCCATGGATGAGAATCCTAAAGGGGAAAAGAACTCAAGAAGCTTTGGAAATTTTCAAAACTGAGATAATAAAAGCCCAGTCTAGCACAATACCAACGAAGAGGAAAAATAATAGCTCTCAAAAGAAACCAGCGTGGCTGCATAAAGAACTCTCTGACAAATTGAAAGATAAAAAGGACAAGTATAGAAAGTGGAAAGAGGGGCACATAACTAAGTCAGAATATCAGCAAATAGCCCGAGCCTGCAAACATGAAGTGAGGAAAGCTAAGGCTCAAAATAAACTAAGGCTTGCTACCAAAGTCAACAATAACAAAAAAAGTTTCTTTCAACATGTAAAAAACAAGAAAAAAGTGAAGGAAATGACTGGTCCATTAGTGGGTGAAAGTGTCAAGAAGGTGACAAGGAACAGGGAGAAAGCAGGACTATTTAACTGGTTTTTTGCATCTGTCTTTACACAAAGGGAAAAAACAGACCAACCTATCAAAAATAGTTCCATAAAAAAGAGAATAGAAACACAAGTTAAGATAGGCAAGAAAATGATAAGTGAGCACCTGTCCAGTCTAGATGAGTTCAAATCACCAGGACCAGATGGATTACACCCCAAGGTTCTCAAGGAACTGGCAGATGTGATCTCAAAACCACTGAACTATATTTTTCAAAGATCCTGGAGCACTGGGGAACTACCAGAGGATTGGAAAAGAGCTGATGTAGTTCCCATCTTTAAAAAAGGGGGGGGGAATGGATCCAGGAAATTACAAACCTATCAGCCTGACCTCAATACATGGGAAGATTCTGGAAAAGATAATCAAACAACGAATCAGTGAGCACCTAGAGGCAAACAAAGTCATTACTAAAAGCCAACAAGGGTTTGTCAAAAACAGAACATGCCAGACAAATCTCATTGCATTCTTTGACCAAGTGATAAAATTAGTGGATCAGAGGAATGCTGTGGATATAATTTACTTGGACTTCAGTAAGGCATTTGATAAAGTAGATCACAATCTTCTAATTGATAAGATAGAAAAATGTGGGTTAGACAGAATCACCACCAGATGGATTCATAGCTGGCTGACCAACCGTACTCAGCGTGTGGTCCTCAATGGAACCACATCTACATGGAGGGAACTTCCGGTTGCCCTCCGGGTGAGATTCAAGGTGCTGGTGATGACCTATAAAGCCCTGAATGGCTTGGGTCCGGGATATCTGAGGGAACACCTGCTGCCAGCATCAAGCTCCCTTCGTCCAGTGCGCTCCCACAGGGAGGGTCGTCTCAGGGTGCCGCCGATAAAAGACTGTCGGCGGATAACACCCAGGGGAAGGGCCTTCTCTGTGGGTGCGCCTGCCCTCTGGAACCAGCTGCCCATGGAGCTTAGGACTGCCCCCGACCTTCGCACATTTCGCCGGGACCTGAAGACCTGGCTCTTTGAGCTCTCCGGCCCAGGCTGAGAATTTTTAACTGGGTTTTTTTAATTTTAGGGATAATTTAATCTTTTTAATTTGTTTTTAACTTTTGTACTGGTTGTTTTAAATACCCTGTAAACCGCCCTGAGTCCTTCGGGAAAGGGCGGTATATAAATCTAATAAAATAAAATAAAATAAACTATGTAGTGGGGTGCCCCAGGGCTCTGTTCTGGGCCCAGTGCTCTTCAACATCTTCATCAACAATTTGGACAAAGGGATAAATGAGGAACTCATCAAATTTGCAGACGACACCAAGCTGGCAGGAATAGCCAACACTCCAGAAGATAGGCTTAAGATACAGGGGGATCTGGACAGACTTGAACACAGGGCGCAATCTAACAAAATGAAATTTAATGTTGAAAAAAGTAAGATTCTACATTTAGGCTCAGGAATTCTGGGAGTTGAAATCCACGAGTCATAAAAGAGCCAAGGTTGCCTACCCCTGGTATAGGGGATACCTTGCTCAATAGTAGTAACTGTGAGAGGGATCACGGAGTCCTAGTGGACAATCACTTAAATATGAGCCAGCAGTGTGCTGCAGCTGCCAAAAAAACCAACACAGTGCTAGGCTGCATTAACAGAGGGATAGAATCAAGATCACGTGAAGTATTAATACCACTTTACAATGCCTTGGAAAGGCCACACTTGGAATACTGCATCCAGTTTTGGTCACCATGATGTAAAAAAGACATTGAAACTCTAGAAATAGTACAGAGAACAGCAACAAAGATGATTAGGGGACTGGAGACTAAAACATATAAGGAACGGCTGCTGGAATTGGGTGTGTCTAGTTTAATGAAGAGAAGGACAAAGGGGGACATGATAGAAGTGTTCCAATATCTCAGAGGCTGCCACATAGAGGAGGGACTCAAGCTATTTTCCAAAGCGCCCACAGGCAAAACAAGAAGCAATGGATGGAAACTAATCAAGGAGAGAAGCAACCTAGAACTAAGGAGAAACTTCCTGACAGATAGAACAATTAACCAGTGGAACAACCTGCCTCCAGAAGCAGTGAATGCTCCAACACTGGAAGTTTTTAAGAAGAGAATGGACAGCCACTTGTCCAAAATAGTATAGGGTTTCCTGCCTGAGCAGGGGGTTGGACTAGATGACCTCCAAGGTGCCTTCCAACATTATTATTATTATTGTTGTTGTTGTTGTTGTTAGCTGCGAAGTCGTGTCCGACTCATCGCAACCCTATGAACAACGTTCCTCCAGGCCTTCCTGTCCTCTAACATCTTCTGGAGTCTATTTAAGCTCACACCTACTGCTTCAGTGACTCCATCCAGCCACCTCATTCTGTCGTCCCCTTCTTCTCTTGCCATCAATCTTTCCCAGCATTAGGCTCTTCTCCAGTGAGTCCTTCCTTCTCATTAGGTGGCCAAAGTATTTGAGTTTTAGCTTCAGGATCTGGCCTTCTAAAGAGCAGTCAGGTTGGATCTCCTCTAGGACTGACCGGTTTGATCGCCTTGCAGTCCAAGGGACTTGCAGGAGTCTTCTCCAGCACCATGGTTCAAGGCCTCAATTCTTTGGCGCTCAGCATTTTTTATGGTCCAGCTTTCACTGCCATACATTGCAACTGGGAAGACCATAGCCTTGACTATACGCACTTTTGTTGACAGGGTGATGTCACTGCTTTTTAGTGTGCTGTCTAGGTTTGCCATTACTTTCCTCCCCAGGAGCAAGAGTCTTTTAATTTCTTGGCTACAGTCCCCATCTGCAGTGATCTTGGAGCCCAGGAAAATAAAATCTGTCACTACCTCCATTTCTTCCCCATTTGCCAGGAATTGAGAGGGCCGGATGCCATGATCTTGGTTTTCTTAATGTTAAGTTTCAACCCAACTTTTGCACTCTCCTTCTTCACCCGCAACAAGAGGCTCTTTAGTTCTTCTTCACTTTCTGCCATTAGAGTGGTATCATCTGCATATCTTAGGTTGTTGATATTTCTTCCGGCAATCTTAATTCCAACTTTTGATTCCTCTAACCCTGCCTTTCTCATGATGTGCTCTGCATATAAGTTAAATAGGCAGGGCGACAGTATACAGCCTTGCCGGACTCCTTTCCCAATTTTGAACCAATCAGTGGTTCCGTGTCCCGTTCTCACTGTTGCTTCTTGGCCCACATATAGGTTTCTCAAGAGACAAATAAGATAGTATGGTACGCCCATCTCTTTAAGAACTTGCCACAGTTTGTTATGATCCACACAATCAAAGGCTTTAGCATAGTCAATGAAGCAGAAGTAGATGTTTTTCTGGAACTCCCTAGCTTTCTCCATGATCCAACGTATGTTGGCAATTTGATCTCTAGTTCCTCTGCCTCTTCGAAATCCTGCCTGTACTTCTGGTAGTTCTCGGTCCACATACTGCTGGAGTCTAGCTTGTAGGATTTTAAGCATAACTTTACTAGCATGAGAAATGAGTGCAATGGTGCAGTAGTTTGAACATTCTTTGGCACTTTTTTCTTTGGAATTGGAATGTAAACTGATCTTTTCCGATCCTGTGGCCACTGTTGAGTTTTCCAAATTTTCTGGCAAATTGAGTGTAGCACTTTTACTGCATCGTCTTTTAAGATTTTGAATAGCTCAGCTGGAATACTGTCACCTCCACTAGCTTTGATGTTGCTCAGCTTTTCTAAGGCCCACTTCACTTCATATACTAGGATGTCTGGCTCGAGGTCAGTGACCACCTCACTGTGATTATCAAGGACATTAAGCTCATTCTTGTATAGTTCTTCTGTGTAATTTTGCCACCTCTTCTTAATCTCTTCTGCCTCTGTTAGGTCCCTACCAGTTTGGTCCTTTAAAATGCCCATTTTTGCATGAAACGTTCCCTTCATCTCTCCAATTTTCTTGAAAAGATCTCTGGTCCTCCCTATTCTATTGTTTTCTTCTATTTCTTTGCACTGTTCATTTAGGAAGGAATTCTTATCTCTTCTAGCTATTCTCTGGAATTCTGCATTCAATTGGGCGTATCTTTCTTTTTCTCCCTTGCCTTTCGCTTCCCTCCTTTCCTCAGCTATTTGCAAAGCTTCCTCAGACAGCCATTTTGCTTTCTTGCATTACTTTTTCTTTGGGATGGTTTTGGTTGCTACCTGTTGTACAATGTTGCGAACCTCTGTCCATAGTTCTTCAGGCACTCTGTCTATCAGATCTAATTCCTTAAATCTATTTGTCACCTCTACTGTATATTCAACAGGGATATGATTTAATTCATACCTGACTGGCCTAGCGCTTTTCCCTACTTTCTTCAGTTTAAGCCTAAACTTTGCAATGAGAAGCTCATGGTCTGAGCCACAGTCAGCTCCTGCTCTTGTTTTTACTGACTGTATAGAGCTTCTCCATCTTTGGCTGCAGAGCATATAGTCAATCTGATTTCTGTGTTGACCGTCTGGTGTTCTCCATGTATAGAGCCGTCTCTTGGGTTGTTGGAAAAGAGTGTTTGCTACGACCATCGTATTCTCTTGACAAAATTCTATCAGCCTGTGCCCTGCTTCATTTTGTACTCCAAGGCCAAACTTGCCTGTTATTCCGGTTATCTTTTGGCTTCCTACTTTAGTATTCCAATCCCCCATGATGATAAGGACATCATTTTTTGGTGTTAGTTCTATAAGGTGCTGTAGGGCTTCATAGAACTGGTCAATTTCATCCTCTTCAGCACTGGTGGTTGGGGCATAGACTTGGACTACTGTGATATTGAATGGTTTGCCTTGGATTCGAACTGAGATCATTCTGTCATTTTGAGGATTGTATCCCAGTATTGCTTTTCCTACACTTTTATTGACTATGAAGGCTACTCCATTTCTTCTGAGGGATTCTTGCCCGCAGTAGTATACCTGATGGTCATCTGAATTAAATTCTCCCATTCCTGTCCATTTTAGTTTGCTGATACCTAAGATGTCGATGTTCAGTCTTGTCATCTCTTTTTTGACCACGCCCAGCTTTCCTTGATTCATGGATCTTACATTCCAGGTTCCTATGGAGAAAAAATCTTTACAGCATCGGACTTTCCTTTCACCACCAGACACATCCACAGCTGAGCGTTCTTTCGGCTTTGGCCCAGTCGCTTCATTCTCTCTGGCACTACTAGTACTAGCCCTCTGCTTTTCCCCAGTAGCATATTGGACGCCTTCCGACCTGAGGGGCTCATCTTCCAGTGTCATATCGTTTTGCCTTTTGGTACTGTCCATGGGGTTTTCATGGCAAAGATACTGGAGTGGGTTGCCATTTCCTTCTCCAGTGGATCACATTTTGTCAGAACTCTCTGCTATGACCTGTCTGTCTTGGGTGGCCCTGAACGGCATAGCTCATAGCTTCATTGAATTACACAAGCCCCTTCACCACAACAAGGCAGTAATCCTTGGAGGGGATTATTGTTATTATTATTATTATTATTATTATTATTATTATTATTATTATTATTATTATTATTATTATTATTGTTGTTGTTGTTGTTGTTGTTGTTATTATTATTATTATTATTATTATTATTATTATTATTATTATTATTATTATTATTATTATTATTATTATTGCATGGGCCCCCAACCTTTCTTGGTTGGTGGCCCAGTGCAGTGGGAGGGGTGGAGACACATTTATTTGTGCATACATGCGTGCACAAATGGGACTGCAAGCGCACACAAATGGGGCCATGATTGCACATGCAATGCAAATGGGGCCACGAGCACCCGCACGATGCTTGGGTGATGCTAGTGTGAGTGGGGGAAGTGTGCACTCGCAGCGACGATAGCACCGGCATGCTGCCACAATGCTATCATGAGTGGGGGGATGGGCTCATGGTGACACTGGGTAATGCCTGTACGATGCTCACGGTATCGCTAGTGCCCATGTGACACTGCGATGCTAGCGCGAATGGCGGTGCACACGCACACACAAATGTGCACTGGCCAGCCACTCAGGTGGCCCAGTGGCCAACAGCCCATGGCCTGGTAGTGGGTCACAGCCCACAGGTTGTGGACCTCTGATCTAATGAACAGGGATTCCCCATTTTTACATAGCAGATAACCTATGTGGTATTTTCTGTTACATTGACCACCATGTGACTGGTTTTGTCCTATTTGGACATCAAAATGAATCACCTGATGGTCTTCCCCATAAATGTTATACCCATATATTGGATATTATACCCCAAAGAATAACGACTACTACTCATTTCTGTTGAGCCACAGTACAATAAAACTGGTCACATAGTGACTCCTATTGATCAGTGTAGCTAAAAACACCACAAGGGATATACTGCATAGACATACACACACACACACACTTTTCAGTGTACCACAATGAAGCAGAAGAAATAGAAAGTAGCCTTAACAATCTTTATTAGTAAATAGAAGCCAAGAGAATATCTGTTTCCAATATAACTTGGCATTATGCTGTAAGCATTTGCATCACAGAATTTAACTATTTAACAAAATGGATTGAAGAAAAGCTGATGGTGTTGGGCTTATTTCAAAAGAGTAATCTTTTGGTGATAAGAGTCACAAAAATAATCTAACTTCATTAAGTTAGATGCCATTTCAGTTTCTACATCCGTCTATTATATTAAGAATTCACTGTTTAATGTTTGTATATCTGCCCTATCTCTTTCAGAATACTCTCCCTCCTGTCTCTTTCAGAATATCATCCTAAATAAGCTTTTTCCCCCTTCTGCACTATTTTTTTGTTTTTCCTGCATCACCTGTCTTTTTTCTCAGCATCATCTCAGAACTCTATTAGAATTAACTCTGCAGTGATTGACATGTTGTAATTGTTTCATCCTTGTGTAAGAGATGGCAGTATTTTGTCGCTAAGGCATCCAACCCTTGCAACAGAATAAATTCATATTATGGTAGTTCACAGATGGTTAAATGCTTTTGGGGAAAAATCAAAACTAGTAACTTGAAAAATACATAAATGCTTTCTGCAAACAGTTGCAGACAAGCTATATATGTAAGAAAACAATGCTTAGGCTAATGCAAAAGACTTAATTCTGCATCATGGTGGCCAGTCTAGTTAGAGAAGAAATTTGCTATTCAAATGACTCCACCATGAGTCAAATGAAGTTGATGCCATTTGCTGATTGCTATCTTTAAGGGGGGGTTGCAAATTATGGAAAACACAGCTGTAGCCATAGTATTTACATACAAAATATGTACGTAGAAGTTTGTCTTATCTTAAAGTAATTTGTTGCCAGTGTTAGTTATAGCAGTTATTTCTAATTTGGTGCAAGTAGTTAAGATTGTGAGTTTGTGAGTTCTATCCCAACTTAGGCCAGCTGGGTCACCTTGGGGCCAGTCATTGTCTCTCAATCCTTGGAAGGAGGCAATAGCAAACCATTTGTGCAATCTTGCCAAGAAAATTGCAGCAACTTGTCCAGTCAGTCAGGAACATCAACACTGACATGAAAGAACAACAACAACTTTGTATCATTATATTCTCCTTATGTGAGGGACGCGGTGGCTCAGTGAGTTAGGACGCTGAGCTTGTCGATCAGAAGGTTGGCAGTTTGGCGGGTCAAATCCCGAGTGCCGCGTAACAGAGTGAGTGTCTGTTACTCGTCCTAGCTTCTGCCAACCTAGCAGTTTGAAAGCACATAAAAATGCAAGTAGAAAAATAGGGACCACTACGGTGGGAAGGTAACAGCATTCCGTGCGCCTTTGGCATCTAGTCATGCCGGCCACATGACCACGGAGACGTCCTCGGACAAACGCTGGCTCTTCGGCTTTGAAACGGAGATGAGTCGGAAACGACTAGCACGCATATGCGGGGGAAACTTTACCTTTACCTTTACTCTCCATATATGTTTTTTTTCTTCAGCATTTTCCTAAAGTATACACTGGACAGCCATGAAATTCCATGGCAAAAGAAACCTTTGTTGTCAAGTTGCAGATCTGCATTACTAGGAGGTAGCAGGATAGTATCAGCAACATGTTTCAGATGATGTCTGGTTTGGCAATGCAGAGGCTTTTTTTTTCTTCCTGTTCAACCATGTCCAATTCTTGGAGACTGCCTAGATAAGTCCCTGAAGTTTTTTCTGGCAAGGTTTATCAAAAAAATGGTTAAATACTCATTTATTTTTTATTAAAACTATAAAACAGATTAAAACATTAAGAAAAAGACCTGGCACCAAGTCAAACTTCTAATATGCAGTCATCTATTCCCAGTGCTTGAGGGGAAAGACTGGTCTTCAAAGCTTTACAGAAGGCCAGGAGGATGGAGGCCTGCTGAACTTCAGGGGCCCAGAGTGTGCCATAGAGCAGGGGCTGCCATGGAAAAGACATGCTTCTAGCTCCCACCTGCTGACAATTGTTCTATGGAAGATTCTCCTTTGTTTTCCAAGACAAGCAAAACAGGAAAGCTCAGCAGTGACTGCAACTGGGCTCCATCAAAACAAGCCTTTAAAAAGAAAACTATTTTTAGGCTGTAGCTGCTAGAATGCTATTAATGAAAATCTATTTTCAGGTTGTAGTTGTTGGAATGCTGAATGAGAGAATTGCGGTTACTTGTCCTTGCACTGTCCCAAAAGAGCGGAATAGCGTGCCCTGTTCTTGTGTGGGTTTTTTGGAGGTCTCACGGGCCCTGCAAAAGGAGGGCCCTTTCATGTGCCTGAGACCTGCTCTCCCTGGGCTTGTGCAAACTCTGAAAATCATGTGGAAATGCTTGCTCGGTTTTCAGAGGCCTTAGAGGGCTTGCATGTCAGCAAAAATGGCATGGTCAGTGGCCCCCAACCTTTGGGGCACCAGGGACCAGTTCCGTGAAGAGAGGTGTGGTTTCACATGCTGCCTGCATCCTGTGTTTGCACAGCCTGGTTTCTGGCATACTGTGGCCCAGGGCCAGTACACGGACTGGGGGTTTGGGGACCCCTGTCATAGGTTCATCCTCACTGGATTAGGCATTAGTCACAACATTGTACTAGACAGTTGACCAATACTTGAAAAAACACCTTTAACATGATTGGTGTTCATATCTTTAGTATATTCTAATGGGAAAAATTTAGATTTCTCCCAAATAATTTACACAAATCTATCCAGTTTTTGTTGTATACTCACAGCGTATAATTAATCTTTCATCATGCCATCTGCCACATTGAATGGTTTTTAATTACAAAACTAATGTCTGAAAAATCCTTAACTCTGCCACTCTCAAAACTTAATGTTCAGATGTACATTTCTATTCAATAAGTATGAAGAGAGGTGAAAATCCTGCATTTATTTATTGAAATCCAGAGCACCACTTACCCTTAATGGGCTTGGGTTATGAATGTCACAATTTTTTGTTGTTACAGATGGGGAACTCAGGGGGATTTTACCACAACCCATCCTCGGCCTGTCGTCAAAGTGAAACTTTTTACAGAAAGCACAGGGGTCTTGGCACTTGAAGATAAAGAGCTAGGAAGGGTGAGTGTTAACATTTTTTTTACTAGTATAAAATATTGAGTAAGAGGGTAACTGCTATAAGCTTCTTTGTGAACCCCATAAATATGTATTAGTTTCAGACTTGCAGTAAAAACCCAATTTATAGATAACAAATTATTAATGACTTGTAACCAGAATGTATGGAGAATGGCAAGATGTTTGGCCTATGCAATTCATAAAGGTAAAATAGAATTTGTCAATAATTGATATTTACTTTATCTCTGAAACGGTGAACCTGGTACTTTTGGTGTAAAAAGTAATGTCGTACCTATTAAAGGTAGATAATAACAGCTGATTTTTAACTGTGCTTTATGCTTTATTCATTTTTTTTGCTAGTGACGGTCTGATAAATAAGGAATAAGCTAACTAGCCTTCTCCAGATATGTTAGAATAGTAACTGCCAGAATTTCTAGCCAAAATGATATTTTCTGAGAATTTGGGAGTTGTATGACCAAAACATCAGGAGAAGAAGCCTGAAAAGGTGAATAAAGATTATACCTCAGGTTGTAACAAATTCCAGTTATTATGTGCTCAGTATCTGTTCAGTAATATATTGGTGAGGGGAAGATGATAAAAAAATGGTGGCTGTGGCAGTTTGATCAAAGCCCCATTTGCTTTGGATCATATACAAATGGGATGAATCATCTTTTTGTCTTTTCTAGAATGCCACTGCATCTGGTATAGATTGTCCTTATTTAATGACCACAACTGGGACCAGCAACTTGGTCATTAAGTGAAGGGGTTGCTAAATGAAACCCTGACTGTGTTTATGATCTTAATTCAGCTCTTTGTTTTACAGACCTGTAAAGTTAGAAATACAAGGATTGGTTGTCAGGTTACATTTTCATCATTGTGTAACTGCAAACAGTCACTAAATGAGTCATTTGCTAAATGAGGACTAGCCATTACTGAATTTTAATTAAGCCTCCACTTAGAGTATCTGGGTACTTTACAGTTCATTTGAGATAAAACAGTAACTTTAAAAACATGATGTATGAAATTATTACAATAAAATCCAGGTATTCCTTGCTTACCAACCGTTCATTCAATAACAATTTAAAGTTATAATAGTGCTGAAAAATATCTTTCTAGCCCATTTAAAAACATTTGAGATCTTTGCATTTCAAGAGAATAAGCTATTTGCTCTTTTATGTATTGAAAGCTATGTGATCATATATTGGTAGTAGGTAAGGGTCAGGCAAGGGACACGGTGGCTCAGTGCGTTAGGACGCTGAGCTTGTCGATCAGAAGGTCAGCAGTTTGGCAGGTTGAATCCCGAGTGCTGCGTAACAGAGTGAGCACCTGTTACTCGTCCCAGCTTCTGCCAACCTAGCAGTTCAAAAGCACGTAAAAATGCAAGTAGAAAAATAGGGACCACTAAGGTGGGAAGGTAACAGTGTTCCATGCCGGCCACATGACCACGGAGATGTCCTCAGACAAGCGCTGGCTCTTCGGCTTTGAAATGGAGATGAGCACCGGCCCCTAGAGTTGGAAACGACTAGCACGCATGTGTGGGGGAACCTTTACCTTTACTTTTTAAGGGTCAGGCAAAGAAAAGATTGTCTACAGAAATTGCTTGCTTTTTCTCTCTTCACCCTCACCACCACAGAATGGAAAGAAAGGAAGAGATTTCAACAGAGTACTACTGTAAGATGTTTATGTAGCATACCCATGGCTCCCACGCCCAGGTTGTGGCGCAGTCACATTGCTTTCAGTGTAAAGAAGACAGTAAGCAGGCACTTGAGCATTGCAAAGGCCAGCAGAATGGTTAGGAGGCAAATAAAAACCCAAAATGTGTAACTGAGTAATCTTGTCTTTTTCTAGCTGGAAAGCACAGTTGTGCCAATTAAGGACCACTTCACTTAGCAGCAGAGTTGACAATTTCAAAGAGAGTCATTAAGCAAGAATTCCCGGGAGCCGGAAAATTAAAGAGTTGACATTAAGTTATGATCCTTTGCAGATCATGCTTATTAAAAGAAAATTGGATAAAGCAAGTAACAATGTCAATGGAAAAGCCTCCAACACTTGATTCCAGCATTGAGGTGCATCATTATACTGAAGTATACAGTTCAGTATTTAAAAAAGATGCACATGGTGGAACACATAATTTATACTTGGTTTGAAGGCAAATTCTTTGTGTGAGGCATTGTCAGACTTAGCAAGCAATATAGCCTGAAAGAGATGTGGTGCTGGTTACTAAGTTGGCTAGCTTCAATAAAAGGTTTGGATCGATTCATGAAAGTCATGTGGATCAATAACTATTAGCCTTGATGGCAGTGTGACTGTCTCTGAAGGCCGTCTGCTGAGAGACTACTGAGAGACTTCCTTGTGCATTTAGTTGGCCACTGTGAGAACAGTCTGTTGGATTAGATGGGCCTGAGGTCCGATCCAGCAGGGCACTGCTTATGTTCAATTTGTTCCTAACTGTGTAAGATCTGCTGTTCCCTTTCTCCAAAGCAAAAGAGGATTATTTAAAAGATACAACTATTACTGACTCTTTGGTTTCTTGAAGCAGCACAGAAAGAAAAAACAGTATAACCGGTTAGGAGATGTCTTATACAAATTAAGCTGCACTATTTCTGGAAAAATAGTGCTAGGTTATGTAGTTGATCAAATGATTTGGATGGTTGTCACTGCAATATGGGCTTTGATTACTGAGAAATAAGAGCCATTCTTGATATTTTTTTATGGGCTATGGGATTTCAATTGCATACTAAATTGCATGAGAAGATATAAGAGGTTTATTGTATTCCTGAAATCTTTGTAAAACTGATTCCGGATTTAAAATAACAACAACCCTTACCAGAAGCTAGGAATTATGAATATTATCCATATATTCAAAACTGATAGCGATGCAACATTTTCTGTTGGGAATAACATCCTATTCTATGATATGATGGAAGAGGTCATCATCTAGATTAATTTGTGCATGAAGGCCTAAGTGTTTCATTGAAATGAATAAATGCACTGGGAAGGGCTTTCAAATTCCTAAGAAACTGCGGACTTAGAGCAATAAAAGTCGTAGAGATTCTTTTGGTTGTGTTATCTGACTTGATACAAGTAGTCTTCAACTTTCAACTGAAATGAATCCTTCCTGTTATGGTTATAAATTGTGATAGTTGTAAAGTGAATCATCATGTGGCTGACTCAATTTTATGACCTTTTTTTGCAATGGTTGTTAAGGAATTGCCACAGTCATAAAATCAGGAGATCCAGGCAGTTCAAATGACTATAAGAATTTATTTTAAGCTTAAGCTCTCTACAAGAATCTGAACTATTAAGGTCAAAGGAATTCATAGTGGGCCGCACTTAGATCTCTTGTAGGCACAAAGAGACTCATGACTGATGATGCATTTGACCCCTCCCTCGGGCTCAGTTTGATCATCTCCTACACTGCTGCAGTCATTAAGCAAACACTGCAGCTATTAAGAGACTTCATTGTTTACTATAGGGCATTTTAAGTAAACTGGAAGTAAACACCAGTTTGGGGCAAAAATGTAAATCATGATCATATGATCATGGGATACTGCAGACAGTCATAAAGGTGGGATGGTTGTCAAGCGCCCAAACTGTGGTCATGTGCCTGTAGGGTGGGATTGTCAGAATTCTGGAACCATATTGTAAATACTTTGGAGGAAGAGTCTGTTGTAATTTTGAACAGCCGCTAAGCAACCAGCTGTAAATCATGGACTACCTGTACCTCTATTGTTCACTTTGAACTTAATCTTAACAGCTGTAATTTTGGATCACATTAACAAAAAGCTTCTTAGGTGGACTTTTTTCACAGCAATTAAAATTCATTTCTGTTCTCTGATTACATCATTCCTAATGACAAGTTGCTGGATGAAAGGCTAACTAATTCTTTTTGCCCCTCCTCTCTATTACCTTTTTTTCCCCACAATGCAGCACCATTTAGTATTTTGAACTATCCCATTGATGACTGGTGAAATATACATTGACTATATAACATCACTATTCTGGACTTCATCTGTTCCAAAGATTATTAATTCTTACAGCAGTCTGATATTATATTCAAATCAAAAGTATTCTAAACATTTTCTTAACTGAGAAAGCAAGCTGAAAAATATTACTGTAGATGTCAACTACATTTGCATCTCATGCAAAACCATGTGTTGTGGATGTAACCTCAAGCCAGTCATTCACATTACTCTGGGCTGTTTGCCAGATGGTCTCAGATGTTCAGTTACATCCATGAGGGAGAAATGTTCTTTGTCACATACATACAGAGATTTACTCTAGTCTGTTCTATTTTGGAGATAAATTGTTTGAATCCTTTAAAAAGTATTGGAGGAGACAACCAAGGGAGCAGTTATGAATCAGGGCTGAAAAATAGCCTAAGATTATTTCATTCAGCCTCTCATTGAAACTTAGACTTGTCAGGAATCTACAGAACATCCAGGTAATTGAGAAAAATAGAACATCTGTTTTCCAGAGAATTTTAGATTCGAAGATATAAATAATAAATTTACATAGGAATCTGAATTGGATTAATCTCTTTTCCTATGCTATGTAAGTGCCTCTTTCTGGGTTGTTTTCTGTATAAACTGGGAAACTGTAGACTGTAATCACAGTCTTGCATTCCAGTCTTCAGTTTGAGCAGGAAAATGTTGTTTTATTTATAATATTTTGGTAGGCTAACTTCCCAAAGAAAAAGAGTTTATTTGTAGTAAAACCCATCATGGTATGCCTGGAATATTGCATTCTCTTTTATGATTTTAACCTTTATATTTTCTATGTAAAGTTTATTTTTTTAAAATCCTGGGCAAGATTGCGCTCTCTCTTCTCCAAGGACAGGAAAGATTAAAACTGACTCCATGTATATGACTAGGAAGATCCATTACTAAAATTATTTTCATCTTTTAATTTCTAACCTATATTTTTCCAAAAAAGTTGAACAGGCAATTTTGTCACATTTTGAGGTTTTGGATACGAAGAAGGTTAGTGTGGAAAGATTATCAGATTGGTTGTTTCCCAGAAAATAGTTGGTTACAGCAGCAACTACCAAGATGCTATCCTAAACTGTAGCCGAAGTGGGGACACTGGGGAGGTTTCTGGGAAAGGAGTTTTGAGACCCCCAGTCTTTCATTGTTTGGATTCAGATGTTTCCACTATATTCTACAAACATGTTACATACATGCATGACTATATGCACACCATGTATGTGTGAATGGAAGAAGCTCAAATGAGTCTTATTATCATTTCTTATTATATCATGCAACTAAGAACATGATTTTGAAAGCTTTTGGTTCACAAAATATAGTGTCAGGTACTTGGAAAAGAATATAAGATGCTTACACTCTTTAATCAGATTTATTAGAAGGGATTAGATTGGAGATATTTGACAGCTGGATACTTATACTGTGGCACCCAATACTATGTGCTCTAAGGATGGGAGTTCTTAATTCTCTTGCTAATGGCCACTGGATGGTCAGGGGAAGTGGCTATATCTATTTTCACAGTTATAGAGGAATGTGCATGATGTTCCAAGTTAATTCTGGGGGTCTAGGGGAGCTCTACCTCTACCTGAATGCTCACCCTCCCCTCTTCTCCCGAGGGGAGGATTCCCAAACCGCGAAACAGCTGATTGTCGCTGTTTTCGCAATTTGAACGGAACAACGGGGCTGACGGTCAGAAATGACCGCCATCGACGGAGTCTTGCCACCCGGAAGTCTCAAAGTTGTCTTGCCTAACTGAACAATTTGTTTTAAACAATCCTTTCTGGTATGCACATAATAACAATGCAACTTTTATGGAAAGTGAAATCATGAACTCTGTTAAAGTTCTCATAGCTGCATGGGAAAATTAGTTTGAGGAGAGAGTGACAACCTGAAAGATTGGCAATGAATTTTTCCATTCATATTGCATGGCATGGTGGCCTAGTGGTAAAGATGCTCACCTCCCACTCAGAAAGTTGAGAGTTCAATCCTAAGTAGCTGCAGATGTTTTTGTCCTAGGGTGCAAAGAAAAAAAAATATTTGCTGTGAAGTCTGCATGGAAGGAAGGGCATCCTGCCTCAGCTTCATCCTCTCACTTGTAAAAAGGGAGATTTATATGTAGTATGCATAGCTGTGCTTGAACATAATATGTGAAAGTAAGTTCATTATTCATGGTATTCAACTAAGTTAATCTTTTGTGACCATAACATAATTTGAATCATTTCCAAAGCTATTCATCATACCGTCTTCTCTCAAATTTTCAGTAAATAGTGAAAAATCCATTTCATGTTTAGCATCATACCGGATTTATTATGGGATCTTCCTGTTTCTTTTTTCATTAAGTTAATACTTTTCCCATCTATTAAGATATATGCATTGTGTTGTGACTCAGGGCCAGCCTGTGGGTCCGGCAGCCGGCTCAGATGTCTCGGATGACTCAGATGAGGGGGAGGAGAAGAATGTGGAAGACGAACTGGTTGATGATGGCTTGGAGGCTTCGCAGAGCCCCCAGCCGGGGCCCTCTTCTCAGCTGCGTGAGCCCGATAGTGCGGAGGATGATGACCCACAGCTGGCCCTGTTCAAGGATGCCCGACGCAGGAGGCAGTCGAGCAGGAACAAACAGAGAAAGGCTGTGGGACTCCTCGGGAGGAGGCACAGGGAGGCCACGCCCTGAACTCTAAATAAAAGGAGTGTTTGGGGAAGGGCTGGTTGCTGAAAGCAACCCTTCCGTTTGAGGATTCAAGTTCCAGTGTTTTTGTTTCTTGTTTGTGTAATAAATCTTGGCAGACGCTTTGCAGCCTCAGACGCTCTCCAGTCTCTACTGTTTGAACAGGGGTTTGCCTTATTGCAAGGCCGGTAGCAGGCTGGTTCAGAACACATTGTTGTATCTCTAAGGTATGAATATTCCTCATATACACGATCATTAAAAATCACTGTGGATGCGAGCACCAATTTCTGTAGTGGGTAGCATGGCTTGCTTTTAAAAAAGATCTGTGTTAGAAATATGGTTAGACACTGGTGAGGAAAACGACAGATTGAATGGTTCTTGCAAAGGAGAACTGACACCACAACTGATTTGGTACTCAAGCAGAACTTGTAGCCTGAAGAATTGTTTGGCTGTAAGGGAAATCAGCTATTTGTCCTCGCAAGAGGACCATGAAATAGAGATTTTGCATTCAGCTGTTGAGCTCAGCAGCTGAAAAACAGGGCTTACCGTATATCCAGTGTGGAGCTGTGGTGTAGCCAGTTTATACAGACACTAGAACTTACCCCCACCCACACCCTTTCCATAACACTTTTTAATAACTTAATATTTTTTTAGTAGAAGAGAAGTTTTCTTCAGAGACAGATAAGTACTTCCTTTTGGAGCAGCTTTTCAAGATGGTCAGTTACCAAATACTCAGATTCCCCAACTTTGACTATTTTCTATACACACATATATTCATATTCATGAAAGCATGTCATTTTTTTTTACTTTTGGTGACTATGCTACCATACCCTTGTGGTTTTCTTGGCTATAGGAAAGTAGCTTGCCATTATCTTCCTACAGGATAGGGTTGCTGATTGTTGGGTTTTTTTAAAAAAAATCCAGTTTCTTTATACTTTCCTTTTATACTTTCTTTATACTTTCAGTCCACACCCACTGGAGTATCGAGGCATCTTTTTGCCTCTGTGCAAGTCAGTAGATAAAAACACTTCATTTATTTGTATAGGAAAATGAAAAGTAGGCATCCAGCAGGAATCTCAGCATGTTATAGTATAAAGTCTGGGCAAAGTTTGTAACTACCTCTTTTTTAAAAAGCAGCACAGAAAAATTGAGCATAGAAGTAGAGAATAAAAGAAATACAGAAATTGACTAAATTGCTTCAAGGCATATAAACTTCTAAATGATGTTTTCTTACTTTCCTTTTTTGTTATTGTTGATCCAGCCGGAAGAGCAGATAAATGGTGAAATCTGCATGTTTATTATCTCTGTCCACTCAGTTGTTTTTCCTGAATGCATTTGAGTTTTGCAAGTTCATGTTGCAGCTGATTCTCTGCTTAGGAGAAGGGAATCGCCCAGATTGTGCAACACTGTCTTTATTTCCTCCTAGGTATGATATCAATTTAGGATTCATTGTTGTGATCTTGTATTACAAGTAGACAGTCAAACAGCTGTCAGAGGCTGTGGAACTATGGTATCTGTTGTATTGTATTGAGCATCATGTGAATAACTGCTGGTGTGTATGATCAGTGTAATGACCTCCTGATTCTTAGGGAGCAGGTTCATTCTCATCGGGTCAAAATAGATGAACAAAATTAGCTAGCAAAACAGAGAGGTTGGCAACAAATGTCAAGGATAAGATAGTAGCATATAACTTCAGTCTGATACATCAGCTTGCAGTAGTGGGGTATTCACTTTTTTTTAGAGGTTTACACATAGAGATATGGGTGTTCCATCTGCCTAGTATGAAGGTGGCAGACACTGTCTACATAGTTATTTAGATAGCGCTGGGAAAAGCTGTTCATTGGCTGTGGCACATTTTTGGCATCAATGACTGATGATACCACTTTTCCACACAGAATCAATTAAGTTTGGTTGAAAAGTCTCAATGAATGGTTAAGACAATATTATTGGGGAAAGGGTTTAGATTTGTGAGGTACAGTACAGTATAGGTAGTCCTCAGCGTATGACCACAATTCAGCCCAAAGTTTCTGATGCTAAGTGAGAGTTTTGTTAAGTGAATTTTGCCCCATTTTACAACCTTTGTTGCCACAGTTGATAAGTGAATAACAGCAATTCTTAAGTTAGTAATATGGTTGCTAAATGAATCTGGCTTCCCCATTGACTTTGTTTGTCAGAAGATTGTAAAAGGTGATTACATGCCCCTGGGTCATGGCAATTGTCTTAAATATGAGTCAGTTGCCAAGTGTGTGAATTTAGATCACCTGACCAGGGGATGTTGCAATGATGATAAGTGTGAAAAACGGTCACAAGTCACTTTTTTCACTGCTGTTGTAACTTTGAACAGTGACTAAATGAACTGATGTAAGTCAAGGATTACCTGTATATCTGTTGGGACAAACCTAATCTGCACAAAAAACGATGGATTGCATTTGAACCAGTAATGGGCATAAGATAACTTCAAAAAGGTGATAGAGCAGGGTTTTTTTTATAAATATTTTATTAATTTTCTAGTTTTGCAATCATAAGTACTTAACAAACAATGTGTTGTCTGGGTCCATTAGTAATTCAGTGGTACATATTAACGTCCTCAATCTAGATCCAATACTACACCATCCAGTGCTTCCTCTCTTATTCGGGTGGTATACATTTTTCCACACTAGGCAAATACAATTCTTATTGCTGTTAATACTTATACAATTGAATAACAGCATCTTTGTTATATTTTTCTAATATTATATATAATATCAGTAATGTCAGTTTAAAATATTTTTTCTAACCAAAACATCTTGATTGCATTTGCACTTAAAATCCATTTGTTCAATCAGTATCCTGTTTTTCCCACTTTTTAAAAAAATGATTTCCCATCGGTGTTCTCTATTGCTTATAGTTTTCTCATAATAAATTATATTTGGGTAACCAAAAGCTTCCCATATTCAGACCCTCTTAGCATTTTCATATTTCCCTTCTCATACCAAAATATAGTATTCTAGTTACAGATCCTATCTTTCTAGTTATAATAATCCTTTTATTTCTAACAATTATCTATTCTCTTAGCCATGTTCAAACATCTATTTAGTAATATAATATCCCATCCAATGTGTCAAAATCTCTATTTTCTTCAGTCTTACTCTAGCTTTCTTCCTTTGCCAACTAACTTTCCAAGTCAATGCATTTGACTGGGAGTTATAGTTGCACAAAGTCAGCCTGGTGGCATTGGGACAATTACTGTCTCTTAGCTGTAGGAAGAAAGCAATGACAAGTGACTTCTGAAGACATTGCCAAGAAAACTGCAGGGACTTGCCCAGGCAGGTCACTAGAAATCAACACCCATTCAAGGGTACAAAAAACAGCAACAACCTACCACAGTGACATTAATGTCATCTTTTCTGACAGAGACTGATCAGAAATAATTATAGATGGCTTGATGAAAATGTCAACCTATATGTAGCTGCTGCAAAACCAGAAAATTCTATGCTTGCAAACGTTTGTAGGGGAAATGAAAATAGAACTGCTGATATAATAATGCCCTTACACAAATTTATGGTGAAATCACACTTAGAGTATTATGTATAGTTCTGGTCACAGTTCCTTTAGAAAGCTAATTTAGAAGTGGAAAAGGTTTTGAAACAGAGCGACCAACATAATTAAGGGGTGGGCTAGCCTCCTATGAGGAAAGATTATAGCTCCAGCTTGAAAGCAAAGGAGACTTTACAAAGACTTTACATAATTATTTATGGCACAAGCAGCACAGACAGAGAAATGTTTTTCTTTCACTCACAAGATAAAACTGGTCAGGGAAGAAAGGGAGTTTCAGAACTGATGAAAGAAATACTGTATGTGGTGTCATAGCACATAGCTCAATTGTGGAAGGCAACTAATTTTGATTGTTTAATAGTGGACAAGGATACTGATACCTATTCATTACTTCCTGAATCATAGGCAGTGTCTTTTAAGTATTGGTTACTCCAATACTGAAAGAGGCTGTTGTCCACCAGTACAACTTGCCATTTGTGACCTAGAATACTGGACTTCATATGCCTTTGGCTTGATCCAGCAGGATTGTTCTATATTCTTATTTGTCTTGGGTTTATCAGATATGAATCCTGAATGTTACATGCTTACAAGCATAAGCAATTTCCAATGTATTCACAGATTAATACAACAGGGCAATATTGAGTTGTATGGGAATAGTAGGAAGAGAAAGAAGAAATTTGATATTTAATTTGGCAAAGACTGTATATAACTACAATAACATGCTTTGTCATGCACATATATTTTAAACTTTATACCCATAAAATGTTTATTTATCAGAGGCAGATCCATATATTGGTTCCTGACTTAATGAGCAGAATAGACTCATTAAATTTAATGGAATATCAATTAAGCATTATTAACATGACCCATTGTTTTCTTTAGTTTCCTCTCAACATGACAAAGTCTGGATAAAATATTTTTAGCAGTTTTGAAAACGGCCTTCTGAAGATATGTTTTTGAGATGGGATTAGGATTACTAAATTCTGTACCATCAAAGAACATCTTCCTCATCCTGTCATATTCTGGCCTTTGGAAATCCAGATATTTAAAATTAATTCAAAGCAACATTCATTGTACTTGCTTAACACAGAAGTGAACTCAGCATGGGAACAGCTGGGCTTGTTTGAGCATAAAGTCTATTTCAATAAAAAGAAAACCTAGTCTTATTAGTTTTGATTATTCAGTTAAAAAATAAACTCTAATTTCTTTAAGCTGCTTGTCAAATCCTTAAGTAGCCAATAAATAATTTAGCATTTAGGGGGTGAGCATGCACGTGCATACTTTATATTGCTGATGTTCTTTTCTGTAACTGCTAATGATCTTAAAATAGCTTGCTGGCATGCCTTGTGAACATAGTTAAATAATTTCCCATTCTTCAATGATCATTATTGTTTTTCTTTTGTTAGGATAAAATTGCTGCTTTGTCTTCAACTCATTAGGCTTTTGTTCTATTTCTTTCCCATCTAACAGTGAAGATTCACCACTTCTCCTCCCCTTAATCTGAGAGAGCTTTATTTTATCCCCTCACATCTAAGAAATAATATGTTCTGATACCTATCTGTTTCACTGGTTGGTTCTGATTCATGTAGGTTGTTCAAATAGCAGCAAAGGCTAATCTTTTAGAAAATAACTGATAATCCTTTCTCTACGTCTTGCATCATGGAACTTGGGATTCTTTAAGTTGGTATGTGTTTCCTTGGCTTTTGTTTTTTAGTTTAAATATTTTTCAGGTTTGTCCATCCTTTTGTTTTCCTTGGCCAACCATGAACTTTGGAAGCATGATGATGTTTTGTGTTCACTAGTATACTCGTATAGTGTTCATCAACTCCATCCATGTTTGACACTGCCAGGAAAGTACAAACTGCATGTATGTAGGGCTGTAAGTTAGATGTATTCAGGATTATGGGATAGCTGGTAGTCAGCAGAGAAGAGAATTCAGGGGCAATGTGGGGGAGAAGGAATTTAATGACTGTTTCAGAGATTCTTTCAAAATATTGTTTGAAAATATTCAAATTGGAAAAATATCATAAGATAAATGATCATTGTTCCAATCTACTTGACAGAGGAGAGAGAGATCTTAGTATATCATTACATACTTGCCACAAGTACTTACTGAAAATTTAGAACTTAGTCATTTGCACTAAGTGCTGGGCTATTAGAAGGACATAAAGGGCTTTGATAAATCTTCAAATCTGAAACAGAGTCTATCTACAAGAAAAATATGGATGAAAATGTATTCTTTTTAATTCATTTGGTATTTAATATTGTTAAAATACAGCAGATTAGTAAAATATTTAGTAAAATATACAGAGACTGTATATGTGTAACATTGTGGTAATTGGTACTGTTTCTTGACACCAAAAAGAGTGAAGTTATTTTTACCACTTAAATAGTTCTAAGAATACATTTAATGGTACAGCAGCATATTTTACTATTATGTTGATATCTAGTTTGTTTCAAGTGAATGGAACAGTTTGTGTTAAGATAATAAAAGGAACCAATCACACAAACGTCATGTTTAATGTGAAAAAATATTGCAATCATATTTATTATCTGCTTTGGTTTTTCTGATTTTGTTCCAGACTCTGAAGTTTAACATTCACTGGGAAGTAATGTGTGTTTGCAATGAGATCACGAGGATAATAAACATGGTTTGGGTTAGCAATTCCTACAACTTTCAGATAATGAGATACACCAACCCAGAAAACATGGACATCACAATCCAGTTCACAGTGTTATAATATTATTGTATAAATATAGCATGTTTTTATCTTTTCTACAAATTTCAATTGAGTTGTTTTCATTTACAACAGAATAATTTAATCAGTGAAATTGAAGCTCAGCTACTTTAAACTAAATCTAAAATATTATTTTAGCATAGTTCTATCAGCTGCATTGATTAGAATAATGAAGGTAGTATTAATTTATTTAGGACCCAGATTGTTGGGGGCAATAAGCTGACTTTGTAATAATGCCGCTTGGGGGGGGGGGCGAAAGCCCTAATAAGCAGGCATATACATAGAATGAAGGCTACTGCTAAGCTTGTAAGCCGCCCTGAGTCTTCGGAGAAGGGCGGGATATAAATGGAATTAAAATAAAATAAATAAAATAAAATATTTAATCCTAAAACATTTAATCCAAGACAGCAAAAAAAAAACCATACAAAAAGTTATAGTTTAGTGCTCTCTAATGTTCATTGTTAGTAAAAGCACATAAAATCTGGGGAATATTGAATAGCATGCTTATTATAAGTGCTTGGTTCACTGAAGGACTATTTTTCACTTTCAATGCTCATTATGTTTTTAAAGTAGGCCAGTGGAGAATCAGAGCTCCTATGTGACCTATTTTTGAGAAAATGAACCTATCTTGGCTGAAACGATGAGTTGCAGTGTAATGGAAGCGTGTGATTTTCTTTGGAGTCCATGTAATTTTTAGGAAATAGAAAAAGGTGGCACGGACAACTTCTCAGTTAACCAGAGCTTCCAAGTAAAGTTTATTGTAATCTGTCAGACTGATAGATTTTTTTATATCTTTTCCAGGTTGTGTTGTACCCAACTTCCAATAGCTCAAAGTCAACAGAGCTGCATAAAATGATAGTCCCTAAAAACAGCCAAGATTCTGATCTGAGGATAAAACTAGCAGTGAGAATGGATAAGCCACCACACATGAAGCATTGTGGGTGAGTGCCTATTTTGAAGAAGAGTAAATGCTAATTCCTTTTCAGCTGCCCATGTAAATTTTTATTACATGGCCTACAGCCTGAAGAGAAGGAAGTAGAGAAGCCACTGTCTGTGTGGTAAGATGAAATGTAAGATTTATTTAAACCAGGTCACCTTTGTAGCCTCAAAATAAGTAAAAGACTCATAGTACAATCAAAAGCAAGAAGGGAAAGTGATGTGTTAACATGTACTGAGTTTTTAAATTATGATTTCTACTGATACCTATTCCATATTTCCAATTATGTTTCTTTACAAATCAGACTTACCACACGTAACTCTTTTCTGTTTTCATGTTGTTTTCCAAGTATATGTAAAACATTTTTTTTGTTGCTGTTCTTTATGTGATACAGATGATTTCAAAGAAGGAGATGATGTTCTTAGCTAATATATAAAATACCATAATGTGAATTTAGGTGAATGAATATGTTACTTCCTATTACACATTGACAGACCACTTCTGAAATTTAAGAGACTTTGAGAAATAGCTTCAGAGTTTCTAAAAACAAAGTGAGAAAATTGAATCATATTGGACATGCCTAAAGAAACTGCAAACAGAACATTATCAGGGATATAAATATAAAATCTTCCACAGTTTAGTATAATTCTTTAATGGGAATCTTTGCCTCAGAAAGAACAAACAGTTCTACATGTAGCAAAATGAAAAGGTCACTGTATACATAATTTATGACAGAATTTTTAAAAATTGATGAAAAATACTTTCTTTGTGCTGTAAACAAGAAGAGAGGTTTGAAAAGATTAGGAGCTAACCATTCTACTTGGAGTCTGCCAGGCCCTGATTCTTCATTTTTTCCACTGAAAAATTTAAAGAATGACTTCTAGCTATTCTGTCTCAAAACTAACAGTTTAAAGCAAGCAAATGTTTGGATTTGCAAAAGTCAGTGTAAAAAAACAAAATGTTTTATCAGATGAGTTATGTTTTAGCGCAGCCTAGTGGCCAAAAATATGTGCTGCTTCGTTTAGTAAAAACATTGTGAATACTTTTAAGCCATTAAATAAAATTTAGGAAATGAATGGTTGAGTTGGGGGAAGAGAGGAAACAGAAGAAATCACCTCTAAAGGTCTCAGTAGCTTTTGTAGTTGTGGGCTTCTGCTTCTCCATCTAGTCATATTTAATCTTTAAAATTGGCTGAGTTTAACACTGATTGAATTAGATGAAATGGCCTATTTTCTATGTGTTATATTTTTAAGAGTTTGTAGAGCCAATCTCCATTTGTTCTTGTGACAACTCATCTCAAGGTCTAAATGGAGACTTTCCTCAGCTATTTCAAGTTATTTATCTGTCACAATTGAAACCCAAAGCTTTTCTTTTGGGGTGAATGGAGAGATGGCTAGAAAAAAGCCATTGAATTTTATTTTTAGGTATGTATGACAACTGCAGTGATATTACTACATGCTCAAAGGTGGTAAGGTTCAAAACTACTCCCAATAAAAGAATGGCTGGTGAAGATGATGGAACTTGCACAAATAGCTAAATTGACTTCTCTGATTAGAAAAAAGACAATATCTGCATTTATGGCTGATGGGAAACCATTTTTAGACTTTTTTTGCATGAAATAGAAAAAAAATGTACTTACAACTCATGTTTTGATAATTAGAAAAAAAAGATAACAGAAAAAAAGTGAGCTTTTTTCTAATCATAGAGTAAGAGATAACTTTGTAATCATACCTGTATTGGTCACAGAGAAAATCTCTTCTTCCTATTTGTGTCTTTTCTTTCTGCATTTCTTTCTCTCTCTCTGTGTCTCTTTCTGTTTCTTTAATCTGTATTAGTTTGCATTAGTTTTTTAATTTCTCTTAAAAACATATTGATATGATATATGATATATATATATATATATATATATATATATATATATATATATATATATATATATATATATATATATATATATATAATATACAGTATATGCTATTTTTCCTGCATTCTGAGACAAGAGAGAACAGTATTTGAAGAGTTCCTGTATGTTCTATTTTGAGTCATGTTTTCTTAAACCTAAACATACATAGTTTCTTTGGTCTTTTTTCATAGTTCTTGGGTCTCTTCTCATCCTCGTTGTCCTTCTCTTAACCTCTTCCAGTTTCTCTGAATCTTTTTTGAAGCAAAAGTCGAGATGGCAACTCATCAAAACAGAATAAAGTAGAATATGTTTCTTGTAGTAGTGAGCACTTTGTCTTTGCCCTTTAGGAATACATCCTTTTTATTTCTCCTGTTCTTTACTCTCCTGAATTCTCAGAGCCTGTTTCATCTTCAAATACCTGAAAACTGCTCCTGAGTTTGAGCAATGCAAAATCTAATCTATGTCTCTTGCTTCTGATTGTTTGTCTCATCCACTGGATTTGTTTCTCTCTTTGAATGCCCTCCTTATGGAGAGTTGTTTCATCTGTCAATTTGTGCTGCAGATTTCCTTTACAGAAGTAATCAGTGCTGGTCCTTTCTCATTAACTCATTATCCTTGCCTCTTTTATTGCTTATCCTTGTCCTTTCTTATTATCATCTTATTATTAAACTGTTTAAGCATTTGCTGTTCTGGTCCTTGATTCCCTAACTGAAAACAACCTGGCATATATTTGCAGCAAACACAAGCTGTTAACAGCCCTTGGAGGGAAAATGAATGAAATAAGCAAGAGTCAAGATTCAACTCATTCACTCATTCTAATGCAGTAAAAGTAAGAAGGTGATCACATGAACCCTGGGACACTGCAATAGTAACATGGTTGTTAAGCAAATCTGGCTTTCCCATTGACTTTGCTTGTGAGAAGGTCACAAGAGGGGATCATGTGACCCTGGGACACTGCAACCGTCATAAATATGAGTCAGTTGCCAAGCATCTGAATTTTGACCATGAGACCATGCTGCAACAGTTGTAGGTGTGGAAAATGGTCACTTTATTCAGTGCCATTGTAACTTTGAATGGTCACTAGATGAACTGTTGTAAGTTAGGACAGCTTACAACTCCTTGACTTACAACAGTTCATTTAGTGGCCAAAGTTACAATGACACTGGAAAAAGTGATTTATGTCCATTTTTCACATGATCATGTGATCAAAATTCAGATGCTTGGCAGCTGGTTTATACTTATGACCATTGCTGTGTCCCTCTGCTCTCACACTGCCCTGGTCATGTGATCACTTTTTGCATCCTTTTGACAAGCAAAGGCAATGGGATAGCCAGATTGACTTAACAACCAGGTTAGTAACTTATCAACTGCAGTGGTTCACTTAACAACTGTGGGAAGAAAGGTTGTAAAATGGGGCAAAACTCAGTTAACAAGTGCCCCACTTAACAACAGAAATTTTGGGCTCAATTATGGTCATAAGTTGAGGTCTACCTGTATAAATATATATATATGACTTTAATGATCTCTGTTAATTTGCTGTAAGAGGATCTTACAAACGTTCTAGCCACTTTAAGAGCTGAGACACTTTTAATTGCCCAAGTATACTGATTAAATGATATATGCTGTCATTAATAGATAAACTATTAGGAATTACTTTAGTGGTGTAACTAAATAGCATTAGTAAACCATATTTAAATAAAAGACAGCTCAAGAGTTTTTGTGGTAGTGTTAATTTTTCAGCAAATAGCATTTCCCATACTCAGGCTACCACTGATCCTAAGGAAATGTTCTTAGTTTTCCTAAAGAAAATCTGGCAAGAGATTTTCCTGACCAATGTACTAGGGTTATGCTAATCTTTCAAAAGAGGTGCTTCAGAACACATACTTCCATGTATGAAGTGGATGGTGGCATGCACAGGCCCTTAATTTTGCTGGAGGAAAAGCAAACGAGAAGCTAGCTACTGTAACTCAGCTACTGTCTCTGGGCCGTTGTTGCCATTTTGAGTGTGAAGCCTGTTAGACCTTGGGAGCCAAGTGGAGGCAGCAGGATACTTCATGGGAGAAAAAGGACAATTCCAGAAGTGATTCTTGACTATCTAGTGAGGGAGGGAGGAAGAAAATGGGAGTCAGAGAAACTCTGCTTTAATCACAGTAGCTTTAAATTGTGCAGAGTTACTTTGAGGTTCTTTCAAGATTAATGTCAAGCCTTGCGTGGCCAGCAAACCTAGCAAACCAGAACTTTTTAGTTATAGAAAAATCTGTATTGTTAATAGAGTAATGTAATAGAATTTTTACAACCTCCCCAATACATTCTGTCATACCATGGAACTTACAGGAGTGCCCTTGCTGGTGTCCATCAAAATTGCATTTTGGACTTCTCCTTTACCCTTCCTGTGCTAACAATATTTGTTATGGCTGCTGGAGGAGAACAGTTGTTTACAGTGCAGAAGGAGGAATTTTGAGGAAGTATTCTTTTTGAACCTCCCAGGCCCACAATTCTTCTCTCGGAAGACAAAGCTAAGATTGAAGGAGGGTTCCTCTACTCTTGGGGAATAGAAAAGAATTTCTTTGGTCATGTCTTCTCACTAGTACAGAGACTAACAAAATAACAGAGTTGGAAGGGATCTTGGAGGTCTTCTAGTCCAATCCCCACCCCCACCCCCGCACAAGCAGGAAACCCTATACCATTTCAGACAAATAGTTGTCCAATCCCTTCTTTAAAACCTACAGTGTTGGAGCACTCACAGCTTCTGGAAGCAAGTTGTTCCACTGATTAATTGTTTTAACTGTCAGGAATGATTTCTCCTTAGTTCTAAGTTGGTTCTCTCCTTAATAAGTTTCCATCCATGATGACTACTGTTTCTGTGAGGAATTTCCTACACATTCCTGTAATATATTGGTGAAAAGTGAGATCAGAATCTCTCCTTTTTACTTATATAGTTCAGGGAAATAAGCAAGTAGAAATACGAATAGTGGATTTCCTGAGCTGGTATATGCTTTGTAGTAATATATTTTAATCTCTATATGAGACTGGATGCTGGTGTGCATTTCTGTTTAGCAGAGATAAATATCCATTCATGTTGGCTATTGTTGGTTTTTCATATCTGTTGAAATATCTGTGCTGCAATTATGTATGGTAATTGTGTAGTAGAATGGAAATAGCTCTTGCTGCAATTGTAGTTCCCTCTTGATAAAATATTTATTTTTTATTTGGATGCTGGCCCACATCCATTTCTTAAATTTTTAGTTAAATTGATTCTGACTTCTCAGAGTACTTATGGTGAAGGAAAAGTTGTGACACACTTATCATCTTCATTGTGATTACATGTTGAGAAGCATTTCATTATCTTATCTAATTAGTGTGGCTACTGAGGTCAATTGCTTTTTCATTAGCATGGCAGGCTTCATGATTTATAGCGTAAAGCATACTGTTTCAGTTTATAGTAACATGCTTCCAACAGCTTTTTATTTTATAACATTTTGTATCCTAACATAATTGACTCCAAATATCTCTATGATTTCAAAGATAGAAAAAGTAAAAGGCAAATCCTAGCATCCTTCTCTTTTTATACTGTTGAATAACAGTAATCTTGGGATCAAATAATCTATATACTACTAAAACTCTTGTGTATGTTTGATACTTTGCAGCTTCAAAGTTTGGCAAAATACTCTAGGGAAGAACCTTTAAGTACCTCATATTCAGAATGCCAAGACCCATTACTTCCGAGGGAATGAAATTTGGGGATTTTTTTGCTCCTTCAGTGCTACCGCACTGTGCTGTTCAGCACTGTCGCTGTGCTGCCTTGGTGAGCCACACACGTGATCTTTATTTTCAATAATCCCTGACAGCTTCTTACAAGTCAATGGGGAATCTGGAAAGAACTGACTGCTTGTGGGAAGCTTGCAAAGAGAAAGTCAGTGGAGAAATAGTGCAATCTATAGTGTCTAATTTTCCTTAAAGCTTACTAATGAGATAATTTTGAAAACAAACATGTGAAAAATGTGCATCTGAAAACATGGTATGAATGAATGAATTATCTCAGCTTTCCAAGCAATCTTGAAAGAGAAGACAGTGATATATATATATATATATATATATATATATATATATATATATATATATATATATATATATATATATATATATATATATACATATATATATACATACATATACATATACATACATACATACACACACACACACATACACACACACACACACATACATACATACATACATACATACATATATATATATATATATTACATAGAAGTAGTAACAATTTTAAAATTGTGGCATTAATCATAACACTGTCAAATAAGCATGACATGCTTTAGCTGCTAAGCCTCAAACAAATTTTCTTCACATAGATGTCAACTTTGTGAGGTAGGTCTGTTGCAAGCTAAGCTGCTTTTATCTGACCATTGCCTTGGTTGCAGCTCTTACTCCATCTTCCAAGAATATTCCCACATATTATAACAATAGATCATGGCAGGACCAGATGGGCTCTCAACCATGGGATTCAAACACAGATTTCAGTGTTCAAACAGGAAGACATGAAAAAAGTAAATCCCTATCAGGCGCCAAGAACCAAGAAAGACATGTAGAATTACTTCTGAGCAGTTTCAGCTATTCACAGAAATCTTGCCAAACTAAAGCAACTACTTGCATCATTACAGATATATACTCTGAGAATTGCTAAGGAGGAGCCATCTGAACTCTCTTTTTCCCAACCAAGCTATCTAAACTTTGCTGCCTCTTGGCCCTCTGGAATGCAAATCCTTCCTGGTTCTTGAACGCCATTACTAAAACTTGGAAGTTTGACTGGTATATTTTTGCCAAAATATGTGGTACAGCTTACAATACATTCTCTCTTTCTATGATATTTATTTGAGGAGGTCTCTGTGTGTCAAAGCGGCAATAAAGTTTGGCAACTCCTCCATGCTTCATACCTCAGATATATACATATTGACTGCAAGCTTCCCACAAGGAAACTCAATTGCTTAAACTTCTCATTAGAACATCTCACCTGAATTAAAATGCAGACTAACAGCTCCACCTTCTGACCTTTACCATATTTGTAGGATGTTCATAGCAGAAGAAGGACATCTTCAGTACATCTACATGCCACCTATTATAATTCCTATAGCATATAGTCGTATTCAGGGGATAGTTTTGGGTAGTGACCCCCTACTGAACAGCTAAGAAATACAGGTACCTTTGAACATTTCATTCCCCATTTTTAAGAAACTGATATGATGTTGATACTGGGGGATAAAGGTAAAACTGCATGATATTCACATCTTTTTATTAAGAAGGAACTTCAGAGGCCAGTTTGTGAGGAAATAACTTTGTGGGATAGAAATTCTTTCAAGACTTCTTGTAGACCTGCCTTCTATAGTATAGCTGATTGGCAATAAGAAGGTGAATGTATTCTGACGTGATAGGTTACTATTTGAGTGAATCTTATGTGGAACAATATTACATCATAAACTGAGAGTGTGATTGTTTATACAAAATTATGACCTCATGAGAAATGTTTCTTGAGGACTCAAAATCATCTTATATGTATCTATGCTAGCCTTATAATGAATATCTCTCTGCCAGATTATTTTTTCCTTTTAAATGATTTGTGTCATTTGTCACTTTTGAATGTGCACACTAAAAGTGATATGTGTGTGAGTGTATTCTCTTCAGTCTAAACATTAATGTACGAAGTATTTTCAGAAGAAAGATTTGATTTTGCTGATACTTATGGTGTCAAATGAACTTCAGATATAAAGAGTATCAGTAATCCAATGTTATACTATGGGCACCATATGAATTTAGGCTTTTAAACAATACTCCAATAGAAGCAGCTGCTGTATTTACAGTCTTGTGTATTAGTATGAAATATTAAATTGATCACAAGAGGGCAGCATGGTTTAAAGGAATTCTAAAAACACTGTTGAACTGGTATAAAGTTCAACATGTAAAATATACAATATTACCATATCTTATTTTATAGTTATAAATTACTTTATTTTCAGCAACATATTAATATGCAATCTTGTTCAAAAAAATGAACTTTAGTTTTTAGAACTAAAAAAATATCAATGATATACAAATATTTTGACTTACATTTTGAAAAGAAATAACATAACCAGAATTGAAATCTTTGGTGTTACACATTCAAACCTTGCTTTGATTTATACTAGACTTCCCTTCAGAAGTATTGGACTGCCCAGAATCCCCAGACAGTATGAACATTGATTCAAGACAGGGGATGCAGGATGTCAAAAAATTCAAGATGGTGGCCACTCAACTGAAGTCTTGTTCTTTTTTACATGTACCTACACATATAGCACACATGAAAAGAGCATGGCTTCAGTTGGGTAGTAGGAGCCACTAAACTGACTTGTTTTTTGGTTTTTTTAATACAAGTTTTATTGATTTTTTAATTTTACATCCAGGTATTTATGAAGCAATACAGTTGTTGGGTAGTTAAAAGTAAACAATAGTAAATAACAAAGTCATTTGTAGATAGGTCAAGTTACATCAACAAGAATTCCCTCTCTGATTCCCTTAGTTTTGATAACATAGTCAAATTAATCAAATTAATACATTTCTAATTATAACACAATCAGTTAGAACAATTTTCAATATATTTTCACATATACATATTCATGTCCTGTTTTTGAGTTTTACCTAATTGGAATAGGATATTCCGAACTAGCCTATAATATATAAAAGAAAACTTAATTTTTGGGTAGCTCACATTCCCCCCATTTCATTATATAGTAATTATCATGTCTAAAATACATATATTGTTATAAAGTCAATATGTATCTTTTAAAGATTTTGCTTAGCCCATTAAGAAAAAAATTTAGCTCTATCATTACAAGAAATATATTCTATTTATTATCTTAGTAGTTCATCAATTTTTAAAATAATATCTTTTATTATATCATTGCAAATTCTATAATATAATTCAAAGTTATGTTCTGATAACTAATCTATTTCATTATATAGTAATTATCATATCTGAAATACATACATATTCTATTTGTCATCCTTACAATTCACCTATAGTTAACAAAGTGTTTTATTGTTTGTAGCTAATTTTCATTGCCTTAAAATCTAGATCCTAAATATGGACTCAGTTTATATCTTTTAACAGTTCCCCTTGGCCTGTTGAGAGAAAAAATTAAGGTTTATTATTGCAAGTCCCAACACTACAACAGAAAAGGAAGAAAAAAATCATTTTTTAAAAAAATCTAACTCTAGCTTTCTTTTTGTGCCAGCAGACTTCCATATCATTGCCTTTAGCTTCTCAAATGTGTCTCCCTTTCTTCCTACATATGTTGTTTGAATCCAGGGAGACCATCCAGTTATCAATTTTTCATAGAGAGTGACCCCTTTGTAGACATAGGGAGGACCAGATATCTCTTCAAGAAAATTGGAGAGATGAAGGGAACGTTTCATGTGAAGTGAAGTGAAGTGGGCCTTAAAAAACTGAGCAAGAACAAAGCTAGTGGAGGTGACAGTGTTCCAGCTCAGCTATTCAAAATCTTAAAAGATGATGCAGTAAAAGTGCTACACTCAATTTGCCAGCAAATTTGGAAAACTCAACAGTGGCCACAGGATTGGAAAAGATCAGTTTACATTCCAATTCCAAAGAAAGGCACTGTTCTGTTCCAGCCTAAGACCGGCCCTGTTGGAATGTCAGGGACAACCCCTTTTTTATTCAATAGGCTGGAATTAAGACAACCAAATTTATTTGCAAAAACTAAATGAAACAGTTCAAAACAGAGTTAAACAAATACAGACTGAGACTATATCACAAGCTCTTCAAATGGTTGCCTTCATCAAGCAGCACCTCCCACACATTCCCCTTTTAAACAGCAGTCTCAAGGCGTGGCTTCTCTTTGCCTTCTCCTGAGGTGCCTCATTGCTTTTCTTTGTTCACTTCTGCTAGTCTGCCTCCTGCTTCGAGCGTCCCTGAACAGAGCCAGCTGTGGATCGTCTTCTTCCAATCTTTCAGGCTCACATAGCTGGGTCTGAGGAGGAACAAGATGGGAGGGGGCTGGCTGAGAGCTCTGCAGTGCATCAGAACTTTCCTCTGCAACTAAAGGCTCTCCAAACCCCTCCTCCTCCTCCTCTTCAGAATTGTCCGACTCAGCTGCCAAAACCACAGGCTGACGCTGAATCACAACAGGAAGTGCCAAAGAATGTTCAAACTATTGCACCATTGCACTCATTTCACATGCTAGTAAAGTTACACTTAAAATCCTACAAGCTAGACTCCAGCAGTATGTGGATCGAGAACTACCAGAAGTACAGGCAGGATTTTGAAGAAGCAGAGGAACTAGAGATCAAATTGCCAACATATGCTGGATCATGGAGAAAGCTAGGGAGTTCCAGAAAAACATCTACTTCTGCTTCATTGACTATGCTAAAGCCTTTGATTGTGTGGATCACAACAAACTGTGGCAAGTTCTTAAAGAGATAGGAGTACCAGACCATCTTATTTGTCTCTTGAGAAACCTATATGTGGGTCAAGAAGCAACAGTGAGAACTGGACACGGAACCACTGATTGGTTCAAAATTGGTAAAGGAGTCCAGCAAGGCTGTATACTGTCGCCTTGCCTATTTAACTTATATGCAGAGCACATCATGAGAAAGGCAGGGCTAGATGAATCAACAGTTGGAATTAAGATTGCTGGGAGAAATATCAACAACCTAAGATATGCAGATGATACCACTCTAATGGCAGAATGTGAAGAGGAACTAAAGAGCCTCTTGTTGCAGGTGAAGAAGGAGAGTGCAAAAGTTGGGTTGAAACTTAACATTAAGAAAACCAAGATCATGGCATCCGGCCCTCTCAATTCCTGGCAAATAGATGGGGAAGAAATGGAGGTAGTGACAGATTTTATTTTCCTGGGCTCCAAGATCACTGCAGATGGGGACTGTAGCCAAGAAATTAAAAGACGCTTGCTCCTTGGGAGGAAAGCCATGGCAAATCTAGACAGCACAATAAAAAGCAGAGACATCACCCTGTCACCAAAAGTGCATATAGTCAAGGCTATGGTCTTCCCAGTGAATGGCAGTGAAAGTTGGACTATAAGAAAGGCTGAGTGCCAAAGAACTGAGGCCTTTGAACTATGGTGCTGGAGAAGACTCCTGTGAGTCCCTTGGACTTCAAGGCAATCAAACTGGTCAGTCCTAGAGGAGATCAACCCTGACTGCTCTTTAGAAGGCCAGATCCTGAAGTTGAAACTCAAATACTTTGGTCATCTAATGAGAAGGAAGGACTCACTGGAGAAGAGCCTAATGCTGGGAAAGATTGAGGGCAATAGAAGAAGGGGACGACAGAGAATGAGGTGGCTGGATGGAATCACTGAAGCAGTAGGTGTGAGCTTAAATGGACTCCAGAAGATGGTAGAGGACAGGAAGGCCTGGAGGAACATTGTCCATGGGGTCGCGATGGGTTGGACACGACTTCACAGCTAACAACAACAACAAAAAGTGTCAGAATTAACGGCCATTAAACAAAGAGTTGTAAGTCAAGGACTATCTTTAGTGGCGGTAGAGTAGAGTAAAGTGGGTCCTGGCCTTGATTGTTATGGCTCTGCTCTTCCATTTTCCTGGAGTACTTCAGGCAGAGTGGATGCCCTGCAGACAGGAAGAGTGGTGGATTCTGGGAGTCTGACGCAGACCAACAGCCTGTTCTGGTCTTACAGGAATGTAAGCAGAGTTCCTGGATTTCCAGTGTTTTCACATTTCAATGGCCTTTCTCTATTGTCTTTCACAGAGCCAATAGCTCAAATCCAGTGACAATGGCAGTTTTAACCAACATTGTGCAGCCAGCACTGTGATTTGGTATCCAAACTGAAATAGTAAAGAAAAATTTCACGCACATTTATTTTATTTATTTTTTATTTATTTTAATTCCATTTATATCCCGCCCTTCTCCGAAGACTCAGGGTGGCTTACAAGCTTAGCAGTAGCCTTCATTCTATGTATATGCCTGCTTATTAGGGCTTTCACACACACCCCAAGCGGCATTATTACAAAGTCAGCTTAATTGCCCCCAACAATCTGGGTCCATGATTTCTTTCTTTAGCTTTCACTCAGAGACTTTTATATTAATTATGAAAAGATTTCAGTAAGTTGCTTGGCCTAATGAAATAGCTCTCACAAAACATTTTTGACTATTTGCATTTGAGACCCTATTCTATAAGTGTGACTTTTTGTTTGATATTTGATATTCTGGAATATTCAGATATGTTCTAAATCAGAGGTCACCAACCTTTTTGGTTTGGTGGCTCGGAAACGGAGGCAGGCACTGTTACACGTGCATACAAACACACACAGAGAGAAATGGGCCACACGCAAGTGCACATGCACAGGCAAATGGGCCACACATGTGCACGTGCAAATAGGGTCCACACGAGCATGAGTGCTGCAAATGGGGCAGTGCTAGTGACGGTGGGATGCTCAGAGCAGCACTAGTGCCAGTAGGATGCTCAGGGATGGGGCGGCAGTATCGTCGGCGGGATGCTCGGAGCAGTGCTAGTCCCGGTGGGATGCTCGGAGTGGTGCTAGTGCTGCTGGGATGTTCAGGGCGGGGTGATGCTAGCGTGTGCACTGGCCATCCCTTCACACGGCCTGGTGGCCAAGAAACCATGGTCCAGTAGTGGGCTATAGCCCACAGGTTGGGGAACCTGTTCTAGATGTTACATGCCCTATAAAGCAATTATAAAGCAATTAATTTAATTTAAAATGGAATGATGATCTTAAACTTAAGCAATCAAGTACATACGTGTGAAGGCATTTGGAGTTATTACTATCAATAATATAGCAAAGCAATTTTGTAAAGCTGAGAAGGAAAAGGTGTGTTAGGCAACCTACCCAATTCAAATACACAATGGACCTAATAAAGCACAAGATAGAAAAGGAAAGAAAGAAAAGAAAAGAAAAGCCAGTGTTTAGAGGTTTACAAGCAACCAGAATGTTTAGTTGACAAAACAGATTATCAGGGTTTGCTGTTGGCAATATGCATTCAGTGGAAGCACTTTGTCAAAATCCTCATACTGTTTGAGAAGGCTGGTTGACTTGAGTTGGATTAGATGGATAAAAATGTTTCCTGATAGTGCTAAAAGTAGTGATAAGATAGCAGTACTCCTCTATGATTACCTTTGTGGAGATTTAAACATAATTTTCCTTCTTTGAGTAGGGAATAGAATGTTTACTAGCAGATATGTCACCCTTCTGATTATGTGTGGTTGGGTCCACAGGAAATTTAGAGCTATGTCAAGAATTAAATTTCAAAGTTAGAGAAAAGGACTTACTTTTAAATGTCTTACTTTAAGTTGCATTGTTTGCAATGGCTGTGCAGAAGATATGAAACCAGGTGTTGACAGACAGTGCTGTTAATCTTAGAGGAGATGAACTCATATGGATTATATGAATAATAATTTTATATTAATGTTGCTAAATTTTATATTTTACATAAATTTTGCTAAAACCTATGGTTGCAAATACGTGCATTACTACTACCTAAATAGATAGATCTGTAGTGATTTTCTGCTTAAATGGAAATTTGCTTTTGTTCCAATTTTCTCTACAATGCAGATTTTGTCCCTCATTCCACTCACTACCTTATACAGCCTTAAAAACAAATTCAAGAGTTCAAGAGTTCTTATTTGTTCGTGCAATAAATCATGCCTCATAGGAAAAGAACTTTAGAGTTGAAAAGGAAATCTAAATTCATATCACCTTTTAACTTCCCTGTGCCCACATAGTTAATTTTCCAAAGACAGGAAACTTGATCTATACAAGCTTCAAAAAGGTGCAAGACAGGGGAAAAAAAATCTGATCCAAAGAAGAATTCCTAGGTAATATAAATATATTTGTTCTTGTTCCTCATAATAGTAGGGTGGTGTTATTGTTTTTCACCAAGAAAAAAAACTAGGAAGTGTAGCCAAAGCTATTCCTTCCTCACTTCTTCAAACAATCCTAGCTCAATTGTCAGAATTTAATTCCTGGTTCATAATGTCATAAGAGAATATATCTTCCCAGCAGGTGGCAGAACCTGACCAATCATGTCTGGCCTTTGAAGCAAAACAGGGAAACCATCTGTTGGGCACCATCAGGGAATATCTGGATGGTAAGCTTGACTAGGAAATTGAAAACCTTCCCAGAAGATGATAATAGCAAACTTACTTATAGTCACAAAGATTGAATCCAATGCAAGGAGTTTGTTACTGAATCTTAGTTGGCTGGTTTCACACATGCTAAGCTATAAATAACCACAACACACTAAGCTCCAAATTAATCACTCAATATGGTAAGCCAAAATGAAACTGTATAGCCTAGCCCTAGAAGGTTATGTGAATAACACTAGTTTGTCCATCAATTTGGAGTATTTTGTTTCAGATTTTAATATATAGAAATGATGTGACAACACATTGGCTATCCTGCAGAATGGTGGAGTGTTCCATGGTTTGCTTATTACTACTTCAATTTATTTAATATGATCAGCCAAGCTTTGGTGCCAGTAGGTTTCATTAAACATTTTTTGTAAAGATTTGGCCTATGGTATATGGGGCAATAATGCAAAGAAGACTATGTTATGCTCATAGGAAACACCAAGATTCTCTCTTTTTCTTGTTTTGGGAGAAATTGTTTTTAAGATTTATACTTGTTTTTGTTTGTTGCTGTCAAATGGTATAAAATTATGCCATGATTTTTGATAATTGTGGTCAGACAAAGGGAGCCTTGTTTTTAAGAAAAATATGGGAAATATTACCTAAGAAATTAATATTGAGAGTTGTAAGGTTTGTTACTTTATATTTAATTTCATGTCTGTGAAGATGAGGTATCATTTCTTGATTGGGGTGTGGTAATGAATTTGTGAAGCTCTTTATTAACCTGCCAGTATAGTATGTCTATTAAGCAACTAATAAGTTTTGACTTGAAATTTCATTGTTTCATTGATTAGTTTCAAACCTCTGGAAATGTTACTGTTAAATGTTTTTGTAAAACATTTAAAGCTTGTAGAGACTAAAGACCTTTTCACTACCTACTATAGTAATATATTACTGCTTCAATCTGTTTTACTTTTCCTGACTTTTTAGCGGATGATTCTTACTACATAAATATTTTGTTATTATCTCATAAACTGTTGAATTTGGGAATTTATGGACTATTTTTATTGATATTACTGAATATCAATAAAAGGGACCTTGGAGGACTTTTAGTCCAAAGCCTTACTCAAGCAGGAGATCCTATGCCATTTTGGCCAAATGGCTGTCCAATCTCTTAAAAGCCTCCAGTGATGGAGCACCCACCACTTCTGAAGGCAAGCTGTTCCACTAGTTAATTGTTCTTACTATCAGGAAATTTCTCCTTAGTTCTAGATTGGATCTCTCCTTAATGGTCTTCCACCCATTAATTCTTGTCCTGCCTTCAAGTGCTTTGGAGAATAGGTTAACCCCCTCCTCTTTGTGACAGCCCCTCAAATATTGGACAACTGCTATCATGTCACCCCCCTAGTCTTCTTTGTTAGACTAGACGTACCCAATTTCTGCAACCATTCATATGTTTTAGCCTCTAGCCCCCAATCATCTTGTTTGTTCTTCTCTGCACCCTTTGTAGAGTCACATCTTTTTTGTACTGTGGTGACCAAAACTGGACACAGAATTTCATGAGCCTTGGTGGAGCAGTGGGCTAATGCCTCCTTAAGTAACACCAGCTGCCTGCAATCAGTGCAGGTTCGCATCCCACCAGGCTCAAGGTTGACTCAGCCTTCCATCCTTCCGAGGTAGGTAAAATGAGGACCCAGATTGTTGGGGGCAATTAAGCTGACTTTGTAATAATGCCGCTTGGGGGGTGTATGAAAGCCCTAATAAGCAGGCATATACATAGAATGAAGGCTACTGCTAAGCTTGTAAGCCGCCCTGAGTCTTCGGAGAAGGGCGGGATATAAATGGAATTAAAATAAAAAATTAAAAAAAATGCGTGGTCTTACCACAGCAATATAAACTGATACTAACACTTCATGTGAAACCACAGTTGTTGGTTTCTACAGTCTTTCAAGAGATTGAAAGACGATATTCATAAGAATGGAAGACAAGCTGCTGTAGTATTTTTTAAAGAACACCAATGCTCATCCATAATCACTGATTCTTTCTTTTGATGTGTTTACAAATGTATAGACAAACATAGTGTTTGAACGCAGAAAAAGGCACATTACATTCTTTTTTAAAAAAAGAATGCCTAGTTTAACCAAGGTTTCTTCTGAAATCAATTGAACTGCACCAGAAGGCAGGACAAGAACTAATGGGTCTTTGAGGAGTGTCAAAAAGAATTATAATCTAAAACTAAGAAGTTTTCTGACAGTAAGAACAATTAATCAGTGGAATAATTTGCCTCCTGGAATTGTAGGTGCTCCATCACTGGAGGTTTTCAAAAATAGACTGGACAACCATTGGACTGCAACATTATAAGTCTCCTGCCTCAAGTAGGGAGTGACCACCTTCCGGCCCTATGATTCTATGAGATTCTTTTGTCATAGGTACATTTGATTCTTCTTTTGTTTTGCTTTTATGTGTATGTGTTATTTTTCTTTTATGTAGATTTTAGTTTGATTATATACTGTAGTAGAAAACTGAAGTAATGAAGTCCTATGGAATAAAAGAATGCAGGAAGAAACATTTTAGAAATTCTCATGGGAATTAGCAGTATGTCAAAGAATGGAATTGAAATAAATGCTGTACATGTTGGCATCCAGGAAAAAAGTGACAAAAATTTTAAATGTTGAACAACAGTAAAGTGTAACTGCAGAAGTATTAAGATCTAGGTGTGGTTTGCATATGGAGTGGCTGTGCAACTTGATCAAAATGTGAGCAGGGTGTAAATCATGGTTGTAAATCATGGTTGTTTAGCGTATTTATGAATAAATGTGTAAGGAATGCTTGTGCTAATGTTAAAAGTGTGTTGGTTGGGGACATGAATATACATGCTCTTTTGAGTGCAGATGATGCCATATCAGCTACAAAATTATTTCTTAGATCTGATACCCATGTGGGAAATTAATTAAGCTGATTATTAATTAATTAAGTTGGTTATGTTGGAAAGATTAAAACTGAGCAAACAATTCTGAGTTGTGCAAAAGTGATTAAAAGTTTACATGTAGATGAATTTGTACACAATAGTAGCTAACAATAGAGAAATTTGATGAGATGCAACTACTAATGAAAAGATAGTAGCAGCATGTGGTCTGCTGCAAGGAATTATGGTATATATTGTTGAAAAAATAAAAGTGCTTTTGTACAAGATTGTGCTCTGCTTATTTTCTTTTTTGAAAGTGAGAGTTGTGTATGTCAGGAGCAAGTTAAAAATCAACTAACTAATAGGAATGAGTTAATTAAAATTGGTAAAACAATTAAGTTACAGGTTCAAAAATGAAAATTAATTGAAGAGTATTAAAGAAATATACTGAGATGGCCTGGTCATATAAAGTGGATCAATTCATAAAACATACATGAAGGATGGAAAAATGGATCAAGAGGAAAGAGAAGGAGAAGACTGAGAAACCTGTGGTAGGAAATTATAAGAACAAAAGGCAATGTGTTAATTGGTATATGGAAGTAAAAACAATTTGCAAGGATGGAAATAAATAAGGGATGAAGTATTAGAGTATTCTAGATTTGATGAGATTTTCTTTTTTTCTATCATTGCCTGCCCTTAATTTCTTTGGCTCACTATTTTTCTCTCTTTGTGCCTTGCATAACATGGCTTATCTAGAAAGGGAATAAGTTGTAGAAAGGTACTGTATCTCTAATCATATATTTAGATAAGATTTCAGCATGTGGGTGTGTTTGATTTGTTTGTTTTTAAAGGAGTCAGTTGTATTGCATTTTCTCCCCCTCCCTTATTTTTAAAAAATTCTTCAGGGGGCTTCAAACTATATTTGTTTGCAGTCTTACACCACTGACTGGAAAAAGGCTTGGAACTCACTGGATGTATGTCTTAAGTTAGCATACATTATTTGGCATTTTTATAGTAGAAAATATACTATGTAGATTTCACTTTTAAAGATCCTATCCCAGGGATACATAATGAGCCACTTGGGGGCCATCAGAGTTGGGGAGGATGTTTTCCCATATTGGGGAATTTAGAAAAAGAATTATGGGACAAAATAGGGGCTTTTAGTCTTGTGAAAGTTCAAGGAATCAATTAAGGGCCTTAAAATCTCTGAGCCAGAGAATTGAGAATCCAGAGTCTGTGTTTTTGTTGCATGTGCAAAAGAGCACACCTTAAGTACAAAGATTGAAATATCCATGGAACTTACAACAGTTGCACACTCCTGCAATTTATAAATGTAATGCCCCAGATAAACAGCTAGCAGGCTCAAGATGACATAGAGACACTATGTCAGTACGATGGGTAACTCCAATGTCCCTCCTCCGTTATACACACTGTGCCTTGTGTGAAATTCAAGGAGGCCAGACAATGTTATAAGTACGGTAATTTAAATTTAGTTTTTAAAATAGCAAAATACTCAAAAGTGGGAAAGTATTTGATTTTTGTCATCTAAAATCAGTGAAAATTTAAAATGGTTTTAAGAACTGGAATTCAATGTAAACAGTGATACTTATGCTCCTATATCTTTAGAAAAATACAGCTGTTAGGCTACTATTATCCTAGGTACCTATATGCAGTATTGGAATGTGTACTAATTATTATTTCTATAAAGAACTCAACAGAGAAAATGTACATAATATTCCTCCTCCTTTTTTCCATACATCAACCCTGTGAGTTGAGTTGGGCTGAGAGAAAGAGATGGTCCAAAATCAACCAGCCAGCTTTTATACCTAAGGCGGTACAAGAATTCAGTTTCCTGGTATCTAGGCTGGCACTTGGCTTATTTTTCAGTACTTATTTTATTTATACTTTACTTAGATTTTTGTCTGGGAATCATTTCTAGCCTGAACAATTGCTTAGCCTCGTTCTCAAACTAGACTATGTGTCTAACTCAGAATATAAAGTCCAGCCTCACAATGACAACCTATTTGCAGGATCCAATTTGGGTCAGTCACCAGGACCAGAGGTTTTTAGTCTTCTGAGATTTCAGACTTATTCAGGAGCCCAAAGGAACTTTTCTCTCACCAGAATGACACATTTGGAATCAGAAGACTAAAAAACTCTGCTCCCCAGATTGGATCCTGCAACATTATCCTGGGACATATACAGTCATGGCCGAAATTGTTGGCACCCCAGAAATTTTTCCAGAAAATCAAGTATTTCTCACAGAAAAGTATTACAGGAACACATGTTTTGCTATACACAGGTTTATTCCCTTTGTGTGTATTGGAACACAACAAAAAAAGGGAGGAAAAAAAGCAAATTGGACATAATGTCAAACAAAACTCCAAAAATGGGCTGGACAAAATTATTGGCACCCTTAACTTAATATTTGGTTGTACACCCTTTGGAAAAAGTAACTGAAATCAGTCGCTTCCTATAACCATCAGTAAGCTTCTTACACCTCTCACCTGGAATTTTGGACCATTCTTCCTTTGCAAACTGCTCCAGGTCTCTCTTATTGGAAGGGCGCCTTTTCCCAACAGCAATTTTAAGATCTCTCCACAGGTGTTCAATGGGATTCAGATCTGGACTCATTGCTGGCCACTTCAGAACTCTCCAGCGCTTTCTTGCCATCCATTTCTGGGTGCTTTTTGACGTATGTTTGGGGTCATTGTCCTGCTGGAAGACCCAAGATCTCGGACGCAAACCCAGCTTTCTGACACTGGGCTATACAGTGCGACCCAAAATCCTTTGGTAATCCTCAGATTTCATGATGCCTTGCACACATTCAAGGCACCCAGTGCCAGAGGCAGCAAAACAACCCCAAAACATCATTGAACCTCCACCACATTTCACTGTAGGTACTGTGTTCTTTTCTTTGTAGGCCTCATTTCGTTTTCGGTAAACAGTAGAATGATGTGCTTTACCAAAAAGCTCTATCTTGGTCTCATCTGTCCACAAGACGTTTTCCCAAAAGGATTTTGGCTTACTCAAGTACATTTTGGCAAACTGTAATCTTGCTTTTTTATTTCTCTGTGTCAGCAGTGGGGTCCTCCTGGGTCTCCTGCCATAGCGTTTCATTTCATTTAAATGTCGACGGATAATTCGCGCTGACATTGATGCTCCCTGAGCCTGCAGGACAGCTTGCATTCCTTGTTTGGGGCTGCTTATCCATCATCCGGACTATCCTGCGTTGCAACCTTTCATCAATTTTTCTCTTCTGTCCACGACCAGGGAGATTAGCTACAGTGCCATGGGTTGCAAACTTCTTGATAATGTTGTGCACTGTGGACAAAGGCAAATCTAGATCTCTGGAGATGGACTTGTAACCTTGAGATTGTTGATATTTGTCCACAATTTTGGTTCTCAAAATCCTCAGACAGTTCTCTTCTCCTCTTTCTGTTGTCCATGCTTCGTGTGGCACACACAGACACACAATGCAAAGACTAAGTGAACTTCTCTCCTTTTTATCTGCTTTCAGGTGTGATTTTTATATTGCCCACACCTTTTACTTGCCCCAGGTGAGTTTAAAGGAGCATCACATGCTCGAAACAATCTTATTTATCCACAATTTTGAAAGGGTGCCAATAATTTTGTCCAGCCCATTTTTGGAGTTTTGTTTGACATTATGTCCAATTTGCTTTTTTTCCTCCCTTTTTTGTTGTGTTCCAATACACACAAAGGGAATAAATCTGTGTATAGCAAAACATGTGTTCCTGCAATACTTTTCTGTGAGAAATACTTGATTTTCTGGAAAAATTTCTGGGGTGCCAACAATTTCGGCCATGACTGTATTAGCATTCATTCATGATAACCTGTCTATTAGTTTTGTATATATTTGTTTCCAAAGTGATGAAAGATACTTGTGCCATCAGTAAATAACAGTATTAATGTCTTAATGCCCCCCCCCTCTCTATGGCCATATATTTTGGGGAGATAGAAGGAAAGTGTATAAATCTTTAGGGGCTTCCTGCCAATTTTTCTATTCATACTGGATATTGAGCGTCCAGTTCACTGAAGTGAATAGATATAGTTTCCATTGTTGTTTAGCTTTCTTTGCATTCAGAATATTTGCTTCCCAAGACATCATTATAACAGCTGTTTGGGCAATGTGGGTTTTCTTTTCTTTCCTTAGCTCCTCAACCCACCCCATTCCTTGTGAAGATGTGTTTGGTGCTCTTTTTCAAGAGCACAGAAAAGTATTGAAATCAATCTGAGAATGTTTTCAGCTATGCTTCTGATGACCTAGCCGTATTGTAGTCTTGAAGCTGTTGTGTGTCTCCTCCTCAACTAAGGACAAAAAAGAAGAAGAAAAGAAAAGAAAAAAAGCTTAATCTTGTGGGGGTTATATAAAAGAAGGAATGCAGAACAAGGAAGAATTTCCTTTATGCTAGGCAGAACAGAATACACTGTGATGGCTGAAAGTGCCTGTGGGCATTTGGTCCCTATTGGTTCTCACACTGAATGCAGTGATGCCCGCAGATAGACTGTATTGTTGTCAGTTAAATGGGATCATGAGTGTCTGAAAGGTGTTTGAGAATGAACTGAAAATCATTTTCACAAGTGGATGATTACTTCTGCCACATGTTAACTGAACACTATCAGAATGGCCCAGATTTTGAGACTGCTTTAATTGCTCTTTCAACCTTGACTTAGATTCTTTTTAAGAAAGCCTTTTGTAGAACAGAACAGAACAGTAATATGTATTGATTTTTTTTCCTTTCTACCTTTTCTTCAACTGTGATAAATAAAAGCTTATAAAAAATAAATAATTCATTTTCAAGATGCAGATGGATTTTTTCCTTAAACAAAGAATAGACCCTACTTATGGAGTATTAACAAGTACTAACAACATTATTCCAACACATACAACAGTGGTGAATTGTTTTAGGAGCCAGTAAATAATGATGCCATATAGTCATTTAATAATAATTAGGCTTTTCTCCTTCCCTTCATAAACATCAAAGAGAAATAGGCAAACCTCATAGCATAGTCTTAAGTGCTATAAATCTTTGTCTCACACATATATCATTCCTTTATATAAAGCATTCAAACATATCTTTTTTAAAAAAAATCACAATTCAAAATGTTCTATCAGAACATTTCATATATTCTCTGTTCTTGTGGAACTAAATTAAAGATTTATTGCATCTTAGATAACTTTAGAATTTTTTTTAAAAGCCTTTTTCTCGCTGGTTTTTTTTATCAGCTACAAAGAAACTGGCCATGAGGATGATTTTTTTTAAAGGAAGTACATTGGTTTTGTGGTTAAAGAGCAGCCTACAAGTTCTGTGAACCTATATGTATATTCCTGTATCTCCCTTCCTATTGGAGCAAGTCCTAGTAGCGTCTTTGGCCTAAATTGCAAACATTTATCCAATTCAACCCTCTTCTTGCCATGGGCTCTTGTACTACCCGTGTCAAGTTAAAAATGGCCACTCTTCAATCCCAGAGTGTTTCTGGCTGCCATTTTCATATGTGTGTTTTGTGTTTGGCAACATTTATCATTTGTAGAAATCTCAGCTCTATCCTGAAACTGTGTGAGAACATATTCTTTTATACTTTTATAGGAATTTTGTGCTATCTGCATACTAGACATTTTTTAAAGTATTGTTATCTAACCAAGTGATCAGAGGGATTGAGAGCATAAACCACTGCCTTCACTGTCAAAGAACAGTATACTGTGTGTAACTCTCCTGGCCCCCTTGGGTTACAGTTGATTAGTATAGCAGTTACAAGGTCATAAATTCAGCAATCATAGTTGTCGTTATAAATACCAATTTAAGTTCAAGTTCAAGAGAATAGATTCCCTTTCAACAGACAATGTTCACTGAACCAAGTATCATAACAAGACTTAGAAACAATGAGAGATTTTCAGGACACAATTTAAAATGGAGTGTAAAGAATACAGGAATGGATTTGCACAGAAAGATGTGTTGCACTCAAGTAGAACCTTACACGAAGCTCTCAGGTGGCAGTGATCAATTCTTATTTCCATAGGGTTCTCCTAAGTAGTCTTGCATAATGCTGGATGCTTCTCCAGGTACTCAAACATCCATCTGTTCCTTGATTTCTTTACCCTTGTCAGAAAGCTGGCAGCTTTTCCATTGGGTGGTTGGATGAGCCTCCAATTCAAGATTTACTCACAAGGACTGAGCACAATAACTCATGCTACCTTCTCATGTCTGTCGGTGAAGCCAAAATTTTCCTAGTATCATTCCATGATTAAGTCAGTTTCATCTTTCTTCACTTGTAAGGATAAGCTTTTAATTAGGGGCATAATACTGCCTTAGAGCAGTGATGGGTAACCTTATAATGATCAAGGAAAGCATTAACATTTTTGACAAGGTTGAAAGCTATAAACAAGATAAGAGTCTCACATCTCTCAATAGTGAGATGGGTGTCAGATAAATTTAATAAGTAAATAAGGCCAGATCATGAATACAGAGAGTTGGGATTTGGAAAAGTAGAGTTTATAAGGATAGTCTCCCTCTCTCCCTCTCATTGGTATGCCTGTTTTAGAAGTTGCACTATAGCTTTCTTATGTTTCCTACTTAAAGTAGTTTAAATACTAAAATTTAATCTAAAGGTCCCAAGAACAGGGAGGTTGCAAGTCACCCACCCCTATTTTAGGTATATGTTTTGTGAGAATGTAGCATATCCATAGCCACAACAAACTTCATAACCTCTTTTTAGAAGGTAAGCATTATAGAAGTATCTAGCTAAACTATTGGTATTAAGAGATGCTCTGTGAATTAATGGTTTAGCACAGGGGTGTCAAACTGGTGGCCTGTGGGCTGGATGTATCATGCATAGGCCATACCTACCCCAGCTCCACAAAGGCAAAAAAGTCATGATATGTCACAATACATCACATGATGTGATTGAGTTTGACATCTGTGGCTTAGCACAATACATTAACTCAATCATTATTTAATCAACAAATTCTTGGCTATAGAGCTGGAAGCAGAGTGACTGAGTACCGTATATATGCAAATAGAATAAATATATTTCATAAACTTATTCAGAGTATGCTGAAAAATGCAGTGCATTTGAGGGCAAAACATGCTTTAGAAATATGTAGTATTAAGTTCCAAAGCATAGAAAAAATATTTGGATCCAGTGCAGGTACCTTCATATTATCTGTTGGTGCTTCTGGGTTCATCCAATAGAAGCAAGTTGAGGAGGAAGCAAGAGTCTTGATGTTTGGTTATATCCTTTTGCCATCTTCATAACAGTTGTTTAACTCAACTACATATTTTCTTGAGATCCTGCAAGTATGCTGCAATCAAGAATCTGCTCCAATCTTTGCTCTCAGATTTTATTATACTGTATATCAGCCACAAAGCCTTAGAAAGCTATCTTTAGTTCTTGGCTTTTTCAACCTGTGATCTTCTAGACATATTGAGATTGCCTTTCCTAGAAGTCTTGGAAGTTGTAGCCCCAACAATTCTTCACAGCCCCAGATTGAAGAAGATTGATTGAAAATTCAATAGCATTCTGAAAGGCAACTACTATAAACTCACAGATTTCTTCATGAAACACCACATGAACTATGAGCTGGAAAACCTCAATTTCAGATCTTGCCTCTGCTATAAACTAATAGGGTTGCTTTAGTTGCTAAATCTCAGTTTTTATGTGGAGCATATGGTATAATACTAATTTACCTTTCAAGATCTATGTTTCATGCTCCATATATAAAAGATAAATAGTACTAGTAATAAATGCATCCAAATGTATCCATGTATATTAAAGATAAGTAAATAGAGGAATGTAATAAGAAACAAATCCTCAATTCTTCCATTAATGTTCATTTGTGGCCCTTTCATTCTAAGATTTTTAACTGACAATGATTTCTCTTCACATTTAACAGGTATTTGTATGCCCTTGGACAAAAAGTTTGGAAACGATGGAAAAAGCGCTACTTTGTTCTTGTGCAGGTTAGTGATTTTTCTTTCTTGTTTAATTTCAACTTCATTTCAAGAGATGGTGTTAAATATATAAAGTTTTTTTCGGATTTAAAATCTTTAACTCTTTGTCAGCAAAAGGAAATTTGAAGAGAGAGAGAGAGAGAGAGAGAGAGAGGTAGAGGTAGAGGTAGATGATATAAATATAGATATATAGATAAAGATAGATAGATAGATAGATAGATAGATAGATAGATAGATAGATAGATAGATAGATAGATAGATAGATAGATAGATAATGCTGATTTCAGCAAAACAGTTCCTGTGCACACATCTCTTTTTAGTAATCCCATTATTTATGGATTTAAGTGTCCTATTAGAACTCATTTACAAAATCCTGAATTTCTTTCTAGACTATATTCAAGAGAGCAAGTGCATAAATGCTCACTTCCAGTCAAGGTTGTGTAGCACTTGGATTCAATTCCAAAATGGTGCTTCAGAGTGTGTAAGAGTATAAATATAGCATTCACCGGCAACTCATTAAACCAATTCTGTATTTTATGAATGCTACATTTGCAACTCTCACTCTAACGTCAATGATAATCATACTGTATGTGATGTATATACATTTTAAAAGTTATCAATAGATCTAGTCAGTGACAGATTCCCTCCTTTGAATCCATGCTGGAGTTTGGGAACTATATAATACCCAGTTCAAAAAAACAAATCAATCTCAACAGACCCAGATAGAGAATATATAACAATGGCTCTTCACACTTCCAATCATTGGTGGTATGAATTCTCATTATTTTAGCTGTCTTTCTCATGAAGAATTTCTCATGGAGATCTGAGCACATAAGATCATAGGGTGCAGTGAGCACAAACATGCTAGGTAAAATCTTGAATTTCCACAAAGGTAATTTGTTATGGTAATTTTAAAATGTATAGAGTCGTTTAATATATGCAGGCATTTTTTTGGTACAGAGTGCAATAGCAAAGACAAGGAGAATAAAGTAAGGTTCTTTATATCAGCCCATCCCTATCACTCTCTTGTGGTTGAAGAGACAACGATCCAGTGGTTACAGCACTCTGTTGGGCTTCCTTAAGGTCCCTTCAGCTGACAAATCTATGAAACTTCAAAGGCATGACCTTGGAGAAAGCTAAAGTTACCTCCCAAAAATACTGGAATATGTCACTGGGTCTTTTCCCAAAGTATTCCAGTTGGAAGACGAATGGATACAAGAAACTTGTTATGGCAAGGTAATGTCAATGAGGGTTCATTTTTCAACTGGGTTTCCCCATATTCATGGATGCTGGCAGGCAAAAATATCCTTCATAATTTACTAGGCCATCCCCAGAGACCTTTCAAAATATGGTGGAGGGCTTTCACTGAATATTTTTGTCTAATCTCCACAACTGCTTTGTAAATTGAAAATTAACTTTTGCCCCTCCCTCCCTGGACATAATGTATGTTTTTCAGTGAGGAATGCAGGAATGGTACCTTTGTTTTTTGGCAGACTAAAATATATATAACTAAAATATGAAAAGAGCAATGTGAATATAATACACAAAAAGAGTACAGATACAATCTCCCTTTATCTAATATGCAGGAAACTAAGAAAATTAAAATTCAATTCTAGTGTTTGTGATCATTGGCCAAGCTAGGCTATCTACAAATACTACTACCTACAGTTTTATGTCAGACACAGATTGATAGAATTATGTATAAATTAAATAGTACTCATATAAGCATACTTTAACATAGTGTATGTGATGTTTTATTACAAGTCACTTTTGAACTCATATTGATATCTGTCCATGTATAATCTTAAACACCTGAGATTTCAGGCCTCTATTTTCTTCTTCAATGATTTTCCTTTTGTTTTCTGTTTCTCAGAAAAGCTTAGATGAGGCCAACAGCAGTCTTATCTAGTTGCAAGAGATATCTGTCCATTCCCCTGATTCCACTCGCATAAGTGTGCACTAAGTTGTTGATGTTGTTTCCTTCACCTGCAGTCTGAAGTGCACAATCCAATTGACCACTTCGGTTTTATGAATAGACCTAATGTAGAATGCCTATAAAGAATAGTACTGACAGATGGGCATTTTGCCATCCCTTTCATAATTCCTGCACTGTTGACACTGCAGGAGTTGTGCTAAATTTATATTTTATCTTTATGTTGAAGGGTTATTTAGTGGCAGATGAACTATGGGTGACATAATGAATAACCCCATCCAGTAACTTTAAAAAGCCATTTAAATCAGGTAGCATTGAGTTTGTCTACTTAACTTTTTGTCTTATTATGGTGATCACTTAGCACTTTTTGTAATCTTATACTTGACTACAATAATAAAAAACCTGGAGTCAAATGCAAATGGCATGTGTGTATTCAAAACTATTACTTTTCTCAGCAATGACACAGAATTGAAGATCCAATTATTTTCTGGATACCTTTCCTGACTGTTTTGATTGGAGTTGTAAAGTGTAACCAGAGGCTTTATTGGGCACACCAGTATCTCATGTGTGGCCCTTCACCCAATTTCCCAAGTGGGTGAAGCCAAACATTTTTGTCTTATTTGCAGTGGTGAGTTCATTGATACAAAGATATCTGTGTATCATGTTGCATGTGCACATTCTCCCACCTAGGGGGGAAAAATAGGGCCGGCTATCCACCAACCATTGCTGAAGTACAGCTCTTAGACAAATTGTGTGAAGTCTGATGTGACCTTCAAACTTTTGTGCACTCTAAGTTTCAAGGTAAATATATTTGTATTAGTGTCAGTTGGAAGGACATGCAGTGTTCAAGGTAAATGAACAAATGCCTTACATATACCAGGTTTAAAAATGTATTGATGGGAATGTATAGAATAGTGATTACATTTTCAATTTAGCATTGTTTCTCAAGATGGGTACTGCTGACAGATAAAAAAGTGCTTTTACTTCTCAAATCATGACTTCACAAATATTGCACAATTATAGCTGTAGACCTCTAGTATACAAATAGATTAGTGGTATTGTCCTGATATCTAAGTGTATTTTGTAAGGCAATTTGTTTTGTTGTGAATTTCAAGTTGTTAATGTACAATTGACATATTTGTTCTAAGCCACATAGAAGGTTGTTTATAATTCCCATTGTTAACATCTAATTTATGTCCCATGTCCCACAGAACTAAGAGCTGAATGTCAATATAACATGATGTAGTGAAGTATAGCTAACTCAGGGCTTCTCTTTGTCTCTTGTTTCACCTAGGTTAGCCAATATACATTTGCTATGTGCAGCTACAGAGAGAAAAAATCAGAGCCTCAGGAGTTAATGCAACTTGAAGGATACACTGTGGATTATACAGCACCCCATCCAGGTATTCTGCAAAATGAGTTAAAATGTCTGATTGCCAAGAAAATTAGAAAAGAGGGCTTGTTTTATCTTTTCATAAAATCCTATCAAGTAAGTAGGTATATAGAAAGAGAGAGAGAGAGACTATTTTAGGTCAGGTTACATTTTTATATTATTTTCTATCATACCAGAAACAACTCCATCTCATTGCAGATCCGAATTGCCAGGCTATATATTATTTTAATGCTATTAAAGGCATTGATATCATGAACTGATATTAATTGAAAAGCAATATTTCGTTCAAAGGTGAGGATAAGGTTTTGATTCTGATTTTATACTGCTCTTCCTCCTGAAGATATCAAATGCAAAGTAGTAAATGGTACAGCTACCAAGTAACCCTTTTGTATAATAGCCATCATACAAATTTTCCCTTTATGCTTTCTTTAGCAAGAACTCACTCAATAGATGAATTAGTACAGTAAAGTGCTTAGGACAGAAAGTTTCAAGGGAAGTTGGTTAACTAGAGAAATGTATTTAAGTGGGAGCACAATCCACTAATATACATAAAAGGATCAAAGTGTCATTTGTCTACATGTCTAACAGAAAGGTAAAGCTGTAACTAGAAATATCCTCAACGTAGAAGAATTTTCTCTTGTCACTGGGATTTGAGGTGAGCATGTGTTTGTTTCTCCTCATTCCAATCACTATATTGAGTGGACCTGGGAAATTTCTTACAGAAGAACATAAATGTTCTTTCTAAGAGCTATTATCTGAGAGACCCTTTTGAAGATGCTTCTGCTCAATATGCCATCTCTTGGGTAGACAGGACTACGCATTTTTCTGCATGTCTTCCAAGTTGTATAATATTACTCCCATTGAAATTGTCCTCCATGTTTTCTGGTTGCAGCAGAGACATCAAGGCCTATCTCTTCAATTTAGCTTTTGAGTGCTTTTAATGATTTTTAACATTTACATTTTAACTGTGCCTTTAATTATGTTTCTATTAATTTAGTCACTTTAAGTTTTCTTTTTAGATTGAAAGGTAGACTATAAATCCAGTTATTAGTTAAGAAGGAAAAGGAAAGAGAAAACTTAATTTCATGTCAGTTGACTTGGCTGCATCCTGAGTTCTTCTAATTCTGCAGGCCTTCAAGGTGGTCAGATGTTCTTCAATGCTGTCAAAGAAGGCGACATAGTGATATTTGCCAGTGATGATGAACAAGATCGGATCCTTTGGGTCCAAGCAATGTATAGAGCTACTGGTCAATCTTACAAGCCAGTTCCTGTAGGTCAAGCACAGAAGATGAATCCAAAAGGAAACAATACTCACACAGATTTATCACAGAGTAAGTTTACATTGTTCTTAATTTATGGGATTTCAATTGTATAATTAATCAGCATTTAACTTGACTGTTCTTGAAAATTTATAGTATTAATAACCATTAGAAACCAGACTTGTAGCTCATTATTGCTGTTGTGTTACTTTTTAAAATATGTAATTGGTATCATTAAAATTCAATACAGATTCTCATGGAAAGAGTTTTTAGGGATTATTTTTCTTTCAGGGTTTACTCTGATTTTATAACAAATACCTTCAATTGGGTATTCATGACTAAGTTGCATCATTATTTTTATGAAATAATATTGAGCAAGAAGAGCATAAGATTACATCGCTTCATGAATTCTCATTTGAAGAAATTTTCCAATTTTCTTCCTTGCCAGGAATTTCAAGCTGTAAACTCAGGGAAGAGGAGGTAGTGGGGTAATTGACATCAAAGGATACTTTACTGCAATTAACCAGATGTGAAGCCTTGCCAGTAAAGTTGGACTCTAAAGAGAAGATGAGAATTCTAATGTACTGTCTTCACTGTTGAAGATCGTTTCCAGCATATCACTTTTAGGGGAAGGTTGGGAAGAAAATGATGCAGGTTGCATCAGTATGCCAATTATGCCCAACTACATATCTTGGCCACTGACCAAATTATTTATGCTGTCAAAGTGCTGTCCAAAAACATAACATCAACTAAGTCTGTATAGGAAGGAAGTGTTAAGGCTTAACTCCAGCAAGAATTACTTCTGATGATATTCCTCCATTAATTCTAAATGAGTTTGCACTTCCCTAGCAGATTCAGTTTGCAATTTTGGTGGCCCTTCAAGCTTTTATTGTAAATAGGGCCTTCACTCAGCTCCATCTAGTGTACTAATTGTGACTTTTCCTAGCTGGCATTAATTACTATTACTCATGCCTTAGTTACCTCTTGACTGGATTATTGCAATAAGCTTCACATGGGGATGCCATTGAAACTGCAGCTGGTCCAGAATATAGCTGATTCATATACTGATGGATGTAACACCTTTATTCACAGAGCAGCACTAGTTGCCACTTGGCTTGTGGATGCTCCTAGCCCAGGGGTGTCAAACTTGCAACATCACGTGACGTATCACGATGTATCACAACTTTTTTTCCATTGCCGGGAATGGGGAGGGCACAGTTTTGGCATGACGTATCTGGCCCATGGGTCAGCAGTTTGACACTCCTGTCCTAGCCTCTGAAATAGCAACTGGCTCCTTCGGGCTTTTAAAAGCTGGTTAAAACCTGGTTGTTCCATTAAGCAAGAAAAGTCAGTTTGCTGTAATTGCCTCTTGGTCAGGAGAGTGGGTCAGGTTTCACTACTACTGATGTTTTCAGTTATTACTGCCAGTTTCATAGGCATTTCTAGTAGTTCTTTTATTGATTATATGATAATTGAAGTGGTTCATATGGCTCTAAAAAAATCAACTCAAGCTGATAATATAATAAGAACAATGACTCACCACCCTTTTGGCTTAAAGAAATAGCCAGAGAGTAAGCATATAGTGCCATTTCAACCATCTTAGCTAACTAATTCCTATTTAATAATACCTCTTTCTATTGTTATTTGGAAATAATACATTTTTCCATATGTAACTATAGCATCGTTTTATGTTTTTGGCTTACTTTGTATTTAGTAATACTTAACATTTATATGAGACAGTACTTCTGAAGGACGATGCCACCCACATTTATATTTATTGATTTCCTGATACAAATGATACCGATTTTTAAAATCGAAAATGAGAGGCAGCCTTAAGAATGGCATGCCTTGTTTCATTCTCCAAACTTTCCATAAAGAAATATTGGCTGCTTTCTCCTAAGGCTAGGAAGAGACATATATTCCTTAAATATAAAATGTGACAGCAAAATATGTGGTCCTATGTGGCAGGTATCAACCTAAGGGTTACTATCATTTTCCTTGTCATCTTGCTGCATCCTTTCTATGTCTAGTTGCTTGACAATAGCTACAGGATAATTTTCGGTTTTATCAAATTTCCTTTCCATCGTACTTCCTGCAACTGTCTCTTGATTGAACTTAGTACAGATGGGGGATCATCAAAATAGCCAGCCCTTGCTTGCTATGCTAATGGCAGAAATGCAGCAAAAACAGTCAGCAAAAACAGCAAAATGCAGTTTAAACAGTCCTCTGTTTTAACAAAATGTTCTAGTAGCTATTTTTCTGTTTTTGTGTGTGTGTGTGTTATATGAAGACAGCTAAGGAAAATAACAATAACATTTTATAAACCATTTTCCAATCTCAGTTTCCCAATTTACTTTTACAATTTTAACTGAACAGTATCCCCTTAAAAAAACTATGTTTGGATAGGATTCTTTCTGCTCTTTTTGGGAATAGCAGACTGTTTGTGTATTTATCCAAATGAAGCTCAAGATCAATTATCACAGGGTAGTGCAGCAATGTGGCATCAATTTATGTTGATATAACTCTACTATGAATTCAAGGGCCTATGCTACCAAATAATTAAGGTTTTAATGGTATGTAGGACTATATAATAAGTAAACTTGTTTTCAAAAAAAGTTAATGAACTTACATAAACTAATTCACTTTTCTTCTTTTTAAGAGATAAAGATTATTAATATGAAATATCAAGGCTTTGAATTATTTTGAAATATCTAGATCTAGTTTATATGCATGATAAGGAGGGGGGAAAAATCACCATTGTCTTTCTTTTTCCTTTTCTGTATCAGATGATTACAGTAAGCTATCAGCGTAACAATTTTCCCCATATCCTTTGCTAATCAGAAATGTTTTACATATATATAATTAATAGCAAAGTGCCATATATGCTACATCGCAATTCAGTTAAAAACTGTCAGTCTACTTAAGAATAATTCAAATCCCTTTCTACACTAGGAGATTCTTAAATCATGTAGTTATATCTAAAATTAATATTTTATGCTTGGTAATTAAATACAGTCATTTAATTACATACATCAATATATCTTAGGACTTGAGGAGTGGGGGAAGTATTGTTCCAAAAACTCTGTAAAAATTTACTCCTGTTATCTGTAGATGATAATCTCATAGCGTAACCTATCAATGTGTTATCACACAGTTTATTTGCTATATGTACCTTGTTAAATCTGTCACATGAATGTGACTCTTGCTTTGACAATACAGAGCCAAGTGATATGAATTTGTTTCTGCATCTTTTCGGGATATGATGCTGTAGATCCTTCAGTTTGAATTAAATAATTCTTCCATCTGCAAATGCATCTGAAAGTTGGACTTGACATGGATCAATATGATCTGGGGCTAAATTTCTAAATGTGACTGATTATGTTAGCATCATGCCCACAGATCAATATGGAGTCTTATTATGAACCTAACTTTAGAATTGGATTTAATCAATAAACTTTTGTCTCCTTTTTAATAGAAATTTTAGGTTTGTAGCACAGTTTTCAAGAATATATTGAGAATACATCTTTTCTAGTAACAAACATTAAAAACCTCTATATTTGAAATTAAAAGAACAAAGAAGAGCAAAGACCTTATTGTAAGGGTCAAATCAATTTTTTAGTTGATAGTGGCCTGTTCACTCCCAATATTGTGTACAAAATCAAAGTGAGCTAATGTGCTAATGCATAACTAGTCCTTTTGGCAATGGTAAGGCTTTTTCTGTCCATACTTTATAGCAACTTGCATTGAGGATTTTGACAAAACATACCATTAACGAAAGAATCACTAGATTGTGTCTTTTGATAAACCCGCGGGGTTCAAAGGCGTTGAAAGATGCAATCTCTGAACAACAATAAATTCAGATATTTGATTGAGGTGCCATTTAAAATGGTATGTTATATATAATTTGCACAAAGAAATATTGTTTCCCGTTTCATTACTCTTGTTCTGGAAGGCTGAAAGAGCTCTTTGCCATTACTACTTTATGTTTGTTTCTTTAAAAACTGCATATAAAAAGCAAAAGACTGGAAATGACCCTGTGTGGGGCTATGTGTTCATTTTTGCTTGAGTTTGATGTTTAAGAAATGGGCTTCCAGCTATCTTCCATTGCTACTTTCCTCTGAGATAAGTGTCTTCATGCCTGTAAGCAAAGACGTGTTGTTTTAAATAAACCAAATCTTCTGTACAGTTAGTATCTTGTTAAAACAGGCATCTCATAGTTAGTATTGGCAAAACAGTTGATATTAAACTTTCTAAAATTTTAGAATATCATTACAGAGAAAGCTTTGCAGTGGGCAATGTATGAAAACAATATTGAAAGTATTTCTGTGTGAATATTTTGTTATTTATATGTGAGAATTTTAAAGCACATAAATATACAAGTATATGTGTATCTCTTTATCTTATGTGTGTATATGTATGTGTGTGTGTGTGTGTGTGTGTGTATGTGTGTGTGTTACTCTGTTTGTCCATGAATTATATCATTGTCATTTGCTTAGATTCTACTTGTGACAGTATTTTTACAGAAAGAAGTGGTGAGACTTGGAAAAGAAGACAGGTTCTAATTAAAGCTGTTCTCCATATAACTTTAAGCTCTTGTTAAAGTGAAATAATCTATATCAAAGTATTATTTTTACCTTTCTACATGCAGATGCAGATCATGCACAGAAGCATGACATGGATGAGTTTATTTCTGCTAATCCTTGCACATTTGACCATGCTGCACTCTTTAGAGTACTACAGAGACAGACCTTGGATCACCGACTGAATGATTCCTATTCTTGTTTGGTGAGTAAAAGGGCTAGAATAAAAGAAGTGACGGAAAAGAAAAACTGAGAATTAGAAAGACTGCAAACTGGTCTTTTCTTCTAGACGCATTTAATAACTATGCGTGAGGTTAGTATAAAGCATTTCAATCGATTGCCTTCAAATTTGAAAATTATACATTTGCAGCCTACTGCTGTGCCACTCAATAGAAAAGAGAAGAGATTCAAACCGTCTCTGAACCATGGTTTATCAGCTCCTCTTGGGAGGGCTGAATAAAAGCAGAAGGCTTTAATAAATATAGAACCCTCTGTGGTAGGATTTGCTAACACCTGTACAGGCATTTTAAGGTACAAATCCAGCTTGCCAGATGTCAAGCATTATGTCATCTATCTGGTAATTCTCTCCTCCTTTATGGACTGAGAAGAGAAAAGAAATGAAAAGAACAGAATCAAAACCACTGGGGGCGGGGGAGAGATTTATTGCACTTGTATTCAGCTGAGTCAAGGTTAGTTTCCTAAGCTTAAATCCTGAATGCATTTCCTTACCACTCTAGAGGTAATCTGTAATTTCTTTCCTTTCTTTCTTTCTTTTTTTCACTTTCAAATGAGCACATAGAACATTTAAAGAGTGATATTGCAATCATGAAGGTGGGTAATTGAGAAGAGTAAGAGGAAAAAATGTAAAAGATGATATGCAATTCTTCACATCAGTTTTCGGTTTGGCTGCTGATTCCTTTTGTTTATAGCTGTAACATATTTTATTACTGTCACCAGCCAACAGAACAAAAGATAAGATCGTCCCCTAGTACAAGTTTTTATATATCAAAATGATAAAATAAGAATTGTACAACAAAAATAATAGCTTTCACGGCAAAAGCAGAAACTGGTGTCTTGAAAAACATAATTTGCTGTGAGGTCTGACCCATCAATTTTCTGCTTTAGACATGCCATATTTTTATATCTAGGTATAGTTTTCTTTTAATTTATAAATTACTAATCACAAAAAGATAAGGGCAAAGCTTACAATACAACAAACGTAGGTTTGCCATTCAGTAAATGCTGAGGTTTTTTTTAAAAAAAGTAGCGTTATTATGTATGTGCACGATGAGACACGCTTGATGGATCTAGGACTTGATATTTTTAGATAGATAGATAGATAGATAGATAGATAGATAGATAGATAGATAGATAGATAGATAGATAGATAGATAGATATAAAACCATCCTCTGTTGACTCCTTTTCTGTGATGCACTAAATGTGAAGTATGGTGGTGTATACTAAGGTGAGGGGATAGGCTTATTTGCTGCAGCAGGAAAGAACTAGGGAAATGTAGACTATTGGAGACTGCTTTATATTGATTAAAACCACCATTTTACCTAATTTATTGTATACCTATCTTCTGTAACTCCCCAATCTTTCAGATAGGTATCCTTTTCAATGCTACTTCAGATAATAAGGTTGCTCTGGCATAGTAACGCATATGCCTTGCCATTGATTGTAGCTCTTCTCTTTATTAGTAATATTTGAAGCTAAGTATGGCGTGGGTGTGGAGAAGGTTATTTTTGTGACACCCTCCCTCCCCCATTATTTTTTCATCAGTATAGATAGTTGGAAATTTGGCACCCATGGAAACCTGGAGAGACATCAACTAATTTATAGTAGAAATTCTTCTCTAACATCCATTTGGAAAGAATATTTTAATTTCCTTCTTTTCAATCTGCATATACTGAAAATAACTTTTTAAAAAAGAGTCTCTTGCATCTTGGTAAATTGAATGAAAATAGCTACACGCATTATTTCTTTGCACAAGAAAAGAAGCCTAATGTGGAAAAACTAGATTTAAACACAAACTGATTAAAACCATAATCTTTGCTGAAGTATCTTTCCTCAACTCCCTGATAAGGAGTGGAAAACTTGTAAGCAACTATAAAACAGTACATGATTATCATAATGTTATCACATTAAAAACTCAATTTTCTGTTGTGCCAGCAGAGCTACAAATTTGGGAAGGGGGGAAATAAATGAAGACTCATATGACAAAATGGACATTCTAGTGATAGAGAATGATTCAGATGTAGCATTTCCTGCATTCAGTCTCAAGCACTTTCAGAGAGAAATGAGAAAGTGTCTCCAAAACCCAAAGCTTCCAATCAAAGCTAGTAATTCTATTTGAAACAGACCAATGGCTTGACTTGCTATAAGACAGCTTCCTGTTGGGACCCCTTTCCTGTTGCTCTCACAAAAGAAAATATTACTGCAAATAATCAAGCCTTGCTTATTATTCACACAAATGGCTCTATAAAAATGTCATATGCTTCTTTAAGAATTACGTACAAGAAGAGTAATCTTGGCTTCTTTAGCCAAGAAACCATGACTTTTCAGGTCTGTCAAAAGGTCTGCTATTGAACATCCTCAGTTTGGCCCTTTTCTAAATCATGATTCTCTCAAACCCAAGAAAATAATTCTTCATATTTTCTAAAATGCTACCAAGGAAAGAAAAGGCACCTTTGATTTAATTTTTTTATAACAAGATAGAATTTTGTGTAAAGATAGGCAGATTTATTGTTGAACAGATTTTCACAAATTTGGGTCTAGCTGTCTGGTATCTTATGTCTATTTAATGCTATGATTGTTCTTATTACTGATCTTGGTCAGATAAAATATTGTGCCATGTTTTTATTCATGTTTAAGATATCACAATAGTCCAGACCTCTGAGAGCTAAGTTGTTGGTTTTTGTTGTTATTATTACTTTTCTGAAGCATCAGTCCTCCTTTATTGTCTCACTTTCTGAGCAGCTTTGTATCATGATTTCTGTGCTGAGCATCCCAGAATGCTTAACTGCTCTAAGCTAAAGAAATATGTTTCAGTTGATTCAGCTATATCTATTGCAAGATATGGAGTCTAGATGTCAACACAGCCTTCTAGATGATATCCTGGAATATCCTGGAATATCATCCAGTGATCATTTTTTAACTTTAGAACAAAAAGTATGAAAAACTGACTTTGCTCAAGGCAAAGTGAATAATTGCAACTATTTCTTATTACTCTTTTAGAGTTTTTTTCCCCATATAATACTCTCTCATGGTAACCTCCTTTCCATAAGAAATTGTAGTCTGTTGTATCTGAGATACCATTTTAGACATTTTGGTATACAGTGTGGAATAGTTTTGGATGAACTACTGTGAAAAAAATTACTTCTGACATTTTTAGTTGTCAAGCTAATGATTGTTTGAATTTAGTGGCTCGTAATTTATTGACCAAAGAAATGTGGAATAGTTTTGGATGAACTACTGTGAAAAAAATTACTTCTGACATTTTTAGTTGTTGAGCTAATGATTGTTTGAATTTAGTGGCTCATAATTTATTGACCAAAGAAATGGAATGGAGCTTATTAAAATTATAATAGTTCAAAAGGTTTATATAATACACTGAGAACTTGTTTGAGGGGAAAAAAAAGAACAGCCTATATTCATTAAAGAGCTTTTTCTCTTCTCATCTTTTGCAGGGCTGGTTTAGCCCCGGCCAAGTCTTCGTGTTAGATGAATATTGTGCTCGTTATGGAGTAAGAGGCTGTCACCGCCATCTCTGCTATCTGAATGAATTGATGGAACACTCAGAAAATGGTGCTGTCATTGACCCAACCTTGCTCCATTACAGCTTTGCCTTTTGTGCTTCTCATGTTCATGGCAACAGGTATTTTAAGATGCAAGCATGCTGCAAAAAGTCATTATTCTGTGTGATAAATGAGAAACAAGCAATGTATTTAGATTTCACTTCTCCCACTTAGAACAGAGCCAAGAAATGAATGAGTATAAGGGTTAAATTCATACAAAATATTGCTGTTGATTCTGAAGTGTGATAAAATGCTTTTCCATATAAATGAGGGCTCTTGTTTAAAATAGACTAGCATTTCAAAAGTCCTCTATTTGAAGGCTATTTTTTATTTTATACATTGGGTATAGAGAAACCTTCACCAACCAGTTACCCTCCAGATATGTCAGCTACAAATCCTATTGTCCTCAAGTGCATGGTGGCTAGAAAAATGTAGAAAGGCTGAAGAATGGAAGGCATGAAATAGAAAGCAAGGTATCCATGTTTAAACTATGAGATGGATGATGCTGGTAAACACTACATTCTAATGCAAAGATAGAAGCAACATTATTGCTACAGGAGATTATTTAATCTGATAGCATGTGATTTAGAAAGCATTATAGACCAACTACATAGATAGGACTTCTGACATTTGGGTATGAATCTATGGCTGAGTCAAGACATGGATAACTTAGGTTGCCTCAAGGGTCACTCCAGGATATGTACAGTTTATTTGCATAGGGAATAGAGTTTTTGAAAAAATGAAATGAATAACATAAGCCTTTAGAAAATTTATAGCCCAAATTTGCTGCTTAAATCAAGAAGAGAGCAACGCTTTGACCTCCCAAACACAAAATTGTATATAACTCAATCAAAGAAACAAAGAAATAAAATATTTTTAAAAATCTGTTAGGCTGCACTTTTTATTATTCTTGCCTAGATTTGTGTCTTAAAACTCTGTCCAGGTTTAGCAGTGATGATTATGATAAGCTACCTAGATCCATCATGGAGTCCAGTGATTTATTTTAAGTACTAGCTTTGGCTACAATTTTAAAAGTGAGGTAAGAAAATCTACTTTAGCTAGAAAGTATTTTTTTATGGAAACATTTTCTAGGAAAAATATTTATACATAGTATATTAAATACATTGTCAATAAATTGGTGTTTTTCAGGATAGAATTGGGATTTGATTTATAGACATTCCAATAGTGATTCCTAGTTTTATTGCCTCTACTTGTCCTATGTTTCCTTCTCAACTTCTAAGACTCCTTTACATCTTTTAGATCATAATAGTTGGAAGAGAATGGATTCTTCTGTTAAAGCAAAATTTATTTTTCTAAGTAAATTTTGTCTGGCAAAAAATCTTAATTTGAGGGACAAAAATTAAGCAAATTTGGCACAGACTTTAGTAAACTGGTAAAAATTTGGTGAGTAAGCAGATATTTCAATTGAATAAATAAATAAATTCCATAAGGCATGTGATTCATATATAACATCATACTTGTGTAAATATACATCCTTAAACACACATGTATACATTTGGGTGAAAGATTTCAAGATTATAAAAAATTTGTTTAACTTTGCTAGACTGGAGGCTTTGTATTAAAATAGCAAAAAAACATGTAATATATTTAGGGTTTTTTTGCACGCACATACAGGATATTGAGTGATAGAATGTTACCATGGAAAGCTGTAACACTCCACTCCAAAAACTAGCCAACAGCTAAAGACTACAGTGGCTAGAATTAATCCACATAGGCTTTCAGAGCAGTCCATTAGGTCCTCCCATTTTTGAACTCTCCTCCATCCTTTGACCTTCCATCATAAGTTCTTATAGAAGTTATAGCTTCCAGAAATCATTGCAGTACTCATATATTTCTTGCTAAACATTAGAAAAAAGTGAACATCTACTTTTTTATATTATGGGATACTAAAAAAATCTACTACCATTTTTTTCACCAACAGCATAGTTTCATTTAATAGATACATAACTTCCTTTTCGAGAACTAAACCCCAACAAAGCTAGTTTGTAAACTATATAACCAAGCTGTAAAAACAATATTTATATGTAAATTAACAGTGAAAGAGTTACAAACAGAGTAACGTAGTCAGAAAAGAAGGACAGTGAAATCAGAAGTGGTCCAGAACAACAACAAAAATAATCCTAAAGGTTAGTGGAGTGGAACCATATGTACTTCATTAGGAGAGAGGACACCAGAGGTGTGGAACCACCAGAGCTGCAGTCATGCCCTTATTAATTATCAATCTCATGGAACTTCCTCTTTACTAGAAACATAAGGCCCTGAGTCTTCGGAGAAGGGCGGGATATAAATGGAATTAAAATAAATAAATAAATAAATAAATAAGCTTCAGAACTGATTTTACATCTTGGATAATTCCGCATTTATGTCCATGTTTTAGATAATGTAGCCCCAAATTACATTATTTAAGCATCCAATTCAGCTGGTGCAAAATAAGTTTCACATGAGTTCAAAAGATAGTTATGACTCTTAAATTCCTTATTAGTTGTAGCTTCAAAATCAGGTGTTGTTGGGGTTTTTTAAGTAAAGCACCAACTAGAAGTAAAGTACAATAATCAAGGCTGGATTTAAGCAGTTCATTGTGGCTGTAATGGCAAGGATGGGTTTCTCTGGATAAGTAAGCTAAAATTTATAAAACATTTTGAGCAAGCTAAAAAGTATGTAATAACCGCTTTTGGCCATATATATTAATTAAAGCTTCTCAATAAAAATATGTCCAGGAGAATCCCTAAACAATGTATCTGCTTCTTTAGAAGAAGTGTGTTCCAATCCAAAGTAAATGGTCCCCATTCTACATCAATTCTAATCTTACCTGGATTCTGCTTCAGTTCATTTCTCCTCATCCATCACAGACTTGCTTAGATTTATATTGTTTTTTTTAAAAATTAAAGAGATGGAAATTAGAAGTAGAGCATCAGCTGCATATTGATATTTTAACCAAAACTCCCAGATTACTTTTCCTAGCAGTTTCATGGTGATACCAAAAAGCAAGGACAAAATATGAAATCTTAAGAAATATCAAAGGTTATGTAATTAAGCCAAGGCCACCAGTTTGGAAATCATTGATATATACATATCCTTTGTGTTGTAAACGTGTTTTTTTTTCTGACTGCATTGTGGTTGCGCTTTATATACAGTATGTTCACTTAGCATGAGAACTGGATCTTAAGAAATTAAAAGCCATTTCTGAAATAAAACTAGATAGGAAATTAAATCCCAAAGGAAGTTTATACATTTGTGAATCATTTTAAGTAATCAAGACAGGACTCCTTGCCTTTTATCTGCCTCAGTGACTTATTAAAATTTGTTAATTATATTCTGGTACTATTTCAAGCCCTTAGAAAAGTGAATAGACTAGGAATTCTAGGTGCCTCCTATATATTTTTAAAAGGATCTTTCTTCATAAGCAGTACTTTGTTGGAGCAGTGAATGAGCTTTCAGGCAAAATGGCCATGGTCTAGTTTTCACCGGCAGCTGTGGCTGGCATCTTCAGAGGCAGCATGAGTTACTTTCAGATGTAGCTCTTAGCAGCTCAGAGACAACTGAAGTGGCCTTTGGATTTAAACCTGGCATGCCAATCTCTGATTGTTCCATGTCACAGGAGTCCAAGAAAGCTGGTTCCAGACTGATTCCTCATCCGATCGTCCATTTGGTCCATTTTGAATTAGTACTCACCTAGATTCTTTTGTTTGTGTGTGTGTGTGTGCGTGCGCATGTGCACATGTGTATTTGAATGAGTAAAGTTTGGCAAATGTTAACATGTGATTTGCTTAGTCTTCTGGAATTTATTTGGTTAAAAGTAAACATTTCATAATAAAAATTCAGAATAATATATACATTGGCGTAAAGAAGATATGGCCAATTTAAGTACAGCCAAAGAGCTTAATTTATATTGCTCAAAAAAGGATGGGCTCTATTGTCACTGTCATGGTTGGCCGTTTCTTATAATTAACAAAGGCAAATGAGGACAGCCTTGGAGGGCTGAATTTCTCAGGAGTCTCTCCTTTTCCAATAGTCTGCTGCAGGATTTCCCAAAGTGTAAGGTGTACTTCCCTTGAATAGGTGCAGACAGGGTCCAGGATAGGTGTGAAGATTCTTTTAGTTACATTGTTACAATAAATCTACTTTTCCCAATGTTTTATTGCATTATTTTTGTTGTTTATTTCTGTTCTTTTTTGGATTTTGATTTTTAAGGGTGTAATTTCTGTTTCATATAATCTTACTGATTCTAACAGGAAAAGCTGTATGTAAAATGTCAGAATTTTCTGGTTACTTCACCAGACAGAGAGTTATAAAACATTTTTTTAAAGACAATGAAATGTGGGCTGTAGATTCAATGGGCCCTTCATACATAATCTTAGCTCGTATGTAACTTTTTTTTATCTTTGCCATGAAGAATTGTTTTGGGAAGGCACTAAAGCATCCTAGTATTAGAGCTTTTCAAAGTTTGGGGACAGTTATTTGATTTAAATATCATGCCAGCCTAAATAATAAATAAGTTAACCACTCAGAAACACATTCCTGGATAGTATGGATTGATCCAGTTGGGCTTTCAAGTGTAGCACATTGCTTGAGTGCACTGATTACTTAATCATAGCCCAAATAACTTCTTTTTAAAAACCCATAATGTTACAAAAATGATATTTTCCATATGGATTCATAATTACTCAGCCTAATCATTTAGATAAGAACTTAGTGCTGCTGGGGGAAAAAGAGTAACTTTGGCCATTAGACAATAGAGAGCCAAACTAATGCAGTGGTTAACGGATTGGCCTAAGAACCAGGAAAATGTGAGTTCCAGGCCTTCCTTAGATATGAAAGCCTGCTGGGTGACTTTGAGCTAGTTTCTCTCTCTCTCTCTCTCTCTCTCTCTCTCTCTCTCTCTCTCTCTCTCTCTCTCTCTCTCTCTCTCTCTCTCTCTCTCTCTCTCTCTCTCTCTCTCCCTCCCTCCCTCTCTCTCTCTCTCTCTCTCCCTCTCTGTCTCTCTCTCTGTCTCTCTGTCTCTGTCTCTGTCTCTGTCTCTCTGTCTCTGTCTCTGTCTCTGTCTCTCTCTGTCTCTCTCTCTCTCTCTCTCTCTCTCTCTCTCTCACACACACACACACACACACACACACACACACACACACTTCACCCAGTTGTTGCTATGGGGAAAATAGGAGACAGGAGTATTTAGGTATTAGGAATTTTGAGGTGACCAAAATATATTCCATAAGGCTCTACATTGAAGCATTTGCAGAGATACAACCCTTTCCTAAAATTCTTTTTATTTAGTGATTTATTATTAGCTTTTATTTTTTTAAATCAAGATTTCAAGGCTTTTAGCATACTTTTCATGTTTATTCCTAAGCAATCCAGTATAGTCAGAGAAACTTTTGTATGGAAGTCTGATTATATACAACTACTTTGCTAGCCTTTTATGTTACTTTATTTTGAAAATGTTGATAGTTAACATTCAATACAGAGGAACTGATAATTGCCCAAACTTGTTTTCAAGACCTGAAAAGGAAGGTAGAACAATTTTTTATGTATTAAGTGAAGGACAATGGTGCAGCATTGAAATCTCCAAGCATATTTCTTCCAGGATGGTGAGCATTCTGTATGTATTCCTTCTATTCAAACCACTGTATTTGTGCAACATTATGAGTGTTACAGAAATGAAAGAATAGAATACTGTTGTAAATATGGGGTCTGGCTGGTATGAAGATACTGAAATAGAGAAAAAGAAATATGAAGAAAAGGGGAGAGAAGAAAGGTAAGTCAAGGACACAAATAGAAGCACTCTTTCAGGATTGTACACATACAGATAATAACATCCACTCATTCATTTACAATAATATAGAGGGAGGGGAAAGAATTTTACAGACAATGTATGACAGGTCAAAGTTCTAGGCTGCTCTATGTGATTGTACTTCTTAATTTTCTAAGTCAGGCTCTCAAGGAGAAAGATGACAACGTCAAGACAAAGGGTTTTTATGGCCCACTGATTAAATGGTTTGGGTGTATGAGATGAGCAGTGTATTCTGTTGTTAATAGGGCCATCATCACCTTATTACTTAGACTGACAGAAACCTTTCAAAAGCATGGTGCATAGTAGTGCAAGTTACTTTTCTATTCCGTAAAACAAGTTACTCTTATTATCTACTCACAAGATGCTGCTATGGAGCTTATGGCCTAAATGTTAGACAGCTAATAAAAATAGGTCTTTGCAGTTTCACTGTAGTGCTCCATTTGTGTGCATATTTCATTTCATTTCATTTTATTAAATTTATATGCCGCCCTTCTCCCTGAGGACTCAGGGTGGCTCACAACAATAAAAATTAAAAAACATAGAGTAAAAAATTTAAAAGAGAATTAAACAATAAATGCAAAATTACAAAACAATTTAACCCAATAAAAAGCCTAATTAAAAATCGTAGTCAGTCCAGGCCCGCTTGTTGGAACAACCATGTCTTCAGGTCACGGCAGAAGGACCGAAGGTCAGGGGCCATCCGCAGCTCCAGAGGCAACTCATTCCAGAGGGTTGGCACACCCACAGAGAAGGCTCTCCCCCTGGGGGTTGCCAGCCGGCATTGCCTGGCCGACGGAACCCTAAGGAGGCCGACTCTGTGGGAGCAAACTGGGTGATGGGAGGTTGACAATGGCAGCAGGTGGTCTCACAAGTACCCCAGGCCTAAGCCATGTAGGGCTTTAAAGGTTATTACCAGCACCTTGAATCGCACTTGGAGGGTAACCGGAAGCCAATGCAGCTCGCGCAGGTGTGGTGTAACATGGGAGTACCGAGATACTCCCATAAGCACCCACGCAGCCGCATTTTGCACCAGTTAAAGCCTCCGGGTGCTCTTCAAGGGCAGCCCCATGTAAAGAGCATTGCAGTAATCCAGGTGAGAAGTGATGAGGGCATGGGTAACCGTGCATAGGGCATCTCAGTCCAAAAAGGGGCGCAACTAGCGCACTAGGCGAACCTGTGCGAAGGCCCCCCCCCTGGTCACGGCCATTAGATGATCTTCCAAATTAAGCCGTGAATCCAGGAGGACACCCAAGTTGTGAGCCCTTTCTGAGGGGGGCAATACCTCCCCCCCATCAAAAGAGATAGAACTTGTTGGACAATATGAGATGCCGGTATCCACAGCCACTCAGTCTTGGAGGGGATCAAAAGGTTTTTGTTTTTTTCCTCCACTCAGAAAATATCAGTAGGATCTTGAGCACTATGACTACTTAGCATTTTCAAGAACTAGTTCCAGTAAAGTCGTTCACTTTTAAGTAAAGCATCTTCATTAAACAATTTGGAGAGACCTAGAAAGAAGTACCAGAGTGATGAAATAATCTGACCAGAGGAACTTATAGACTCGAAATAAAAGAGCAAGCCCATTATTTATTTGAAACAGCAAATACAATAATTTAGTTAAAACTAGAGTCTATAAAGAACAGCAATCAAAAATAGCACTGACAGTGTAGTAAATAAATGAAGCAAGCTTAGAATTTAAGTCCTTCAAAACCACTCAATTTTTCACAAAAGGTATTGCCTTAAGATTGCATCCTTACATTTATGCCATGTCAAAGAAGCCGCGAAACCTTCTTCTCAATTAAAATCCAATAGCCAGAAATATCCACAGAAAGCCAACACTGGAGATTTTTAAGAAGAGATTGGACAACCATTTGTCTTAAATTGTATTTGATTTCCTGCTTGAGGAGGGAGTTGGGCTAGAAGACTTCCAAGGTCCCTCCCAACTCTGTTATTCCATTATATTCTGTTATGATGCAATCTTCACCCCTTGTTTGTATAGGATGACCCAATATAAGTATAAAAGGAACAGTTTGAACCATGATATATATTTTGTTATTTACATGACTTTTTCTCCCCATAGACACTGGGGGTCCAGTTGAAACAATTCACAGCCATCTTTTTGTTCATATTTTGTACCATTTGTTCTCTCTTTTGTTCCTCTATAAATATATTTCATCAGTCAGTTGGAGTTCACATCTGAAGTTATAATGAAAACATAATACTGTATTAGTAGGCTACAGTTATATCTTGTAGATTACCTGTCGCAACCCAACATCACAAATTGAAGATTAAATTCTTTTTCACATATTTCCAAAATCATGATCAACAACTTAGTAAATATGCTTGCCCTTCTCAGCTAACTTATTTCCCTTATTTTATTGTTGGCCTATATAACCATCCAAATATAGTCATATTTAGAAATTAAGTAATTAATGTGATTGCATTATTATCAAACACACACACACACACACACACACATATATATATATATACAGTGGGATAATCAGATAAATGTTGACTTCAAAATTATCATAATTACATAAAGTATAGGCTTATCCGTAAGAGCAGGAGTTAAGTGAAGTTACAAAATACAGCAAAGAACGATTGTTTTCTTCTTCGTCTCATCTTATATCTGGTTTTCATGCTGCGACTTCCCATTTTGTCCATCTCTTTTTGAAATGATGTTGGTGGGAAATACATGAAGTGCAAAGTGACTTTTTCCTCCTGCTGAGAGGCAAGCTGAATTGACAAAGAAGCCTCCCACCCCCACCCCTAGTTGGCATTTTACTACTTCTCTTTGACAGAAGCTGATATGTTGAACATTCTTCAAAGAGATAATAAAGGGGAAAACTGTATAGGAATGAAATCATTCCGTGGCCACCAATGTTATAATTTTATTTTTTTATTTTTTTAAAAAAGATTACTTCCAGGGGTAGGCAAGGAATAAGACCAGAATGTGCAGCTCTTGGGTTCTTGTCTGGGCTGAAAGTCTGAGATACTTGATTGGGTAGGGGGAAAAAATGCCCGTGCAAAGAAAAGTATTTTCTGTCTAGCAATGAATGTGGATTTTTTGTGAAGAAACTGAGCACGGCAACATGAACTGCCATTCATAGAGGCTTTTAGAAAATATCCAATTGGAAGTATTTACTTACTGTGTTGCACTGGCTGAAATTTCATTTCCTAATACAGGTAATCCTTGACTTATGACCGGTCATTTAGTGACCCATCAAAGTTCTGACAGACTTCAAAAAGAGCTACAGTACTTATGACCCAGATTCAAAGTTCTGATAGCTAGGAGCCCCCTGTGGTTACATTACCACATTTTGGTTTCCTGGCAAACAATCCACATTTATGGCTGTTTGCAGCACCCCGCAGTCATGGGATTTACAACTTACAAAACTTGATTTACAACTTTTTTTGCTGGAAACTGGCATTTACTTCTAATTTCCAGCAAACAACACCCATAACAAACAATAGGTTCATTTACAGACCAGTGGCATTCATAGTGAATGAATGAATGAATGAACCTTTATTGTCAAAGTACAGCATGTATACATTGAGATTGGCTGAGCCTCCCTTTGTGCCCCCCACCACCACAACTCACAGTGACAACAAACCCACCATCTTGTTACACCATGTCACTTAGCAACCACCCCAAAAGTCATAAAATTGAGTGTGGTTGCCTTGGGACCCACTTAACAGCCATCATGACTTCACCAAATTTGCAGGCTCAATTACTGTCATAAGACTGGGACTACCTGTAAAACATGTTGGTCACAATTTGAAGGAGTAAAGTAGTATATGATTTGTAGCATTGAAATAGAAGCTGTTACAATGTAGTCCTTAAAGTAAGTCCTGATGCCCTGAAATGTTGATAGTGTTTCTGTGAATGGATGAATGCATTTCAAACATTTGCAAGGCATTAACAAATAGAATGAAAGCTAAGCTAGTCTTTTAAAAGCAACATGGACAAGCAGATAAAGTTTAAAGACAATGGGTCCTTCCTAATTATTTCTGGATATTATTTTTTTCTCATGTTAATAAATAAACAAACAAACAAATAAATTGTATAATTATAACAAATTAACATTAAATATTGTGACTAAACTGAGGTCATAGAACATGTCCATATTAGAACATGTAAAAATATTTTTTTTAAAAAAATTCTGATTACTTCTGTCAATATCCTGCCTAAAGTTTTTATACATTCTTTCTGCTTAGTTATTTCATACACATATTAAACTGGATCTGGATGAGGCAACTGCTTTGTACAGCAGCAAAATGAACAGAGCTTATGTACCATGTTTCCTGCTATTTCCCTTGAATCTTCATAGCATCATAAAATTAAGAGTTTTGGAGGAAAGAAACAGCCAACTTCATCCAGAAAATATTTTGGGTCATCCTATTTTATACTTGTATCACGTTGGCTAGATGAGACCCCTTTTTCCATTATAACTGAAAACCTGTGTTTCAACAATCCCTCTGAGATGTTAATACAATTTCATTTTGCACTTTGGAAATTAAGTTTCAGGGTCTGCATGGATTTCTGGTCCTCTCTTTCTTTAGAAACAAAGGTGATATAAAAGTAAATCATGCTTTTATAGGAAGCAGTTATTTGGTATTTGGGGTTTTTTTTTTCTTGGTTAAGATTGATCAAGAAAAACACCATTCCTCATGTCTTAAGGAAATAAGTAAGGAAACTTTCAGCTCCTAAAAGCTACAGGAAGTAATGGATTGACAACAAAAGTAGATGCACAATGTATAAATAGGCTAAAATTATAGCCTTTTTCACTGAAAAAAATAATGCAATCTTATATTGCTAAATATTAGCCTGTTACAGTGTTAAGATGAGGTAATAATTGCTAAGAAAAAAATTGATTAAGAAAGAACTCTAGATGGGTGCACATGAAAAGTTGTAGGTTCTTTCTAGAACATCTCAAATGTGGAAAATGTGCAGAACAGTGAAATATGTTATTCTTGAGCATAACTTGCTGCAGGATGGACCATTTGTCTTCTGAGTTTCCGTGGTAGAATGTCAAAAAAGGGAAGATTAGATCTATGCACCGTACTGAGTAAAAAGGATAATATAGGAGAAGATGGTGATGGTTATAACATCTAGTCATGCAGTGCCACATCTAAACAGTGGCAAAGATGTTCTTGTGGGGAACTTCCGTTAAATCAATCTTCCAGGAATGCAGATAGTAACGTGTTATCTGCAAAGGATATTTGAGGGCTGGGAACTTTCAGAAAAACCCTAGTGGCAAACTTTAGGGTTAGATCTGAAGTCTTTCTGGAACTATGTATCAAACGTTTGTTGTTTTACTCAGATCAATCTAACTAAAAATGCAGCATAGTCAGATATTGCAAAGACTGTGGACCTGCAGTTAAAGTTAAGTATTGGGGGGTGGGGGATTGAACATGTAGGTAGAAAGCTGTCCCCCAAAAATCAGGTAGGCCATAGTTCTCCCGAAGTAAATTAAGCCAATATTCAAGCAGCCAAGTCAAATACAGGACTCTATAGAATTCAAACTGGTTTCAACCTTATGAAGGGATTGGATAAATATTGAAGTCCATAAAGGAAGATCCATATTTAGATTGAATAGATTAAAGGGGAGGGTCTTTTAGCTATATTTATGTCTATGTCTATGTCTATTTATAGCCTATGTATATAGGCAAAGTGAATCATAACTTTCACTTTATATATATTTCAGTTGCTGCTGGATGTTTGCTGTTGCTTGCTGTTTCATTTCATAAAATGTAAAATGGCATTTGCTCAGCTTTGAGTTTTTGAAATTGCCCCCTTGTCTGATCTTTTTCAGAGTGTTGTTGCTTAAAAGAAAATTTAGGTATATGTAAATGCCCAGACCTGTTCCATGCTGACACCACTGATTTCCTAGGATGTGACATGACACAGCATTTCTAGAAAATGCAAGTAATTTTGTTTTAGCTTTGGTGATGTCAAGGCTATTATTATTATAGTAGGTAATAAAGATGGTAAGGGAACTGCTGATATGTGCTGAAATACAGAAATAATAGTTGTATCTATTGCATAGAGGAAGATTATGATGGCTGTTTGGACAGTTAACACATCTAAAATTATGATCCTAATACTTATAATTGAAAAATAAAACATGCAATTTTATATGTGCTTCTAATATTAGATAAAACTACTTTTTTAAATTACGAATTCAGCATTATTTTAAAACTTCCAGTAACTTTTCCATCTATTTAAAATCATCTCACTTCTGCAAATTCAAGTAATGATAGTGCAAAACAAGTTTCCAAACAAATTTTATTAGTGAGGGGGTAGGGCAAAAATCCTTCAAACTGAAAATAAAACTATATATTACTATCCAGCCTAAATAAACTGTAAACTGTTCCTCTTCCCAACATTGGGAATGGCTTTGGTTAAATGTTCCATTTACCTTATTGGTAAATTCTCTCCAATAAGGAGAGAAAAAAGTAGCAAAAAAATACCTATATTGTTTTGCTATGAAATAAGCAGTAAATCAGAATTGCCATTTGCTCCATGATGGGGAAAAAACTATTTACAGTCTACAAGACAACAGATCAGAATAACTGTATTTTCATATTAAAAATTGTTCTGCTAGTCTCAGCTGCTATCTCAAAACTAATTGAAGAAACTACAATCATAAGGAAAACACTTCAAAGCTGGAGATACATCATCAAATTTGCAGATGACACCAAGCTGGCAGGAATAGCCAACACTCCAGAAGACAGGCTTAAGATACAGGAGGATCTGGACAGACTTGAACACTGGGCGCTATCTAACAAAATTAAATTCAATGGTGAAAAAAGTAAGGTTGTTCTACATTTAGGCAAGAAAAACCAGATGTACAGGTATAGTATAGGGGGTACATTGCTCAATAGTAGTAACTGTGAAAGGGATCTTGGAGTCCTAGTGGACAATCACTTAAATATGAGCCAACAGCGTGCTGCAGCTGCCAAAAAAACCAACACAGTGCTGGGCTGCATTAACAGAGGGATAGAATCAAGATCACGTGAGGTATTAATACTACTTTACAATGCCTTGGTAAGGACACATTTGGAATACTGCATCCAGTTTTGGTCACCACGATGTAAAAAAGATGTTGAGACTCTAGAAAGAGTACAGAGAAGAGCAACAAAAATGGTTAGGGGACTGGAGACTAAAACATATAAGGAATGGTTGCTGGGATTGGGTATATCTAGTTTAACAAAGAGAAGGACAAGGGTGTGACATGATAGCAGTGTTCCAGTATCTCAGGGGTTTCCACAAAGAGAAGGGAGTCAAGCTATTTTCCAAAGCGCCTGAAGGCAGGACAAGAAGCATTGGATGGAAACTAATCAAGGAGAAAAGCAACTTAGAACTAAGGAGAAACTTCCTGATGAGAAAAATGGTTGTAGGAAACTATGTTTGTCACAGCCTTACCCTTACTTATTACCCTGATATCAACTGGAAGACTAATTCTGCACCTTGAGAAATCAAATAGATTGCTGACCAACCTAGCTAACAACTTTGTTGACTAAAAGGTAGAGAGGGGAACTAGAGAGACAGCCATACTGGACTTAATTCTCATGAACATAGAAGAAGTGATAGAGGGAATTGAAACTGCAGGAACCTTTGGTGAGAGTGCCCATGTCATACTGGAATTCAATATTGCAAACACAAGCAATAGAACATAATGATACCAGAGTCTTAGATTTTAAAAGAGCTGATTTTAGCAAACTCCAAGAGAACTTGGGAAAGATTCCTTGGATGAAAATCCTAAAGGGGAAAACAACTCAAGAAGTTTGGGAAACTCTGAAAAATATGATCATAAAAGCCCAATCCAGAACAATACCATTGAAAAAGTAAATCAATAAATCTAACAAGAAACCAGCATGGCTGCACAAAGAACTCTCTGATAAACTCAAAGACAAAAAGGTACAAAAAATGGAAAGAGGGACACATAACTAAGGCAGAATATCAGCAGATAGCCAGAATCTGCAAAGAAGAAGTCAGGAAAACAAAGGCTCAGAATGAACAAAGACTTGCAACAAAAATCAAAGATAGTAATAATAAAAAAGTTTCAACATATAAATAACAAGAAAAAAAATCAAGGAAACAGTCGGTCCATTAAAGAGAGAAGATGGCAAGGAAGTAACAGAGAGAAGAGAGAAAGCAGAGCTACTTAACTCATTCTATGCATGTCTTCATGCAAAAAGAAATTATAGCCTGATCTGCCAAAAACATAACAGACTACAAATAAAAGTTAAAATAAAAAAATGGTAAGAGAACACCTGTCTCTTCTTGATGAACATAAATCACCAGGACCTGATGGATTACATCCCAGAGTTCTGAAAGAGCTGGCAGATTTCATCTCTCAAAAATCCTGGAGCACCGGGGAACTACCACAGGATTGGAAAAGAGTTGATGTGGTTCCCATCTTCAAAAAAGGAAGGGAAAAAGCAAACCCAGGAAACTACAGACTAATCAGTCTAACATCAATATCTGGGAAGATATTGGAAAAGATAACCAAAAACAAATCTGCGAACAAACAAAGTTATAACTAGAAGCCAGCATGGGTTTGTTAAAAACAGATCATGCCAAACCAATCTTATTTCATTCTTCGATCAGGTGACTAAATTGGTGGACCAGCAAAATACTGTGGACATGGTATACTTGGACTTCAGTAAGGCATTTGACAAAGTAAACCACAATCTACTTCTTGGAAAGCTTAAAAAAGTATACTATGCCACTTCCGGAAGTCCATTCTAGGCCTCGGAGGCTCAGGCCTCCATCAAATAAGAGAACCAGTTGTTTAGGTATTTGACTTCCACCACTGCCTAGATCCGTGGTGGCAAAACTATGGCACGCGTGCCAAAGGTGGCATGCAGAGCCCTCTCTGTGGGCACGTGCGCCATCACCCCAGTCCTAGACCTTCACCTGCGTTTTATAAAACCTTTTTACTTTAGGCCTCTGCTGCCGTGTCCAAAAAAAAAAAAGGTTCAATCAATCAATCAATTTCAACTTCTCATGGGGGAAAAAAAGATCTCGCAAAGTTGGAATTGATTGATTGAACTTTTTAGTACCACCCAGTCTGCCGTTACCACTGCAGCCACGCCCACCCAATGGGCCATACCCACCCAATGGGCCACACCTACCCAATGGGCCATGCCCATTAAGCACCCAATGATACATAAGTGGGTTTTGGGTTCCAGTTTGGGCACTCGGTCTCTAAAAGGTTCGCCATCACTGGCCTAGATAGGCTCAAGATCCAGAGGGATCTTGACAGACTTGAACACTGGGCCTTATCTAACAAAATGAAATTCAACATAGAGAATAGTAAAGTCTTACACTTAGGCAAGAAAAACCAAAAGTATATATATAGATAGATTGGGTGAAACTAGGCTTAATAGCAACTATGACAGGGATCTTGGAGTCTTAGTGGACAATCAATTAAATATGAGTCAACAGTGTGCAGCGGCAGCCAAAAAAGCCAATGCAATCCTAAATTGCATTAACAGAGGGATTCAATCAAGATCACATGAGGTGCTAACAGTGGTGGGATTCAAATATGTGAACAACTGGTTCTCTATGTGGATGCCGCTTCTGGAAGTCCATTCTGGGCCTGGGCAACAAAAAATTAGCTACCAGTTCTGCCAAAGTGATGAGAACTGGCTGAATCCCACCACTGGGAACTAATACCAGTCTATAAAGCCTTAGTAAGACTACACCTAGAATACTGCAACCAGTTCTGGTCTCCACACTATAAAAAAGATGTTGAGACTCTAGAAAAAGAGCAGAGAAGAGCAACAAAGATGATTAGGGGACTGGAGGCTAAAACATATGAAGACCGCTTACAGGAACTGGGCATGACTAGTCTAGTGAAGAGAAGGTCCAGGGGAGACATGATAGCAGTGTTCTAATATTTGAGGGGCTGTCACAGAGAGGAGGGGGTCAACCTATTTTCCAAAGTACCTGAAGGCCAGACAAGGAATAATGGATGGAAACCGATCAAGGAGAGATTCAACCTGGAAATAAGGAGAAATTTCCTGACAGTGAGAACAATCAACCAATGGAACAGACTGCCTTCAGATGTTGTTGGTGCTTCATCACTGGAGGCTTTCAAGAAGAGACTGGACTGACATATATCAGAAATGGTGTAGGGACTCCTGCTTGGGCAGGGAGTTGGACCACTAGATGACCTACAAGATTCTTCCAACTCTGTTATTCTATTCTATTTTTTCATATATTTGTCTGTATTTCAATATACAAATCCACAAAAACTTGAAAACTGCGTTTAAAAAAGATTTTTTTTAAAAAATAAGAAATGTCAATTTAACTACGTACTTAAGCATTTTATTGTTTGTTGACAAGAAGAAGCTAAGAGGAGAAAATGAATATGTCATGAAAAACTGTTTTGCTTTTATCACCTGGGCAATGCTGAGATCTTAAAGCAGTCTGCTGTGAAGTATTTTCTTGCCATTTTTTTTTATTTTAATTCCATTTATATCCCGCCCTTCTCCGAAGACTCAGGGCGGCTTACAAGCTTAGCAGTAGCCTTCATTCTATGTATATGCCTGCTTATTAGGGCCTTCACACACCCCCAAGCGGCATTATTACAAAGTCAGCTTAATTGCCCCCAACAATCTGGGTCCTCATTTTACCTACCTCGGAAGGATGGAAGGCTGAGTCAACCTTGAGCCTGGTGGGATGCGAACCTGCACTAATTGCAGGCAGCTGGTGTTACTTAAGGAGGCGTTAGCCCACTGCTCCACCAAGGCTCTTACATTCCCTCTTAGGGGATCAAACTCCTTACAGAAGAGCAAAAGCCCATAATTTAGCTACCTGCTATCTCTTGTGAGAATGACAATAAACATTATTTCCCATAAATGTAAAACAGAGAAGATAAACTTTGTCACCTCCTATAACAATGATGAAGAATTGGATCATATTGATTTCATATTGGTCCCTCACACTCTGGTTTGGCATGGATTTTGTATAGCAATGGATCAACTATTATAAAATCATAGCAGAAGGGTAAGCCATGTTTGTCTATTGTAGCCAAAAAAAATGAGGAGTAGCATGGTAGCACGTTTTCCAGAGTTCCAAAGTTCTTAAAAAGAATATGTTTTCATGGGTTACAGCTTTTAATAACATTGGTTAGTCAGAAGTACTTCTGTAAAATCATAGGCATTGTCAGGAGCATTTTGTATGACATGATAGATAGTGAGATCTTCTATAAAACTGTAACAATTCTTCTAGGAGAACATGACAGATGGTGACATTCTTGGGGTTTACCTTTCTCACTTGTCATTATCAAGACCTCTGGTCTATTTCCTGACAGATGCAGACATGCCCTAGCAAAGTTTAATATGACAAGATTGTTTTCTTTATCATTTGCAGAGTGCAATGTCTCCTGACAGTCAAACTAGGCAGGAAAATTCACCTGAATTTGAGGATGTTCCATTTGTCAGGGCTCTGAGATAAAATGTCATGGCATTCTGGGTGAGGGAGAAAGAAGTTACTCATTCTTTCACATTACATTTATGAAAGAGTATGGTGATATGTCTGAGATTTGCCCTATCTGATGTTACTGAACCTGCAACATTATTTTCAAGAAATGTGACTTTCTCTCACCTGAGAGGTCACAAGTAAAAATGGTCTAAAACAGACCAACAGACATGTCAAACTTGGGATGTCACATGATGTGACACAACGTATCGGAGCTTTTTCTCCATTGCCGGCAATGGGGTGGGCAAGGTTTCCTGGTGACGCATCTGGCCTGCGGGCTGGCAGTTTGACACTCCTGGTCTAAAAAGAAGGAAACTGCTATGTGCCTACCAGTGCAACATTTTTGTCATCACCAAAGTATAGTTTATCATGCTTGATTCTTCACTGCCCAAATGTTCAGTTAGCTCTTCATCTGCTTAAGCTGTTATGTCAGTAGCTTTGTTGCAAACTTGTAAGTAGCTGGTTGCAAGGAAGGTTCCTAGAAGCGGGAGATTCTGGTGCAACTATTGGTTAAAGTTGTAAAAGCGGGAATACCCGGACTTGTGATTGGATACAGTTTAAACAGCTCTAGTATAAAAGCCAGAGCTTTTGTGACAGTTGACATATGTGTATTGAATAAACTATTTTGCTGTTAACCTCTCTGAGTCATTCGTCTGTCTGAACCAAACAACTGGCGATGAAGGTGGGATAGACGGCGGACTAGAGAAGGACCGGCGGAACAGCTGAGTGTAAGGCGGCAAAAATTTAAAAAGAATTCACAGTCAACCACAAGCGGCCGCGGCGGAATCAACAATTTCCCCGAATGGCGCAAATCGGATCCTTAAAAGAATTCGATCCAAACTTCCCAGAGGACTGGGAAGAATATGTGGGACAGGTCGAAGGGTTTTTGCTTGTTAACGGCATAACCGATGACCGGAAAAAGGCGGCTGCCTTACTAACCATTTGCGGCACACCAGTGTATCGAGTTGCTGTGGGACTTTGTCAACCACTGCCGGTTTCTAGCGTTCCGTATGCCGATTTATTGGCCAAATTAAAAGTACACTTTACGCCAAGGAGATCAGAACTCTTTTGGCGGCGCATTTTCGAAAAACGGAACCAGAGACCGGGCGAGTCAATTCAAAAATTCGTTGCTGCAGTCAGAGAAGCAGCCGTACGTTGCAAGTATGACAACTTAGAGATAAGAATTCGGGACAGAGTGGTGCTGGGCTTGCGAGATGAGCAGCTACAAAACAGAATTATTGCTAAGCCCACCGGTGACTTGCAAGAGGTGCTAGACGAACTCTTGACTTATGAATCCACCGGGTATCGTGACCCCCCCCGAAATAGCATGGCCGCGTCTGCCGAAATAAATCAAGAAGGCCTTGTGGACTGCGGGGAGGTGGACCAACAATGGGAAGCTGACATCGCCGAAGTCACCAGACGGTTCGGAAAAATGGCGGCAAAACCACCCCGAAGCGACGGGCCGGAACCGAGTCATCGATTCCAACCGACAACACCACAACGACAAACAACAACAACCCAACGACAACTGAGAGACACTGCAACGAGACCGCGCGACAACGACCATAGATGTGGCAGCTGTGGAGGCAATCATCCCCGAGCAACTTGCAGATTCCGCACTGCCAGATGCAGATTGTGCGGAAAGACCGGCCACATTCAGGCCATTTGCAGGGGTCGTGCATGCGACAATCGCCTACATGAAGTCGACGTTTGGCCCGAAGGTAAGGTAACCCCTTACTATAGTGGCAAAGAGACCCCTAGACTTCAGGCTCAATACCCGAACCGCGGGGAGGTGGCGCGAGTCAATCACAGTAGGAAGGGAAAAATTAACAAAATTGTGGAATCAAAATTAAAAATTGTAGTCCAATTGCAAGGAATTCCTTGCAAAATGGAAATTGATTCTGGGGCCTCAGTGTCCATAATATCCAGTGAAACCCTTAAAAAGATTGAACAAAAAAGTGGCAGAAAGATTCCACTTAGTTCAACCAAAATCCAATTGACCGACTTCCAAAAAAACCCAATAAAAATTAGGGGAAAAGTTACCCTTAACGTTAAATATAAGGGGTTTAATGGAGCACTAGATTTAATAATTACAGAAGGCCATAGAACTAGCTTAATAGGCCTTAACTGGTTCCCCGCCCTGGGAATTTGGATAGGGGGAATAAACACAGTTATTAATAATAAGACCCTCAAATCAGTCTGTGATGAATTCGCAGACGTATTTGATGGGTCTTTAGGTAAATATAAAGGGCCCCCAATTAATTTTAATTTAGACCCGTCGGTTAAACCCATCAGGCTTAAGGCCCGAAGGGTGCCTTTCGCCCTTAAGCAAAAAATCGAGGCCGAGCTCGATAAGCTTGTAGGCCAAGGCGTCCTAGAACCGGTCGAGGGTGGCCTGTGGGAAACGCCGATCGTCACACCCCTTAAACCTAATGGGGATGTGAGGATCTGCACTGACTACAAGGCCACCCTGAACCTCAGAATGAAAAAACATGCTTACCCGGTCCCGACGGTGAAGCAGGTCCTCGCCACGATACAGGACGGCGCCATTTTTGCCAAGCTTGACTTGGCGCAGGCGTACTTGCAACTTACTGTTTCCAGGGAGGCTGCTGAAGCTCAAACTACTGTTACCCACAAGGGGGCGTTCCGAGTCCACAGGCTGCAATTTGGTATTGCAGCAGCTCCAGGCATCTTCCAGGAGGTGATGGAGAGGACCTTAAAGGGAATACCTGGTGTATGCCCTTATTTTGATGATGTTCTAATAGCTGGAAGAAATGAAGAAATATTAGCTGAACGTCTGGAACAGGTATTGGAAAGATTTAGGGGGGCTGGACTTAAATTAAAAAAGGATAAATGCTGTATTGGGGTTAAATCCACGGAATTTTTAGGATTTAGGATAGATAAAGATGGAATTCATCCTACACCAGAAAAAATTAAAGCAATTAAATTGGCACCAGAACCAAAAAACAAGGCTGAATTACAAGCCTTTTTAGGATTAGTCAACTTTTATCACACATTCGTGCCTCATAAAGCTGCCATAGCAGAACCACTACATAGACTTTTAGATAAAAAAAAACCCATGGCAGTGGCATGATAAACATAGAGTCAGTTTCCAAACATTAAAAGATATCCTTTCAAGCCAATCCACAGTAACTCATTTTATTGAGAATAAACCAATATATTTAGCTTGTGATGCTTCACCTTATGGGGTGGGGGCTGTTATCAGCCACTTGGATAGTCAAGGTATTCAAAAGCCAATTGCATACTATTCCAGAACGCTTACCAAAGCTGAACGGAATTATGCACAAATTGATAGAGAAGCATTAGCAATTGTGGCAGGAGTAAAAAAGTTCCATGATTACCTTTATGGTAGGAACTTTACCATACTCACTGACCACAAACCATTATTGGGACTGTTTACCACTGATAAACAGACACCCCAAATAATGTCTCCCAGGATGCTGAGGTGGTCAATTTTCCTCTCAGCATATTCATTCTCACTTCAACATAGACCAGGCAAGGAGATGGGCCATGCAGATGCCCTTAGCAGACTGCCCTTAAGCAACACAGAGGAGGACCCTGCTCCAGTGGGACAAATTATGTCATTACTGGACATTCCTGAATGCCCTTTAACTGCTAAAGAAATAGCCGAGGCTACAAAAAAAGACCTTATCCTCAAAAGGATCATGGCCTGGGTCCTTAGTGGGTGGCCTAGTACTAACCCTGATACTAAGTACATTCCATATTTTAGGAGAAAGAACGAATTATCATCCCATTTGGGATGTATATTGTGGGGCAACCGTGTTGTCATTCCTGAACTCCACAGATCTACAGTTTTATCAGAATTACATGAGGGTCACCCTGGAATAGTACGTATGAAGGCGTTAGCTAGAAGTCACTTGTGGTGGCCAGGACTTGATAAAGACATTGAAGAATGTGTTTCAGGATGTTATTTGTGTCAGCGTTCTAGACCTGAGCTGCCACACACTCACACTCATAAGTGGGAATTGGCCAGGAATCCTTGGTCTAGGATTCATATTGATTTTGCTGGACCCTTTCAGGGGTTAACCTTCCTAGTTGTGGTGGACAGTTTCTCTAGGTGGCTAGAGGTAGTGCCTGTCAGTTCAATGACATCTGGTAGAACAATACAGGTCTTAAGGGGCCTCTTTGCCACTCATGGGTTACCTGATGTGATTGTATCAGATAATGGGCCACAATTCACCTCTGTTGAATTTCAGGACTTCCTCAGGGCCAACTCGATTAGGCATGCAACATCAGCACCCTTCCACCCGTCCACCAATGGCTTGGCTGAACGCAACGTGAGAACCACCAAAGACGCCTTGAGGCGAATCATCCGTGGCGATTGGCACCAAAGACTGGCAGACTTTTTGCTGACCCAGCATACAACCCCGTGCACGGCTACTGGGAAAAGCCCGGCAGAAATGAGGTGGGGCAAACGGCTAACCACCAAACTGGACAGGTTACACCCTGACAAACTACCCTCAAGTGCTGAACCGGACATTCCTAACAGATCATTCAAAATTGGAGACTTAGTCTGGGCCAGAAACTATGGACAGGGGGACAAATGGGTCCCGGGGGTAGTCACTGACATAATGGGGCCGTTGTCTTACACCATTGAGGGGGAAGGGAATAGAATAAGCAAAAGACACATAGATCAGCTAAGGAAGAGAGTTATTGGGAGTATGCCAGTTGATGGGGTCAAAGCGTACATGGGGGGTACACTGCATCTTGGGGTAATCATAACAACCTGCCGGTTAGTGTGGAAGCGGAAATTCAGCCCGGGGTGTCCACAGCTGACCCACAACACAGCCAAATTGACTGGGAGCTGTCCTCTATGAGCAGGCCTGCAATAGCTGAGCATCAACATCAAACACAACAACAATCACAGCCAGTTAGTAGAGAAGCATCAGAGCCTGCAATTCAAGAGTCCAGACCCATAAATATAAGCCAGCCTAGCCGACAGTCAGTTAGCAATGACTTAAGTAACCAAACCAATAGATATCCTTCTAGGGTCCATAGGCCACCCAAATACTTGAGAGATTACGTCAATAAATAACATCAACTGGGGGGGAAGGGGTGTTATGTCAGTAGCTTTGTTGCAAACTTGTAAGTAGCTGGTTGCAAGGAAGGTTCCTAGAAGCGGGAGATTCTGGTGCAACTATTGGTTAAAGTTGTAAAAGCGGGAATACCCGGACTTGTGATTGGATACAGTTTAAACAGCTCTAGTATAAAAGCCAGAGTTATTGTGACAGTTGACAGTTGACTTATGTGTATTGAATAAACTATTTTGCTGTTAACCTCTCTGAGTCATTCGTCTGTCTGAACCAAACATAAGCTGTCCTGACTTTTTAAACAATAATAGTATTGATATTATTCTAAACTGACTGCGGAATTATAAATCTCTCTTCTTGTAGTGATGCAAACAAAAAAGCAGGTATGTGATTGCATCAGGGCTGATGAATCTGTGAGCTGTGAAAATCTTAAAACCTTATTTTAGGGGACAATGCTAGGCCCTGCTTCCATTATCTTTGCCCTTCATCTTCAATGTGACAATAATGTTACCAGTGAACTTAAATGAGTTATTGTAAAGATTGCTGAGAGATAATATGTAAAAGACTCCTAACACTTGAAATGCATTCTAATAAAAACCAAGAGTTGATACACTTAGTCATTGGTATATATCAAGTTTGAGATGTAGGGAGGAGAAGGATCAAGTATTCTAGTATTTCATTGTATCTTCTTCTCAAGTAAAGGAGTTAATTTGTCTTATGAAGTAATGAGTTCAGGAAGAAGGTTTGTATTTTACCATAGTGCTCCTGTCAATGATGGCTGCACATCAAGGACTTAGAACAATGTGCAGTCTTTGCCTAAGGGTGCAATATTATTTTCAAAGTGAGTTTTCACTTTTCCTGTAGGACACACTTGGCATTCATGATGAATTAAAACTATTTTAGGCTATGGGACATCAATATTATGATTAATTTTAATTGCACTTTTTGTTTTATATTGACTTTATAATTCAAAAACTTTGGCCATAGCTTGTTGGAAAAATATACTGTTTCATTGTAGTAGAAGAGAAATATACCATCTTTAGCAATTTGTTGGGATGGTGGGTTGTTTTGAGGAGGATTTTTAAATTAATGTTTTGTCATTCATTCAGAATAAAAAATAACAAAACAGTTACTAATGAAAACATAACTGTTCCATCTTTAAATAATGGTATTTTTCAAGAAAAATAGAGTAATGATGCCAATTTTATTTAATAAGTTTGTCTTACCTGAAATCTAATGAATTTTAGGTGGCTTATAGAATTTACAAATAAACTACAGTAAACACCAGTGTTTTAATTAAAATTATGATTAATTACAGCCCCCAGAGATGAAAGGGAGTCCTTTTGGCAGGTGGCAGCAGCTTGCAACCTTCCCTGCTAGCTTGTCCATTGACTTTCTGGGTAAGCCAGTAGAGAAGATTGCAAATGGTTGATCAAATGATCACTAGGCGCTTGGCAACTAGTCTAGGTGTGAACAGGCTGCCAAGCACCCAGATTGCTATCCCAAGACTGCAGGGGTGTTAGTCTGCTATTTTGCAACTGTAGGAAGTTTATGAGGCTGTTGTAATTCCAGATCGTGATTAAATGAAGTAAATCAAGGACTGGCTGTATATCTTTTTTCTTTCTTTTTTAGTTTTCTTGTTTTTCTTATTCTTTCTTCCTTACTTTATAGTAGTGTTAGCTTTTATGTTCTTATTTAAAAGGTGTGTGTGTGTGTGTGTGTGTGTGTGTGTGTGTGTGTGTGTATAAAACAGTACAATGTTAAGCCCTTAGCAGCCATTCACAATCAAGGTGAGATTTTCAGGCTTTTTAAACAAGTTTTATTGCAAGGAAATATGGAATTATACTACAGAATCTTGAAAACTGAATCTACATACTTTAGCAAATCATTATCAGTAAATTTCTTGGGTGATTTGGATGAGGTGATAGATGGGGAACTCATCAAATTTGTAGACAACACCAAGCTGGCAGGAATAGCCAACGCTCCAGAAGATAGGTTTAAGATACAGAAGGATCTTGACAGATGTGAACATTGGGAGCTATCTAGCAAAATGAAATTCAATGGTGAAAAAAGTAAGGTTCTACATTTAGGCAAGAAAAACCGAATGCACAGATACAGTATAGGTGGTACCTTGCTCAATAGTAGTAACTGTGAGAGGGATTAATCAGTAGAACAGCCTGCCTCCAGAAGTTGTGAATGCTCCAACATTGTAAATTTTAAGAAGAGACTAGACAGCCATTTGTCTGAAAGGTATAGGGTTTACTGCCTGAGCAGGGGGTTGGACTAGAGGACATGGCTATGGGGATGCTGCAAATGTCACAAGTGTGAAAAACAGTCAAAAATAACTTTTTTCAGTGCCACTGTAACTTAGAACAGTCACTAAACAAACTGACAACTATCTGTAGAATGGTGGTACACATCCTGGGGGCCTGCAGGTAGTGGAAGAAAATAAATAAGGTCACATTCACTATTACCTTTCTCTGATAGTACTCATGATAAAGTCCAAAGTACCTATCCTATTTTATGTTAAACAATGTTTTCCTTTTGGTGTGATAAAAAGTGTAAAGAAACAAATGCTATACGTACAATCTCTTCTATCTGGTGTTCTATTTCTGGGATTTGCTGTGGCAAATTGCTCTTCCCTGCTCACTTACCTATAAGTTGTAAACTGTTTGCTTTTCCTGTTAGTAAATTTATTGCTTCTCTCATTTGAACAACTTTATTTAACTGTACTCCTTTCCTGTATCTTGTGCAAAATTGCCAGATATAGTCAGTTTATTCAGTTCAACGCTTCTATCATATTATTCCTGTTGAAGAGTTTTGTGGCTAATATATTAATTCTGCTTATGCTCCATTTCTTTTGAAACAGGAAGTGTTGTATGAAACTATAACTGGTGTACTATAAGTGCCTTACGAATTTCAAAATGAGTGAGTTAAGAAAATTGTGAGAGGGTGTGTGTGCTCTTAATAAATAAAATGTGCATATCTTTTTAAATATCAATTTTCAGGCCTGATGGAATTGGGACTGTAACTGTTGAAGAGAGAGAAAGATTTGAAGATATTAAGAAGAGGCTTTCTTCACTTCTAGAAAACCAAATAAGCCACTTTAGGTGAGTGTTTGCACTTTGCAAGCTGGGCATATATAAAACTGTGAGAAGACAATAGAGAAGGAGTTAGGCATTAAGCCCTGGTATGAGTGTTTTGAATATTCTGCTTTTATAAAGCAGTTGAATCATTTTGCATACCGCATTCCATGCGGATGATTTCTGCCTATATGATATTTTTCGTACCTAACATTGCTAATCACGTATGAACTATGCTGATTTTGTGTTAAATTAGCACAAGTGGCATAGCTCTACAAATCACCCCTTAATAAGTAGTGTAGTTTCTTGTTTAATTATTACAATGCTAATTTCTACCCATCATGATAATTTACCTTTGAATGGAGATGGAGAGGATTTGTTTATGCTTGGCTAGTTGGATTCTTTCAATAAGTTCAGTGATGCAAACCACTTGAAGATCCTAAGGTCAATTAAGTCTTCTCTTTCTCCTTCTCCTACTACCAACCCATGTTTGGCCTCTTAACTATTAATAGTAGGCACTGACTCATGTCATAAAACCTGAAAAAGAATTCAGTGACAAAAACTACAATATCCAATTCCCCATTCCTGTTTGTAGAAAGAAAAACAGTACCTTTTTTAATAGCAATTTAGCATTGGGATAAATTTGTTATCAAAAATCCATTTTCTAGAGAGGGAAAGTTTTCATTTCTTCATTCCTCATCTTAAAATGGAGCCCCTTTTTCCTTTAGCCAATGTCCAACTTTCACTTAATTTCCGTAGAAAACTAAAAGTCCAAATTTTTTAGTGGTGGGAAATAGCACAAGATGATGGCAGTAGTTTAGTTTATTTGAAATGGGCCTCTAGCAAGGTAGACTTAATTACTCAAAAAAGGAAGTGTCTATCCTCTGACGCAGAGGTCAACAAAGAATGAGGAACTGACTCTGGAGCCTGCCAAATGGATTGTTTAGATAGTTTGTCCTAATTGCTAGAACAAAATTTGTCTCCTCAAGATTTTGACCATTACAAGCATTCATTTGGAACATGATCAAACAGCTGTAGGATTAATTTTTCTAATATGTGGAATGTTATATGATATTCCATTGTGTTGTTGATAAGGAGAGCAAATAGTATGTTAATATATTGTATTATTGAAAAATAATTGCATATGTCATTTTTGCACAGACTAGTTGCCCTCATGAGAGACAGTTTGGTGCAATACTTCAAAGTATCCAGTTAAAAACTGAGGGAACATGAATGCCAGTCCTGCCTTAGGCACTAAGCCAGTTAAGTGACTTTGGACTAGTTATTCTCTCTCATATAAAAAGAAGGCAATTGCAAATGGCTTCCAGAAATACTGCCAAGAAAATTGGATGGACTTATCCAATCAACAAAACAGACTTAAAGGGACCACTCTCACCAACTCGCTAAAAAAGATTTCCCTCATGCTAGCTAAGAATTTTGTTTCAGCTCATTTGGAAGAGAGTAGATTGCCTTCTGGTAAAAAGATGTTTGTGCCTGGTCATGTCCACCATGGCAACAGTTCTGTGAAATTTTTCAAAATTCTAAATATGGACACTGGCCCCAGTCCTGGGAACAATTACATTAGGAGATGTGAGATGTAGGAGTCTTCTCAGATGACAAGAAACAAACAGGGAATATTCATTTATTTGTGCCTCTTAAGGTATTTCAAAGAGTGAGGTGCAAGATTTGAGCGGCCAGTTATGATACAAAGCAATCTGGTATCATAAGTCTTCCTTGAAGGCTAAATTGGTCATTTCAAACCCAGAACTGACTACAATTCAAATAATTTGGTTAATGTATTTTAAAGTTTACTATAATTGTCATTAATGGTGTTAAAAAGGGTTGGAAACTAACATTTTGTATATTTAAAATGCAGATGTGGCTTTTAATTTTATTATAAATTTCAAAGCAATTTCCTTTTAAAAATTATCAAGAAATATTTCCAGAATTCCCATATATCTCCTCCTAGATGAAAATTAAATGGAGGTAGATCCAGATACCGTCCAAAACCAGAATCTCAGCAGGATTCAGCTTCTCTTTATTATCATAGAATTCACTACCATAGCACGATACTAGCTCTCATCATGCAATATATGATTCAGATGTAACATAGCACTGTATGTTATTATCATAGGATTATATATCCTGGTACTAAACATATAACTTGGCCTTCAAGTCCTTGTTATAATGAATGTTCATTAGAAACAAATCTGTTGACATTCTAAAATGTTTGAATGTTTAATTATTTTTTACAGAAAAGCTATTTATAGAACTATATCTTAGGAGCACTGTAAAAGAAAATTGTGCATATTAATTAAATAGTTGTTTCAATGTTTCATTATTTAGAATTATATGTGCTTCAACTGGTCATTCATTTACTGACATATCATAACTATGTATTTATGAAAAGCCGTAAGGAATAATTTGATTTGAAATGTAACTCTGTGATTAGCAGCATTTCTTTATACTTTTATCAATTGAATAAAAATAGGAGTAAACACAGGAAAGTGCAGTTATTCTTGGATAATTTCTGGATTTGAGGTTGAAGTTGCATTTCTTATTTGCCTTAAGTGTATTTCACTGAATTAGTTTGGGGACTACAAAATACATATACTGCTACTTGATGAAGTTTCTGTAGAATTGCAAATACAGTAAAAATAAGAAAGAAGAATAGTATTCTGCTACTAGAGCTGCCCACCCAATTTTGTCCAAATTTCATTTCCAAGTTTTCTAATAAATTTGCAAAGATGATTTTTACATTATTTATCCTGAGCATAAAGTAACAGTAATAAACACAAACTTGTTAAATAAATTATAAATAATAGAGCATCTTTGTAGAAATAACTGATTCAGAAATGAGAAGAGCAGCTCCTAAAATGATAACAGGATTATTCCCTTAGAGGAGAGGCCACCAACCTTTTGGGCACCAGGGACCGGTTCTGTGGAGAGAGGTTTTTCTGTGGACCAGAGGGGGTGTGGTTTTGTGTGCTGCCTGCATCCCACGGATGGGGTTTTGCTTGTTTGTGCAGCCCAGTTGCTGGCATGCCGCAGCCCGGTACTGCTCCACGGACTGGGGGTTGGGGACCACTGTCTTAGAGGGGACTTCTAGTTGTGAGTCACAAGTTGTATCTAAAATTATTCAACTTTGTGATATCTAGGGTAGCCCATTGAAATCATGGCATGACTTTTATCTAATTTTTGGAAATCTCTATTCATCAAAAATCCACACATTTTTGTGTAGCATTTGTTAAGGTTCTTATGGGAAAGAGAGAGTAGGGATACACACACAGACACACACACACACACTGCTGGCCAGGTGCCTGGAGATTTTAAGAGATTGGATGGGTATTTAAAAAAAAGATAAAAACTAATGCAAACTAATAAAGAGTAAGGGGGGGAAAGGAAATCAAAAAATCAAAGAGAGAACTAAATGTTGAAGAAAGAAAAAGTAAAAATCATTTCCACATTTCTAATAATCTATTGATAATCATTAGCTTGATTTTAGCTTGATACAACTGAATATTTTAAGGTAGTACTGTAATGCACTTTTTTAAATAGTAAGTTTCTGCTATATTTTCCAATCTGTAGTTGAAGTAGTAGCTGTTATAAATAGTTATCCAGTTGTACATCTGCAGAGAAAAAGACACAGCTCAGTTAAATCAGATACATAAATAGCTAAATCCAGATCAAATAATAGCAAAATAAAAGTAAATACAAATTTAAAATTACTGTATGTGACTAGTATATTCAATCAGAAATGTAGCTTCTGAAATTTTCTCCCTGTAAGGAAGACAATGGATTAGGCATTAAATTATCTAGTAAAACCCATAGAAAGTGGGCTTCTAATATGTTGGGTTTTTTTTATTTGTCTCTTTGAAGATACTGCTTTCCTTTTGGACGTCCTGAAGGGGCTTTGAAAGCCACTCTTTCCTTGCTTGAGAGGGTAAGTCCATGAACTAAAACCAACCAATTTTGGGCTAGTATCCTCCAGAGACATTGGTCCTCCTCTGGGGGGCACCAAAACAGCCTATTTCTACTCAGATCTGTGCTGTTCATATTTATTTATGATTAGATTTTTATCCCAATGTTTAATATACATAATGCTTATCCTTTACAAACTAAAAAGTCCCAAATCACCTGTCTTTCTGCTTTGATGAGCTGATATATATATATATATATATATATATATATATATATATATATATATATATATATATATATATATATATATATATATATATATATATATATATATATATGGGACGCGGTGGCTCAGTGGGTTAGGATGCTGAGCCTGTCGATCAGAAGGTCGGCAGTTTGGCGGGTTGAATCCCGAGTGCCGCGTAACAGAGTTAGTGTCTGTTACTCGTCCTAGCTTCTGCCAACCTAGCAGTTTGAAAGCACATAAAAATGCAAGTAGAAAAATAGGGGCCACTATGGTGGGAAGGTAACAGCGTTCCGTGAGCCTTTGGCGTCTAGTCATGCCGGCCACATGACCACGGAGACGTCCTCGGACAAGCGCTGGCTCTTCGGCTTTGAAACGGAGATGAGCACCGGCCCCTAGAGTCGGAAATGACTAGCATGCATGTGCAGGGGAATCTTTACCTTTACATATTATATATATATATATAATATAATATAATAATATATATATAAATCATGACACAGACATGATTTTTTTTAAAAAAAGCCTGAGCAATCATGTTGGGTTTTAAAAGTATGAACTCTAAATCCAATTCAGTCATTTATGACACTGTGCAAAATACTTTCCAAAATAACCTGTAGAGAATGAAAAATCCTTAGAAAACTTTAATGCTGGCAAGTATCTGCAGAGTTAAATTTGGTCTTAGGAAGTTTTGGTCCCAGTAAGTCTTGCACTCAGCTGGATACCTTAGTAAACTCATCTTGTCAATCCCTGTCTATAAAATTGAGCTCTTAATTACCAATCTCACAGTGTTAATATGAGGTTAATATGCATTAGACTGTAGCTGCTGAGGAAATTTGCTACATTTGGTGAAGCATTTGATTACTTCTGTTCAACTTCATTCTTGGTGAGATTGATCCCTGGAAACCCCTGGCGAGAATTAGAAGTCCTGACTCAAATGTTCCCTGCCCACATATTTTTCTTGTGCTGCTCCTAGATACATATCCTATACTGAAATGACACATGTGAATTTGGCTATAACACAAGAATTTACTCTTATGCAGTACTGTAGTATAAATGCCTTGGCAAACCATTTTTCCTTAATTCAGCAATATAAAATTTAAAAAGTAATCTTGTTTTGCAATTTTGAAACCTAATGTATTTGTAACTGAGGATATACTACTTATATTGTTTATATTTTCTTTTGTTTATAATTTTAGTCTTTTGTACAATATGTACAATTATCCACCCCCCTGAAGCTTTGCACTGGCTCACCACAGGGCTGCGTGCTTAGCCCCTACCTGTACTCATTGTACACATATGACTGTGTATCATCCGACCCATCTACTGCGATAATTAAGTTCACAGATGATACTACCGTAGTGGGTCTTATTACAGGTGGGGATGAGACAGCATACAGGGGGGAGGTACAAAAACTATCCATATGGTGTTGCAACAACAGCTTGCACCTGAACATCAGCAAGATGAAAAAGATGGTACTAGACTTCTGGAGGAAAAAGGAGGAATCTGCCCCACTTTACATCGGGGAGGACTGTGTGGAGAGAGTTTCCTCCTTTAAATTTCTGGGAGTCTATCTCTGCAAAGATCTGACCTGGAAAGTTAATACAACCCAGGTGGCCAGAAAGGCCCAACAGAGACTTCACTTTCTCAGGGTCTTGTGGAAGAACAGGGTAGAACAATGGCTAATGACCCTCTTTTACCGGTCTACTATAGAGAGCGTCCTCTCGTACTGTATTGTGGTTTGGTATGCTGGTCTGACAGCCGTAGACAGGAAAGCATTACAGAGGGTGGTGAGCACAGCACAAGACATTGTGGGCTGTCCCCTAACACCACTGGATGACATCGCCAGGGCTCGCTGCCTTGGAAGAGTGAGGAAAATTCTCAGGGATGACTCACACCCTGGATGGTATCTCTTTACTCTCCTACCATTGGGTAGAAGATGTAAAAGTATAGCCAGCCATACCAACAGGCTGAAGAACAGCTTTTATCCATGGGCTGTTAGGCTTTTGAACGGGAAATAATTTTATAAGGTTTATGCATGATTGACTTGCGAGGCCGGTGTGTTGTGCAATTAGCTCACATGGTGTAATAAGATGGAGGGTTTGTGTCACTGTAAGTTGGGGGTGGAGGCATGAAGGGAAGCTCAGCCAATCTCAATGTATACATGGTTGTACTTTGACAATAAAGGTTCATTCATGTCAATAGGCAGACCTTAACATTATGGCCTCAGCAATGGTTTTAACATAGCTTTTATCCATTAATAATTTCCTTTCTTTTCAATTTCTAATAGTTACAAAAGCTTTTCTTTAAATAGTACATTTTTTATTTTCTGGGAAGATATCTGACCAAAAGTATTTGATTGTCTTTGGCTTAGGTCTTAATGAAAGATATTGCTACTCCCATACCAGCAGAAGAAGTGAAGAAAGTGGTTAGAAAATGTCTAGAGAAAGCAGCCTTGATCAATTACACTCGACTTACAGATTATGCCAAAATAGAAGGTTAGTACAGTGATCAGCTACTGTAGTGGCTGTAAAAGCAATTGGTGCCCATGCATTGCATGCATTTTGTGAGCAGCCTTTTCTCTTTGCTGAGCAAAAGCCTGAACCACAGCAAGGGGAAATATCTCATTAAAATCTCAGCTGGTGAACTACTGAGCTTTTTCCTATTCATTGCTGTAATATGCCTCCTGGGACCATGCTTGAATGAATGATCTTTGCTTTGTGCTGAAGTTGTCCTTTGTCCTTTATTTTAACTGTAGTTTTATGTTTCACAAAAGTGGCTCAGATCAGCCTGTTCTGGTAGACATTCTCTTTCCCAGTGTTGACATTTGAATTCAGTTGCTTCATACAGCAAGAAGTTCCTGTTGTTGTCAGTCTAGAATAATGTATTATTAATCCTTACATAATTTTAATATATATTATAGGACTATTTTATTAACAGACAACTGATAATCTACATTGCCAAATTAAATGAGGACCCAGATTGTTGGGGGCAATAAGCTGACTTTGTAATAATGCCGCTTGGGGGCCCCCGAAAGCCCTAATAAGCAGGCATATACATAGAATGAAGGCTACTGCTAAGCACATTGATTTGTGCTTAGATTGTAAGCCGCCTTGAGTCTTCGGAGAAGGGCGGGATATAAATGGGATTAAAAAAAAAATCATGGCCCTTAGCTTGTGGATGATAACACTATAAAAGTAAAGAAAGACCCAAAGGTTTATTACAGGGACTATTGCAAGTTTCTCTTTTAGCCAGAAGTGACTACTTATAGGATCACCAAAGTGACTTAGAAACTTGACTTCCCAAGAAAAGAAAGGGGACATTAGAGGCAAGACAAGTTGGGGGCACCAATCAATGGTCAATCATTCATTCAGCAATCTGGAGAAAATGCCACAGAGGCTGAGATTATTAATTTATGAAGCAAATCAGCTCAGCCTGCAAAGATCTATGGAATCCCCACACTGTTGTGAGGATACAGATGCATAATACAAACCTCAGATTGAGTTCAAAGGAAGCACTGACAAATTACTCATAGTTAAATTGACAGGGCAGGAAAGAAATCACTCTTACAATACTATTGCATCAATATCCAATTTTCATTCAAGATTATCTACTGGTTTATATCTAATATTATCTAAAGGATAGTTTATACTTCTTTATTCAGATTTGTAATTGTTTTGAAAAACAAACTATAAATAGTTTATAGTTTATGATGCGCTAAATTCCTAAATCTAAATTTATTTATTTAATTTATTTATTTCATTTAATTTATATACCGCCCTTCTCCCGAAGGACTCAGGGCAGTGTACAGGGCAATACAATAAAATACAATGTACAAAAATTTAAAAAAATATTAAATACTACAGCCCTATTCAATAAATTAATACAAAACTATAAAATACCCCTAAACCCATCAGACCAGTCCGGCTTGTTCAAATAAATGTGTTTTTAGGTCCCGTCAGAAGGAGCGAAGGTCGGGAGCCATCCGGAGCTCAACCGGTAGACGGTTCCAAAGGTCTGGCGCGCCCACAGAGAACACCCTCCCCCTGGGGGCCGCCAGTCGACACTCTTTGACCGATGGCACCCTAAGGAGGCCCTCTCTGTGGGAGCGCACTGGACGAAGGGAAGTTGATGCCGGCAGCAGGTGCTCCCGTAAGTAACCCGGACCCATGCCATTTAGGGTTTCATAGGTCATAACCAGCACCTTGAATCTTACCCGGAGGGCAACCGGAAGCCAATGCAGCTCACGGAGTAGAGGTGTTACATGGGAGTATCGGGAAGCCCCCACCACCACTCGTGCGGCTGCATTCTGCACCAGCTGGAGCCTCCGAGTAGTCCTCAAGGGCAGCCCTATGAAGAGAGCATTGCAGTAGTCCAAACGGGAGGTCACGAGTGCATGAGTGAGTGTGTGCAAGGCATCCCGGTCTAGATAGGGCCGCAACTGACGCACCAGGCGAACCTGGACGAAGGCCCCCCTAGTCACAGCTCCTATATGATCTTCCAAGGAGAGCTGTGAATCTAGGAGGACACCCAAGTTGCGAGCCCTATCTACGGGGGGTAATATCTCACCCCCCATAATTAACAATGGAATATTCTGAATTTCCCAAGAAATTAAATATTTGGTTCGATGAAGCTGATTTATCAAATCAATCCAAATCCAAATCAGTCAATAGTCAATAACTTGTTATTGGGCAGACCAGTTTTCTTAACTAGGCATTATGGCTAAATATATCATCTGACACATCTGAAAGGTACCAAGTTCATAAAAATCAAAGACTTATACTGGGCTTTTTCCAGAATTTTACTCTAGAATCTTCTGAATATAAAGCATTTTATATACTTGTTAGTTATAGCAGTAGCATAATGTGTTTTTACGATTTTGTTTAAGGAATATTATAGAATCTTCCAGTTTATATTCAGTTTATTACAATTTATTTTAGTATGTAAAATTTCAGTCATGAATATTATTTTAAAAATCAGGGAAAAAGAATACACATAGTATATATGACCATTTGTTTTAACTTATTTTTCTCATTCTTCAGGTTCACTGACAAACATGGGTTAACCAATCTCCTCACTGATTAGTCCAAAAAAAGCCATCTCATCACTATAGCAACCAGTATTATATCATGGGAATAACAACATGGAGGCACCTTAGTAACCAGTTTATCATAATTAATTAAGATATCATGTTGTGTTTAAATGAAGGAGGATGTATGTAGATCTTTTGGAAAATGAGAAAGTTACCTTTTCACCTTCAGCAAGCATCCAATGCATGCTTACAGCAGGGGTTCTTGCTGTTCAATTATCTTGAGTTTTTAACAAGCTTGTTTGGAATAATTGGTGTAAAAATAGAAAGTTTCTAAAAGAAGTCACCAAAGCTGGGCTGAAAGTCAGCAAAGTAATCTTGGCATATAACTCACTGTTTACAGGTGATATAAATGTCTTTACTTTATATCTTTTAAAACATTCTGAAAATGTAAGAAATACGGTAGTCTTCCTTGAAAAAAGTGTGACTAAGAACCCTTTAAAGTTCCAACTGAATGATCACCAGCAATATCACTTTTTCTCTTCAGTTGAACCACATATATTTAATTAAGTAGAAATTCATAAGTCAGAATTCAAATCTTGTGTTATGAAGTTCACAAATCCTGCCTTTGTCTGAAATTAAGTATGTCTATTTTCCTGGTAGAGGAAAATGCCTTCTTGTTTCCTGTGGAATAAAGAGAAAAATGCATTATTGCAGTAAGTAAGAATTCCATATTGATGTGGCCACAAAAATTAATGATATTAATGTTAAGAGGCTATATTATTCTTGGATAAGGAGGGCAGAAGCTATGATAGAGCAACCATACAGATATAATCTCTACTATGCCAGCCACACTACAATGATACCAGGAAGTAGAGAAATATCACTTTGTAAATCATATCAGTTTCAGTAAAACAGAAATCACTAGCAATACAGGGCTGTTACACAATAGGGTCATTTTTATGGGCATCTTGAGTAAATAAAGAGGCTTTGAACTAGAAACATTGGTATGGTATGGCATGGCATGGTGTATGGTGTATGATATATGGTGCATGGTTTATGATGTAAGGTGATGGTATAGTATGGTATGGTACAGTATAGTTCTTGCAATCATTGCTTTAGTTAAATGAACCCAAGAAGCAACATTAGAAAGAAATGTTTTTCTGTTGTCAGAAAAATATTCAGTAGTATTGTAACAATAATAGCCTTAAAAAATTAGTTGAATATTTCATATATTATGCTAATTGGCTAGAAAATAAAGCCACAAGCAGCATGTGTTATTTCTTCTCTGGTGATTCCATCAAATTTCAGTCATATTGCTTAAGAGGATAACATATCTTGTTTGCTGTACAAACTTTCTTTTTTCAAAAGGATGCATTTACTAACACATATTTTTCTTGTCAGAATAAACAATGAAATAAGAACTTAATGCTTTAGAATGCTTATAAAGAAATAATCTCAACTTTTGAGCAGGGTTTTCCGAACCTTTCTTTTTGTTGTTGTTGTTGTTGTTGTTAGCTGCGAAGTCGTGTCCGACCCATCGCGACCCTATGGACAACATTCCTCCAGGCCTTCCTGTCCTCTACCATCTTCTGGAGTCCATTTAAGCTCACGCCTACTGCTTCAGTGACTCCATCCAGCCACCTCATTCTCTGTCGTCCCCTTCTTCTATTGCCCTCGATCTTTCCCAGCATTAGGCTCTTCTCCAGTGAGTCCTTCCTTCTCATTAGGTGGCCAAAGTACTTGAGTTTTAGCTTCAGGATCTGGCCTTCTAAAGAGCAGTCAGGGTTGATCTCCTCTAGGACTGACCGGTTTGATCGCCTTGCAGTCCAAGGGACTCGCAGGAGTCTTCTCCAGCACCACAGTTCAAAGGCCTCAATTCTTTGGCGCTCAGCCTTTCTTATGGTCCAACTTTCACTGCCATACATTGCAACTGGGAAGACCATAGCCTTGACTATACGCACTTTTGTTGACAGGGTGATGTCTCTGCTTTTTAGTGTGCTGTCTAGATTTGCCATGGCTTTCCTCCCCAGGAGCAAGCGTCTTTTAATTTCTTGGCTACAGTCCCCATCTGCAGTGATCTTGGAGCCCAGGAAAATAAAATCTGTCACTACCTCCATTTCTTCCCCATCTATTTGCCAGGAATTGAGAGGGCCAGATGCCATGATCTTGGTTTTCTTAATGTTAAGTTTCAACCCAAGTTTTGCACTTTCCTTCTTCACCCGCAACAAGAGGCTCTTTAGTTCTTCTTCACTTTCTGCCATTAGAGTGGTATCATCTGCGTATCTTAGGTTGTTGATATTTCTTCCGGCAATCTTAATTCCAACTTTTGATTCATCTAGCCCTGCCTTTCTCATGATGTGCTCTGCATATAAGTTAAATAGGCAGGGCGACAGTATACAGCCTTGCCGGACTCCTTTCCCAATTTTGAACCAATCAGTGGTTCCGTGTCCAGTTCTCACTGTTGCTTCTTGATCCGCATATAGGTTTCTCAAGAGACAAATAAGATGGTCTGGTACTCCCATCTCTTTAAGAACTTGCCACAGTTTGTTATGATCCACACAATCAAAGGCTTTAGCATAGTCAATGAAGCAGAAGTAGATGTTTTTCTGGAACTCCCTAGCTTTCTCCATGATCCAGCGTATGTTGGCAATTTGATCTCTAGTTCCTCTGCCTCTTCGAAATCCTGCCTGCACTTCTGGTAGTTCTCGATCCACATACTGCTGAAGTCTAGCTTGTAGGATTTTAAGCATGACTTTACTAGCATGAGAAATGAGTGCAATGGTGCGATAGTTTGAACATTCTTTGGCACTGCCTTTCTTTGGAATTGGAATGTAAACTGATCTTTTCCAATCCTGTGGCCACTGTTGAGTTTTCCAAATTTGCTGGCAAATTGAGTGTAGCACTTTTACTGCATCGTCTTTTAAGATTTTGAATAGCTCAGCTGGAATACTGTCACCTCCACTAGCTTTGTTGTTGCTCAGCTTTTCTAAGGCCCACTTCACCTCACATTCTAGGATGTCTGGCTCGAGGTCAGTGACCACATCATTGTGATTATCTGGGACGTTAAGCTCATTCTTGTATAGTTCTTCTGTGTAATTTTGCCACCTCTTCTTAATCTCTTCTGCCTCTGTTAGGTCCCTGCCATTTTGGTCCTTTATCATGCCCATTTTTGCATTAAACGTTCCCTTCATTTCTCCAATTTTCTTGAAAAGATCTCTGGTCCTCCCTATTCTATTATTTTCTTCTATTTCTTTGCACTGTTCATTTAAGAAGGCATTCTTATCTCTTCTAGCTATTCTCTGGAATTCTGCATTCAATTGGGTGTATCTTTCTTTTTCTCCCTTGCCTTTCGCTTCCCTCCTTTCCTCAGCTATTTTCAAAGCTTCCTCAGACAGCCATTTTGCTTTCTTGCATTTCTTTTTCTTTGGGATGGTTTTGGTTGCTACCTGTTGTACAATGTCGCGAACCTCTGTCCATAGTTCTTCAGGCACTCTGTCTATCAGATCTAATTCTTTAAATCTATTTGTCACCTCTACTGTATATTCAACAGGGATATGATTTAATTCATACCTGAGTGGCCTAGTGCTTTTCCCTACTTTCTTCAGTTTAAGCCTAAACTTTGCAAGGAGAAGCTCATGGTCTGAGCCACAGTCAGCTCCTGGTCTTGTTTTTACTGACTGTATAGAGCTTCTCCATCTTTGGCTGCAGAGCATATAGTCAATCTGATTTCTGTGTTGACCATCTGGTGATGTCCATGTGTAGAGCCGTCTCTTGGGTTGTTGGAAAAGAGTGTTTGCTATGACCATCGTATTCTCTTGACAGAATTCTATCAGCCTGTGCCCTGCTTCATTTTGCACTCCAAGGCCAAACTTGCCTGTTATTCCAGTTATCTTTTGGCTTCCTACTTTAGCATTCCAATCCCCCATGATGATAAGAACATCATTTTTTGGTGTTAGTTCTATAAGGTGCTGTAGTGCTTCATAGAACTGGTCAATTTCATCCTCTTCAGCACTGGTGGTTGGGGCATAGACCTGGACTACTGTGATATTGAATGGTTTGCCTTGGATTCGAACTGAGATCATTCTGTCATTTTGAGGATTGTATCCCAGTATTGCTTTTCCTACTCTTTTATTGACTATGAAGGCTACTCCATTTCTTCTTAAGGATTCTTGCCCACAGTAGTATACCTGATGGTCATCTGAATTAAATTCACCCATTCCTGTCCATTTTAGTTCGCTGATACCTAAGATGTCAATGTTCAGTCTTGTCATCTCTTGTTTCACCACGTCCAGTTTTCCTTGATTCATGGATCTTACATTCCAGGTTCCTATGGAGAGAAAATCTTTACAGCATCGGACTTTCCTTTCACCACCAGACATATCCACAGCTGAGCGTCCTTTCGGCTTTGGCCCAGTCGCTTCATTCTTTCTGGCGCTACTAGTACTAGCCCTCTGCTCTTCCCCAGTAGCATATTGGACGCCTTCCGACCTGAGGGGCTCATCTTCCAGCGTCATATCGTTTTGCCTTTTGGTACTGTCCATAGGGTTTTCATGGCAAAGATACTGGAGTGGTTTGCCATTTCCTTCTCCAGTGGATCACGTTTTGTCAGAACTCTCTGCTATGACCTTTCCGTCTTGGGTGGCCCTGCACGGCATAGCTCATAGCTTCATTGAATTACGCAAGCCCCTTCGCCACGACAAGGCAGTAATCCATGAAGGGGACCTTTCTTTTTACATAAGTTATAAATGGAAAGGATCCAGGTGACTGTCGTGTTAATTGTATGCATGTACATATTCAAGTGTGAATTCTGCAGTTTAATCTCTGTATCTGTATTTATTTGTGTGTGTGTTAATGTGTGTCCGTGTGTGTTCATTGTAAGCCTCTCCAGATAATCTACATACATTTTTCTCTCCAAAATCCTCCAGTTTAAAGGTCCCTAATTAGTTTTGCATCTAAATGTGTGTATTTGAAACGTCTGGACCTATCTGAGCAAAGTGCCAAAGATCAGAATCACAACTGAATCTATAAAAACTGATACAGTAGTATTGATTAGCTAAATATGGGTTAGATAATTTGAACCACTCCAGAATTGTTTTAACTTCACCATCAGTTCAACATTGGTCAGCAGGTCAACATCACTCGTGTTATTCTTAATTGTCTTGTAGAGCTAGTGGCAATAGTTTAAGATCTTGTTGGAATGAATACCTGCAATAATCTCATGATTTTCTGCAGCCTTTAAAGTTAGTCATATGTAAAAATAATAGGCATCGCATGAAAAGAAAATATTTTAAACATTCAAAAATGTTTAAAGAAGTAGAGATTTATAAAAAAAAATGTTAAAGGAAGAGGGCAAAAATGTGTCCGGGATATGATGTAACCTCTTTTGTTCCATTTTTTCTCTTTTCTTTTCTTTTTAAAGGTGCTACCTAATTATATATTTCCAATCTTTGATATGATTAGGCTCATTGTTGCATAGGAATTATAGGATTGTTCTGAAACAAAACTATAGTTTCAAAAACAATTTGCTTAAACCTCTATTTCCTGCTTCTCAACCAGGAAAATTCCCAGAATATCTTATAATATTCTAAAAATAAGACAGGTAAAGGCAACAGTGAACAACAGCTTTTCCTAACAAAGGAAAGGTGTGTAAAGTTATCCAAAATAATTAGATTGAATAAAGTCAACTTAAGCAGGGAGCATACTACATTTTTTTAAAAAAAAATATAATAGAAACAGTCCTCACCAACAATTCCTTTTGGGATCCAAACTCTTGTTCTTCATGGGAAACTTTAAGTAGTCTTGAGGAGCAGGGATCCGATTGGGAAATAGCCAAACTAACACTGCAAAGGATCTTATCCACTTTCTTAGAGCCCAAATCCCTTCCCAAGACAAGGCCCCAATCAGCTCCATAGATATGGTCTAGCTGGAATCCAGATCTACTTGAACCTGAGCAGTTTGTTTCTCCAACTGATGAAGAATTTTTCATAGCGGCCCTTCACATAGCAGACAGTAATGGTATGTAGGGATGTTGTTTTCCAGGCAGTAAAAGGAGAAGAGAGGAGAAATACTTTCAGACTTGATTTTCTTGACATAATTTTACATGAAAATAGAGTTAATACCTGTAGTTGTATTTCTTGTCTGGACTACTTTGAAGGGCTAACATGAATCTTGCAAATTAAGTTTTTTCCTCTCCTTTCCTTTTACTCTCCAGAAAACTAGGAAGGATCCCTTCTGAAACTCTTCCTTTGCCCCTTCTGTTTCTGTGGACTGAGATACCTTTTGCATGACAGTTGTCTAATAATCTGCAGAATTTCTTCCTGTTTTCATAGTTATTCCCACAGACATCCTTCCTTAAAATGCAATGACCTGCCTTAAAAAGTGCTGCTGTTGGTGTTCAGCAAGCACAATAAAATGGCAAAATAGTCAGATATGAAATTATAGTATACTGCCAGGTAGTACATTGATAATCTAATAGATAAAGCTGATGATACCCAGCTTTTTCTTTCCACCCCGAACCAACCCAGTGATGCCCTCAACGTGATGTCCCGTTGCCTGGAGGAGGTCCAGGTTTGGATGGGGAGAAACAGGCTTCGTCTCAATCCTGCCAAGACTGAGTGGCTGTGCATACCGGCATCTCAGACTAACCAAGTTTTTCCATCGTTAACTATGGGGGGTGAGGTGTTACCCCCCGTTGATAGGGCTCGCAACTTGGGCATCCTCCTGGATTCACGGCTCAGTTTGGAAGATCATACAGGAGCCGTGATCAGGGGGGCTTTTGCCCAGGTTCGCCTGGTGCGCCAGTTGCGGCCCTATTTGGACTGAGATGCCCTACACAGAGTCACCCATGCGCTCGTGACCTCCCGGCTAGACTACTGCAATGCTTTTTACATGGAGCTGCCCTTGAGGACCACATGGAGGCTTCAGCTGGTGCAGAATGCAGCCGTGCGAGTTGTGATGGGAGTTTCCCCGATACTCCCATGTAACACCTCTTCTCCGCGAGCTGCATTGGCTTCCAGTTGCCCTCCAGGTGAGATTCAAGGTGCTGGTGATGACCTATAAAGCCCTAAATGGCATGGGCCCAGATTATCTGAGGGAGCACCTGCTGCCAGCATCAATTTCCCATTGTCCTGTGCACTCCCACAGGGAGGGCCTCCTCAGGGTACCGTTGGTCAAGGATTGTCGGCTGGCGGTCCCCAGGGGGAGGGCGTTCTCTGTGGGTGCGCCTGCCCTATGGAACCAATTGCCAACGGAACTCCGGATTGCCCTGACCTTCGTTCGTTTCGCCAGAACCTAAAAACCTGGCTCTTTGAGCTATTGGGCCTGGACTGAGGGGTTTTAATGATTTTAAATTGGGATTTTAATTCTTGGGGTCATATTTAATTTAATTTTATTTTAACTTAATTTTATACTGTATTGTTTTTAAATTTTGCCCTGTAAACCGCCCTGAGTCCTTCGGGAATAGGGCGGTATACAAATTGAATAAATAAATAAATAAATAAATAAATAAATAAATAAAAAAATAAATAAAAAAATAAATAAAAAAATAAAAAAATAAAAAATAAAAAATTTCATTAGAAATTTAGAATGTCAATATTAGGAAGTTGCTGATTTAGCTAATAGACTTCACAGATATTTATAGGATAAGGATACCAAAAAAAAACCCCACAATATTAGGAAGTTGCTGACTTAGCTAATAGATTTCACAGATATGTATGGGATAAGGATACCAAAAAACCCCACAAATTCTCAAAACAAAATAGTATAAGACAGAGCTTGTTCAAAGCATAGAATTCCATGAAAACATAAGTCCAGCAATCTTTCCTTTAGCCTTACCCTCTTTTTAAAAATAGAATTACATATGCAGACATGATCCATCCAGACTTGGAAAAGATTAAAGACACAGCAAGAATTATCTGATGGAGGTTGAAATTTACTGTAGTTGATGTATTTACAGATTTCTAGATGAAAGAAACCAATCTTAAGAAAGAAGGTTTTTAAGACAAATAGCATAATTTGAAACACTTATGCGGAACAAGACCAACTATTAGGACGTATATAGAAATTGCTATTAAAATACAACATGAAACCAGAACAAGTAAAATAATGGATGATAAAATGAGTACAAAATTTTACGGTAATGATTTCATTACAGCAGTGGGAGGACTTGTGGAAAAACTGAGTAAAATTTACCCCATGTTATAATTTAAGAGAAAATTGGTATAAAATGTTTTATAGGTAGTACATAACTCCATTGGTAATTGCAAAGATAAATAAATTATTGAATAAAAATGTTGAAATGTTAAACAGAACGAACATTTTATCATATGTGGTGGTCATGTAAAAAAATACCCAAACTGTTGTGTGTGGGGGGGAAATGTTATCATTATCCAATATTTTTAAAGGTTGAATAGGTTGAATTCAAGCCTGTTTTTTCCAGAACATGTACATAAAAATATTAGGATATATTAGTGTATATGCTACCCCCACACTGGAAAAGAAACACTTTTCACCTATTGGGTACAATTTAGAATTTAATATTAATATTATTTTTTATGTTTTATGTTTTAAAATTATTTTTTGAGTTTTGTCCACTCTCTTCCCTTTCCCTTTTTTTTCTTTCCTCTTAAATGCTAGTGTGCAGTGATATCAATATTAATGTTTCAAGTTTTACATAGATAGATGGTTGTTTCTTAAGATGACATAAATCTAGTTCTATATATTGAATAAATGAAACTAGTTTGAGAACTTCATCAGCTGACTCCTCCCAACAATCTGTGCACTAGGCAGCTAAGGCTTGAATTCCTCCAAATAAGAGAAGATCATAGCAGTTATTTGTTTGATATCTTTGGAACTACCTTTCCCCCAATTGCATCTGTCCATTTTATACAGTGTATATATATATATACACTTCAGGTCCATTCAATTACAAGTTGCTATCTTCATGAACCTTAGAGACAGATTAATTTTTTCCCTATCCTACTATCATAATAGCTATCAAAAACTATTTTCAATAGACCGTGGGGATAGGAATGTTGTGGGTTTCTTCTTCCTGAAATCTGAATGGTAGAGCTTTATTCTTCTTTGGGGCTGTTTTATATTCTTTTGATGTTTGTGTTTTATATAAATATGATATATAAGTTGTTCTGAGTCAGTTTCAACTGGAGCTGTATATACAGTATGATAGACAGAATTCAATTCTTCAGAAATATATTGTGTCTAATTTTTGACTTGCAGAAGATGTGTCAGGTTTGTTTGCATGGTGAGTCGTTGAAATACACAATTTAACCAAGCATGCATAAATATACAGAACTGTATCCTTAAAGAATTGTTAGAAAACTCTTGTTATTAACAAGGCAAGATATTAAGGCTGTTAATAGATTGTGCATAAATATATACCTGTTATAGTCTTGGATAATGAAAAAGAATATAGAAAGAGATCTAAATCAGTTTATTTTTAAGGACTGAAGTAGACCTCTTGAAATCTCAGCAGCTGGATTTTTTCTTTAGAGACACTTTCTTAATAATATAACTTATTAAACACTTATTCAATTCTTTTATGTTTTCTGGTTACATGTAGTAACCATGTTTTATATTACATGTAGTGAAATTCTTTTTTTATTTAAAAAGTTTTACAATACATTTTAACTTTAATCCCCCCCTCCCCCACCCCCATCTAACCCTCCCTATCCCTCTCCCCTATTCCCACCTCCCCCCCCCCAACTTCCCAGAGCTAAATACAGGGTATAAAAACGAAAAACAAACATAAGCATCCATATGCTATCAACAATAAACTATTAATTCTATCACCCTCTGGCTCATGTAAAATGATTACAAACAGTAATAATATTACAGATAAGGAAAAAAAGGAAGAAAACAGAAAAGGAATTTTACTCAAATGCTAAATAAAATTTCTTAATCCCAATCCTTATTCATATTAATTTCAAAGAAAAAACTTTCATCTACTATTTACATTCTCCCACATTTCTCTAATCTCTAGACAAATTCTCAATTACGCACCAAAAGCGCCTATCTCTATTAACCTTATTAATCTCCAACCAAACTGAACTATAATCAAAAATAGTTCTTGCATATATCACGCCAAATATCTTGCAGTTCCAGATCATCCATCTATACGTCTAGGACACCATTCCAATCTCCAATAAGAATAAAATAAAAAATTTAAAAAAATTATAATCCAATTAGGTAACCTTTGTTTATAGTAAGTTAAGAAAAATCAACTTGTTGTTGATTAGAAGCCTGCGTACAAATACTTTTAGTCCACAACCCTAATATACGTTTCTTGCAAACAGATAACATCAGTCTTAAATTGTTTTAAATATTAAAGAGCTTTCTTTCTCCTCTATGATGAATTCAATCCATTGACATTCTAATTAGAAATTTAGTCACCAATCTTGACACTCCAAAGCTTTTGGAGCATATCTGAAATGACCCCTTCAACTTCTTTAGACCGCGCCCCTCCCACAGCTTCACTGTAAGTACGCTTTGGAGGTTCCATAGCTTTCTGCTGGTCTTGCTCTTCCTCTCGTCTCGCTCGTCTTAGGGCGGCACGCGTCATCCTCTGCTCTCCTGCAGCAACCGATGAGACTGTAACTTGATCCCCTCCAGCACCATTCTCCTCTGTCTGTTTATCTACAACTTCTTGAAGCTTTCCCTCACCATATCCCTTTGCAGCTTCCAGAAGTGGTAGGGGGATTGCTTTTAACACATTGCTATAAAAATCACGTGCCTGGGCCACAGTAACCAAACGATGTCTTTTACCTTCATGCATCACCACCAGTCCAACTGGAATCTCCCATCTGAACTTAATATCACATTTCTTAAGTTCCTGTACAAGAAATGCAAAATCTTTCCTTCTCTTTAAAATCTTTGGAGGAATCTCTTTTAAAACCAAGACTTCTTGCTCAGCAACTACCAATTTAGTATCATAAGCAGCTTGAATGACTTCATCTCTAATTACTCTCTTTGTAAAATAGACCACCACATCTCTGGGTAACTTCCTCTGTCTTGCAATCCATGAATTAACACGAAAAATTTTATCCATACTTCCCTCAATTTCAGATGCTGGCTGGCCCAATACTGTTTCCAAAGCTTCAGAGATCAGCTGCTTTAAATCTTCTTTAGAATTCTCCTTTAAGCCCCTAATTCTAATAGCATACTGCATCTGATGATACTGAGCGAGGCTCAATTCTCCGTCCACTTTATCCCTTATATTTTCATTCTCTAATACCTTTGCTTCTAATATAGAGTTCTTTTGACTGAGATCCTCCACTTTTGCATCCAGCTGTTGCACACATTCAGCTACACTTTCAATCATAGACAACATGTCTACCCTCATTGCTCTAAACTTCTCTTCCATCTTCTTCTCCAACTTCTCCTCCAGCTTTTTCAACTTTTCATCCATCATATCAGATATTAATTGTGAATGCTTTTCAAGGGCATCTTGTAAATCCTTAGGCGTCAACGCCGGAGGAGGTACAGGAGGAAGCAAAGCTTGCAACGAGGTCTGTTGCACCGGGGAAAACCCCGCATTCCGAAGAGCTTTAGAAGTTTTGGCCGCCATCTTTCGTCACTTTCACTTATTGCGCACTTTCACTTTAAAGCTATAAAATCCGTTGAGCTAGAGAGTAAAAATAAAAGTCCACATCACCTTGACCTCCTGTACCGCTCTGCCTGCATCTTTATACTCAAAAGTATTCCTTCTGGCAGGGGTGGTTGCTAACGCCTGGCTCTGCTCCAAAAATCACGGAGCAGAGACACTGCGCAGCTCGGAGCAACCCAGGCTTCAGGGGGGCTCAATCCTTCAGCCGCCCAAACTCTCAGTTCAGGCGGCCCCGGAGAGCTCAACCCCTACCTGGGGCCTCACCCCCTCCTCTTCTCCCGAGGAGGGGGCTTCAAATCCATCTAAACAGCTGATCGGCGCTGTTTACGATGGAAAAACACAGCTGCGGAGCGGACAGCCCGGAGGCGGCTGTCTTCGGCGCCGCGTCGCCACCGGAACTGTAGTGAAATTCTTATATTTCTCAAGCAACTATAAATTCTATCCTGGACTTTACCAATCAATGATATCTAGATGTATTGGACTAAAACTCCAGAAATATAATATGTGGGGAATTCAGGAAAGATGAGTTAATCCAGTGTCAGTTTACAAAGTAAATCAAAATATAGTTACATACAATGAATATGTGTATTTCTAAAGCATATTCTTTGTATGTAACTATATCTAATATATACTTTGCAGAGTAACCATGATAAGCCAGTTAAGATGAAAAGGCAAAATACAATTGCATTTAAAACTTTTCCCCACCCAGAACTTACCTACCAAGTTGAGAAATGTATTTGTTTACTTATTTATTTATCAATTTTGTAGGGGAATATATTGGTACACCTTTTTCAGCTGTTCCCTACTGATTGGACATTACATTTGCTTATGCATATATTATGATTTTGTTTCAGATATGAATTAACTGCAATTAATACTTTAGGAAATGGATAATTTGTTCATTTAAAGTTATTTTTGTTCGTTTTAGAAGCTATAGATTTTTGCAGTTGTTGCTCATTTTGAGATCTGCTTGAAAACTATTTAAAAAAATAAAAGCATCATGGTTTCTTTCAATTTAAACAATTTTGTAAGAGTATTTTCTAGAGAGCATGATTTTTGAAAGTGGTCTTCTCCTAAGTTGGCATGTTTATCTGTATTTTTTTCTAATTGACACAATTTTATATGTATTTTTATTTATATCTGTATGCATTTTATAAACTGCACATTGTGTTACAAGATTATGAAAAATAGACAAGTAAGCAAATGTTTTTCCAGAAGAATCACATAGGATTCAGTTATTTAAAAAAAAAACAAACTAGCTGAAGAATTTCTTCATTCCTAGGAATCAGTTGAGCCAAATTTCAGTTTTTCAGCTGTTCACAGGAATCTGCCATTGTCCATATTGCTACAGTGTGATCCATCAGTAAAAAAAATAATAAGAGGGATTGGAAAGATCATATGCTAAGTTGATTAATGTATGTAGTGAAGAATATTTTGGATGTCTCGATATGTGTCTACCCAAATATGCCTCTTATAGTAGGCTCTTTTCAATGTCTTGCTCCACTAATATGTACATACAATGCTTGACATAATGGGGTTTTGTTTTTCATTTTTGTGTGTGGACTCTTGGTGCTGCCGCCGAGTACTGTAAATGACAAGAGTCTCAGCAAAGAGGAAGGTTGCCTTGGTGATGTTCCTGAGGTTAAGGTCACTTTCCATTTTCAAAGACAGCCAAGGTGGTGATGTGATAGATTTGAGTGATATTTGTGGGAGTGGTGAAAAGGGAGCTGCTGACAGGGTTGTGCTCCTAGTTCTTCTCCCCAGGAAAGATTTTTTTGTTCTTTTCAAAGCATCTTGATCCTAGTGAAAATTAAATTACAAGTTTAGGCTCTGTTTGCTTTTAATCATATAGGAACATGGTCTATATTTTTTCTACTTTTCTACTTCCTCTAGTACTATACATTAATTTCCTTGAAAATAAACAGCTCAAGTAAGAAAATCTTGTATAGGTTCCTATAATGAGTTGAATTAATAAATGTTATTAGAATCTCCATGAATGGGATCACCTGAAACAGAAACTGGTACCATTTACAGCAGGGGTGTCAAACTGCCGGCCCGTGGGCCAGACGCATCACGATGAAACTGCACCCACCCCATTGTTGGCAATGGGGGGAAAGTTGCACGACATCACGTGACGTCGCGAGTTTGTCATGTCTACTTTACAGAATCCTTGGTGAATTCCATAGGATGTCCCCAAACTGAGCTCAATAACCTGCTTATACTTTAATTGCTTGATGAATCTTGCTTTGCTTAAGCAATTTTTAAGTAATTAAAAAAATACAGAACCAAATGTATTTGGAAAAAAAGGGCAGTACAAGCATTGTTTAAGAAAATAGGAGCTATTTGTGCAAGTGCTGCAACCTCCAGCCAAATTTAAAATACTTCTGTACCAAGACATGAGACAAGAAACATCAAAAGTTCACTATATGGTAAAGGTCAAATACTACGATAAAGGATCAGAGTTTTAATCTTTAGTGTGGTTTTCTCCAGCCCAATGTCTGCCAGATATATTGGATTACAGTTTTCATAATCTCCATCCAGTTGGTGGGTGCAACTATGGAGGTATATTTCAGAACTTCTCCAAAATTCCAGGTTTTGGGTGGGGGAATTTAGGTATGGACATGTTTTTAGACCCTAAGGGCTGCACTATGCTTTCAGCTAAAGAAAGGGGAGAAGACCATTGTAGATGGGAAAGTGACACACAATGACTGGGGCTGGAAAGGGAATGAATTAGAGTTGCCAGGGATTCTTGAGTGGGGCTTGTGGGGAATTTAGTGGAGAGTTACCAGGAGATATCTACTGAAGAAGCTGTGTAGCCTTCAGCTGTGGTTTAATTACAGTAGATGCTCTTGCGAAAAGAGGCATCTGTCTAGATCTTGCTATTTTTAGGTATGAGTTTATGGGAGAAGTCATTAGTTCCTAGTAAGACCACAACCTAAATAATATGAAGCAAAGGATCTTGAAAGATTAACCAGAATATGTGCATGTTATATTACATGTGTATGCATATTTATAAATCAACTATTTGCACATATCCCTTAGATTACAAATAATCCTCATTTAGTGACCACAACCAACAACTTGATCGTTAAGTGACGTGGTCACTAAGTAAACTGACTGTGCTTATAATTTTACTTCAGCATTCTTTTGCCGTAGAGGCCTACAAAGGTCATAAATGCAAGGATTGGTAATAAAGATACTTTTTCCATCACTGCCGTAACTGTGAACTAAGCGAAGATTACCTGTATATACATTACATGCAATATGTGAAAATGTCTTCAATTTGGAAACATTCAGGTAGTCTTTGACATGACCATAATTGAGCCTGGAATTATGGTTATCAGTCATGCTGAACATTAAGTGGTTGTAGCCATGCTCAATTTTATGGCCTTTTTTGGTGGTCATTAAGCTAATGGGACAGTCATAATGCTGTCATTAAGCAGACCTATGGCCATTAAGCAAACGTATTGTCTGCAATGGGCATTTTTTTTGCCAGAAGCACTAGTTTCTGGCCAAAAAAAAGTTCTAGGTCATGTGATCATGGGTCACTGCAAACAGCTGTAAATATGGGCTGGTTGCTGAGTGCCCAAAATGTGATCACATGACTATGTGGGGGATGGCTGTTGAAACTTCAGATCCAGGTCATAAGTATCTTTTTAGAGATCCATTGTAACTGAACAGTCATTGAACAATCAGTTATATATCAAGGACTATGTGTATACAAATAACAATTAAACAAAACTAAATATAATTTATTTTAAGCATAATTTTCCTTCTGTACTTCCTTGCTTTTGGGGTGGAGATAAACTTTCTTGTATGTGCTTATGAGCATACAAATATAGATATATAGATAGACACAGTTATCTTAGATATAGACAGATGATATAAATATAGATTATAGATATAGATTAGATATAGATATGTTTATCCTATTTTGTGTCTTTAAAGCTGTGGTTATTTTCCATTTTGCAGAAAATGGTAGACCATTTTTTCCTCCTTTTTAATATTTTGGTAGTGGAACCTATATTTTCAACTATGGTCTCATTGTGATGTATCTTAGAAAAGGATCGGCAATCCTGGTCACTGTTTAACATTAATCTTATTTTTACATTGTACATAACTGGAATTCAACTGTTTGAAAAGCAAGAATTTTGCATGCTGAGCACAATTATACTTCCAGTATAAATAATGTTGCAGCCATTGTGTGATGAAGAAATAAACAAACCAGTAGCTTCTGCTTTCTTTGCAGAGATGACCTTGGAAAAGATTAGAATTTACTTATTCTAGAAGTTGAGCATCTGATGTGCCAGTGCAGTTTCAACTGCTAGTTAAATTGGAAAGTGCTTCTGGTGCCCACTCATTTCATGGCAGATTAAATATTTTATGTATTTGTACAATTTGCATTAAAAGCATCCCTGAAGTGTCAGATGATGTCAATCTCTTGAAATGGTTTAGTTGTGTGTCATCTGGAATGTTTCCCATGCCAGCCTTTCCTACTTACAATCATTCTGGTTTGTGCGTTCCTTTTCACTACAGAGACGCTGAACTTGGCATCTCCTTCTGTAAAGCTGGAAGAGGTTATTCATTTAGCAGAGCTCTGCATTGAAGTCCTGCAGCAGAATGAAGAACATCATTCAGAGGTGAGGATAACCGTATTAGCTGCACAATAATGCTTTAATAACCACCCTGCACTGCCTCGGTGTGAAGCAGTTCTGTCAAAAAACATTACAGAAAGAACCTCTAATATATGTTAAAAGCAATTTACATTTGCAGCATTCTCAGAGTTGTGAACGGTTTGAAAAATCAAGTGAAATAAAGCCCTGCTCCATATTTTTTTTTGTTTCAGGTTTAAATATTTTAAAAAGACATAAATGCTGGGGGGAAAAATATAAGAGCAAAGAAGAGGTGGTGCTAGCCATTATCTTACAAATAATTCTCCACATTCTTATCTGAATAAAAATAAGCACCATACAGCAATAAAAATAGAAATGCTTTCTGTCTTAATGTAGATACACAGATTAAATAAGAGGGCCGTGTTTCGTACACTTCCTTCTTAGTTTGGCTATTATTATTTTTTTAAAAGAAGGATAACAATAACAACAACAACAACAATAATAATACTGCTACAGTCCACATGAAAGTTTTGGGGAGCCCTATCAGTGAAATCATCTGAACAAGTATTCTATTCAGCCGCAAACCTTTGTTATTTGTGGAGGACAGAAGTTGAAGCCAATTCCCAAATATGCAGTTCAACACAGGGGTTTTGTATTAATAAAAAAGTTTTTTTATTAAATACAGTGAACAAATAAAGTTTATAGAATTGCATTAATATTCATTTTGACATTTTAAAAGTTTGATGAACTAGCCTTATTGAAGCACAAATCTACTGGAAATTCATATTTTAACATAAAAACTGTTATATATATTTTTTTCTCCAGCGGAGACACACAAAGTAGTAAGCTAAGATATAATGTCTATAAATACGATCATTCAAAACATCTGCTTTTATCTCACACTGTCAGTTCTAGATTTTAGCTTACATCTGTCATGTGTGAACTTGTTATGGATATTTTATTTTATCCTGAAGAAACAGCTGCTTCAAAGATTTGAAATTAATTCCCAAGGGGCATTCTACAATGGTATTGCCACTGTAAATACTTAATAATGCTTATATGTGAATGTCTCTTTTGAGAATATATATTTAAATTAAAATCACTAGAAATTGCAGTAATTATGATTGAAAAAGTACATTCTTAATACTTAGTTTTAAAATACAATGTCCATTATATACTTTTCCTTCTGCAAAATAGAAATGTAACTAGAACCTTAGTAGCTGGCAATTTATTTTTATGTTTAAATGTATCAATAGAATGCTGATTTTTTAAGTATACAGTATATATATATATATATATACATTTATATCCCGCCCTTCTCCGAAGACTTAGGGCGGCTTACAATCTAAGAAGCACAGATCATTGTGCTTAGCAATAGCCTTCATTCTATGTATATGCCTGCTTATTAGGGCTTTCACACACACCCCAAGCGGCATTTTTACAAAGTCAGCTTATTGCCCCCAACAATCTGGGTCCTCATTTTACCTACTTCGGAAGGATGGAAGGCTGAGTCAACCTTGAGCCTGGTGGGACTTGAACCTGCACTAATTGCAGGCAGCTGGTGTTACTTAAGGAGGCATTAGCCCACTGCTCCACCAAGGCTATTGTGCCTCAGTTCAAACATTATATACTTGAGAGTAGCATATATCTAAAAATTGTATAATGATACAAAAATGGAGACAAAGGATGTGCATCTTGCTAAGTTCAACACATTTTTAACTTTTTTTTCTCTCCTGTTCCACATTTCCAAAATTATGGATTACCCCAGGGAAAAGAGGTATGTTATTCATCCCAATCAAAACTGACATTTTGGTCATGATTCCATGCATTGTTAAACCATTTTGAATGTATGGCATCAATTATTTTCTCTGATGGCATTCACTTTATTTACTTGTGGCATTCATTATTTCATCTGTATTATTTTTTTATCTTTTTAAAATTATACCTGGTCCAACAGATAGCTGATTAAAAGTAGATATCAGACAGATTTAACTTAAAGAGTTTTTTCTTCCAGCTTTGAACAAGTAAAAGTGGAATAATTTTCATCTAACTCATAAAGTTATAGATTCGAGACTATAAAATACATGTGACAAATAGAGAACTTTTCCGGGTCAATGTCAACCAAATAGGTATCCTCTGGCTCATACAGAATACCAATGTTTTGCTGGCATCTTCTAATATGGCTGCAATTCATTCATCTACTCAACAATACGGACAAAAACATCCAAAAATTATCTGACAAGCCCTTTTACTCTGAAATATTAGTCCTATTGCAAGTTCTTTGAGGAGAGCATAGAAAAAGAAGATAAAAGCCTATGCAGTTCAGTCTTGGACAGAACATTACTAACTGAGCCATTGCTGAATATTGAAATGTTATAATTCAGTAGTACAGGAAATATATGTTGCTTTATTGTATACTGTAAATTAGAAATAATAGTCATGTAATATAACAAATAAGACTTTCAACTCATACAGTACTTTTTTCTTCTTCCACTTGGAATCTGTGTGATTAATCAGTAATTGAATTCATTTTTCATGTTGTTTTATATTATTCTTGACAGAACCATGCTCTCTGTGATATTAATCTTTCTTCATGACTTTATTCCCAGGCACCAGTAGATCAGGGTACGATCAAGAGACTCACGGAAATTTCTACTTTTGCTATTGAATGTGATTTATTGGAATCTGCCATGCATTACCTTTTTCAACTTATTTCCATTTTAATATTATTTTATCTTTGCTAGCTGGAAGGAAATTCTGATCTCTGAGTTTCACAGGGTTATAATTATTAATTACAATAAGTTGTTCTTTCCCATTTCTTTTGAAAGAACTAGACATTGATTAAATTATTGTAAAAACTGGTCTCAATCTCAGGATTAGCAGTCAACATGATTATCCTTTTATACGCAGTTATTCTTTTCATACAAAAAAAACCCTATCAGAACATAAAAAGTACTGAAGATATCTTTATGCTTGGGGGGTGGGGTGTTTCCCACTTGAAGATTTTTATGTATTTCAGTTTAACAGAGGTACCATAGAGTTTTTTTACAAAAGCAAGTACAAATTTATATAAAGTTGATTCATGTATGCAGGAATTTAAAAACCCAATTTAATATTAATTTGTTAAAAAAAAACATTGAGCTGTTTTCTTCAATCATAGCATTTAGATAGTATTAGTTGTTAATGTAACTATCCAATTGTATGTCTGATATATTAAGAAACACTTTTAGGCTTGCAATTTTAAAGAGAAATGTTTACTTCATATGCTAGATGGTGAATGTCCTTTTTACATCTGAAATTTTGAAAATAGAGTCTTCATCCTTTTTCTCATAGGACGTCATATCTCTTACATTGGCTCTCATATTTATAACTACATCTACAGTAACATGAAAAAACCAGATTATCAGATTATCAGGGTATAATAATCAGGTCCCTAGTTTATGTGTCAGTCAAATTCTTTAATCAAACATACGGTAATACTCTCACTGAAATGCTGTATACACATGAAAATTACATTGGATGCAAAATTCAGCTTTACTTAATGAAGAATTTCAATTGCTTTTAAAAATATATGCCACATTCCATAATTTCATAGATGTATCATTTTTATGCCTTGCTTCATCATATCTTTTTTTTTAATTGATGATGCAGGCCTTTGCATGGTGGCCAGATCTGTTAGCTGAACATGGGGAGAAGTTTTGGTCACTTTTTACTGTTGACATGGATTCTGCGCTGGAGACACAACCACAGGATAGCTGGGAGAGCTTTCCTCTTTTCCAGTTACTCAATAACTTCCTGAGAAATGACTGTAAGTTTGGTATTTGGTTATTGCCAGTGCTTTTTTTGTAAAAGAAAAAGATGCCGGAACTCACACATGTTATACAACCCGCCTTGCCAACGCTACAAGGTTCCATCCAAAAAAGGTGCCGGAACTCCGTTCTGAGCATTCAATGAGAAAAAAAGCCCTGGTTATTGCTATAGCTACAGTTACTTTCAATTTTAAAATCTTTTTAAGATTTAAAAAAGTTGAGGGTAACTTAGAATCTTTAGCTTCATTTATTTAACCTTGGGTTTTTTCTAGGTTTGTTAATGATGCAGGGAAGTAAATCCCGCTGTGTTCAGTGGGATTTATTTCAGAATAAACATACAAGGCCTTGGGCAACAAAGCAAATATTAACAGATTTTAGATGAAGGTTGAAATTCTTTTGCTGTTGCATTACAGGTAGCACATGGCTTCTTTGTAGACAGGGAAACAGATTGGCTTTAGCAAATTTCTTGTAATCCCAAGAAATTCAGTAGAGATCCTTGCTCACATTTTATCTCCACAAAAGAGGATTTAAACTACAATTAGAACTACTTTTCCTCTAGACATTTAACATTGAACAGTCCAAAGAATTATAAAGAGACTTTCTTGTTGTTTCATAAAAAGGTTTTGAGCTTTGTTTCTCTCTCGTTTATTTTTGTAGCTTCTCAAATATATTTCTAAATGTTTACATGGATCCAGATATAATGCATCATATATGCAACAGTTTGTTTCTTACTGACTGCAAGCAAGAATCTGTGGTTACAGCTGACAATGACTTTAGTTTAAATGAGTTTACAATTTAAACACTTGTACAAAAAAAATCTCACCTGTACATGATTTTTTTTATGAGAAGCAGAATTTTTTTATAGTGAGAAGTCCTTTAAACTTAGAAGGCTCTAATAAACCAGTGTTTCCCACGATACTTAAACTATAAAGCTATGAAATGATCTCTGAGCTTGGTTTTTTCTTGCAGACATTTCATTACCAAAACTAAGTAACATCGTCAGTGCTGGGAGGAAGTGGAGTTTGCTCTTGTTTTATATTCTAATGGCTTGCCCTGTCAGTGTTGATGGGAGTGGTCTTGATCAGGGGTCCCCAACCTCCAGTCTGTGGACCAGTACTGGGCTGTGGCACACCAGCAATCAGGCCACACAAAGAAGCAAAGCCCCATCCACAAGATGCAGGCAATACACAAAACCATATGCCCTCTGGTGTGTGGAAAAACCTCCCTTCACGGAACCAGTCCCAGGTGCCCAAAAGATTGGGGATCTCTGATCTAGATGGTTCCTTGGTTGGGTTGTTTAAAGTTAGCTAGTTTGGCAGTTCTTTGATTGAGGTATTCCTTGCTTCTTGATTGTTAGTCTAATGTTAATCTTGGTGTTAATCTGTGCTAAACTGGGTGTTGGTTGCTTGTGATGAGGTGTTTTGGTCTTTTTGTTTCCTTTTTGGCTTGTTGATTGTCATCTTTGAATGGTATGTAGATGTTGTTTATGTCTATGTGCCTATTCTGGAACGATGATACTGTTGTACTTTAATTAATCTCTTGTAAGACTTCTATGGTCTGTGTAAGCAGATATAATTAACTTTAACAGGTCTCTCCAGATAGTTTAAACTCGTAGAAACACCTTTTATATAGAAATACCTTTATTGCAATTCAGATGACGTTGTACAGTATTTCCAAGATATTCCCGAGGTGTCTCCAAGGTTAGAAGATGATAATGCTCCCAGGGTCTGCATATTGGGACCCCATGTTTTCTGCTAATGAAGCATGGCTCACTAGGGAAGAGGGAGGAGGAAGGCCATCCCAGAAAGGGGAGGGGAAAGGAAATACATCATATAGTAGGAGGGTCTGACTGCCCACATTGTGATTTCTCCACCCAGCCACGTGGTGGCAGCACAGTGCCTGTTGATGGCCAATTTGTCAGGCTTCCAGAAATTCTCTAGCATTTTTGGACTTGGTTTGCTCTAGGATGTTCACATTTTCCTAGTTGAAATTATTGTTAAGTCTGTCCATGTATTGTGAAATTAAGGAGTTTTCATCATGTCTTCTGACTGCTAGTAAATGTTCATGAATGGTCTCTGCTAGTCTTTTCTGTTACAAAACTATGTTTCCAAGCTCAGAACAACCCACATTTATAATTATGGTTACATGATGATTTATGATGTTTACATTCTGAATCTGGCAACCATCATTTCCCAAAAGGTGAAATGGGAGAGTCTGCTTAACTAGGGTTTTCAGCATCCACTGCAAGCACAAAAAGAAGAGGGGAATTGGCTACATATGTAGCAAAGGACACTCTACATATCATAGCTTAAATTATAATATGGTTTACATAGTTTGGTAATGAGAAATATTCTAGCAGAAAATTTTGCATTTGGTCATACAATCATATCCTTAGAACCATGAATCATTGTAGAAATTGCTCAGCTTGAAAGCAGAAATGGGGACAGGGTTGGTATGGTGGGGGGGGAAAGGAGTATATTTTTAATTATTTAATAAATGTAGCAGCTGTTAAAGAGATAGCTGCAAGATTGGGTGCAACTTTGCAGTCTAAGCTTTGGCCTTTTTGTACATGTGTCAATCTTACTAAAGCATAGATCACAATGCTACATCTGCCATTTTGTGAATTTTTTGATACAGCCGTACACACCCAGGATACACCTAAAAATACCCATGAGAGTGTGTGTGTGTGTGTGTGTGTGTGTGTGTGTGTGTGTGTGAAGCATGTGTATGTGTGTGTTGTGAAGGCTTGGTCTCCATTCCCCCTAAATATTCCAAATTCTTTGCTAGCATTTCCTATCTTGTATTGGTCTTACACCCACTGCCATTCTTCCTAGTTCCCTCCAGCTAGTTCTTTAGAAAAAAACATTATTATTGAACCCTACAGTAACTGAATGGGATTACTTCACCTACTGTATCATCAATGCCAATTCAGAAATTGTAAACCTTTATATTCCATAGTCTTCCTGTTCTTTCATATCACAGCTGCTTTGCCATCTTAAGTCAATATTACTTAGTTTCTCACTCAGACCAACAAGTAATACTATCAAACAGAAACATTAAAAAGGGATCTATTTTATTTTTTTAAAAAGTAGACAATAATGTAAAGTCTTGAATTTAAACTTTTTCTCCCCTTATGTCAGTTAAATATGGAATTACTTTAAATAATAATGAGAAAACCATTTCTAAGGGGAGAATGTATTTATTAAAATGACAGAAAATGTATGTTCGTAATGAAGCAGTTATGACCTGTGTTACAAAGTGCTGCTGCTGGAACTTGAAATACCAGTAATTATAGGCCTAACTTTCTTGTTTCTTTTTTAATGCAAGTGTAGTTGCTTCAGCTGTAGAAAAATCAGGACAGTTCCTGCTTCTAAGTCACAAATTACTTTTCCCCAAAGCTGTTTATTTGAAGATGAGTTGGAGTCCATAATTACCAGCCCTTTCATAGAGTGAACACGTTAAATCACAAAGGAGATTTCATGCTTAGGGTATTGATGTCATGTGCCTTCTTTTAATGGCTAATAAATAAAGTTGTTCAAATTTATTGCTGGATATTTTCATCTCTTTTAAAAAAGAAGCTCATAAAAATCTAAGGAAAAAGGAAAAATCTGAAATTCTGCTCTCTGGAGAATAAAAAGGCTAGTGTTAATAATTAACAGGGAGAATGAAGTGGAGTCAAATTAGTCATAATAGAGCCCAGAGTGACTGTTAAGTTAACCTCTCATTATCAAAAAGCTCATTAGGAAATGAAGAGGTGAAAATCCTACTAGATTTTTCTCTAACGTTTTTAATGTTTCAATCTTTCAAATGTGGACTGTTGTCGGTTGCATTTTGTTCTCTTGCACAAGTTTCAGTCTCCACATTGTGAATCTGTGAAGAATTTCTAGATATATGTCTGTGTGTCATTATGTTTCTTCTTATGGATTGACAGAATTCTACAAAGATGCACATCAGTCCTGGATTAGCCACTAAGCAATACAAGTATGTGCTCAGGGCACCAAGAGAAGGGGGGCACCACAGTTTTTTCCCCCCACCTATCAAGACCTGAAACTCTTTCCAAGTCACACTCAACTTTAGTCAAATATTCTGTAATTGCCCTTATCTATGATATTTGACCTTGCTCTGCTCTGTTACAAAAACTTTTTTTGGCATGGTAACTAAAATTTAAAAGTTGGGTTTGAAGTCTTGTTGGATATCACATTTGTTCCTGTTTCATATTTTGCTTCCATCCAGGAGCACATTGTTGAGCTGTGCTTAGGGCATCAGGTATCCTTAATCTAGCCCAGAAGCATATGGATGTATACGTGTACATATATAATTTATATTAATATGTTTTAATATACTTATACATTAATAAAGTCAACAGCCAAAGTGTTCATAAAGCTGAATAATATTAAGAATGTTATTCAAAACACTAAAGTAAGTTTCAATTGTCCTGATCAATTATTTTTCTAGATTTCAGGATTGCAACACATTTCAAAATATAAACTCAATTCCTGTAATTTACTGAATTGCTAATATTTGTTATTTATGTAATGCCAGCAACACAAAGGACAACCTTGTTATATATTAAACCTTCCCAAGTATCTAAATAGAAATTGTATAGGGAAGCAATTCGAAACCTTTTGTTTATCAGTTTTGCTTTTAAATTAGAAGCAGGCTAGCTCCATTTTGCAGTCTGCCCAGAGCCCTTCCTTCATATTTTTCTATATGAGATCTGTTTGTCACATTGTTTTTAGAAATTATGCCTGAGTGGATTTATCACCAAATAAACAAATGTACAATTCTGCATTTTTAATCTCCTTTGCCATTAAATACTTTGCTGTTAGTGCTTAAAACAAAAAAAAGGTTGTTGTTTTTTTATTTTATTTTTTAACTTTGTTTTTCTTTGTTTCTTATAAGATTGGTCTAGCTTCCAAAAAGCTACGGGAACAAGGAGCTGATTTACCTAGCCACATGTTGAAATGTAACACACTCAAGAGATGACACTATACAATGTGCTTTATATTATTTGTGTCTTTCTTTTTTATTTAGCAGAAAAATAACACACATTGTGGAAGCTCCTTGGAGTTTGGGGAGGTGATACCAGGGAGGCACCCTACTCAAAGCAAGAGGGTGGCAGTAGTAACTACCAAACTGCTATGCCAAGATAGGAGTTAGAGTTAGAATGTACAATATATTCCAGAGATCTTTGGGAGAGGTGCTTTGAAACCTGCAATCTTTTACCGCATACACTATGCCCATTTTTCATCTTTAATAAAATTAATAAAGTTCCAAGCAACTCTCTTTAATCTTTATCAAACTTTTTCTTAAAAAAACATTAGTTTTGGTATAATTCATGAACATTTATTTCCACTGAGCTATTATTTTAACAAAAATTATGCAAAATAATTTGCTTCAGTAATTTTTATACAAAAAATACAAAATAATGGGTTATATTTGGTGTTTTGGAGCTGTTACACATTGAGAAATGAAACTACTCTCATTTCACATGATTGTATACAGTAGGTATTTGGGCAAGTTTTCCTTTTTCATAGGTGCCTAAAGAAAACCTTCAATTGGGTGGATTCTCTATAGCTCATTATTCTCTCCTGTTTATTGACCTTGTCCCTAGTACCTAAATAATAGTTTATCAGAAAGCTGAGGTGTTTTTTTTTTAATTTGCCACAAATGCATTCAGTAGATTCAGGTAGCAATATATTGTGTAGATTTATACAATGTTAACAGTTAATGTATCCATGAAATTTTGTTGAGCAGTAGACAGTTCATTTTCTTGATTTTGAAGGATTTTTATGTTTATGAAGTAGATTTAAAAACAAATAAAAAATTTAGAAACTATGCCATAATTTTAGTGAGAGATGCTACTGTATAGAATATTACATTTGACTAAAGGTCAAGCTTTAAAATGCTAATGTTAAATGTTATCATAACAAATATTTAATGAACAAAGTTGCTATTTGGATCACGTGTTATCTTGTAATAATTATGCCTTCCTACTGGACCATATGGAGTGATTATAAACTTCACACTTTGATGCACATCTGTCTACTTGGTGACAAGTCCATGCAGGAATATCATAATTTGTAAAAAAAAAAAAAAAAGCAAACCTACATACATTCAGTTGCAAACCTTTATGAATTTTAATATTGTTCCTTTCCACATCTACATATGCAGATTCATTAATCTATTTTATTTCAGTTTGATGCTATTTTGATATACCTAAAAGATTTTTATATTACACAAAAAGTTGGTAGCAATTTTCAACAGCGATCAAGAATTTATTGTAGGAAATCTTTGGTTCAGTTCTCTCCAAATCACTGAACTCATTAGACATATTTGTCTCTCTTTCAGCAGCTAATTGACAGTGTGATTTTAAATATTTGAAGATAATGCATAGGAAAGTCTATGAAATTCTAACATGTCCTTTGATCATGATGATATAACTGCAATATATAGCAGTTAATTTAGTTATACTAAATATAAGAATTATGAGGAGGACTAATGTCCACTATTGCAATACAACAGGAGAGCTAATCTAGTCTATATGGGTAGTTCTCAACTTGTTGTTGTTGTTAGTTGCGAAGTCGTGTCCGACCCATCGCGACCCTATGGACAATGTTCCTCCAGGCCTTCCTGTCCTCTACTATCTTCTGGAGTCCATTTAAGCTCACGCCTACTGCTTCAGTGACTCCATCCAGCCACCTCATTCTCTGTCGTCCCCTTCTTCTAGTGCCCTCAATCTTTCCCAGCATTAGGCTCTTCTCCAGTGAGTCCTTCCTTCTCATTAGGTGGCCAAAGTATTTGAGTTTTAGCTTCAGGATCTGGCCTTCTAAAGAGCAGTCAGGGTTGATCTCCTCTAGGACTGACCGGTTTGATCGCCTTGCAGTCCAAGGAACTCGCAGGAGTCTTCTCCAGCACCATAGTTCAAAGGCTTCAATTCTTTGGCGCTCAGCCTTTCTTATGGTCCAGCTTTCACTGCCACACATTGCAACTGGGAAGACCATAGCCTTGACTATACGCACTTTTGTTGACAGGGTGATGTCTCTGCTTTTTAGTGTGCTGTCTAGATTTGCCATGGCTTTCCTCCCGAGGAGCAAGCGTCTTTTAATTTCTTGGCTACAGTCCCCATCTGCAGTGATCTTGGAGCCCAGGAAAATAAAATCTGTCACTACCTCCATTTCTTCCCCATCTATTTGCCAGGAATTGAGAGGGCCAGATGCCATGATCTTGGTTTTCTTAATGTTTAATTTCAATCCAAGTTTTGCACTCTCCTTCTTCACCCGCAACAAGAGGCTCTTTAGTTCTTCTTCACTTTCTGCCATTAGAGTGGTATCATCTGCATATCTTAGGTTGTTGATGTTTCTTCCGGCAATCTTAATTCCAACTTTTGATTCATCTAGCCCTGCCTTTCTCATGATGTGCTCTGCATATAAGTTAAACAGGCAAGGCGACAGTATACAGCCTTGCCGGACTCCTTTCCCAATTTTGAACCAATCAGTGGTTCCATGTCCAGTTCTCACTGTTGCTTCTTGGCCCGCATATAGATTTCTCAAGAGACAAATAAGATAGTCTGGTATGCCCATCTCTTTAAGGACTTGCCAGAGTTTGTTATGATCCACACAATCAAAGGCTTTAGCATAGTCAATGAAGCAGAAGTAGATGTTTTTCTGGAACTCTCTAGCTTTCTCCATGATCCAGCGTAAGTTAGCAATTTGATCTCTAGTTCCTCTGCCTCTTCGAAATCCTGCCTGTACTTCTGGTAGTTCTCGATCCACATACTGCTGGAGTCTAGCTTGTAGGATTTTAAGGATAACTTTACTAGCATGAGAAATGAGTGTAATGGTGCGATAGTTTGAACATTCTTTGGCACTGCCTTTCTTTGGAATTGGAATGTAAACTGATCTTTTCCAATCCTGTGGCCACTGTTGAGTTTTCCAAATTTGCTGGCAAATTGAGTGTAGCACTTTTACTGCATCGTCTTTTAAGATTTTGAATAGCTCAGCTGGAATACTATCACCTCCACTAGCTTTGTTGTTGCTCAGCTTTTCTAAGGCCCACTTCACTTCACATTCTAGGATGTCTGGCTCGAGGTCAGTGACCACCTCATTGTGATTATCAGGGACGTTAAGCTCATTCTTGTATAGTTCTTCTGTGTAATTTTGCCACCTCTTCTTAATCTCTTCTGCCTCTGTTAGGTCCCTGCCATTTTGGTCCTTTATCATGCCCATTTTTGCATGAAACGTTCCTTTCATCTCTCCAATTTTCTTGAAAAGATCTCTGGTCCTCCCTATTCTATTGTTTTCTTCTATTTCTTTGCATTGTTCATTTAAGAAGGCATTCTTATCTCTTCTAGCTATTCTTTGGAATTCTGCATTTAATTGGGCATATCTTTCTTTTTCTCCCTTGCCTTTCGCTTCCCTCCTTTCCTCAGCTATTTGCAAAGCTTCCTCAGACAGCCATTTTGCTTTCTTGCATTTCTTTTTCTTTGGGATGGTTTTGGTTGCTACCTGTTGTACAATGTTGCGAACCTCTGTCCATAGTTCTTCAGGCACTCTGTCTATCAGATCCAATTCCTTAAATCTATTTGTCACCTCAACTGTATATTCAACAGGGATATGATTTAATTCATACCTGACTGGCCTAGCGCTTTTCCCTACTTTCTTTAATTTAAGCCTAAATTTTGCAACAAGAAGCTCATGGTCTGAGCCACAGTCAGCTCCTGGTCTTGTTTTTACTGACTGTATAGAGCTTCTCCATCTTTGGCTGCAGAGCATATAGTCAATCTGATTTCTGTGTTGACCGTCTGGTGATGTCCATGTGTAGAGCCGTCTCTTGGGTTGTTGGAAAAGAGTGTTTGCTATGACCATCGTATTCTCTTGACAAAATTCTATCAGCCTGTGCCCTGCTTCATTTTGTACTCCAAGGCCAAACTTGCCTGTTATTCCGCTTATCTTTTGGCTTCCTACTTTAGCATTCCAATCCCCCATGATGATAAGGACATCATTTTTGGGTGTTAGTTCTATAAGGTGCTGTAGGGCTTCATAGAACCGGTCAATTTCATCCTCTTCAGCACCGGTGGTTGGGGCATAGACTTGGACTACTGTGATATTGAATGGTTTGCCTTGGATTCGAACTGAGATCATTCTGTCATTTTGAGGATTGTATCCCAGTATTGCTTTTCCTATTTTTTTATTGACTATGAAGGCTACTCCATTTCTTCTGAGGGATTCTTGCCCGCAGTAGTATACCTGATGGTCATCTGAATTAAATTCACCAATTCCTGTCCATTTTAGTTCGCTGATACCTAAGATGTCAATGTTTAGTCTTGTCATCTCTTGTTTGACCACGTTCAGCTTTCCTTGATTCATGGATCTTACATTCCAGGTTCCTATGGAGAAAAAATCTTTACAGCATCGGACTTTCCTTTCACCACCAGACATATCCACAGCTGAGCGTCCTTTCGGCTTTGGCCCAGTCGCTTCATTCTTTCTGGCGCTACTAGTACTAGCCCTCTGCTCTTCCCCAGTAGCATATTGGACGCCTTCCGACCTGAGGGGCTCATCTTCCAGCGTCATATCGTTTTGCCTTTTGGTACTGTCCATAGGGTTTTCATGGCAAAGATACTGGAGTGGGTTGCCATTTCCTTCTCCAGTGGATCACGTTTTGTCAGAACTCTCTGCTATGATCTTTCCGTCTTGGGTGGCCCTGCACGGCATAGCTCATAGCTTCATTGAATTACGCAAGCCCCTTCGCCACGACAAGGCAGTAATCCATGAAGGGGAGTTCTCAACTTACAACCATTCATTTAGGGACTGTTTGAAGTTACAATGGCACTGGAAAAAGTGACTTATGAACATTTTTTATGATTGTTGCAGCATCCTCAAGGTCATGTGACCAAAATTCATATGTTTGGCAACTGGCTTATATTTAGGGTGGTTGCAGTATCCTGGGGTCAGGTGATCACTTTTTGTGACCTTCTGACAAGCAAAGTGAATAGGGAAGCCAGATGTATTTAACAACCATGTTGCTATCTTAACCACTGCATTGATTCACTTAACAGCTGTAGAAGAAAAGTCTAAAGTGGGGCAAAACTCATTTAACAACTATCTTGCCTTGCAACAGACATTGTGGGCTCAATTGTAGTTGTAAGTCGAGGACTTCCAGTAATCAGATGCAAAATAAATCAAAATAAGTTTATAACTCTCAAATCCCTTTTTGGATAATGTTACTGTTTTATCTATCAATATATATCTGTTGTCATATATTTTGAGAACCAGAGTAATCTGGCTGCCAGTAGTTGCCAGTTCATTTAACTCACTCTGTCACTCTATCCAAGGTGTACCACAAGGAGGCAAACTAGCTTTACACCCTATATATGTTAATATATTTTTCTGGTCCATGTACAACGTGCCATATACTAAATAAACAAACAAATCAGTTTGCATTTTTTGCTACTTTAAAATTCAAACTACCTGGATTGTTAATTTTAATGTTTGAACAGCCACATTCTCAAAGATCCTAATTCATACAAACAAAGCGTTATTTAATAAACTCTGAGATGTGCATTCCTCACCAAGTCTTATTTAAGACACCCGAGAGATTATTTTCTGCTATGATTTTCTGGAAAGAAAGTAGCCTAGGCTCATGCTAAAAATGTGTTTAACATTTCAAATTGCTCTGAAGAAAGGTGAATGGTGCTCTTGAAAAAGAGAAAGTAACTTGTGAGCTGCCATTAAGGGTTGAGTTAAATATAAAGATAGATACCAATTGACTGTGAGGTACAATATAAGGCACATATATGAATCATCTCTATTCATTAAAAGCAGCTACATCTGTCTGCAGTCTTATACATTTTTGTCTTCACAGCCTGGAAAAAACCATGGCTACTTCAGTGATTTGAGGAGAGGCACTTCATGTATGTTCTCCTATGTTGAAAAATATCTTTCAAAATTGCACACAGCAATCCTGCTTATGTGAGCAATATTTTAGTGTCAGGTTTGTATGTCCTTAGCTCCCTGTTTTATTCCCCTAGAATCACATCTCAACAGCAACACATGCCCAGGAGGCTTGATTAGGGCAAATTCCTTTGAGGAGAAGGTTACCACAGAGCATTTCATAAAATATTCAGGAAGCTCAAGGAACTTTCCAGTAACTATTTGTCTCTATGCAAATCTGCCCCTCATGTATTTGAATCCCCACATTTTGTGGGGATTCATAGTTTTGGTGTCCTGACACATGTTTCATCACCTACCAGTCCCCATTGTTCAGGTCATAGTCCAAGTTGTGATACCTTGAAAGACCTCACTAATGTGTTAGGTCTCCAGAAGGATGATAAGGAATGATGACATGGTATGTAGGCCTTTCTGCAGCTTCTCCCTTTCCCTGAATCCTACTGCTGGAATTTGAGCCAGCAAGCTTCTGGTTATTTGTGGTGGCTCTATAGGTTATCTACCTTAAATCGATAATTACCTGTAAAAGCTGTGATCTGTTGTTTTTGAAGCATTTATATGGAGATGGGTATCACAGATTCAAACCATTGATCTGTCTTTTGAACATAACTTTAATTTCTGTTCCAAATATTAAACATAATTTTTCACATCTCTATTGCCTACTTTGTTAACTGGAGGAAGCATATACATAAAGCATATCTAACACTAATTTCCTCTTACTATTTTCTGCCAGTAAATCAACTGTGGAATTACTCTTTTTTGTAAACCTGGAAATATTTTAAAATGGAATTTAGATTGTATTACCAGGAAATGTGTGATGGGAAACCTTTTTCCCCCCTAGAGTACTCATACAGGCAGGCAGTCTTATCAACATGACCTTTGGAAGACTTAGTTATATGTGATAAACTTATATAAGCACACAAAATCCTATCACTATATTAATGAAGTGAGTTAACACTCTAATTAAAGTTGTTGGGTAGAAGGCCAGAGGATAACTCAGCTAGTCAAGCTAGAAAAATCAAAAACAAGTAGAGGAGTTGCAGGTTTGAGCTGCATATGTGTGTCGCATATGGTACCTAATATATGTTTTCTTTGGGTTTTGGTTCAAGATCTGTTGTGGAAATAATAATGGAATGGTTAGATTCAGGGAGGGATTGGGAATGAAAAAGTAGGAAACAGATAGAACAACAACAAAAAATGATGGGTAGTTGCTTGTATTTAAGTCATATATAAGAACAACCACCTGTGGTACCTGGAAAAAAGTGATCTGAATCTAATTCAGGTGCCTTGGGAAACTGTTGTTGATTTCTTTGCCAGTGGTACTAATGAACTCAGCCTGAATTACTATGGTTGGTTCTCTTCTGCCACTTTGCAGCTTTAAGTACACTGCTTTCACAAATGCAGTTCAACTAGAATTCCATGTTGATGCTAAGAAGTCATTGATAGTCTATGTATACCACAGTAGCAGCTTTTCATTTTAACCATAATTTCAGTGGAATGAGTCATTGATTCCAATCCTAATCTTTAATAATGAGTCAGAATATGTACAGTGAATGAATACTCAGACGATTGAAGTGAAACAGTTGGGAAATCTTCTTGATTCTTTTCTTTCTCCTTTTTTCCCTTTACTTCAAGGATTAGTTGTGTGTTCAAGTAACCCTGCCAGTTGCTTAAGGTGAACATAGTGTGTATGGAGTCTCATCTTCCAGGGTATTGAATTTTCAAGCTCAGTGGAAATATTTTAAGGTATCGTATGACCATCCTAGCTGATGCGATCTCTGTACTCCAGAAACCAAGAGATCACAAAGTTGGAGAGAGCTGATATAAAGGTCTTAGGATATATCTTTTTAACTGTGTAATTTAACTTTGGATCATCAGTCCAACACCAGTTTTTCCACCTTTCCTGTTTAATGAGAATGTGCTTTTCTTCCTTGCAGCCAGTCCAGGTAACAGCAGAAAATGGGAAGGAGGAGAGAGGTTTTTGTGAATGGATGTCAATGTTGGGGAAAGGATAGGCAGATACCAGGCTGCATCCATGATGTTGAGTGAAGCTTCAGACCACTTGGCTATTTAGACGAATGTGTTGGTCTTTTTGGATGGTCTTTAGCTTGATGGAGGGAGAGCATGGATCAGGGAAATGCATGAAAAGATATAGCGGGTGATTGAAATGATTCTGCATTTCACCCACCACCAGTGCCTGGTCTTCAAAACATCAATGTCTTTCTTTGCCTTGTCTTTGTTGTTGCCTAATGTAATGTTGGTATGTAATAAAGCTTGTCTTTGTGATTTAACTGTGGATGAGAAAGCCAGCCTGTTCTGAATTACCAAAATCTGGCTGAACAATGGGTTTTGGGTATGGCATGGGCCATGATTCTGGGGCAGGGGTGGTGGAATGACTATTGCTATTTGTGAGATTTTGCTGACTTCCAAGAAGATGATTGTACAGATAACTGGAGGTGAGATCGTACTTGAGAAATTGTGCTTTAGGGGTCAAGTGGATTTGCTACTCTTATTGTGGCAGCCTTCCTGCTGCATATTATGGCTGAGGTGACAATACAGTTCTCTAGCCTTATGATCCTGAGAGACTTCAATTCTGCTTTCTCTGGTCTTGATTTTACAGATCAGCAGTTCATGGCAGCAGTCTAAAACACACTGGAGGTTGTCTTCACTTTAATAACCACAATTGGGACTGGCAATTCATCATTAAGCAGTATAGTGGATAAGTGAAACATCACATGACCACCACCACCCACAAACACACACTTAATAACATCTGTTCCACTGCAGTTGTTAAGTATACTACCTGTGGTTAAGTGCAACATCACATGACCGCAATTTGTGACTTACTGCCTGTTTTCCACTGACTTTGTTTGTTGGAAGCTGGCTGTGGGGGTTGCAAATGGTGATCACATGACCACAGTTTCTATCAATGTAAATGTGGGCCAGATGCAAAGTGCCTGAATTGCAGTCATGTAACTGGGGATGCTACAATGGCTACAGTTTTGAGTCCCAATCATAAATCTACTTTTGCAGTATATTGTAATTTTGAATGGTCTCTAAACAAGGCATTTGGTAGGCCAGGCTACCTGTAGATCTATTTTTTGTCTCAAGGGAGTGGTAACATGACCTGTTATTGATGGATATTACCTTCAGTCCCTTGTCGTGAAAGAATTACTCTCTATTGGCCTTGCAGTTTTCTGTACTTGCTCCTCACCACAGGGAAGAAGGACCTGTTTGAATAGTTCACTCAGGCATCCACTTCTCCCAGGCTCAATTGCATCATGTGACGTATAAGCCGATTGGGCATGGCCTGTGCGTGATGCTTCTGGCCTGCAGGCCACCAGTTTGACACCCCTGCTCTAGAGGGAACTTAAGCTATTAGTCCCGAGGAAATGGGCAGGTTTGTTCATTGATGAATGATGAATTATGAATTATGCTTCCTGTGTTTAGATCCATGTCTCATCTGTCTTTCAAGGTCTCCCAAAATATGGCATGGCTGGACCCATGCAGTAGTAAATGCTTCTCTGGGGAAGGGGATGGTTTCATCTGCTTTGAAAAAAGATGTGGTCTGAACTCTCCCTTAAGACACATTTGGTAGGTGCAAGCACCTGGAGAAATTTCATCAGGTCTCCAACCTTCTCTTCTCCTCACTTTTTGGAGAAAGGCGTGGAGGGGGTGGGAGGCTTATGCCTTTAAAGATCCTGGAGAAACATGAATTATCTAGAGCTTTTTCACTCAGGTTTCACCCTGGATGATAATACCAAAAATGCATTGATTGTGTTTGTGGATTACCTTTGACAGGCACAGGAATAAGGTAGTACTTCTGTCCTGGCATGGCTAGATCTCTCAGACATATTATCAGTCATGGTGTTCTTCTGGACCAGTTCAGGCCCTTGAATGTGTCAGGCAGTATTTTATGGTGGTTCTCCTTGTTCCTCCAGATCTGGTTCCAGTCACAATTGGTATCCTAATCTCTCCCTCTTTTATTTAACATCTACATGTAACCATTGAGTGAGGCAATCTATTATGGAGTTAAGTATGATCAGTAGATTGATGATATTCAGCTCTAAATTTCTGTCCTGCTTTTAGCTAGAGTTCTCTCCCACTGCCAGGAGGTTCTAGTGGTCTGGATGGGGAAAAACAGGCTTTGACTCAACATTAACAAGATGAGATAACTTGGTTTTAAAACTCTCCAGATATGTGGATATTTCCTTTTTGACTCAGAATGGAACTTTACTCTCTCAGATAGTCACTGCACAATTTGGAGGTCCTACTTGGTGAGCAACTGGCAGGATGAAGGACTTCCACATACCTTCATTCTGTCCTTCAATTGTGCTTCTTAGAATGGGAAATTCTATTCCCAATTACTCATGCCTTAGCCACTTCCCAGTTGGGCTCCCAAGCTGCCCATAAAGAGCATTCAGAAGCCCTAACTGGTTCATAATATTAAAGCAATTTGAGGAAACCATGATATACTCATGTGACACCTCTGTTTCATGGACTACACTGGCTCCAGTAGGTTTATGGGTACAATTCAAGGTGGTAGTGGTGACTATAAAACCCCACAAGACCAGATGATTTATGTGATCACCAATCCCCAATTATACCTGCCCTTCCCACCAGATTTGACAAGGTGGGCATAGAAGATCCCTTCTCTGAAACAATGCCACCTAATGGGACCCACAAAGTTGCAGCATCAGCTTTATGGAATAGCATTCTTCAAGATGCAGACTTAGCATTCTTAAAAGCTTTGAAGACAAGGCTTTTTTCAATCATTGAGGTCATCTAGTTAGTAGAACCCAATATGTGTGGCTTGATTGAATTATAGTTTTCAGGGAGTTTGACTATATTGTAATATTTTATTATTTCTTGGATTTTTTGCATGCATTGTGCATCACTCAGAATCACAAGATTTTGATGGAAGGCTATCTAAATTCAGTAAAGAAATAACTTTTTCATTTTTTAAAAAAAATCTCTTTCTATAGGTATTTTTCCTCTTTTCAGTTTTTCCCTGATCTTGTAATATATTTGTGTTTCTTTACATATCCATATATCTATATGAAAATAATACATTAAGTAAACAGTGCTTCCATCTGAATTTCCTTTGTCTGCACAAATGTTGTTCTAGGCAGAAACATAGGAGTATACTGTTTAAATGTTTGCATGCTTGTTCACTTCAAATCTATCCTCACATTCCAAATTAATGTTCCATTTTTAAATTTGATTTTTGATCGGGTTACATTTCATTTCCAGATAATTTTATATTTTGGAGGGGTTTTTTAGGACATTTCTATTTGAAAACATGGCTGTTTATTGTCATTGGTCTACAGATGTATAATCCTACTCATGTTTAAAGCAAGATTTTGTTGAAATCAATTTGCTTTCTCTCCAATGTACATAGTCATGCACTCTTCAGGAAGTGTTTAGCCATTAAATCCAATTTTGATTATGTTTTAGTTTACCATGACAGTCTTTTATGAAACATTACGTTTTTTTATCTTAAGCCTGTACAAATGAGAAAGAAGTAATCACAACTATTTGAACTGTTTTTGTTTTGTTTTTCAAGCACTTTTGTGCAATGGAAATTTTCACAAGCATTTGCAAGAGATTTTTGTTCCCTTGGTCATCCGCTACATTGATCTCATGGAATCATCCATTGCCCAGTCCCTTCACAGAGGTCTTGAACAGGAATCATGGCAGCCTGTCAAGTAAGTGTTTCTGGAAAGCCTACACCAACTGCACCTATAATATCTTTATTCTCATTTTGGTTTGTTATTCTCCTCAACGTTAGTTTTTATATATTATTTTTATGGTTTCCATGCATTGTTTATTTCTTCACAGGACCATCACCAACAGTCTTCCCAATGTAGCTCTTCCAAAAGTTCCAAGTTTGCCTCTTAATCTTCCACAGATACCTAGTTTTCCTACACCAACATGGATGGCTTCTTTATATGACTCCACGTGTGTATTCTTGACTGAACTTTGAGTGTCTGTATGTGTCTCAGCTCTGCATGGCCTTGCTAGTGTCATGTTGTACAGCTGCATTTGGACCGCATGGTGTTTGTGATCATTGGATTGGAAATTAGAATTTTTTGGTTGAGAGCCAAGCATGGAATGTCATTGGATTGTGCTTTTTGGTGTATAAGATCTCAGTAGGATATTACTTAAAATTAACTAGGTAAAGGTTTGTTATGGTACACTTAACAATCATCACCCTTAATTACATAATTGCTCTTATTTAGTTAATAAGCAGTATGGAAGCACTTTAAATTATTGTACTCAAGTATGTTTTTTTTAAAAAAAAATGTCAATAGCTCTTTGTGTTTTGGTGTGTTGTTACTAATCCACTGCATGTGCCAAATAATTTCAAAAGCCGCAGCAGTAGCAGTTGGTTTTATTATTTTTATGAGACTTTGATAGTCTTCTTTTATTAAGGCACTTCTAGCATTAATAGAGTTCAATTCCCAACTAATTACACTGCAGCCGACTGAGATTCCATCTCTATTTTTTACAAAGCAGAATCAGATAGCTTTCTGTGTTTTCAGAGAGCAACTTTACAATTACTATATACATTATGGTTATGTTATATTAGGAAAATGCATTCAGTAAACTGAACAAAATTAGCAATATGTGAAGAGAGACTTCTAAAATTGTACTAGTCAAGAAGCATTGTCCAATTTTTATGATGTTTCTTTCTACACTAATTGAGAGAAGATGAAATGGTGGAAAATAAGGGATGACTATAAAAAGGTTTTTTAAAAAAGGGAGCCTCAACTTTTACATGGTTGTATGATTCCAACAAGGCAATCCCAACATAAAAGCTTCTCCTGGATGCATCCAGAAGTACTGTACTCGCTAAAACCTGTCATTTAAGTGTACTGTATCCACTAATTTAAAAAATTCAGTAGATTTACATGTACATATAATTGTTGATGCCAATATTTTTTCTGTTATTTATTGTCTCATTTCCTGTAATTGGAGATTCTATTGTTTATGTAGATATAACAAAACCATTCATGCCTAAGGAAGGAAAATTAGAAATTACAGCACTTCCAATAGTATAAAAAAAATATCCAGAATAGCATGGACACATGAAGAGGCGAAGGTTGATTAGTCGACTGGAACATTATGGTGAAGATTACTGTATTTTACATTTTCTTGCATTCTTATTATATTTAACTCAAGACCAAACAAAGCAAGACTTCATTCATACGATTACCAATTTTATAAATGAATGTTTGAAATAAATAGGTAGGCGGGCTGATTTGGATCAGGATTCGTGTACGTGAAGTAGAGGCACTTTAACCCCTTGCCATGTTTAGATTTGATTGAGAAGTGCTATGCTTGTTTTCAAGGTTTATCAAAAGTCAACCTAGTGAGGTTTAGACAGTGGCCACACCTCTGAATAAATAGTTTCATCCACTCCCATTTTTTACTTTCTGAGACTGATTTATGGGATCTATATTGTATTTAGATAAAGATGACATTAGATGTTAACACTTTGCTTTCCAGTATTTCTGTTTCCCATATACAGTATGAAATAAAAAAAACTTTTGAATTAAAAGATATTAAGCACATTTTCAAAATATAGAACATAAGAATTGTGCATTTGTATTACTTAAGATAATGTAAAGTCTTAAAACCATATTTCATCCATCTGATGAAAACCTGAAGAAAGCAACTGAAATAAAGATTTGGGCAATATAGAAAGTAGTTGGAATTTTCCTAGAGTCATTATGGATTTCTCCACTGATTCAGACATTAAGAGTGGGTTCTTAGCCTGCAGTTCAAGAGATAGCAAGATATCAGCTACCTGTGAATAATGGGTCTGCCTCAGTACATCTAGAAGTTGGTTCTGGTCATAAGGGACAAAGCTTAATTTTGAGATAGTGTCACCAGCTAATAAAGGCCAAGCATTGGAGGTTGCTACAGGTCCTCAAATGAAAGAGGCAGCAACATCTCTAATCAAGCAGAATCAAGAAGTATTTTACAGCACTTTCTTGACTCTTTTCCCTTCTTGGAAACAACTTTCTTGTTTTCATGGAAATTTCTGCTAAAGCTGCTTGAAGTCAATTTTACATCTTGAACTCCAAGAAGAATCCATTAGGGTTGCTCAAAAAGCTTAATAAAACTTAAAAATGGAAAATGACAAATTTTGGTGGTGAGATGAGAGATAAACCACACAGAAATAATGTATAAAGTATTCTGACACTGCAGAGATTGATGGGAAAACTGGAGCTCATAATGAGCTGAGATTTGTTAAAGATGCTAACATCAATGAAAAATATGCTTCAGATAAATTCAAAATAAAAAGAATCAGTGCACTAGGTACTCCTAGTTTAAAAGTAGAATCATAGGGCTAGAAGGCACCCGAGAGATCTTCTAGTCCAACCCCACTTCCACCCAAAGCAGGAGACCTCATACCTTCCTGGACAAATGATTGCCCAATCTTTTCTTGAAAACTTCCAGCGATGGAGCACTCACAATTTCGGGAGGCAAGCTGTTCCATTGATTAACTGTTCTCACTATAAGGAAATTTCTCCTTAGTTTCTGTTTGGATCTCTCTTTAGTAAGCTTCCATCCATTGCTTCTTGTCCTACCCTCAGCTGCTTTGGAGAATAAGTCAACTCCCTCTTCACTGTGTCTGCATCAAGTACTGGAAGACAGCCATCATGTCACCCATAATCCTTCTCTTCATTTGGCTAGATATACCAGACATTCCCTTAACCGCTCATAATATGGTTTACCCTCCAACCCCTTATTATCTTTGTTGCTCTTCTCTGCATTCTTTCTAGAGCCTGAACATCTTTTTTGTATTATGCAACCAGAACTGGACATAGTATAGTATGGCCTCACTAGTGCAATATAAAGCAGTATTATTACTTCCCATGAACTTGATGCTGTCCCTCTGTTGATGCAGCCTAGGATTGCATTGTTGTTGTTGTTGTTTTTGGCAACTATAGCACACTGCTGGCTCATAATTAAGTGGTGGTCCATTAGGATATCTAGACCACTCTCATAGTTACTACTGTTAAGCCAGGTACCACCTATTTTATATCAGTGCATTTGGTTTTTTGCATAAGTGCCAGACCTTATTTTTCACACTACTAATTAAGATTAAGTCTTTTACAACAAAAAAGTGTGAGTTCAATCATGCGGTTATGAACAGCAGTATGGAAGAACTGGCTTCAAGCTTGTGATTGATATAAGGAATAATATTTTTTCTGTATGAGATGAAATCTTCAGGGTCACATATATTTCATTCATGGAAATGTAAGTTATTAACTGATTGTTTTGCTGAAGCATTATATATTTGATAAATCCTGGAAAATGCATAAGGGTCAGATGAATGAAGGAAAAATGATATCATTATCGTAAAGAAGAAATCCAGGAAACTATAGACCAGGCATGTCAAACTCGCGATGTCACGTGACATCACACGATGTATTGCAAGTTTTTCCCTATTGCCGGCAATAGGGTGGGCATGGTTTCGGCGTGACGCATCCAGCCTGCAGGCCGGCAGTTTGACATGCCTTCTATAGGCCAATCAGTCTGGTATTAATTCCTGGGATATTTTGGGATGTAGTAATTACCAGAATATCACATGGATCTGTCCAGACCTTCTATTTCCCAAACAAATTTTTTTTCAGTTGGATAATTTTCTTAATATATTGTGGGAATGCTGTAGATGTAATGTATCTTACTTTTAGCAGTATTTTGCTGAATTGTGACTTTGAGTTAAACAGAGATTTTGTGTAAATGTTAAAAAAAAACATTGTAGTAATAATAACAGTTTGATAGTGGAACTAGATACTCAGAAAGTAATGGCTAGTATAGGCAGAGGCTGGACAATTAAGGAGGACTTGATAGCATAACAGTTAAAAGGATACATACCTGACTGAAAAAACAAACTCATTTAATGCTCATCAATGGTTCGTCATTAAAGTGGAATGAGTTATCTAGTGGGGGTGCCACAAGGTTCAGTCATAAGCCCTTTCATCATATCATTCTATTTTATTCTGTTTTTGATCAAAACCTATTTCAAATATTGTGCCATTTGGGCACCAGTTTTTAAGTATCACAAAAATAGTAATGGGTTCAGAGAAAGATAAAGGTGATTAGGGGATTAAAAACTAAGCCCCATGAAGAGAAGTTGAATAAACAGGAACTGTTCAGCTTTGAAAGGACTGAAGTGGATGTAGGAATAAGGATATGTAACTTCTTCAAAAGAAATGCTTCACAGAAATGCATCTTCTTGGCTGTGCACGCTCTTAAATGCAGGTGATAAACAGCTATAAAAACTGGAAAAACAATGGCTGCTTTAATGATTCTAAGAGAAGTGTTTGCTCCAACACATGGTGAAATATTGTTTTTCAGAAGGATGAAGGAATGTTACGCAAATAATTACACTCTGTTTTATATTTCTCCCAAATGAGAATGTGACAGAAATATTCATAACAGTTTGACAGGAGAACCGCAGAGTTTGGGGCTTCCCTTTCTTGAATGGGTATTTTAATTTTGGATTTCCCCGAAACTGGGTTACCTAAATAGCCCCTTATGATTCAGCTGTATAATTAAAAACACGTGACAACTGTTAATCCTCTCAGTCGAGATTGATACCTATATTTAGTTTCTGTTATCATATACTGTATATTTAAATCTTAATGAATTTATTAGTCCTTGGAAATTCAAAGCTTTCATTTTTTGTATTTTAATGCACAATTTACAGAAAGTAATAATTGTTTGATTACTTGTCTTACTTTAAAAAATAATGAAAAAATAAAATTCAGATCAATAAACCAGGGATTTAGAAATGTCATGGAATGACAGAGATACAGATTGTCTTTCTAATTTCTTAAAAATTGTATTTTAAAATATTGTTTAGGATACACATTGAATAATGCATACATGGTCTCTTAGATAAGCAGGATGTTGTATATCTCTGAGAAGGGAATTCTCAGTCCCACTAGCTTGCTCCTTGCCAAGCATGGAGGAGCCCAGCTGAAATAAGATTGGATCCTCTTTTTATGTAACATGTCTGCACACAGACCTGCACAGAACCATGTACACATTTTAAACAATTAATTATAATATTGCTCTTGTGGTAGCATTTCTATTCAAAGAAGTGCTTTTCTTCTGTGCATGGTTAGGAGCAGTAAATGTGTGTTCTTACCTGTCATTACAGTCTCAGGAAAATAATTACTTTGTTTTCAGTTGTTTTTGCTGGCCACCCTCTTTAATGGTACATTTGGGGCATTGTGTATTAAGGTGGAGGAGGTATTAAGAGAGCAAAATGCTATGTGTAGTATTCAGTGTTCTTTTTGATTGGTCCCTTGAGAATCTAGTGCAAAGGATATCTTGGCTAGACGATAAAAGCATGCTGAATTAGAGTTGTCTGAGGAAAACACACTTGAAACAGGAGGGAGTTGGAACAATGTGTTGCAAAAGAAAGAAAGGGTATATAATTAGCCAGGAGAGAAGTTCTCTTTCAAAGATACTCTTTCATTTCCATTCAGTGCTCACTTTTACAGTTCTAAATAAGACCTCTGTGCTAACTCAGAGGCTTGTTTGTAGTATCAGGAATGTAAATGGTCAAGTGAGGCAAGAGGAGACACACATTCCTATGGGTTAATGAGTCCAACAAAATGAGCCAACAAATAAAATTATAGTTTTGAGCTATATTTAACACGATTTGGGGCACTGTGACTCAGTGATTAAGAACCTATCACTCTAAATCAGTTGCCAGGGATCTGGAATTAGGCAGAACCAGTGGTCTCTTAAAGGCATGAAATTACACTTTTGCAATCTGAATTCTTAGGTAATAAATAGCCAAACTTTGAAGTGGAAATACTGCTTTCAAAATGTATGACACTGGCTCTATAAAAATATCAAAGCTGATCTAATTTGTATTTGTCAATTGTGGCATCTTGTAAATCTCAGGACCAGCATAAAATAACTCTAGAAATGTTTTTCCTTTATTGAGAGCTTTACTCAGATTATAAATACTTCACTGGTCTTTCTGGGTTGATGCTTCATCAGACAAAAAACATGCTATATAGATGCTGAAGGCTAACATACATCCTATTTTTCATATACAGCTAATTAGATTGTAGTTCTGTATCTGTAATTCTGTTTGGTTGTTGTTGTTGTTCCTTTGTGCTGGGAGTGATGAGAACTACCTGAAAATTAGGAAACATACAGGGTTTCTGAATGCTCCTGAGTATCTAAGTTTATTAAGAATTCCTCATATCTTGTTCTTCTGTGGAAGCTGGAGATGAATAGGCTGGACACAATTGCATTCTGCATTTGGAATGCATTCTGCCTTCGCCACTACATATGACCTTCACAATAATAAATTCACTTGCCTTCAAGGACTGGGTGAACTTGAACCCAAGCCTATAATGACAGAATTATCATTGGTAAATTCTATAAAATCTGAGGTATAAATAAGGCTAATACTATAGTAATCATATATTGCTTTTTACATAGAACAGTCACAAAAGTCTAAGATTTGATTTCTCATGATAGAACACTATATGACCATGAGAGACTTCAAGTCTAATCAGTGCACATTATGGAAATAGCTTATAACAGAACTAGACTGTTGTTTCTCCATGTCATATAATATATGTGGGTATATGCATAATTCTGTATGTATTTTTGTCATATTTATGTAGTGTATATTAGAGGTGGTGATCCTTTGAGAGCTGTATGCAATGAAATTTCATTTTAATATATGCCGATTAATGTACAAAGTGGCAATAAAGTTATTCTTATTCTTATTCTATTCTATTCTATTCTATTCTATTCTATTCTATTAACAATATTATCAGCAAATACATACATACACATACATGCACATGCACACACATGGACGCACACATGAAATTGAAACATCTGATTGAAAATAACCGGTTGTATCATTTGTAGCAACAAAATTATCATAAACGGCCTGGTATCCTCCCCATCCTTTACTGTGTAATAAATCATTTTCGGCCCATTCCCAGTACTTAGCATGAATAGTAATTTTCCGTCAGACACAACAAACAAGAATTTACACATGTTAAGATTGTAATATTAGTGCTAGTGTTTTGCTTTTGTTTTTTAATAGTTAATTTACTGTTAAGGATGTATTTATGTAGATATGAAATAATATCAGAATTTCAACTTTACCTCTGTAAAGTCCCCAAGAATTGGACCAGAAATGATGATGGAGTCCTGACTTCTTTCTTGACACCATTGACTCCAATTAGGACATTAATGGGATTAAAAGCAGTGCTCCGTGATATTTTTCTGTTGTTATATTGTGGGAGAAAATTAAATGATATTAAGCAATAATGTGCATAAATCATCACCACCAAGTTGTAAAAGTCAGCAGAGTAACTTAGATAAATAAATTCCAAACTTCCATTTTTTTTATCAATATCAAAGCCCTGTCTTAAGATCAGATTGCTTCTTCCTGCTCAGCTCTGTTCGGTTCACACCTGAAATGACATAGCTTCAGTACATTAAATAACCCTACTGCTCATGCCTGAATTGTTCCTTTCTCTCTAAGCTGAAATCAACCACTGTTAGAGCCACACCAGATTTGTATGACAAAGCTACCCAGTAATTACAGCAAAATAATAGTGATCCCAGGTCACTTGTTTATGACAAGTAGCTGAAATGCTTATAAATATAGAAATAGTATTTATAGTATACTTTATCTTGTGCTCTGGTTCAAGTATAATAGTAATTTTTTTGTTTGTTAGTAATGGGTCAGCAACATCAGAAGACCTCTTCTGGAAACTGGATGCCCTACAGATGTTCATCTTAGATCTCCATTGGCCAGAACCAGAGTTTGCCCATCACTTAGAACAGAGACTTAAACTTATGGCTAGTGATATGATAGAAGCTTGCATCAAAAGGTATGTGTTCATAACTTTATATCTAATTTATATAATAATTGTAAAAAAATCAATCCAGATCCAGACTGTAAAGGACCTTTGGGAAGATATTTTAATTAAGAAACAGGTTATATCTCTGGGTAAGTATACTTCCTCATCACTTCTTGGTAGGCCTGATCTGTATAAGAGCACAGGGCAAAGGAAAAATGACTGTTCTGTTTACTTTGCTATGTTCACTATGCATACAAAGGAGACGGATGAATTGAAAGCAAGAATAGGTAGCAACAGATACAGAGCTCCAGTGGAACCTCATTTATGCCACAGGTTTCAGCTGGTACCTATCACGAGTTAATCTGTTAACCCTTTGAGGTAGTCCAGATAAAAAACACAACTATGAGTACTAACTCTATCTTTATTGCATGGTTACATTGACAGAATCTTGCAAGTCTGAAACTATTTCTTTCCTTTTACTATCTAGAAAACTAGGGAGGGTCCCTTCTGAAATGCTTCCCTTCCCTCCTATGGCTGAGATATCTTATATGATAGTTGTCTATAGTCTGTGGCTCTTTCTCTCATCTCCTAAGATCATTTCTATATATCATTACATGGTGACAAATCTTTTAGGGCTAACATTCAGAAATGCATACTGATTGCCTTGGTTTATGTACTGGAGGGGCAAGGGGACTATAACTCACAGTCTCCCTTTTCCACACTGGCGCCTTAACCATTAGACCAAAATTAGCACCAGATGCTAATGTTCTGTTTCCATATATGTCCTTCAATTTCATGGATTACTTTGTATTGCTTAAGCTGATAAGCCAATCCATTGAAGCAAAATTTCCTGCACAAAACTTTCCTCTCTGTCCCACAATGCCAAGTGACAACTCCGCATATTATGGAGTTTTAGCACAATGTGTTCATGGTTCTTGGAATGTTCAGCAAGAAATGCTCCTCGAGTTGGGATTCAAATCCTGGCATTTACACATAAGTAGGCTTTATGTAAGTAGCATATGGTGAATTTTCTGACAAAATGGCAAAATGAACCCCAATCACTACACATGAAGAAAATGAAGATTCTTAGAAAAAGTATTCAATAGTATCCTCCATTTTCAAGCTCTTGAAGAACTTATTGTTTTTCAGGTTACTAATACAAGCTAGAGCTAAACAAATGACTGAATGAATAGGCAGAAGTAAAAACATTTCATGATAAATTGTATATATTTGATTATTGAAGTCATGCACAAGGACTCTACATCATGACTACTATAAATATCTTCTGAAAGAATGGTAGCAGTACATATGGACTGGTCAGACTAGCCATATTTCACCATGCTGCCATAAACACAGTGTCCTGGTACAATTATGATATTAGATTCATCAAGCAGAGGAAAGTATAATATGTCCACTGATCTTTAATTGTTTCTGGTGTTAATCATTCTACCATAATCTATTCTTGGCTTCACCATGCCAGTTATTTCTGAATTATACCTCTGTGGGAGTTATTTGTGTAAAGGAACAATTATTATGCTTTTTCCATCTATTCCCCTGCTCATTTAAAATGTGCCACATGTTCTGAAACTCTTTAACATTTTTAATTGTCAGGAATCCTTGAATATATTATAATGGGGTCTATGATCAGCTTTTGTTAATTTGAAATTTGTGCAGAAAACATTCAACAATCTGTGCTTTATCTGGACTATGCTTCGACAAGCAGCTATTTTGTTAAATCAGTATCTAACCTTGAGAGGACTATCGGAATTTAGAACTTATAAATATGATAATCACATTAGTTAATGTAACACGCATCTAAACATTTCATATTTGCCTTTCACATGTTTTCACTGAATTCCCCTTTTCATTTAGTTTATTTAAAATATGACTGACAAATCTTTCTATTTCTGTAAATCCCATGTTTCAATTAATAGAACAAGAGCTGCTTTTGAACTCAAAGTGCAGAAGACAAACAAATCAACAGATTTGCGAATTCCTTCTTCTGTATGCACAATGTTCAACGTACTAGTTGATGCCAAGAAGCAAACTGCTAAACTTTGTATTCTGAATGGTGGGCAGGAGGTAAGAGAATTCCAGCAGGAACATTCATGATGACAAATCTTAATAAAGATGCAAAAGGTTTCAGGGTAATTTTATGCCAAACATTAATTCATTTGTGTGTTTGTGTGTGAGATACACACTTACACACAAACACAAAAAATTAATTAATTTAAAAATTAGGACCAAGTTACATATTATTGGGTATACATATGAGTCATGAGCTGCAAGAAAATGATAGCTTCAAATAGAGGAGTCTGTCTTTTCTTGCAAACCATTCCCCACAAAATACCAAAGAGAGGCCATAAAAGGGGCAAATGCTTCTGTTGAACAGGAGATGAAAATGCCAGAACTTGCTTCCTCCAAGAAGCATTGGTAACTACCAAACCAATTAGAGCACAGATCTTTCTTGGGTTTTTCAAATTCACAATGCTACAGTACCATACTGTTTTACTTTGCAGTAAATTGTGCTATTTATGTGCATTTATCTTTGTAGCCATCTTTGTTGTATTCTGTTTTTATTTAAACAAGCTTTTCATTAAGTCAGCTAAGATTGCTGTTTTCTATATTATTTTATAATTATTTTCACAATTTTTTTCTCAATTTTCTTCTTTTGGGGGGGCTTTCGGGGTATCAACCAGTTTGCAAATCAATGGGTAAGTTCATTACTTTAAATTTTGTTTTTGTTTTTTTTTCCAAAGTGTTTCTATCTTTACTTGCTTTGGGTAGAATTTATAATTTCTGATTATATATCCCTAAACAAAATGAAAACAGACCTAGACAATGTAGTTCAAGGGAATCATTTTTCCCAATTGTTGATTGAGTAAAAAAAAATTGGCAGATAATTATGCAAAACTGGGGAATGTCACATATATTTTCATATGAATATGAAAGAACAGAAGACTTATCACTGTATTAGTTGGACTTCTCAAAACATACCATATACTGCATTCTAAAGGATTCTTCCTAATCCTAAAATGATTTATTTATAGCATCAAGGTTGAAGCTAATCTTTGCTTTTCAGCAAGAATGTAATAAATGTAATCATTTTTTTCTTCACCCATTTGGTTGTTTTCTAAAATATCTTCTAATGTGTTCTCTATGGAATGTAAAATGAAACACACACACCCTTCTCAATTAAGCAAGTACCTATCTGGAGTTGGAGAAAAATCTGTCTTCCTTTTGGGTAATTATGATCAATGGAAAAGCAAAAGTTATCAGCTCTCCTTTGCAACTTTCAAACAAACAAAAACCTTTCAAAACGGTTTTGCTTTTCATTAGTGCTCTATCTGCCATTCTCAAACCCACCACTTTCTCATTTTTATTAACCTTTCATTATTCAAACAACACTACAATTATCATGTGTGTCCCAGTGTCAGTGGGAGGACTTTGCTTTTGCTTTATCTGACCATCTGTCTGACCATCTACATCTTTTATCATATTCCTCTCATGTCATGTCTTAATTAATTCTTTGTTGTAGTTTTTTAAAAGAATCCCCCAAATTTTTCCAATATCAGATAATCAAATCAAATCATTATTACAGTCACAGACCAGCATACAGATATCAGATAATGCAATCTACTCTATTTAAGTGTCACTATAGGCAAAACAGGTTGTAGCTTTTCTTAGATTTTACAAGAATCAAACTCTAATCTCAAAGAAGGAACCTATTAAACCAGCAGTAGGTCTTTGCAAGCAAAATGTTAGATCCAGAGGAGCAAAAATGCCTAATCAGGTGATTTGCACACCTTTATTCAGCAAAACCTGACAGCAATGTCTACATTTATAATTACATTATATATGGGCACTTCCTCACAGCATTGTTCCTACTTCCCAATCCTTTTAAAACAGACCACTGTTACTACTTCTAATGATATGGAATACTAAAATATGAGACAATCACAGTATTTCTGCTAATAGGAAATAGGACTAATAGGAGGATGCCATTAATTAATTCAATCAGTGCCCCAAAATGGAGGGGAAATCAATTGATATATTATGCGCTTCCCCCCCCCAATTTGACATTTTCAAAATTTTTATGTGTGTCTAGTGAGTATTTATGAAAGGGTGAAATTGCACAGCTAACTAGCTATCATTCCTATCATTTATTTAAAAAAATCCCATTGAGATCTGTGAATATGATATCATAACCATCAACTTTGCAATTAGATACTTTTCCTTGGCAACTGTTGAAATGACAAAGGGGAATAAGTTCTGAACAGCAAGCATTGGTACTCATTGTAAGGACACCTTCCAACAACTACCATTTCCACTGCACTAAATATCCAAAATCCTTCAGTCTTTCATGTAACAGAAAAGCAGCCAGAATTAGAAAGCCATCCAGCCTGGCATTTGTCTCTCCCATTGCAGAAGGAGAGAAGAAAACACACCATTTTCTGTGATTATAATCTTGACATGATTATTCTAGTGACAGTTGTAGCTATGGGTTACATTATAGCATGTGGAACTCTTTGACATCACATATCCTACAGAAAGTTTGGGCTTAGCAGAGCTGTAGGGCCAGCACATTTGAAGGTTAGGGGTTAGGGAAGGTTGATAGCTTCAGTAGTTTGCCTAGATAAACCAAGCACTGGGGATCATGCTTAACATACTTTTCTTAAAAGTAGTTACTATATGTAACACTTTGAAAAAGGAAGTAAATTGCCTTCAGGTACCCTAAATTTCAGAAGAATATGCCATGGGCTCTTACAAAGTTGAGTGAATGTTTAGACTGATGCTGGCTGTTCTTTATTCAAAGCATTATGCTGTTGCTGATTCATGTAGCCTTGAACCATCAAGATAGGGTTAGTCTTTATAAGACACATTTTTTGTGAAGTGGGCTAGTGGAGCATTCTTTGCTTTCAAACAAATGTTCTGATGGAAGAATTACTTTTTTGAATGAATATATGTTCAGAATAAAAGAAAGAGCCTTTGCTCCCACAAATTGCAGGATGGACGCTTGCTTTATTATTATCAAAAACAGAATGTGAAAGTCTTTCAGATTTAAAATGTGTTTCTTAAAGAAAATGTTTTCATTAGTGAGAAAAAGGCAGTAGTAGAAAGATGGAGAGCGGCAACTGATTTAGCTATTATATATTTTATGGTTGAGTAATTTATTACCATCCTTCAGGTTTTCTGATTAATTTTTTATTTTTTGCCCATTTTAGAGCAGATTGTATAGGAATTGTATAACCTGCAGCTCACTTCACTCTTAAAAGGGTTTTTTGAAGAGCAAACAATTGGCCACTCATTTTATTTCTGAAGAACATAACATGTGAATGAGAGTTATCAGACAGAAAGTGGTTTATTTACTAAATCTTCTTCTCGTCTTGCTTTTGCAGCTAAATCAGCCCTTCAGGGGTAGAGGAATACATAGCTACCTTAATTACATAGAAGACAAAAATATCCTTCACATTCCTTTTCTTGCATAAGACCTTGCTGCATCTAAATAATAACCCCATTAGCTGCTTAACTCAAATGCATAGATGGGAAATTTTTCTGGATATTGTATGAAAGAAAGTAATTTGTGGGTGGATCATTTTCAAGGCTTTATTCCTTTAATAATTTTAAATAACTCTGATCTGTCGGTTTTTGTACCTTTGTGCAAATGTGACTTATGACAAATAGCATTGTGCTCATTTAATATACTAATGCTACTTTGGTTTTCTGAACCACAGCAACAATATCATTCGAAAATTGATGATTTGATTGAAGAAACCATGAAAGAAGTAATTTCACTTCTTGTTTCAAAGGTAAATATTATTATTTTTTTCAGAAAATTTGCACTTGGGGAGAAAAATAAAATATCCATATCTGCTTCTTATAAATAATTTTTTTTAATATTTTCCATGTTCCTGTTTTTAAAGTAAAATAAGGACTAACACTCCATGAGATCATCCAGATACTTATAAGTGTAAATTGGATTCAAATTTGAACAAATCTTTTTATGCAATATCTATTAAGCAGATACGATTGTCTTATCTTTTATGCTACAGTGCCTTAATTAATTAACAGCATTTAATATGACCACATTTTTACTATCCCAAGATTAGCTTTAATTAGATAAAAGAAATTCTGGTTTGCTGCATCTTGCAGTGAAGGAAAGTATGTTTTCAGTCTCTTCAAAAGATTTTTAAGCCTACTTTTGGTTACGCATTTGTTCTTATATGAAAAAGTTCAAAAGACATTGGCTAATCTGTTTTTAATCTTTCTTGTTTGAAATGTTGCTATTCAGTTTTTCTGCTTTTATGTACACTCTTTATCTAATTCTGACAGTTTGAGGATACATCAAATAATAAGGGTGCTGGTGGGCTGAGATAGGAGGCAAATGACAACACAAATATGATGACATCATAACACAAATGCTGCATTTTATATTGTTATATTGTTCCCATCGCAGTTGTTATGGGCATTGCTGAGGGATGGATGGGTGGATGGATGAAATTAATGAGAGTCTTGGAATGGAAAGTAATAAATTGCACTGGATACGAATGACTATGAATGTTAGGGGGAAAAGATGTGCAGTTACCTGGGTTTTTTTAGTACAGTTCTAGCATCTGTCCGTAGCCTGAAAATGCCATTAAAGTGAAAAGGTTAAGGTGGCCAACTTCAAAGAGGAACTTTGGAGATGCTCTTGTGGAAAAGAGGGAAGACCACAGCTAATTCCGTGTCCTTAAGTCTTAGGAAAAAGCAGAAGAGGAAATTTATTCATAGTTCCATACAACAGAAAGCACTGTGTTTATGGAAGGAAAGCTCTTCAGATAGCTCTTCAACATACACTGGGATCTTGTGTCAGTGAACACAAGCCCTGGGCCAGAAGGCTAGCGGAACTCCTTGTTCGAGGGTTATTATACACTGCCCTAGGAATGCTGTATTTTAATTTGGGTTGATATTTTTTATTAGTGTTTGAAACTTACTGTTTCAAACACTCTAAATTGTGTGTCAAATGAACAGCCATGCAAATAAATAAAATAAAGGTGCAAAGCACAAGAATGGGGGCCATCATTTTCTCTCTTCCATAGGAAGAATATGAGCAAATTTATATGTTTAGTTCTAAGAGTTTTATAATGTATTAAGATTTAAATTACTTTTGCATTCAATTTTACATGATCTTAAAGGGGAGCTTCAGTAACATTAAACTTTTGTTTCTCATCATTAAGGGGAAAAAAGATTTTAGGTCCAAGGAGTAACAATAGATCTCTGTTGGAATATCATATAAAATTGGAATCAGATAACCACTTCTTGCATAATATTTTTATGTTGCCATAAGTCAAATCTTTTCCCTAGATTTCCAAGTGACTGCAAAACCATGATAATACTTCATTTTTGCTTTGTATCCAACATATTTTGATATATTGGTTAGATTTCTATCCTGCTTCCTTTTAGTAGCTCAAAGCACCATGTCCAGCACTCCCTTTGCAAGTTTTTCATGACCATATTTCAAGACTGGTCAGGTAGAGACAGTGGTTCACTCAAAACCATCCAGTGAGCTTCCATGGCTGAGGACAGACTTGACCCAGTCATAAGCATCTTCACCATGAAATAGATTCATTCTATGTAACTGGATTCTTACCTTTTATAAACGTTGTCAAATATTAATTTTAATTTAGCAAATTAAATTCAACAAAATAAAACAATTCCAGAAATTCAGTTTGAACTAGCAAGAGTAATTTTTCAAAATGCTAGTTCAAATTGAATTCCTGGAATTGTTTTATTTTGTTGAATTTAATTTGCTAAATTAAAATTAAAATTTGACAACATTTATAAACATTTATGTCATCATAGATGAGGATTTCTATACTGACTGACTTGCTAATAGGAGGCCACAGAATTACAGTAGTGCGATGAATAAAGAAGTGCCTTTAGTCATACATTCATTTACTTCTAATCCCTCTCATTTCTTCTTCTGTAACTATCTTTATGATGATATAAAAAGAAAGATATATAAGAAGGAAGAATGTGTATTAAATGTATAAAGATATAAGAAAAACAGAATAAGATAAGCTCACTATTATCACTCTGTTAAACCGTTAGGGTCTTTGATTGCTGCAAGGTGAGACTTTCAAATCCTTACAGAGAACAAGAAATATGACACTGTTATGACACTGTTAGAGTGGCCATTAACAACGTGCCAGATGGAATTTTGTCCTGTCCTCTCACTCCTGTGTTCTAGGAATGTGATTTAGATGTCAAGCAATTACTCTACAAAATATTTATAAAATTAGTCATTCTATTATTATAAACATTTTGCAGTTACTTTGACAATGAGTAATGTTCTCATATAAATATTTTTATTCATACATGTTTTTAAATATACTCTCTTTACTGTATGTTTTCAAAGTGTGATAAGGTTTAATTATTGTTTGTATCACATAGAATTTCCAAAATAAGAACAACAGAATTGTTGACCTATTTAGTTTGGGTTTATTTATGTTTAAAATAATTGTGATGATTATTTTAGAAATTGGCTGTATTCAGAGTCTAAGCATATATTCTGATTAGTGGATTACAAATATGACTTTTATTACAAAAAGGAAATAAGAAAGGCATAATATAATTCCTCTTAATATTTTGTACACAAAAGAGAAAACTATAAATAATTCTATTTTAATTAAGAGTTTTGTGGGGTGCTTGATGCTCTCTGAACTTGGTTGCTTTCTTGCAGATGTTTCATTACCAATCTGAGTAAAATCATCGGTGCTTAGAAAGGAATGGGGTGTGCTTTCAGTTTATGTACTTGTGGCTGCCCTTTTAGTGTTGGTGGAAGTGTTCTTGGTGGTTCCTTGATTAGACTGTTGTTTACAGTTAGCTTGTTTGTCTGAGTTGGCAGTTCCTTGATTGGGGTATTGGGATAAACATCTCCTCTCCAGCAAGTAACACCCAGATAAGCAGAATTTAACACCAAAATTAATACTAGACCCACAATCAAGGTGTAAACAATACTCCAATCAAGAAATTGCCAATAAAGAACGTGAACAATAGTGGAAAAGATTTGATGAAGAAACATAAAGGTAAAGGTTCCCCCGCACATGCGTGCTGGTCGTTTCCAACTCTAGGGGCCGGTGCTCATCTCCGTTTCAAAGCCGAAGAGCCAGCGCTTGTCCGAGGACGTCTCCGTGGTCATGTGGCCGGCATGACTAGACGCCAAAGGCGCACGGAATGCTGTTACCTTCCCACCGTAGTGGTCCCTATTTTTCTACTTGCATTTTTACGTGCTTTTGAACTGCTAGGTTGGCAGAAGCTGGGACGAGTAACAGGCACTCACTCTGTTACGCGGCACTCGGGATTCGACCCGCCAAACTGCCGACCATCTGATCGACAAGCTCAGCGAATAGCACACTTTTGTTTCTTTCCTTTTGACTATTCTGCTAAACAAACTTCAGCTCCTAATTCCTAATTAGTTCCTAATTTCATCCTAATTTGATTTTATTTTATTATGCGTATGCACACATTGCTGTGTTCAATGATCCATTGTGGTAAGTAGAATAGTTTATAAGTAAATAAATAAATAGTGATTCATCTACATGGTGAACACTGAAATGAACATTGATAGCGACCTATCAGTCACAGAAAATATGGAGTCAGTAATATGCTCTGAAATTGTCTGTTTTTACAACCTGGTTCTTTCTATATCTATTAGTCTATAGTTGAACTAATCTTCAGATAGTGTAATGTCAAAGGCTGTTAGGAATGGTAGTAACTGGAAAAGACCAGGTTGGAGAAGACTACTACATGGTTATTTTATTTGTTAAGATGGAAAACATGGGCCACCAAAAGTTTCTAATAACTCTCAACATTTGCTTGGTAGAATTCATGAAAGCTGAAATTCAATAAAATTGAATGAAAAAAACATGCACAACCTTGAAAGAGTTTGAGGATTCTCCCACTGCAATTAGCCATTTGCTTTATATTGTTCACATTTATTCAGTAAAAGCGAAGTTTCTAAGAAGGGAGTCCATAATGGTGTATTCTCCTTTGGTTTTGCTATAGCTATCATAATCTTGTAACAGAAGAGCCATAACAGTTTCACAACAGCATTAACTGAATAGATTTACTCCATTTATATATAGAAGTATTGCTTCTTTTAAAGTTTATGAGTCATTCAATGTAGCTGGCTACTATTGAAACCAGTGCAATATAACATTATAAATAACAATAAGAGTTACATAAAAAGGGTTACATATTTTTTTAAAAAAACATACATGATTAATATGTACAGTAGTGAAATTTTTCCAATTGTGCAATTAGTACTTTTGCATTTATTTATTGCAAGATTTATAAGGCCACCCAATTCCAACTGTGTGATTCTGGGACAAGATAATTAATTGATGAAAGTGACCAACCAAAGCAGGAAGTTCCTTAGTTGTGGATATTATTACAGTAATTCAAATTTCTTGTAGTTGTCTAACTTCCAATGGATTCTGTCATCAACATTCTTTTGTGCTGTCTGCTTTGTATACCCATAAAAGTAACCTAAGAAGTTAAGAAATTCTTTACATGTTTAATTTGCATTGTGTTACTGGTGCTTAAAATTAATACCACTGAAATAGTAGGTATTGTTTTTTGCTTGATTGTTTGCCTGGTGTTAATCCCTGCTCATCTGGATGTAAAGTTGTTGGAGAGGGTATGTTCTGGTCTTTTTGTTTCCCTCTTGGCTTTTTTTATTGTCTCTTTTGAATGGTATGTAAATATGGTTTATCTCCATGTGTCTATTAATATCTAATTTGGTTAAATATCAAGCTTCTAGAAATTCCCTATCATTTTTTTAATTTGTTTTGGTCCAGAATGCTTATTGGTGGGAGGCACAATGGTTAAAGATATTGAGTTTATCAGCTGGAAAGCTGACTGCCCAGATTTGAGACTCAAGTGCTGTGCGACAGGGTGAGCCCTCATTACTTGCCTCATCTTCTGCCAATCTAGCAGTTCAAAAGCATGCAAATACAAGTAGATTAATAGGTACCATTTCAGTGGGAAGATAACAGCATTTTGTGCACTTCAACATATAGTCATGCTGGGTACAGGACAATACCAGCTCCCTTAGCTAAGAAAAGGAGATGAGCACCACCCCCTAGAGTCAGACACAACTGGACAGGGCAAACTTTTACCTTTCTTTAAGATGCTACTGTAGGTGAATCTGTCCAGGTGTTGTGAGATTAAGGAATTTTTATCACCAAAACTGGCAGGGCAAGCTACTATCTATAAATGGGAGCAAGCTCCACACAGATGATGTTACCTAGTTGGGTAATGAAATGTCTACAGACAAACAACCAAGCTCGGAAAGCATCAAGTACTCCATACATCTAACTAAGGAATTGGCAGTAGCTATTATCTGGCACAATATATAAGCCATAAAGGAAAGGTCTCCCCTCTCCACAGCCTTCTGTAGCTGTTTAAAGTAATTTCAAAACTTTTTACACATTACGAATATGGCACAAACAATTATTGGAAGTTCACCTCCTTCTATTCAGGACATAGCATATAAGTGATGCTTGAGCAGAGTCCGCAGTATTGTCTGGGTTGCTACACAGGAGGCTTTGTGGTATCCGAAGCAGAACATCCAGATTCAGTCACATTTGTTCCACATAGCATCAACCTTGTGAACTCTCAAGTTTCCTCTTTCCGCTGTGCATTCAAAACGGACAGTGATTAATATTTGTGTGTGTGTGTGTGTGTGTGTGTGTGTGTGTGTGTGTGTACTTAGGTATGTGTCTGTGTGTATGTATAGCATGTGTATTTGTGTGTTAAGTATGTTTATGGGTAGATATATACTTTGTTTTGAGAGCAGGCAACAGAGAGTTTATTTTTAATGTGGGCCAGTGTGCTCATAGTAAAATTGACAATAAAGGTCAATCTCTTATACTGTGTTTCTTAATATAGTTTGTTGCAGTGCTAGAAGGTGTGCTCTCTAAATTATCAAGGTATGATGAAGGCACTTTCTTCTCGTCAATACTTTCATTCACTGTAAGTACAACTATTAAATAACGATTTGAAAAATCCATTATGAGCCTATAATACCAAGTGATATTTATTTTCTACTTTTACATTTTCTAAAGGTAAAAGCAGCTGCAAAATATGTTGATGTTCCTGTAAGTATTTTTTTTAAAATATGAATGCAATAAATTAATTGCTCTCTACTCTGTGTACTTTTTCATGTATTATCATTGCATTTTCTTTTAAAGGTTGGTTATAGTTACACATCATGTATTTAAGCAGATCATTCTTGCCCCTAGAGGGCATTTCATTTCCCTTAAGCTACTACAAAGTCTCAAAGCAAAGCTTTGAAATTCAGATTACTCTCAGTGTACTTTTTCAGTTGTGCAGGAGTGAGGATTGTAACCTAGAAACTGTGTCATGGGGGAAATTTTGTCATTTGGGTGTAATTGTTCCTAGGTTTAGCTCACTAGAGTTTTTATGAAAGTGAACAGTTTATAATTATATTCTATGTCCATGAATATCTGTGTATATATATCATAATTTTAGGTATCCCTGTTGCATTAAATAAGCATACTGTATAAGGTTCTCCAAGTGTGGAGCTCATATTTTTCAAGCACTAAAAATATCAAGATGTATATATCCTGTTCCAAATAGATATTTCTTTTCAATTTGTAGTCATACTCTTTTTTTCATGTTGTATTTTACAATATCAAGTATAAACTATGAGTGACGCAGTATAAAAAGAATTTGTAGAATGTTTTTCTGAATTTACCTACCTTTTTCCCTTGCCTAAAACTCTTTTGGAAAATTCTGGGACTTACTGTTATTAAACTCAGTGTTATGTAGCCAAATACATAAACTAGAAGGGCTTCAAAGTAGGAAAATATCATTTTTATATTTTAAAACATATTTATAAAATTTTAAATAGTAAAGCTTTTTTCCTACCTCTAGGTTGAACTATTATTTGCAAACCTGTGTTTCCTGTTTTCTTTTTCTAGTCCTGTTTTATTTCAAGTTGCAATTAATAGAGTCGAAGTTCTGGGTACATTAGATATTGTAAGATGTCATTTTGAAAACTTTTTTTATCAGTGATGGTATGCCATTTTTTGAAACCAAAGTATTGCAAACCCCATGTTCAACCATACAGATCAATCTATTGTTTCTTTAGTGTAAAATTATGTTGGCCTCATTGTTATTTTGAGATGGTACAATCTGTCCCTTTAGGATATCAAGCTCTGTGGCCCATGGCACTGGCCATCTCTTCAAATGGACCAGATATATGACAAACAAAATCTCAGGCTGGAGTCAACGGTCAGAGTAGCTCCATGATCAAAGCTGGTAGAAGTCAAGCTTTAGGTTTGCATTGAAAGTAAAGGCAGCTGAAAGCAGGTATATGTTGTTCTTAGCATTTGTTCTACTTGGTTGCAGGATCCACCTGTTTTATACTGCACTTACTTTCAGCCTGATAACAGTTAGGGCTGGAGAGAATGACTGGTCCAAGGTTGCTGAGTTGGCTTCCATGCCTAAGAGGAGATTAGAATCTGCATCTCTTTGTTCATAAACACTACACAACATTTGCTTTCTGAAAGCAGCAACATCAAATGTGGTGAGGGGGGAAGCAGAGTCCAAGATCCAGGTTATTTTCCAAGAAAAGGAAGCAGGAACTCGTTTCTCCTGGAAATGGGGCGGGGGGGGGTGGTGGTGTAAAAAGGTTTCTTAGAGGCTTTTTTTGATAAGGGTTGGTGCACTATGACCTGCACTGGATGTTTATGTAACAAGTTATTAACTGTGTCTCCTGGTCCTAGCTTAAAGCTTTAACTACTACATTGCATTGCCCAACTATGATATAATTAGTTAGCATATAACAATGATTCCACAATGCTTCAGAATTTCAGGGGCATTCCACTCCACTGCTTTATATATACAGGGTCCAGAAAAGAGCAGTCCTTAAGTATCACTTGTATCAAATTCTTCTTTGTGGGCATTGGGAAATTAAAAGCAGCAAATAATAGTTACATGAGAAAAGAGGAAAAAATATTCTCTGCAAAATATATGGCAGAGAAATGCAGCAATGGATCAAATGAAGAGGGAATTTGGAGAAACCTATGTATATAGTACTTCACAATTCAAATTGGATTGAGGGGTACTTGGTGCTCTCTGAGTTTGGTTGTTTTCTTGCAGATGTTTCATTACGAAAAGTAAGTAACATGTGGTAATAAGGAATGTGGTTTGTTCTCAATTTATATTCTAGTGAGTTACTCTGTCAGCGTTGGTGGGAATGGTCTTGGGGTTCTTTGGTTGGGCTGTTTACTGTTAACTTGTTTGACAGTTCCTTGAGTGGGGTATTATTTATCTGATTGTTGGTCTGATGTCAATCTTGGTGGTTAATCTATGCTAACCTGGATGTTGATTGCTGATGGGAAAGTGTTTTGATCTTTTTGTTTCCTTTTCGGCTTGATTGTCTCTTTTGCATAATATGTAGATGTTATTTATGTCTATGTCTTTTGTCCGAGTGCCAGGCTTTCGGAAATTCTCTAGTGTTGGTCTAGGATGGTCACGGTTTCCCAGTTGAAATTATGGCTAAGTTTGTCCATATGCTGTGAAATTAAAGAGTTTTCATGGATGTGTTAGGGTTCATGGATGTGTTCTGTTTGCCCTAGGTCAGGGGTGTCAAACCTCTGGCCCGCAGGCCGCATGCGTCATGCTGAAACTGTGCCCACTCCATTGCTGGCAATGGGAAAAAAGTTGCGAATCATCTTTGCATGTCACGTGATGTTGCAAGTTTGACACCCCTGCCCTAGGTAGTGGCTGTAGCAGTCTTTACACTATATGTTATTGTAGATGACTCCTGTTTTTTTCTTCTAGGGCTGATGAGTCTTTTGGTTTACTTAGGATATTTTGGAGGGTTTTAGTTGGTTTTGTGTACTACCCTGATTCCATGTAGTTGTAGACATCTGTTGGTGGTTTCTGAGATGTATTGTAGTGTTATTCTTTTTATGGCTTGTGTTGGTTGTGTTATATTGGATTGAGTGGTCAAGCGCTTTTTGATAAAGTTGCATGGATAATCCATTTTGTTGGAAGATGTTGTATAGATTATTTGTTTCCTTTTTCAGGTGTTCATGGGTGCTGCAATGTGTTTGTGCTAATCTAAATAGAGTTCTTATACAGTTTTCTTGCAGGTTATTACTTTGATAGTGAAACACTTGACTGGATTGTTTGGAAAGAAATGATGCTACAAAAAATAGTACTTTGTACTCTGTAGCTCAGCTATCAGATTCTGTAGAGTTCATACATCATTTCTTCACATTCATGTGCGCACACATGAATGTGATCTTTTTATGTTGGGTCATGGGGTCATGTTATCTAGGGTCAGTGCAAATATGCTGTATATGGTTAGAATCCAACAATTCTTTTTGAACAAGAAGTTGCCATAATCAGGATTTGAACAGCATCAGTGGGAAAGGATAGACAACCATTCCTTGTCACTCTAGTAAGTGTATATTTGTAACTTTTGTGTTTAAGAATACAATTTACAATATTAATTTGGAGCAAAACATTAATATATTTCTCCAAATCAATCCTTAATTGATTATTTTAAAGTCTTTTTTAAAACATAATTTAGCAAATAATACCCTTCATGACTTACTGTTTCATCAAAACTGTACATATTTATTTAACATTTATTTATTGATATTTAGGCTTATCTTGGAGGTAATCAATAGGCATTCATTTATGTTGAGACCAGCATCTATATCCATTTCTTTCTTAATAGCACTCCTGTCAGTTTTCTCATAAAGGACTAGTAATAGTTTATCCCCTCTGCAGGGGTGAGGAATTATTAACTTGATATGCACCCAGAAATTTGTAACTTTCTTTTCAAGATTTGATTCTCCTGGATTATGGCTAGATTGTAAATGAACATAAATGAACAGGAATGACTGATGCTTCTGTGTTTTGATTTTACTGTGAAATAGTCATTTCTGTTCACTGTCTTGCAGAATTGTACTGACCCTTTGGCTCATTGAGAATATGAAATCAGTAGGTTTATTATATAAATTTCATACCAACAATGCTAAATTTGGAACATAATTGTGACAATCATAGCAGAGAAACCCTCTTATTCACCTTCAAAAGGGTCTTAGAATTTCTGAGGCCTGCTATGGCAAGTTTATACATAATATGAAAACATCTGAGAGAACAGTTTCAATTATTGTCACCTGAGAAATCTGAATAAGATATTTAGAAACTGCTTGTTCAATGATCTGTTTCCTTGACTTTTATCTATTATGCCTTTTCTCTAATCTCAAGGACTGTACCATGTCAATTATTTCTTGCATACTTAAGCAAGTTGATAAACAAGTTTTGTTGTTGTTAGCTGTGAAGTCATGTCCGACCCATCGCAACCCCATGGACAACGTTCCTCCAGGCCTTCCTGTCCTCTACCATCTTCTGGAGTCCATTTAAACTCACGCCTACTGCTTCAGTGACTCCATCCAGCCACCTCATTCTCTGTCGTCCCCTTCTTCTATTGCCCTCAATCTTTCCCAAAATTAGGCTCTTCTCCAGTGAGTCCTTTCTTCTCATTAGGTGGCCAAAGTGTTTGAGTTTCAACTTCAGGATCCGGCCTTCTAAAGAGCAGTCAGGGTTGATCTCCTCTAGGACTGACCGGTTTGATCACCTTGCAGTCCAAGGGACTCGCAGGAGTCTTCTCCAGCACCATAGTTCAAAGGCCTCAATTCTTTGGCGCTCAGCCTTTCTTATGGTCCAAATTTCACAGCCGTACATTGCAACTGGAAAGACCATAGCCTTGACTATATGCACTTTTTTTGGCAGGGTGATGTCTCTGCTTTTTAGTGTGCTTTTGCCATGGCTTTTGCCATGGCTTTCCTCCCCAGAAGCAAGCGTCTTTTAATTTCTTGGCTGCAGTCCCCATCTGCGGTGATCTTGGAGCCCAGGAAAATAAAATCTGTCACTACCTCCATTTCTTCCCCATCTATTTGCCAGGAATTGAGAGGGCTGGATGCCATGATCTTGGTTTTCTTAATGTTAAGTTTCAACCCAACTTTTGCACTTTCCTTCTTCACTCGCAACAAGAGGCTCTTTAGTTCCTCTTCACTTTCTGCCATTAGAGTGGTATCATCTGCATATCTTAGGTTGTTGATATTTCTCCCGGCAATCTTAATTCCAACTTTTGATTCATCTAGCCCTGCCTTTCTCATGATGTGCTCTGCATATAAGTTAAACAGGCAGGGTGACAGTATGCAGCCTTGCCGGACTCCTTTCCCAATTTTGAACCAATCAGTGGTTCTGTGTCCAGTTCTCACTGTTGCTTCTTGACCCGCATATAGGTTTCTCAAGAAACAAATAAGATGGTCTGGTACTCCCATCTCTTTAAGAACTTGCCACAGTTTGTTGTGATCCACACAATCAAAGGCTTTAGCATAGTCAATGAAGCAGAAATAGATGTTTTTCTGGAATTCCCTAGCTTTCCCCATGATCCAGCGTATGTTGGCAATTTGATCTCTAGTTCCTCTGCCTCTTCGAAATCCTGCCTGTACTTCTGGTAGTTCTTGATCCACATACTGCTGGAATCTTGCTTGTAGGATTTTAAGCATAGCTTTACTAGCATGTGAAATGAGTGCAATGGTGCAATAGTTTGAACATTCTTTGGCACTGCCTTTCTTTGGAATTGGAATGTAAACTGATCTTTTCCAATCCTGTGGCCACTGTTGAGTTTTCCAAATTTGCTGGCAAATTGAGTGTAGCACTTTTATTACATCGTCTTTTAAGATTTTGGATAGCTCAGCTGGAATACTGTCACCTCCACTAGCTTTGCTGTTGCTCAGCTTTTCTAAGGCCCATTTCACTTCACATTCTAGGATGTCTGGCTCGAAGTCAGTGACCACCTCATCATGGTTATCAGGGACATTAAGCTCGTTCTTGTATAGTTCTTCAGTGTAATTTTGCCACCTCTTTTTCTGCCTCTGTTAGGTCCCTGCCATTTTGGTCCTTTATCATGCCCATTTTTGCATGAAACATTCCCTTCATCTCTCGAAAACACGTTTGGGACATCTTTTTCAAGAAAGCCAATAATTTAAGGATTTTTCTTGAATACCACCTTTTATGGTATAGAAGCATTACTGAATGTTCTAAAATAATAAATCAATCCACAAAATAAATGCATTGAGTTTGTGATGAGCTTTACATATCTTTCCTATCTTTTATTTTCCTCTTATTTCTTTATCAAAGACACAGCATAGCCCTAAAAGAAAAATGGGTTTCCAATCCAGAACAGATGGATGTCATGATTTTTATTTCTTTGTAAACAAGAAATATCCTTAGATTTCATGAAAAAAGAAGAAATTTTAGGTGCTATCTATTTAATTGAAAATGCAAATTCTTTTTATTTTGTCTCCTTTGTGAATGCAAGTTACTGTCTCTCTGTGTGTATGTATCCATGTGTGTGTGTGTGTGTGTGTGTGTCTGTGTGTGTGTGTGTTAAACAAAGAACTAAAATGTCTTGGAAATTTTAAGAGGAAGAAAAATGGTCTGGAGAGAAAACAAAATCAAGAAAACCTGTATTATATTTCTCTTTTTTTTAAAGATTTGTAATGATTTTTTTTCATACATTCAACAGTATTTGTTGAACAAATGTGCTGTCTGAGTTTACATTCACTAGTACCTATTTAATTCCTAATCCTTTATTCTTTCCTCTAGCCATCAATAAAATAAGTCCCAAGTTTGATAATATTCTATTTCTTCTTTTTCTTTCAGCCTCAGAGTCAATCTATCCATCTCCGCACATTCTAGTATTATTTTAATTATTTCTTCATCCGATGGTATTTCATTTTTCCAATATTGCGCAAATATAATTCTTGCAGCTCTTGTAACATGCAGAATCAAATATGTGCTTTGTTTATCAGTCCTTTCTGCCATTATACCTGATAAAAAAGGTTCAGGTTTAAAATCTACATATTCTCCCAACATCTTTCCTAGCTGGGCATGTATTTTTTTTCCAATAACTCTTTGCTTTGGCACATGTCCACCAAACATGGTAATACATACCTGACTTATGTTTGCATTTCCAACATCTATCTGACATGTTTTTAAACATTTTTGCTAATCTTGCTGGTGGCAAGTGCCATCTATAAAACATTTTATATAAGTTTTCTTTATAAGAAGTTGACATTGTCAGTTTATAATTTCTTTCCCACAAATTTTGCCATTTTTCTAATCTTATATTTTATCCAAAAAATTTTGCCCATCTTGTCATTGTTTCTTTAACTTTTTCGCTTTCCATTTTCAAATTTAATAAAAAATTATAAATTTTTTTAATTAGTTTTTCATCAGAGGTTAATAATATCTTATCAAACAAATTTGGGTGTACAAATATATATTTCATATACTTTGCTTAAAAGAAAAATCCAAACTATGATAACATTAACTAATCCTGTTTCCTAAATTCTTTTGAAATGGTTTTTCTTAAGTTGAGAAGTAATATTTCCATATATGATAATATTTTCTATGACAATCCTTCACATTTAAAATATAGTATAGTAGAAAGGCCAGTTAATCAGTTTCTTTCAAATCATTCACACCAGCTCAAGAATGTGTTTGTGCTTCAACTTTTTTTGATGATCTCGATGATCACAATGGTATACATTTGGTAAGGAAACTATTTCACATTTGGGTAAACCGTTAAGATAATAATTAAATCAATTTACTCAGCAACTTAACTGAGTACCTTAGCTAATTGACTAATTGATGTTTTAGTCAATTATTATTCAGGAGGAGGTACAGAATTTGACCACTCTAGTAGAAATGTCTGAATGTTGATCTGACAAATGGTCAGATAAAAAAAAATCAAATTCAACTCTGCCTGACATGTTCAATAAAATGGGTGTAATAAAGTGAGGAAAAATATCCCCGTAAAAAAACAGCACAGAAGAAACTATCTCCCAAGATCAGATGTGATGAGCAAAATGAATAATTGATATCTGCCTACCAATTTACACTGAAGCCAGAAACTTAAAGCAGGCAGTGTTAAACTACAGAAATTCATGAAATTATCTAGCCACTGTAAAACCTAAGCAAAGTCTACTGTTCCAATTATTATTTTTATCATTATTAGAACTAATTAAGATTTTTACATGCTATATATTTGCACTCATTCTATATCCACATTCTTATGGCAGCTTGAATCTATTTAAATGACTACAAATTAGCCTATATTCAAAGAAGCGTCAGTGACTTTGCTGAATAATCCTGAGGAAAAATACATTTTGTATTCTAGTTTAATGAAATACGAGGTAGCTATTTTGTGTGTTAAGGTAATTGTTTAAAAAGTGTATATTTGAGCATTGGAAATCTTCTTCATTAAAAAAAAGGCAACATGCCCTTTTCTTACATTGTTAACATTCAGTAAAAAGGTTCAGTATGTCCTTCTGTATTTAAATCTGTTGCTTGCAGGGCCAGAGGGAAGCTGTATAGAAAGGACCCCCCTCCCCTCACCACTGAATGGGGAGGGACTGTCCACACCTGCAGGATTAGGTGAAGCCACAGGAAGTAAGAGCCCCAGAAGCAATATATAATTAACCAGAAATTTTCTGCCTCTCTCTTTGTAAATACTGTTCATCTCATCAGGTTAACAAGTGATTAACCTCAAGAAAAGGATCTACTGCTGTTAATTTCCTTGTTTTAAACTCTTCTCTCTTTTTTCCCCCTCTTGCTAGTGCACTTGGTTATCTGTGTTACCTATCAAATAGTATCCCTGTTACAAAATTTCATTTCCTTGTATTCTATTCATGCTTCACAGTTTTTTACATTTAGCTCTGTGTAGTGTTGGCAGGTGGGTATGATCAAGTTGAAAGCAATGACTCCTTCCATGAACACCAAATTCCACCAAAAACAAGCAAACAAAAAGCTGTAGCCTGCTCTTGAAATCTGGCATTTATTTATCAGATGTTTACCAAGCAAAATGGTACCTTCCATTGTGCATAACACTGGCCCCTAATCTTTTAAAAATATCATGCAAATGTTGATTCTTTTAGGGTACAAAAATGCCCTTGAGCTAATATTGTAACAGTGTTACCCATTAATACTGTTGAGCATTTGTGACAAATTAAGTTAGATATTTTTAGCAATCAAATCTATTGGGTTCACACAACTCCCAAAATTTCTAGTCAGTGCTGCTAATAATATATATGCTGTCTTAAGCTGCATAAACAGTTGTACAGTTTATTATTATGAAGTTGCATAAAATGTCTAGAATATAAAAGTCAGGACAGTAAGATGTTCCTCCGGTGCTCAGTGTTTTGGGATGGTGGCTGATCCTGATACCAATAGATGTTTTTATATCCGTTTGCTTCCAGTCAACAGTGTCCTGCTAACTTAACCAATGTGACTCACATTCAGAACTGCAGAGTTGAAGAAACCTTTTAGCTCATCAGGACCAATCCCCTGCCCCACTTAGTAGAGTTAATAAACATTTGTCATTATCACTGTATTCAAAAGAAGTGAAATATCCTAAGTATATATTAGATTCTTTTAAACATTCTTAAGGATATGACAAAGTTTCAGTCCATACAATCCTTGGGGAATATGCCAAATTTGGTTCATGTGTAGTAGACAAATTTATTTGTTGGTGGTAAGACTCACATTGTAAAGAATTTCAAGTGTGTGGAATGACACTTTGAAAAAGCAGCTTTAGGAACATGAAATTTGGAACAGAGAAACAGCAGGACGTGAGCTTAATCCTCTTCCCATCCTTTGCTTTCCACTACAAGCCTCTTTCTCCTACTCCAAACTATTTCCTGAAAGATTCCAAATGTGCATTCCACATCTTTAGAACCTTGCAAGAGAAAATTATTTATTGTATTCAATAAGATTCTTATGAGAATAAAACATGGCAAACTTCAAAAGAAGAGATTGGAATTATAAACATGTTCAGCTAGAAACAGCCATTCCCAAATGATAACTGATTTACTATTTCATATCAAAAAGGATGAACTGGAGGATTTGACAAAACAAAGTTTTGTTTATGTTAGCCAGAATGTAAGGATAATGTCTGGTCCTGGTTAGTTAATATTACCACAGTTGCCCTTTTCAGAAATAATATATTAAACTGGAAACATAAGAAGAAACCCATGATCTAATTCCAGCATTCTGTACCCACTCTAGTCAGCTACTTGTATATAGGACACACAGAGGCAGGAAAACACAAGCCTGTACATTTTGAATAAGGATCATTTGAAGCATGTTGCCTTTCATGATGTTTCCAACTCCCTCTTTGCACATGCACCAGTAGTAGAGTTCCTAGGTCTAAGCTGAAATAAATTTGTTTCTTAATATTAAATGTTGTTTAAACCAGATCTTAATAGTGGACCCTATTATTTGCCTACTTAACTTAATAGAGTGCATTTCATTTATACATTTATAATTCCTTTTATATAGCTACCCAACTCATAAGTGTAATTCTGTGGGGCTAATATCAGATTAAAACAACAAACAGGATGTCAAATGAAAAAAATCCTAAAAGCAAATTGTGCCTGATCCCACTAGTATATCTGCCTAAGCATTCTTCAAAGGCATCCAACATTCCTACTCAGGGCCCAAGAAAAGAATCAGGACTTTCAAATGGCCATTCAGGTCTCCATAAAGATAGAGAAAATATATCTCCTTCCAGGTCCTATCAGACATTTGTTAAAAGAAGGGACCAAGAGCATACCCACATGTTCAGATCTTGTGAGACAGACTAAAGTAATAAGAGATCAAAAATCCTACAATAACTCAACACTGTACAATGTAAGGTTTATGGATGACAACCAACCTTGAATGATACCCAGAAACCTATTGGTAGCCAGTGTGCACGTAGCATTGAGATCACTGAGGTCATGTCAGCATGCCAAATGAGTAAGTCTCCATGAGGCCTCAGGCCATAAGCAGCTTCAGGAAGAAGATGTCATGTGGCCAGCAATTGCTTCATGAAAGGCCAAGGTAGGTGCACCTCATTAGCAGTAGGGAGAAGGAGACAGGGAAGGTCAGCTGGGGCAGCAGGGACAGTGGGCTGCAGGGCAGCCAAAAAGGGAGAGATGGGAGGAAATAGGCAGGTGAGGAATCAAAGTACACTCTGTGGTCATAAATGCAGGCAGGCTAACAAGCACCCGAATTTTGATCATGTGATCACAGGGGCCCTTCAATGAATAATTTGTATAGATAGTTCACTACCTCTGCCCTGGGGTCACAACTGGTACAGCTGAAATCCAGGTGGCCATATTTTGAAGAGAGGAATTGTACCCAACCAGATCTGGGTGAAACATGCCAGATTAGCCTTATCATTCAAGGTGAGAATGAAGAAATCCATACTACAGATTGACTTGGCATTCAGGATCATTGACAAGGCATTGGGGCAAAGTCCAAGAGATTAGAATGCAGTAAGGCCACTTTCTTAAAAATGTTCTCATGGCACTTTTGAATATTGGACATCTAACTGTACTTTTGTTGTCCATATTTTGCTCAGTAGTTTAAATTTTTTAGAGTAAAATAACTATTTCCCCTCCAAATGTATTTATTATCAGTCAGTTTTTTAAGCACCACAGTTGTTTGATTTTCAGCATTTTACAAAGAACGTTATACATATCCATAGGACAATAATACAGAAATGATTAAAATATTGGTGATTCAATTATAAGGGATGTAAATTTAGGAAAGGACACAGGTTTTGAAAGAGGTCAGGTGTCTTCCAGGTGCTACTGCCAGTAGGGACAAGAAGCGTATTTCTAAAATAATCAAGAATGCCAGCAAGGACTGTGATGTGGAGGCTATTGTACATCTTGGCACTAATGATCTGTCCCAAAAAGATGTACTCTCTGTGCAGAATGATTTCCAGAGCTTGGGGCAGGAACTTAGCAGAACAGGTTGTAGGCTTACTTTTTCAGAGGTTTTACCAGTGTATAAGGAGCAAAATGGAAAAGGCCAGCGTATAGCAGAATTTAATATGTGGCTAAAGGAGTGGTGTAAAGGAGAAGGCTTTGGTTATATTAGTCATGATGTCTGTAGCTGGTCCAAGGAAAAAATGTATAAAAGAGATGGTCTGCATCCATCCAAGAAAGGGACTGAGTTACTTGGCAATAAAATCACAGCTTTTTTGGAGGAACATTTAAACTAGATAATGGGGATAGTGAGTTAATTGATACAGAACATCACTGTCCCCGGCAATCTAAGAAAATAGGGGAAGCCAGGCACCACACAAGTTATGCAGCAAGTAAACACAGGGTCAGTCATAAAGGACTCAAATGTCTATACACCAATGCACAGAGTATGAACAGTAAGCAGGGTGAACTAGAAATTCAGGTAAATGAGGGCAGATATGATATTGTTGCCATTATGGAAACATGGTAGGACGAAACCTACAAATGGAACACACAGCTAGAGGGATTTAAACTATTTAAAAGAAACAGACTAAACAAAAGAGGAGGAGGAGTTGCTCTATATATAAGAAATAACTTTATCTCTACAGAAATAGAGCACAACAATGACGAAAACTGTAAACTTGAAAGCATTTGGGTCAATATAAAAGGGGGGGAAAATGACATTGCCATAGGTGTATACTATAGGCCGCCCAACCAAGCAGAGGAAATAGATGAACTTTTTGCTAGTCAGCTATCTAAGGTATGTAAGAAGCACATCACAATAGTAATGGGGGACTTTAATTACCCTGATATCAACTGGGAGACAAACTCTGTACCAAGTGGAAGATCAAACAGATTCCTGTCAAACCTAGCAGACAACCTTCTCTCCCAAAAAGTAGAGAAGGGAACTAGGGGATTAGCCATATTGGATTTAATTCTCACTAACAGAGATGAAATGATAGAAGGTGTTGAAGCCACAGGAACCTTGGGGGGAAGTGATCATGCAATATTGGAATTCAACATTCTGGAGGCACAAGCAATAGAACACAGCCAAACTAGAGTCTTAGACTTTAAAAGAGCTAATTTCAATAAACTTAGAGAGACCATGGGAAGAATTCCATGGATGAGAATCCTAAAGGGGAAAACAACTCAAGTAGCTTGGGAAATTTTGAAAAGTGAGATAATAAAGGCCCAGTCTAGTACAATACCAACAAAGAAGAAAAATAACAGCTTTCAAAAGAAACCAGCATGATTGCATAAAGAACTCTCTGATAAATTGAAAGATAAAAAGGACAAGTATAAGAATTGGAAAGAGGGGCACATAACTAAGTCAGAATTTCAGCAAATAGCCCGTGCCTGCAAAGATGAAGTGAGGAAAGCTAAGGCTCAAAATGAACTAAGGCTTGCGACCAAAGTCAAAAATAACAAAAAAAATGCTTCTTTCAACATATAAAAAACAAGAAAAAAGTTAAGGAAATGATTGGTCCATTAGTGGGTGAAAGTGGCAAGAAGGTGACAAGCAATAGGGAGAAAGCAGAACTATTTAATTTGTTTTTTGCATCTGTCTTTACACAAAGGGGAAAAACAGTCCAACCTACCCAACCAGTGCCATAAAAAACAGAATAGAAACGCAAGTCAAGATAGGCAAGAAAATGGTAAGTGAGCACCTGTCCAGCCTAGACGAATTCAAGTCACCAGGACCAGATGGATTACACCCCAAGGTTCTCAAGGAACTGGCAGATGTGATCTCAGAACCACTGAACTATATTTTTCAAAGATCCTGGAGCACTTGGGAACTACCAGAGGACTGGAAGAGAGCTGATGTAGTTCCCATCTTCAAAAAAGGGAAAAAAATAGATCCAGGAAACTACAGACCTATCAGCCTGACCTCAATACCTGGGAAGAATCTGGAAAAGATAATCAAACAACAAATCAGCGAACACCTTGATGCAAACAAAGTCATCACTAAAAGTCAACATGGGTTTGTCAAAAACAGATCATGCCAGACAAATCTTATTACATTCTTTGACCAAGTGACAAAACTAGTGGACCAGAGGAATGCTGTAGATATAATTTACTTGGACTTCAGTAAGGCATTTGATAAAGTAGATCACAACCTACTACTTGATAAGATAGAAAAATGTGAGTTAGATAGCATTACCACCAGATGGATTTGTAGCTGGCTGATTAGCCATACTCAGCGTGTGGTCCTCAATGGAACTGCAACTACATGGAGGAAAGTATGTAGTGGGGTGCCCCAGGGCTCTGTTCTGGGCCCAGTGCTCTTCAATATCTTCATTAATGATTTGGATGAGGGGATAGATGGGGAACTCATCAAATTTGCAGACGACACCAAGCTGGCAGGAATCGCCAATACTCCAGAAGATAGGCTTAAGATACAGAAGGATCTGGACAGACTCGAACACTGGGCACTATCTAACAAAATGAAATTCAATGGCGAAAAAAGTAAGGTTCTACATTTAGGCAGGAAAAATCAAATGCATAGGTATAGTATAGGTGGTACCTTGCTCAATAGTAGTAACTGTGAGAGGGATCTCGGAGTCTTAGTAGACAATCACTTCAATATGAGCCAGCGGTGTGCTGCAGCTGCCAAAAAAGCCAACACAGTGCTAGGCTGCATTAACAGAGGGATAGAATCAAGATCAAGTGAAGTACTAATACCACTTTACAATGCTTTGGTAAGGCCACACCTGGAATACTGCATCCAGTTTTGGTCACCACGATGTAAAAAAGATGTCAAGACTCTAGAAAGGGTACAGAGAAGAGCAACAAAGATGATTAGGGGGCTGGAGGCTAAAACATATAGGGAACGGTTGCGGGAATTGTGTATGTGTAGTTTAATGAAGAGAAGGGTGAGGGGTGACATGATAGCAATGTTCCAATATCTCAGGGGCTGCCAGAAAGAAGAGGGAGTCAAGCTCTTCTCCAAAGCACCTGAAAGTAGGACAAGAAGCAACAGATGGAAACTAGTCAAGGAGATAAGCAACCTAGAACTAAGGAGAAACTTCCTGACAGTTAGAACAATTAACCAGTGGAACAACCTGTCTCCAGAGGTGGTGAATGCTCCAACACTGGAGGTTTTTAAGAAGAGACTGGACAGCCATTTGCCTGAAATGGTATAAGGTTTCCTGCCTGAGCAGGGGGTTGGACTAGATGACCTCCAAGGTCCCTTCCAACTTTATTATTATTATTATTATTATTATTATTATTATTATTATTATTATTATTATTATTATTATTATTATTATTATTATTATTATTATATTCATAATAAATATTTTTCATCTCAAACTGGAGCCCCCATGTGTTGGACATCATCTACAATTTACAGCATAAGAAATGCAATACCTAGGATGGAAAATTGGCAGAACACATCTATGATCATCTGGCAATTAGAAAACATAATATAAATTCCTTAATCTATCAAAATATAGACCAAAACTTCAACTTAGAAACTGTTAATTGAAATTTTAAAAAATGCTAGGGAAAAGCTATTATGAGTAAAAATCCCATACACTGAGGATGGACTGGGAGAAAAACCTGTGCAGGAAAAGAACCAAGCACAGAGAATGCCAAACCCCAAGACCAAATCAACAGGGAACCCATATCTACTAGCAGCACCTTGGTCTTGACTGAGTTCCTCTTTAACCTGTTTCTTCCCATCCAGATCTTGGCATCCTCCAGATACTGGGATCAGACTTTAACTGCATTGCAAGGGCAACCTTCTCTGGTAATGTATAATTTGAGCTTCATCAGTCCTATAGAATACAGAATAAAAGAGTTGGAAGGGACCTTGGAGGTCTTCTGGTCCACCCCCCTGCTGAAGCAGGGGATCCTATACCATTCCAGAAAATGGCTGTCCACTGTCTTCTTAAAAATCTCCAGGGATGGAACATCCACAATTTATGAAAGCAAGCTATTCCACTGATTAATTGTTCTCACTGTCAGGAAATTCCTCCTAAGTTCTAGGTTGCTTCTATCTTCCAGCTATTCCTTCTTGTCCTGCCCTCAGGTACTTTGGAGAAGAGGCTGTCTCCCTGTTCTTTGTGACAGCCCCTCAGATATTGAAAGACTGCTATCATGTCACCCCTCGTCCTTCTCTTCATTAGGTTAGACTTCAGATGTTGAAAACCACGTAGGAGAGGATCAGCCACTGTACCATCCACATATCAGAGGCCATGAAATTGACCTCTCTTCTGCGACGACCAACTAAATTGATAGGCAAAGCAGGATTATTGTTTGTTAGACTTGCTAAAACAGTTTATTAGAATTTACCTTGCATTACTCAACTATTTTAAATTAACAGGATATATTTTTACTTAAAGATTTTAAGTAATTGCTCATTATTATTTTTATATCTTAATTAGGTAATATAGTTTCATTAGCTTTAACTAGAGGCTTTGTCATTATAAATTATTTGAAGCATCAGTAGTGTATATTCAGACATGTATATATATCAACTAAAACTATTTAAAAGAAAAATTATCTTTTTTTCAACAAATTTATCAGAGCTAATTACCCTGTATACAGGGCAGGGAAGAAAAAGTATAAAGTGTTTTAAAGAACTGTAATTCTAATTGGTAAATGTCACCAGCTGTTGCATCTATCTTACTTGTGTATATTCTCCTAATAATTAGAGTCTCGTGCCACAAGCTACATGAAAATATATTCACTAGGTGTGAAATTCCCATATGTCACAAATTAGGTAAACAGCTCCAAGAAAAAGGACGAAAAACTGCTAATAGGAATTTTTCCCTCAAGAATTGACTATTTTCAGGATGTTTTAAAAACTTGAAAACAGATTTCCATGAAGACAGTAAGTTGTGATTTGTTGTGAAAATTATTTTTCAGCACAAAATTAATTCACAAATGCTTCTAGTAGGGAGCAATATTGCAACATTACATCTTAATTTTCAACTTAACTATCTGGTACAGAGTGCAAAAGTGGTATTGTCCTTCCTCATATAATTATAATGCACACTTTTGGTGCTGAAATTTATTTCGAAGGAAAATACCTAATGCTACTGATTCCCATAAAGAAACTAATCAGTTTGCTAAGCCAGAATGTTCCACTCATGTTCCAATGAATTTTGTGCTCTGGCAGTGACAAACTAGCAAGGCAGAAGTGAAAGAGGAACAATATTAAATTTAATTGTTATACCTCATCTTATCTTTGCTTTCTGTAGAAGAAAAATAATCTCACAACAGAATGAATGGGAAGGAAAGAGGACATGGAAGCTGCTTGAAGATATACAGTAGCTATGGACGTGTGAAATGAATATGTAACAGAATGTCACTATAATGTAGGGAGTTATACTAATGGGAACTGTGATATGAACCTTGGGGAAAGAACCTGTAGAAGAGAAAAAAATGCATGTAAGAAAACAAATATTCCAAAAATGCTTTGGAAGTGGATTAAAAGTGCTAAATAAGGAGCTTCCAGCAGAATGAATGGAATCAAAAATAAATGCTGAATGAAGCTGGAGTGAGGGAATGCTGGAGAGAATAAACTGAAAATTTGTATTGAATGATAATGAAATCGAAATGTTAATATGTTACAAATGGATCCAAAGCAAAAATAACAGTGCTGATGTGTTATCTCAGGGCTTTTCAACCCATGGTATGCGTACCACCAGTGGTACTTTAGCACCTGGCTGGTGGTACGTGAGCCTAGCTAATTGTAGTGGGGGAGGAAACCAGTTAAAGTGGAGCCGCACAGACCTGGAGGAGATCAGCTGGAGCTGCAGAGCTTGGCAGAATCCCCAGGATCTGCCACATGGTGACATAGAAATTGGAGTTTCTGGTGCACCCAGAAGAGAAAAGGAAGAGGAGAGCCGAGAGAAGAGAAGGTATAAAAGGGGCAGACTCAAAAGAGCAGAGGCTTTTCTTACTGAAGCAGTGAGGAGAGACAGCGAGTGAGCGGACTGTTTTCAGAGGAAGGGTGAGTGAGCAAGCACGTGTTTTTGGGTGGGAGCCCAGGATCGCAGCTACAATTGATCCACACTTCTGCAGAGCTGCCCAGAAGCGCGGATCAGCTGTAGCCCAATGCTGATCCTGGCAGCCACATCAGTAAAAGGTCTGAAGAGCAGGAGAAGAAGCTGGATCTGGCCTGCCTCTCCCATCCATAGAAAACAATGCTGAGCTAGCATTTTGATTCCATTCATTCTACTGGAAGCTCCTTATTTAGCACTTTTAATTCACTTGACAGAAACATGTTGCCAATCTGTCTCTTTTCCTATTGATCCTTACCTTGCTAAACCAAAGCACTTTCTGTCCAACCCCTTCCACAATTACCCATTAATATGTAGGGTCATTCTGTTGGAAGCGCCTGTTGTGGGATACTTTTTCCACAACACTGGGGCAGATTTGAGCTCTGTCTGAATACACTGCAAGTCTCTTCCCCACTTTTAAAGCCAATTTTTCCTCTTAGCAGGAGATTTGACATCTATCATTCTCCAGAGTAAAATGTAACATGCAGTTTTATAAAAGGCAAAATATCCATTAGCTCAGCTTCAAGAGACGTATATAGGCAGTCCACATGGTTCCAGGAAAGTACTTTTGGACCAACTTGTTAAAACCTATCCTTGTGCAAAGGTTGCTCTTTCATTCTCTTACATTTTATCTTGGAGGGAAGAGATGATATTAAAGGGGGTAGTAGAAGAGATATTAAAGGGGGTGAGGGAAGAGATGATGTTAAAGGGGGTGGGGGAAGAGATGATATTAAAGGGGGTGGGGAAGAGATGATATTAAAGGGGGTAGTGGAAGAGATATTAAAGGGGATGAGGGAAGAGATATTAAAGGGTGAGGGAAGAGATGATATTAAAGGGGGTGGGGGAAGAGATGATATTAAAGGGGGTGGGGGAAGAGATATTAAAGGGGTGAGGGAAGAGATATTAAAGAGGGTGAGGAAAGAGATTATATTTTTTTATTTTTTTATTGAAAAGTTTTATAAAAGTTACAATATTATCCCATCCCCAACCCACCCCTAAACCCCCCTCCCCCTCCCCCACTTCCCAAAGCTGATTACAGGGTTACAAATATAAAATAATCATAATCTAACTAACATTAACCAACTATATAAATAACCAAATACATAATGCACTTTAACCCATCTATAACATAATTACAAACAATCTAAAAGTATCCAACTTATACTAATACAATAATACCGTATAATGTGTATATATATATTATAACTAATGATAATAATAAAAAAAGGTTTAAGTTATAACAATCTAGAATTTACTCATAAGCTAATTGGAACTTTTTGGTCCCATATTTTTTCTGAATATAATCTATCCATCTTCTCCAAACCAAAATGTATCTTTCTTGTGAATGATCCTTCAAGTAAGCAGAAATCTTAGCCATTACTGCTAAATTTGACACTTTAAGCGTCCATTCCTCTATAGTAGGCAGGCAATCCTTCTTCCAATATTGCCCTACCAATAACCTCGCAGCTGTTATCAAATTCAACATCAACTTAATTTCTTTAGTATCACCATCTGTAATAACACCCAATAAAAATAATTGTGGGCTAAACTTTATCTTTCTCTTAAAAATCTTTTGAATGTTCCACCAAATTTTAATCCAAAAAGCTTTTATATTTCTACAAGTCCACCAAATATGAAAGTAGGTAGCATCCAAACTACCACATCTCCAACATTTGGGCTGTAAATTAGAATACATACAAGACAGCTTTTTAGGATCCAAATGCCATCTATGAAACATTTTATAAAAATTTTCTCTTAAATTTTGGGCTTGAGTAAATTTTACATTTCTAACCCAAATTACCTCCCACACATCCAATGGAATCGGTTCTTGAATATTTTGAGCCCACTTTACCATGCAATCTTTGACCAATTCCGTTTCCGAGTCCAATTCTATTAAAGCATTATAAATTCTCTTTATGTGCGCTCGACTTTGATCTTTAATCTGTTTTACCAAATTTTCATCCATCAGTGTCAAACCAACCTTCTGGTCTAACTTCCACCTGGCTTGCAATTGAGTATACTGAAACCAAGATTGTACAATATTTTCTTGTTTTAACTCGACTAGCGACCTTAATTGCCAGTCATTCCCTTCCAATCTAAGTAATTGCTTATAAAAAATCATATCCAAATTCACACCCATAGATACCCCCTCTATTGCATGTCCAGGAATCCCCCAAATTGGTATTTTATAATTTAACTTATAATAATACTTTTTCCAAACACGCAATAAAGCACTTCTTAAGATGTGAGATTTAAAAGTCTTATCAACTTTTTTGTCATAAATCTAATATGCATGCCACCCATATAATAAATCCCATCCCTCAAGATAAAGTATACTTTTATTAGTTAAATTAAGCCAATCACTAACCAATGTTAAAACCACTGCATCATAATATAATTTCAAATTAGGCACCTTAAGTCCTCCTCTTTCCCGAGCGTCTTGTAAAATCTTAAGTTTAACTCTCGGTTTTTTCCCTGCCCAGATAAATTTATTAATATCCTTCTGCCACTCATCCAAATTAGCATCTTTTTTCAAAATAGGTATCATTTGAAACAGAAAAAGAAACTTTGGTAAAACATTCATTTTAACAGCTGCAATTTTTCCCAACAAAGATAATTGTAGTTTTTTCCAATTATTTAAATCCTTTTGTACTTTTAACAATAACGTCTCATAATTATTCTTATATAATTTCACATTAGAAGCTGTAATATATACCCCCAAATATTTAACCTTTTTCACAATTTCATAACCTGTCAGTTTTACTAACGTATCCTTCTCATTCATAGTCATATTTTTAGATAATATTTTAGTCTTATTATTATTCACCTTAAAGCCCGAAACTTTCCCATATTGTTTTATAATTTCCATCAAATCTATAACCGATTGAATCGGTTGAGATAATGTAACAACCAAGTCATCTGCAAACGCTCTTAATCTATAATCATTCTGTTTTATTTTTATTCCCTGAATTTTAGTTGATTCCCAAATTTTAATCAATAAAATCTCCAATGTTAAAACAAACAATAATGGTGACAGAGGACACCCTTGTCTTGTACCTTTTTAAATTTTAAAAGCATCTCTTAATCCCCCATTAATTATAATTTGCGCTGATTGTTGTTGATATATGGCCTTAATAGATTGCAAAAATTCATCCCCAAAGTTCATCTTTTCCACAACTTTCAATAAAAATTGCCAATTCAATTGATCAAAGGCTTTTTCAGCATCCAAGAATATCAATGCCGCAGGGACTTGGTTATTCTTATCCAAATACTCATTTAAGTTAACTAATTGTCTTACATTATATTTCATATATCTTCCAGTTATAAATCCAGACTGATCTGTATGAACCATCTGTTTCAAAACTGACATTAATCTATTTGCCAATATTTTTGCAAAAATCTTATAATCTGTATTTAAAAGCGATATAGGTCTATAATTCTTAGGCTGAGTAAGATCTTGATCCTCCTTTGGGATCAACGATATAAAAGCCCTTCACCAAGATGGAGGCACCTCTCCTCCAACCTGGATATTATTAAATAATTCCTTTAAAGGTTCTACCATCTCTGTAAGTAAAGTTTTATAATAAATTGCTGTTAAGCCATCTGTACCCGGAGACTTACCCACTTTTAACTGTTTAATTGCTGAAATAATTTCTTCAGAAGTAATTAAACAATTCATCCCTACCCTTTGTTCATGTGAGAGCATAAGAATATGCGCTTCCTGTAAATATTTATCTATATCTAAAGTTTGTACATTCTCACTAGCATATAACTTTTGATAAAAATCCAAAAAACCCTTTTTGATCAAATTTTGTTGATATGTTTCTTTACCCTTATATTCTATTTTCTCTATTGTACGTAACCTCTGTTTTTTCCTTAATTGATAAGCTAACCACCTACCAGGCTTATTTCCATTACAAAAAGTATTATGCTTCGCATATCTCAAATTAGTTGCAACCTGATCCACCATTAACATATTAAATTGCTCTTTCAACAAATTTATTGAAGTCCTTAATCTCTTATCTAATGGATTCAAAATAAAAACTTTCTCCTTCAATTTAATCTCTTCTTCCAATTCTTTACGTTTTTGCATCTGCTTACACCTATAACCATTGTTCATATGAATCAAAATCCTCCTCATATAAGCTTTACTGGCATCCCAAACCATATCAATCGGTGTTCCTTTATGCATATTCAGAACAAAAAACTCTTCCAAATAATCTTTACATTTTTCTGAAAGTACATCATATCTAAATAAATTTTCATTCAATCTCCAAGATCTTCTTATTCCATCTTCCCTAAATAATTCCATACATACAGGACTATGGTCTGATAACGTTCTAGGAAAAATCTTGACATGCTTGACCCTGGAAATAAGATCACCAGTAACGAAAAAAAGTCAATTCTAGAAAACGATTGATGCCTATCCGAAAAGAAAGTAAAATCTCTATCCTCCAAGTTCCGCTCCCACCAGATATCTCTTAGTTCCAAGTCTTCTTTCAAATCAAAAAAACTTTTAGGCAATCTAGAATAGATAGGAGAGTTTTTAGATGACCTCTTCTTGTCCTTATTTGAGTTCAAAACACCATTCCAATCACCCATCAAGATAACAGATTTATAATCCAATTGAGTTAGTCTATCATGTAAAAACTTGTAAAACTTTCCTTGCTGTTGATTGGGAGCATATAATCCAATAATGAGAATCTTCTTGCCTTGTAACAATAGTTAAATAATAACATATCTTCCCTGTGGATCAGATTCAATTAACATAGCAGATAAGTCTCTTCTAAAATAGATAACCACTCCACTCTTTTTATCTGGAGCAGATGCTATAAAATGAAGTCCCAACTGAGAATTAATCAAGTATTTTTGATCTTTTGCACAAATATGAGTTTCTTGTATGCAAACAATATCATTTTTATGTTGCTTCAAATAATGAAACACTTGCTTTCTTTTTTGTGGTGAATTTAAGCCATTAACATTCCATGTCAAAAGCTTTATCGCCATCCTCAGCGACCTGGAACCTCTGGAACGCCACCTGGAGATCCGCAGTTGGTCTCTTCAGTCGCGTCCCTCCCACCGGCTCCGTAATAACAGGGCCTTGTATCATAGGCCCAGAATCCATCTTCTGTTTCTGTTGTTCCTTTTCTCTCCGCTTATGCGCTGCACGTGTCATTCTCTGGTCTTTTGGGTCAGCCTTTAGCATCAAACTCTGTTCAGTGGGTTCAGCCAATTGTGCCTCTCCAACAAACTGTGCTGATGCACCTTCAACTTGTTGTTTATCTTCTTCCACTCTCTTAGGCAATGGAGATGGTGGTGAACCTGCTTTCAGGACATAAGTATAAAATTCTTTAGCCTTAGCAATCGTATTAAGCCTGTATCGTGTCCCTGCATGACTCACCATTATTCCAATAGGGATCTCCCATCTGAACTAAATTTGTCGATTTTTAAGTTCATCAGACAAAAAACCAAAATCCTTCCTTTTTCTCAACATCTTAGGAGGTATTTCTTTCAAAATTATAATATCTTGACCTGCAATTTGAAATTTCTGTTGATAAAAGGCATGGATAATCTCATTTCGAAGTGACCTCTTAGAGAAATAAATCACCACATCTCTAGGTAAATTCTTCTGCCTCGCAATCCAGGAATTGACCCTGAAAATTTTTTCCACCTCCCTTGATAGCTCCTTAGGATCCCATCCCAAGATGGGAGCAGTGACCTTAATCACCTCTTCCAGTAAATCCTCACGGGGGTTTTCTCTCAACCCTCTTATTCTCAGAGCAAATTCCATTTCTTTAAATTGTGAAATTATCAGCTCATCCTCAGTTTTGTCAATTTTATTTTCTGCTTTAGCAATTCTATTTTCAAGTCTGTCACTATTTTCCACAACCTCATCCACGCGGTCATCTAAATGTTCAATATCTGCAGCCAGCCCTTGAAATGCAAACAAAATGTCTTCTCTCATCTCTCTATTTTTAAGTTCAAGAAGATCAGCTACCTCTTCCTTTATTTGTAAAGTCATTTCTTGTGCCTGCAACTTCAAAGCATCCTGCAGGTCTTTAAGTGTAAGTGCTGGTGGTGGAGGAGAGGGTGGAGGGGATCTGGGTTTTATAGTAGGCTGAATGACAGGAGAAGAGATTGAGGTTTTAGAAACAACAGGAACTGCCTGCCGTCTTGAAGCCATTTTCACTTGCTACAAATCACTTTCTCTTATCACTTTCACTTTCCCTCTGCACTTCAGAGGGGAAAAAAAATAAAAATAAAATCCAAAAAAGAAAGGGAAATAAACTCTTAATAGCAATAATAATAAAAAAGAGAAAAAATTCCAGTATATTATTTAAATTTTAACAAAGTCCTCGTAATTTATTCTTTTAAAAAGAAAAAACATTTCGGCGCCATTTTTTTTCTTTCTTCAAAGTCTGATTTATAAGTGGAGAAGATTAAAGCACCTTGAGTTAAAATTCTGAATGCTTGCAACTTTACTCCTCCTGGTCAGCTCTGTCTGCTTTAAAGGCACACATAAATCACTATAATCTGCAGATGTGGATGCAGTGTCTGGCTTCGCTCCTACACGGAGCAAAGGCGTCCTGGACTCGGAGAAAGCCTCGGACTCCATGGGGGCTCTCACCCTCCGACCCCCAGATAATTCTGGGAGGTCTTGGGGAGCTCTACCACTATCTGAGAAAACTCACCTCTCTCTCTTCTCCCGAAGGGGAAGTTTATGAGCCACGGAACAGCTGATTGTCACTGTCTCCGCGGCTCCAACGAAGCCTCAGGGCGGGCAGCCAGGGGAAAGACGCCATTCGGCGCGGCGTAGCCACCGGAAGTCCCCAAGAAAGAGATTATATTAAAGGGTGGGGGAAGAGATGATATTAAAGGGGGTGGGGGAAGAGATGATATTAAAGGGGATGGCAGAAGAGATATTAAAGGGGGTGAGGGAAGAGATATTAAAGAGGGTGAGGAAAGAGATTATATTAAAGGGGGTGGGGGAAGAGATTTTAAAGGGGGTGAGGGAAGAGATGATATTAAAGGGGGTGAGGGAAGAAATGATATTAAAGGGGGTGAGGGAAGAGGATATTAAAGGGAGTGGGGGAAGAGGATATTAAAGGGGGTGGGAGAAGAGAGGATATTAAAGGGGGTGAGGGAAGAGATGATATTAAAGGGGGTGAGGGAAGAGATATTAAAGTGGTTGAGGAAAGAGATTATATTAAAGGGGGTGAGGGAAGAGATGATATTAAAGGGGGTGAGGGAAGAAATGATATTAAAGGGGGTGGGGGAAGAGAGGATATTAAAGGGGTGGGGAAGAGATATTAAAGGGTGAGGGAAGAAATGATATTAAAGGGGATGAGGGAAGAGATATTAAAGAGGGTGAGGGAAGAGATGATATTAAAGGGGGTGGGGAAAGAGATATTAAAGGGGGTGAGGGAAGAGATATTAAAGAGGGTGAGGAAAGAGATTATATTAAAGGGGGTGGGGGAAGAGATGATATTAAAGGGGGTGAGGGAAGAAATGATATTAAAGGGGGTGGGGGAAGAGATTTTAAAGGGGGTGAGGGAAGAGATGATATTAAAGGGGGTGAGGGAAGAGGATATTAAAGGGAGTGGGGGAAGAGAGGATATTAAAGGGGGTGGGGGAAGAGAGGATATTAAAGGGGGTGAGGGAAGAGGATAATAAAGGGAGTGAGGGAAGAGATTATATTAAAGGTGTAGGGGAAGAGATTAAAGGGTGTAGGGGAAGAGATTGTATTAAAGGGGGTGGGGGAAGAGGATATTAAAGGTGGTGAAGGAAGAAATGATATTAAAGGGGGTGAGGAAAGAGGATATTAAAGGGAGTGGGGGAAGAGAGGATATTAAAAGAGGGTGATGACTACTTATACTTTATCACTTTTATCACTTTATTACTTTTTTTGGTCATCATCAAGTTTTTGACACCTTGCTAGGTGACTGGTGGTATTTGAATATTGCTGTATTCTGAAAGTGGTACAATCGGTGAAAAGGTTGAAAAGCCCTGTGTTATCTGATGATGCTTCCTTAAAGTAAGTGTATGTTTTTCTGAGCTCCTGAACTAGCTGCTCAGTCTCACGAAAATACATATTTGACTAAAGGAGCCAGTGACAGCATGCCCACACCCACCCTCAAGCACCTGGTTTTACTCTGTCAGAATAAGAATACAGACTGTCCCCTTGGTTGTTTAATGTTACTTAAATATAAATAATGTGATTATGTAGTACCTGGGACATGACTGTAGATACACTTTTGTGTGTGGACAATGACAATGGGACTTCAAATGATTTATAATACACATTAGACAGATTCAGTAGAATGGAATATCTGTTGCTCAGGGTTGAACTGTTGGAGTTCTTGGTGCTTTCTGAGGTTGGTTATTACAGACATTTCATTATTAAACTAGATAACAACAATTGTAAATGAATTACCCTAACTGGTTAATGAAATGTCTGCAAATAAACAACTATGCATGGGGAGCATAAAAAACCTTCACATTAGACAGATTATATGTTGCAACAAGGATCACTCAAGATTAAAATATCATAGCCCAAAATAGTTGTGTTTGACAGGAAAAATAAGAGTGAATGATTTCAGGTAAGACACCAGTGGGGGAAAAAACTAAAACAGGTAAGTGAATTTCTGTTTCCTAGTTAAGATGTTTATTAAAGGTGGTGAGATGGATGAAAAACTATTAAATATGCCAAATGCTGAAGAGATCTGTTGCATTGAATAAAAGGTGAAAGAAGCAAAAGAGCTTTATTTAGGATTTTGTTCCTGCCTATTATTATAAGAAAATGAGAATTGGGTATGTCAGGAAAACCAGATGTAAATTGAATGGTGTGGGAATGGAGTACTTAAAAAGTATACATACTAAGAAAAGATAGGATCAAGATCATATGAGAGCTGTATGAATGTGAAAAAATGCAAAAGTGAGTTATAAGTATGAAAGAAGTACATTAAAGAGGTTTTGTCATGTAGAGAGAATGAATGAGGATGAATTACAAAACAAGTATATGAAGGAAAAGTGAATGTGTCAAGAGGAAGATTGTAAAAGTTGTTGGGTAGAATTGATGAGATCTTCAAAAAGAGACAAGTGGGAACTTTAAAAAAAATAAAGGTAATTTGTGAAACAGTTGTCATAGTTCAAATGTTTTTAGGATGGGAACAAACTAGATAAATCATAGATAACTGTTGATGGGGAATCATTTTTATTAGCAGACTATTTATAAACTAAACTGGGGTTGTTCAAGAATTGCATGAGATTATTTACAATGAGTTTATATTATAAACAAAACTCTTCCGAAGTTGCTCTTCTGATACCTGAAGGATTCTATTTTTCTTAAATATAAGGGTATTGTTTTACTGCTTCTCTGCAAGTTCTTTCTTTTGATTTCTCACTTTGTTAAAAAGGGACTTGTTTTATTAACCGTTATTATCTCCAACCTTACATGGGAAAATTGTCTTCGCTTTTAGCTAGCTAAACAAGCTTTGTGGCTATTTCTTGTGACTCCTCCCTTATGTGTCTGGTTTCCTACTTAGTTAACTGTATAAAGTATAGAGACAGGGAGTTAACAGTTGTTCTCTTCTGTTCTTTATATTCTGTCTGAGAACTATTAGCTATGTGCCTCTTTCTGGAAGTTTTTAAATCTGTCATCCATCACATAGATGTACTGTCAGGCTCTACCTCTGATGAACAGTACTTTCAAACATTCTGACAAACCTCAGCTTTCACTTTCTCTCAAATCATCTTTCATCCTCCAAAATATCAGGGGTCTTTGTACAGTTTAGGGTCTACATGAGGATGAGCTTCCATGCCTGAAACATCCTCTCGGAATGTTTTTTCTATGGTCATGGTGGAAGCAACGATAGCTTGCAAGGAAGAAAGCTACGAATAAGTTTAGCGAATGGTGGTGTTATAGATTAGGTTTAGCTATTTTTTTTTCTGATCTTCATTTCTATGATTTACTAGATTTTGCTCCTTTTCTGCACTCTGCATAACATTGCTTGTCACAAAAGAACAGCACAATGAGTATGTATTTATTAGGTGGGGGAAAGAATTAGAAGGCAGATGGTGAAGACAAAACTGACAACATCCCAGCCTACTCTGTAGTGATTAGGAAAGCTAAAAACATGATTACTTTATGACAGATTGTGTCATTCTATAGTGTACATTGTTTAATGACCAGAGCAGAGAACGGTTGCTAATTTTTGTAATGTAAACACAATTATTTTGTATAGATGCATGCTACATTTTGTACTATAAAGACCCTTTTAAAAACTCTAAATCCATTGTGATGAATTTCCCTCTCTAAATCTGAATCCCAAAGTCAATGTATGCATAAAAAATATACAATGCTTTGTGTATTGAATAAAATAAAAAGCTATTGAAGTTCACAAAAAATATTGGGTGGATAGTATCAGAGAATAATACTAACAAATGTTATATGCTAGTCTTCATATTTGTATTCTAATATTGTTTTCTTTGAAATCTCCAAGCTGTATCTTTTTTTCTTTTTACTTTCAGATATTTTATAAATATTTATTTTTTATTTATTTATGCCTTTTATCCACCACTTAATTTTTTGTGGATTCTTGGTGGTTTACTACTATTAAAATAACAATTAGTACATTATTAAACCTACACTAAAATGAATATAATAAATAATGGCATATTCCACTTGAGTTTCTGGAACTTTTTCTGAATCAGGGCCAAACGCGAAAAGTCTTATATCTCTTTGTTTTCTTCATTCTGTTTTTAAGCTTTTGATTTAGAATTTTAAATGGTTTTCCAAGATGATTTTGAATTTCTATTATGGTAATTTAGTTATTTGTGTTTGTCATGAGTAATTGCTGTTTTTCATTTGTCAGAACCTAAGAAATGTTTCAGACTGGGCTATTAAAGTAATGATTGATTGATAATCTTTATTATGATCAGTAACCAGTAAAGAGTAATCATTTAAGAGTGTTAGCATTTGTTCTCCTACAAACTGTGTCATGACTTGACATGATTAAAGTAGATATAATTCCATGACTGATGTGCTGTGGGATAAGACAGGAGAAATTTAGTAAAAAATAGTATGTTTTCTTGATCTGTAATGTATCCATCTTTTGTTTTCATATCCATGCTATACTACTATACATCCAGACTGCAGACCACAACTGTGTATGTATGGATGAGTAAATATAATTGTTTTAAATATTTATTCATAGTATTCATATATTTCCTCATGCTGTTTATAGAAGCCTGTTAATTCATAATCAACATGTTATTTTTCTCCCTTTATTGTGTGCTGGGTTTCTTTGGGGGTTTTTTTGTGTGTGTTTTTTGGATTATTGCCTCTGTGTGTCCACACTTGCAAAATATATCCAGATATGCACCTGGATACATAGATATATACATACATATACACACACACATACATATATATATATATAATGAGTGCTGCTTCAAAATACATTCTTGAATATATTTCAAAAAATCCATGGAACTTTTAAATAGGGTAGAATCAGCTTCCTATTAAAAAAAATAGGACTCCATATTAATTAGTCTAAATTGCACTTATATCTTATATGAACTTTGGATAAGACAAATAATGTGTATATGCATGCAGGTTTTTATTTTATCATGCATATGTACACGCATGTGCATTTTATAATGTATATGTGTACACATACAAATATGTATATGACAAAAAATAACACTGCAAGTTGTACATCTGTACCTTGTATCTCTCTCTCATTTTTTTTTTACTTTTCTTCTTTTTGTTACTAAAATAGAAACCAGGGATGGATCTTGCAGATACTTACATTATGTTTGTTCGTCAAAATCAAGATATACTTCGAGATAAAGTCAATGAAGAAATGTACATAGAAAAAATATTTGATGTAAGTAACTGTCTCAATGAGAAATAGTACTTCATAGAGTTGAATATTATAAACACATGCCTTCTATTGTTTACTTTTATAGTTTAGGAATCACAATGTTTACAAACCACTCTTGATTTTGGATTTCAAAAATACTTTCTCTGGGAAATGAAATAACTGAAAAATATTACTATGTCTTCGTTGCCTTTTTGTAAAAATGAAGTGCTAGAAAGCTTGTGATTTGTGAGAATCTTTTAGATTTATGTTCACACAATACATCACTGAGATGCAAGTCAATTCTGCTTCAGCAGTAGTTTCATCCTACTATTAAGTGGCCAGTTCAACACGTCTAATGGCCATTTATGAGGTAAGTAGAGAGACCATAATCTTCATAGTAGCTGAAATATCTCTTCAGCTGTATGGGTCATTCTCTTTCCATTCTTGATTATATCTTCATCCCTACCACACTCATAATTCTATCATTTTTTTTCCATAATGCTATTGTGTTTCCTTTGTTACTAACATCACAAAACCATCTACTTTTGGAGCAAAAGGTTCCAATCTCAGGTACTTCACACAGCTGAAATACTATAGCATTGCCTTTTTCTCCTCAGCTTAAGAGAGTTGGGAAACAAATGATCTCTTGACAAAGATTGCCATTTTTCTATTGTATGTACTGTGAGAAGAAATTAAATTGTTAAGCGGAATAAAAGAAATACCATATTCATATACAAGGAAATGTTAAACTCCCTTATATGTTTAGATTGAAGTTAAACAGATGGATCCTTTCTGGATATACATCTGCTCTATAATGATGTATTCAATAACGTAACCCAGCACTTCATATTACATTCTTTCACTATAAAGACAAGTTGTCCATATATTTACTTTTGGCCACCTCATAATACAAGAATTTTAAAACAGAAAAATTCTCGCTGTTCCTCAAGGTTGTTTTTTTTTTCCCTTCTCTGAAGAGGTAGGGTGGGAACAATAGCAATTTTTCCAAATCAACTCAAATGAGAATTCTAAAAACAAAACAGGAGAAATTTTCAGCAATAATATCAGTTTTGACTATTTCCAAACTCAATTGCTATAGATTCTTTATTTTCCTTTCACTCTCCTTTGGCTACTGAACAACTTGGTATGATTTCCTTGAAAATACTTTTGATATGAGAGAGAGATTGTAGTGTTGCAGATATTAGTGTCAGGCTTCACACAGTAGACAGAACCAATTAGACAAGCTTTCAGAGATCAGGAATTTATAATGCATAATTATGTAAGAGATGTTAGAGAATTCTAGTGACTGCTTTGTCTCAAGAGCACTACGGTATTCTATTCCAGCCATTTGGATCTACTTTCTCTTCCTCTCATTCTCGCTTTCAGAACTTTATTTCAGTCATTGACCAATAAAAATACAATCAATAAAATGTTCCTATTTGTGATTTTTTTCCTGCAATGGTCAGATTTGCTAGCCCGTTGTTTCTCTCTGGGCAATCTAACTCTCATAATCTGCTGCATCTATTTTCCTTGTGAAACCCACTTTCTGCCGTTTCCCACAGTTGATTCCAGTATAATTCTGAATACTTTTTTTTGTCATGAAAGGTATTTATTTACATTCAATCTCCATGGCATTTCAAAATGCTTTTCTAGCAGTTTCGTTTAATTATGCAAGTTTTCTGCAAATGTTTTCATAACAGCAATTCACAGCCCTTGCTGTGACACTTCACTCATGTCAGTTGTGCAAGGTCTCACCACACAAGATTCTCTGCCATGGATATGTCATGTCAGTGTTTGTTGTTTCTTATCTTGGCTGACTGAAATAAATCTTGTTCAAGCTCCCTCTTTTACAGACATTTGCTAGCAGATCTAGAAGAAAAGTATCATCTGGTATAATAAGCTAAGTGTTACTATGTGTGAAAAATTATTTATATATTTATTTTGCAAGAGCTTTGATTTCTTGCAAGGGGAGAAAATTCATTCATTCATCTGGCATTTTTACAAAGTATTAAGAGCCATATTTCCAACTTTGCATTAGTTTTTGTGGATAGACAAGCATATGGTCCACTTTGAAGGTGTTTTTTTTATTTCCCACAGCTTACTTTGCTGTTTTTTAAATGTTTAAAACTTCTGGGTAACAATCACTATTCACTCTTCTGGCAATAGAGAGCATTTGGAGAGACTCAATGCTTTTGCAGGATTTTTTAAATTCAGAACTACAGATGAACAGTTAAGCTACATTTATTTTGTTGTGCCTGTGGTATTTTATAATGCTGTACAGTATTTTTGTTGTTAATTATTCCTATGAATTTGCAAAGTACAAGAAGAATGAAACATCTGAATACTGCCTCTGCTCTTATCTATCATTGAATTACTTGTAGTCTTAATATACTCCATGTTTTTTAAACCATAATTGTGTAGGAATTGGAATTGGAATTGTTCCTAGAGTAAGTTACTAATTACTAGAGATGACAATATTATTACTATTCCTGGTTTATCTCGGGCAATGAAGAGGGAGACGATGGCTTCAGCTCAAACATTTATTGACTCAGCCCGGACGGGGCAAAACTGTACAACCAGCCTTTATATAGGCAACTGTCAAACAGGTTAACAAATCAGGGACCGGTGTTTTCCCGCCGAGGGGCCATGCCCAATAATCAGCTGGCAGCTTTGACATTTCCCCAGTGATAGCGCATGCGACGCTGAGCTGGGGAATCCTGTCAGCTGGCTGCTGTTTCAGCTGGGAACCCGGGTAAACCTAGCCGGCGTTTTGACAGCTAGCGGCTGTCAGTGGCTGATGTGTCTGCGCGTGCGCGACTTTGACAGCTCGCGGCTGCTGCCGCTTTGACAGCTCGCGGCTGCCGCTGTTTTGACAGCACGTGGCTGTTACTGCGCATGCGTGGCTTTTTTGACAGCTGTCAGAATGGCCACGTGGAGCGGCCTTTGACAGCTGTCATTCTTGTGGGGGATACATTACAATTCCCCAACCTTATCACTTCTGAAATTATATTCAGGTGTTGCTTTATACTGTACATAGTAAATTCAATTGGTTGTTTCAAGACTACATCCAATTTTCACATTTTGATTACAAGACAACTTCTATACATGATAAAGTCAAGTAACAAATAGCACTTGTGCAATATAAATTACTCACTCTTTTCATATAACATTCTGAACTCTGTTTTAGGATCAAGGCTTAGGGGAACTTTCAAAAATTCAACTCACTGCTTTCCTGCCCTTTTCTGGCAAAGTTATGAGCAAATAAACAATTTTGCTTTTATAATTTATGCAGTGTATGTCCCTCAGTATATCAAAAGTCAGGAAAAGTTTAATCTGGATCTAGTCAGGCTCACTCCAGTGGCACCAATTAGCTGGTTGATCAAGAATAATTGTATCAACACCAAAGCTATCTGGGTTTAAACAATAGCTTAATTTTATATCTCCTTATGACAGATACCTATGGCAAATTACTGTTCATTTATTTTGATTTAATGTATTCTGGTAGGGTACAAGATTTGATAAATTGACCTTAGGAATATTTCCAGCACTCTGAGTAATTTAATTTTCTAGGTTATTGTATTTTTAAGCTTGGCAAAATTCTAAAAATTCCTGAGTATGCAGAGGAAAAAAAACTACTTAACAATTTCACCTTTAAAATTGCCAGTCCCCTGGTTTTTTTACTCATCTCACCTGGAAAATTCAACCATTTTGGGAAGTCCAAATAAAGCTGACTATTTATAGGTTTGGGATTTTATGCACTCAGACTGCACCTGCAACTACAGTGTCAAGATATGTGTTGTATAGTATTACTTAAAGGATTTATGTAAATAAATAGTAATTGAGCTATTCAGTGCAAAGAATTAGACCAATGAAGCTCAAACAATCTATAATTACATACTTATTTGCTTAAACATAGGTTTGATGCAAATTGTATATTTGCTCATTTTTGGTGTGTCCATGAACAGAATGTGTAGAAATGTTCTCAGCTGAGCTTTGCTAGGCAAGATAGCAGACATGGGTAAAGATTAGCTCCCTTGCTCAATCTTCCAATGGCTCTAAAATTGTGTTTCATTCCGCTCTATTTTTAATATATATCTGATCCTAGATTTAAAGAAAGATCTATCACATACTCTTTCTGTCAGTGTCAGATGATTCATATATAAATGTTCAGCAGTTTTTAGGGGGAATCACAGTAGTGCTAAATCAAATAGTTAGCATATATAAATGAGCTTTTCTAAAGGAAGTACTCAGTTTTCATTACATTTTACAAGACTACAAAAAGTAGTGTGTATGAATGAGCTACCACAAAGAGAAGTTTTTATTAACTGAAGTCTTCTTTCTAAAGAAATCAGTTCACATGCTGTTGTGAAAAACCATGTCCACTCCATGTTATATGAGGCTGATAACTGGGTTAATGGTGAGAGGAAGGGATGAAGACATCATCCTGTAATCTTTGTGTTGAGTCACAATATCTGACAGTGATTTTTGCCTGGACAGCAACAATGGTTCCAAATCTGAATAAGACCCTGAAAACTCTAGGGCTGTCATGGCTAAGCAACTAAGAGACTTACTGGGACTGTAAACTTTATGCTATTTTCAATCCATTGGGTAATGGCTTCTGTCCTCATTGTCCTGTGCACATGAAGTGAATGGATTGGGAGTTGGGAGCTCTTACTGATGAATTACCAGTGGTTTTTTTTCATTCTTAAGCATTAAAAGCAGTTTGTTTTTAATCATGCATGAAAATGAAAGAGGAAACTCACATTCTGATATATTAAAATAAAAATATGAAAAATCTTTTTTGTGGGAGCCTGAAAAATAATTCATTCTTTAGAGCAGGTGTCAAACTGCCGGCCTGTAGGCCGGATGCGTCATGTGGAAGCCGTGCCCACCCCATTGCCGGCAATGGCAAAACTGTCTTGATACATTGCGTGATGTCACATGATGTCACGAGTTTGACATGTCTGCTTTAGGGGGTGGTTGAATGAAAATAAACTAAAGTATTTTAAAATAATGGTTCATCAGTGTTTCAGAATTAACTCACACTTGTCACCCTTTGAGCCATTATATCTCATGTGAGAAGAAACCTCTAAAGGTAGCTTTCAGCCTTTCAAACCGAAGACAGAGAAGCTTTTCCTTGTCATATTTTAATATTGTTTCAACATATTTTCCATATTGTTTCAAAAGGTACCTTGTTGAAAAGTTTAGTGCATGTGACTAACTTGGTCAAGTCTGAATTACTGGGTGCTCCACTAACATTCTTTTCCATATTTCTCTCATATAACAGATCTTTGTTTATTTAATGAGATTTTTTTAATGTATTAATAGATAGATACTTTTGCTTTTTGTTCTGTAAATCCTAACTGTGAATATTTCCCAGCTCAAATACAATGAAGAGGTTTGGAGGTAGTTCAGACATAGTTTCCTTGATTATGATTGAATGAGTTTAAAGGCAGTGGTGGGATTCAAATATGTGAACAACCAGTTCTCTATGTGGATGCTGCTTCTGGAAGTCCATTCTGGGCCTGGGCAACAAAAAAATTGCTACCAGTTCTCCCAAACTGGTGCAAACTGGCTGAATCCCACCACTGTTTAAAGGGTCTTTTCTAAATTAAAAACAAATTTTAAAATGTCTATGAGTGTGAAGATAGATGGGTAAAATGGCACCTTGGCATAAGGAAGGAAGAGCAGGTTTTGCCTTTTTTTATGATGTGATAGAATTGCTTATCTCCTCCATTTTTAGTAATAGATTTTTCACTGTGATTAATATGAGAGCGTCTCTTGTCTATTTGAGTTAGAAACAGGAAGGGTAGCCTGCATCCTTAGCTATTGTTCCACCTGCACAGGGGCAACATCTTTGTCGTGAGCTTGAGCATCATGGAATGTCTAGGAACAGGTGCTGGAGATGCAAAGCTCAAAGAAATTGAAGTGCTTGAGTGTGTCTGTGAGCTCTAATAGAGGTAATCTTCTCTTTCACTCCATGTATTCCTCCATAAACACTTCTTCCCTCCATTCTTTTTTTTTCTTCCAGGCACACCATACTGAACCAAAAAACGATCATAGGGAAGCAAAAAGTTACAAAGGCTTCACCATCAATATCTCTCTGAGGCAAAAAAAAAATCCCTCTTCCTTAAAACTATAATAGTCTTATTACCATAGAAGCTTTTTTTGGAAGAATATTTTTGAACTTAGATGAAGTCAGATTGCAAAACCAGTAATGTCTATCATACTGAAGAACTTACTCTTTTGTCTTTTGCCAAGGTATAATTTCTTCAATCATGAGAATTGAGTTAGAATTAATTTGTGACTTTAATCATGATCATATCATATCTGGGGAAAAAAGATTGAGGCCATTTTGGTCTTCGGGGTTGGGGCTGGATGGGGGAGCTTTCCCCCAAGATCCTTAAATATTTTTTTACAGATGTTTGCATGTACTTCAGTTTTTCAGTAACATAGGTCCTATTCCTTTGATTCTGAACTTTATCTTATTTAGGTTTTGTGAGATTAAATGAGATTGAAATTTTTGTTCCAGTCTCTTTTTTTCTTCCTCTGTATCCAACTACCTGGTTTACTAACTTTTAAACTCACATGCATGTGGGCCAATTTCCATAAGAATACATTTGCTTTTACACCCAGTTCAAGTTATTACTAGATCTACTAATTTGAATCCAAATATCAGCTGCAGCTTCTTCCTTCTTCCTTAAAAAATGCTCTTGATAGTTTGGTGTCAATTCTGGTATCCAGCTTTGAAGTCCTTTACATCATGGATATTGGACTGGAATTAGTAGTGGTTTTTATGAGCTAACTCTAAACATTGTGGTTGTCAAATTGTATTAATCAGTTGTTTTTGCCTCCCTCATGATACAGGGTTTAGAATTTTATATTATATTTATAGACTGCCCTGATATCTCCAGAGATGAAGAGCAGTTCACAGTTTTAATCAATAAACATTGCTATCATTGGCCTATAATTCCTAAGATTAACTACATCTGTGCTTCATCTATTTCTAAAATAACACCATCACTGCAACTTTATCTCATATTCTTTTGTACTAAGTGATTTTTGGTTAGGGTTGTTTTAGAAAGCTCTTTCAATAGGTGAATAAGCACGCATTCACATTTCTGTTGGAAATGTTTATAATGCACTAAATTCTATCTGTTCTAGTAGAGTTATAATTGGCTTTACGCTTATTAAATGAGATGCTAAAGTATCTGACTTTAAAAAAAATAACATTAGCTGTTGTTAACCTGGTCATATGTCAGAGGTGAATATTGCTCATTAAAAATATTATTTCTGTGGAAAACATGCTTTCTGATACATATACATGCTTTTTTCCTGAAATAATGCTTCTGAGCATTTCTTCAGGTTGCATATCAGTCTGACATATTGTCATTTCTACAATAAATAGGAAGAGCAAGGTGTGTTTTGAAAAGGAAGCAGAGTTTCAAGCTGAGAGTGTTACTTATTACAGAGTGGGCTGTGTAGTCTTAAGTGGCAAATTTCTTTTAGAGTTTTTTTAAATTTGTTAGCATTCTTGTGGTCCATCATTTTGTATTTAATTTGTAAATTAAGAGCTTAAACTTAGAGATAATTGAAGAGTTATAACAGTCATAATCAAATATATGAAGAATTATCAAGAAGATGGAGCATTCAGTAAGTAAAAACTGCATGAATGCAAATTTGGACCAATATTAGGGTTAAGGCAATCTAATAGCAAGTGTCTAAAATTTCTTTGATATATTGTGCCTTTTACTTATTAGGCTGATAGATTCAGTATGTAATAACGCTGCAATTAAAGTTTTCATAAAACTAAAGCAGTCTTATTGTTAAGCAATTATAAGTAAACAACCCTGCTTAAAAATGTAGTGAAATTGTACTGGGTCAAAGTGAAACCATATGATCTAACGTTCTTTGTATTTGGTATCAATTATGAGCTTCTGGGTATCTATCAGAAACTGGCTGGTGATATTTTATTGGGTAAGTGTGTAAATTTGTTTCTGTGTGTAACACATATGCTCCTACTTTTATTTTACTTCAGAATATTTTTCATCTTTTCTTTTTGTCATAACTTCTTTTGTTTTAATTCTGTATTTTTACTCTTTGTTTTGCAAATATTTACATTTTGCAGTGAGCTAAGTGTTAAGTTATCATAAATTATTAATTTCTGGTGGTTTCCTTATAATACAAATAGTGAAAGTAGACCACATTGCAATCTTTGAAATTATGGCTTAGTTTGAACATTGCATGGATTAAAATGTATCCAGATTCAGATGAAGCATGTGATACGAGCGCTCTAGAATTATCCGTGATAAATCCCAAACCAGCTTAGAATGAATAGATTTAAATGGAGCTGTGGTCAGGATCCAGAGAAGCCCACATCCAAAAACAGACCCCAAAGCAATGTGGATGACAATGATGCAGCAACTGTGTCCGATTGAGGGGTGGGGAGGAGAGAGAGAAATGCAACTGAACAAATTTCTTCCTGAGGAAGACAGTAACAGAATACAATAAATAATTAGAATATTTAACCTCAAGGATAACTCTTGTGATCAGATGACAATTGGTCACCAAAATGATGAGGAGTTCATGGGATAGGATTTCTTTGGCAATGATTGGATAGTGCAATGCCTTCCAGGGAAACTGAGGCAAGATACATGTAAGTTACAGTAAAATTAAAAGCTTAAAGGATAGATGTAAAAAGCAAATGTGCAGTGAGAAATGCCTATGGCAGAGAAGTATTAAAGGTTTCAAGCTGGCTTGGGAGACTATCCAAGTACTGTAACTACTGCCAGAAAAAATAGACAGAAGAAAGGCAAGGTTACAGAAAGAAGACAGAAGAAAGGCAAGGTTACAGAAAGAAAGGCAAGAAGAAAGTAAGCCTGTTTTAGGTGCAGAACCATCCCATTTCCTCTTTGTCTAAAGTTCCTGTGGTGGAAGATGCTTCAACCACTCTGTCAATTAAAGTAGAGGTTCTCATAGTGAGAGTTATAAGCAAATTTGAGAGACAATGTAAATTGTCTTTACAAAGACAGGCGAGAGACCGTAGGCAAGGTTAACTCGTTTATTAGGTTCAGCTCCCGGCAGCTGACTGTCAAAACAATCCGGGTTTATATAGGGAACTGTCAAACAGCGTAGCCAATCAGGTAGCGGTATTTCCCCGCCGTTCGGAGAACGGCCAATCAACTAACAGTACTCTGACAGCTCTGCGGCTGTCAGGGAATTCCTCTCAGCTGAGCGCTTAGCTCAGCTCGGAGGACCGGGTTGAAGACTTCCAGATTTGACAGTTCCGAGAACTGTCAAATCTGGCGCGTGCGCGTTGGCCCCCGGCAGCCCTTTTGACAGCTGTCAACGGGAATGGCGGCCGGCTGGGCGGTGCGCGTGCGTCGTTGCTTCGGGCGGCCATTTGACAGCTGTCAACTGTCAAATGTCGGCCGGCTCGGCTTTTTACTTGCGGCTTGGGAACTACTGGTTCCCAGATATGATTCACCCCCTTTCCCCCCCCCTGAACAGGTATGTTATGCATAACAACAGTTGAACATTTTAAAACAGTATGGTTAACAGGTTCTTTAACAGATGGTGGGTTTCCCTTCCATTCAAAGTCCGCGAGGTATGCGGGGGGGTTTCTGGCTCGGCTGGACCGTCGGGGACAGGGGGTGCTCCCTTCGGATTGCGTGGCTGGAGGGGTTGTTTCTAGGTGGGGCTCAGCAGATGGTTGTGGGTCCTGGGGGAGGAATTCATCGGGTCCGGGGGTGTCGGCTGGCGTAGGCTCGCCCAGAGTTGGTTGCAGAGAGGGGTTTGGTAGTGACCTGGGTCGGAGCTGATCCGTGTGTCTGCGTTGTATGAGTCCTGTCCCAGTGTCCACTGTGTATGATAATGGTCCAGTTTGGTCCAGGATAACCCCCTGAACCCACTTATCCCTTCCCCCATAATCTCGGGACCAAACGTTTTGTCCTTTGGAGAATGTTTTTGGCTGGGAGTTTGGTGTCATTTCGGCTGCCAGTCTGTCGGGGTGGAGTCTGTCGAGCCGTGTCACCAGGCGGCGGCCCCATCGAAGTTCGGCCGGGCTCTTGCCGGTGGTTGTGCAGGGAGTAGAATGGTGGGCTAAGAGAAATTGTGACAAGCGTCGGTGCCAGTTTCCTGTGATGATTCTTTTGAGGGCGTCTTTGGTGGTCCTCACCATAACCTCTGCAAGGCCGTTGGACGATGGGTGGAAGGGAGCCGATGTTGAATGCCTAATACAATTTCTCCTCGTGAAGATCTGAAAGTCATGAGAAGTAAATTGAGGGCCATTGTCTGAAATAATGACGTCGGGGAGACCGTGTGTTGCGAAGATTCCCCTGAGGGCTTGAATGGTTGCGGCAGACGTTGTGCTGTGAACCGGGAGAACCTCCAGCCATTTGGAATAACTATCTACAACTATGAGGAAGACCTGTCCTTGGAAGGGCCCGGCATAATCAATGTGGATGCGGGACCAGGGGTTTTTTGTGAGTTCCCATTTATGAATTGGGGCTCTGGGTTGGAGTGGGCGGGATTCTTGGCATAGGTAGCAGCCAGCAATGTACTTTTCTATGTCTTGGTCAATTCCTGGCCACCAGACGTAGCTGCGGGCCAAAGCTTTTGTTTTTACGATGCCAGGGTGGCCCTCATGTAAGGTGTCCAGTACTTTTGGCCTATGTTTGGTGGGCACGATTACCCTGCACCCCCAGAGTAAACATCCTAAGTGAGACGTCAGTTCATTTTGCCTGGAGAAATATGGCTGAAACTCTGTGTCTGGGCAAGAGGTCTGCCAGCCTGTGTGTACCCATGCTAGCACTCTGCTAAGTGTTTTGTCTGACGAAGTTGCAGTAGCGATATCTTTTGCTGTCAGCGGGCATTCTGGGAGCTCCTGAATAGCTAAGATGTTGCCTGCTGGGGCTGGGTCAGGCTCTGTGTGGGGTAGGGGTAATCTGCTGAGGCCGTCAGCGTGACACATTTGGTGTCCTGGCTTATATATTAATTGGTAGGAGTATGCTGTGAGGAATGTTGTCCAGCGCAACATCCTGGGAGATAAGATTTGGGGGGTCTGACGGTCCCAAGTGAAAAGCCCTAACAATGGTTTGTGATCTGTGTAAATCACGAAAGGGCGACCGTAAAGGTAATCATGAAATTTTTTAATTCCTGCCACAATTGCCAGGGCTTCTTTATCTATTTGGGCATAGTTTCTTTCCGTTTTGGAAAGAGTTCTGGAATAATATGCCACTGGGGATTGGGTGCCATCGTTGTCTAAATGGCTTAAAACTGCTCCGATCCCATATGGGGATGCATCGCAGGCTATGCATAGGGGTTTGTCCTCCTGGTAGTGGGAAATAGTTGCGTTGCTGGAAAGCATTTGTTTAAGTGACCTGAAACTGTTTTCGTGGGCTGTAGTCCAATGCCAGGCTGCCCCTTTATCGAGCAGTCTGTGGAGGGGTTCTGCGATAGTTGCCTTTCCTGGTAGGAAGGCGTGATAAAAATTTAAAAGTCCAAGGAAGGCTTGGAGCTCGTTTTTATTTTTTGGGGTAGGGGCGGCCTTGATAGCAAGGATTTTTGAGTTTGTGGGGTGAATTCCTTGCGAGTCGATCTTGTAGCCTAAAAAATCTGCTGACGGGACGCCTATAGAACATTTTTCACGTTTTAGTTTGAGCCCTGCTTTTCTAAATCTTAATAGTACTTCCTGTAGTCTGTCCGCTAAGTTGTTTTCCGATTCCCCAGCGATGAGTATGTCATCGAAATAGGGGCAGACACCTGGGATTCCTTTTAAGGTTTTCTCCATGACCTCCTGGAAAATGCCAGGGGCCACAGAGATGCCGAATTGGAGGCGGTTTACTTTGAAAGCGCCACGGTGAGTGACGATGGTTTGTGCTTCAGCTGTTTCCCGGGTGACCGGTAGCTGAAGAAAGGCATGCGCTAGGTCAAGTTTGGCGAATATTGAGCCGGACCCTATTTCTGACAGCACGTCCCTGACAGCAGGCACTGGGTATGCGTGGGGATTTAATGCGCGGTTGACTGTTGCTTTATAGTCCGTGCATATTCTCACGTCACCGTTTGGTTTAACTGGTGTCACTATGGGGGTTTCCCAGGTTCCCCCGTCTGTTGGTTCTAGGACCCCCAGGCTGACTAGATGGTCTAATTCTGCTTCAATTTTTTGTTTTAGGGCAAAGGGGACCCTTCTTGCCTTGATGCGGATGGGACCTACCTCAGGTTTTAATTTGAGGTCTATAGGGGGACCTGTATATTTGCCAAGCGTTCCGTCGAAAACGTCCGCGAACGCCTGGCAGACCTGCTTTAATGTTCGGGATTGTATGCGGTTGGTGCCCTCCAGGTGGATGCCTAGAGCCTCGAACCAGTCTAACCCGATGAGGGTGGTCCTGGGAGCCTCAGTGATTTGGATTGTTAATTGCCCTTGGAATTTTTTGTATTCTACCCTTACTTGTGCCTGTCCCTTTAAGTGGATGGCGGCCCCCTGGAAGTCTGCAAGGAGTATTTTGGAGGGCTGCAGGGGGATACGGCGTCTGATTTTAAATCCAATCTTTTTGAGAGTGTCCCAGGACATTATTGAAACAGAGGAGCCGGAGGCGACCTCCATTTCACAGGGCACTCCTTGAATTTTGACCCAGATCTTAATTTTGGGCTGTAAATGGTGGATGGGCGAAATTTTTTGTTGGGCCCGAATGGACAATACTGAGGGCTGGGGAATTTCCCTGGCAGAAAGGGGAACCCTGGTCCTACCTGCCGGAATCTCCTCAAGCTCGTGGAGGGTTTCCCGGTTCGAGCTGCGACACGCGGAGTGAATGTGCCCGGTCTTCCCGCATCCGTGACACCTGGCATTTCTGAAACGACATGTGGTTCTGGCGTGCGCCCCGCCGCAGCTGGCACACTTAGGTTTTTGGCCTGCGGAGGTGGGTCTTGGGCCGGGGGCGGCTGGCCTGAATGGCCTGCGGTTCTTTCCGGGGTCGGTGCCCATTTTGCTGAAACGGGACATGATGTCGTCGACGCCGGTGAGGGTTTCGGGCTGCTCGTCGTCCGGTTCCCCGGCGTAGTGGACTGACCCGGCCGGGCTGCTTCTGAACGTCGGGGAGCCTTCACGGTGGCTATCTTCGTAGGCCATGATCTCTAATGTGAGTTGGGCGAAGTCTAACGTGGGTCTGGCTACCAATTTCCGCTGGAGCCGCTCGTTGGAGAGACCGACGATGACCTGATCTCTGATACGGTCTTCCAGGTCGGGAAATTGGCACCTGCGGGCAGCGTGACGTACCCCAGCGATGAAGGCTGTGGTCGTTTCGCCCGGTTGCTGTCGGCGGCGGGCGAAATGGAGGTGCCAGTACAGCTCGGACCGCCGGGGCATGAAGTGCTTGCTGAGGCGGTCGGTTAGTACGGCGTAAGGGACGGTCGCGATGGGGTCTGGGCTGCAGAGCCCTACGGCGATGTCATAGACGGCAGGCCCGCTGAGACACAGGAGGGCGGCAGCCTTGTGGCGATCCTCCGTTATCTTGTTAACTACGAGGTAGCCTTCGACTTGTCCCCAGTGCGATTCCCATCCCTCGGGATGGCGGACGTCGAATTCTCTGACGTGGCCTAAATTTGCCATGGTCTGGATCCACGGTGCTGTTCAAACTGCCGAAGGGTTCCTTTGCCCTCGATGTGGCTTCAGCAGTGACTTTCAGCGAGAGGGATCGGAACTCCTTTGCGGAGGCTAACTCAGCAGGCAGCTCTGTGGCACCGGAATCCCATCCTCGTTGCCAGGTAAATTGTCTTTACAAAGACAGGCGAGAGACCGTAGGCAAGGTTAACTCGTTTATTAGCTTCAGCTCCCGGCAGCTGACTGTCAAAACAATCCGGGTTTATATAGGGAACTGTCAAACAGCGTAGCCAATCAGGTAGCGGTATTTCCCCGCCGTTCGGAGAACGGCCAATCAACTAACAGTACTCTGACAGCTCTGCGGCTGTCAGGGAATTCCTCTCAGCTGAGCGCTTAGCTCAGCTCGGAGGACCGGGTTGAAGACTTCCAGATTTGACAGTTCCGAGAACTGTCAAATCTGGCGCGTGCGCGTTGGCCCCCGGCAGCCCTTTTGACAGCTGTCAACGGGAATGGCGGCCGGCTGGGCGGTGCGCGTGCGTCGTTGCTTCAGGCGGCCATTTGACAGCTGTCAACTGTCAAATGTCGGCCGGCTCGGCTTTTTACTTGCGGCTTGGGAACTACTGGTTCCCAGATATGATTCAAAATGCATTTGCTCCTACTCGTCTTAATACAAGCTTTTCTCAAGCTGTTGGCATCGGAGCAGACTGTATGTAGAACAGGGGGCTGGGATCTCCTTCCAAAGCCTTTACATGTCAGCAGTACATCTTACCTACTTATCATTACTATCTAACCAGCCAGCATCAAGGTGCTTGCATCTGCCCCATCTCCCAAGGGCACCTGTTCTTATTCTTTCTGGGATACAGCACACATATTCTGACCCTGAGCCTGCCTGTCCACTCTGGACTGCCTAAACCCTGCACCTCTTCTGTTTCTTGCAATAGGATAATGTTTCCCTGTAACATGATACTGAAAAGTGTTTTAGGTCAGGTATGTTGAGAGGCTGTGTGATATGGGGGGGTTGAGAATTTGCAGGTACAACTTTACTATCATTAATTAAAATGATAAAACACCATATTCTAGGTCAAAACCAATGAGTCTGCTAGCATGGGTCAATTCCCTACAGTTGTATACTTCTTCAATAAAAGTGTTTTCTTGAAATGCTTGATGTACCACTCAAAATGTTTCCATACTATAAAAGGTAAAGGTAAAGGTTCCCCCGCACATGCGTGCTAGTCGTTTCCGAATCTAGGGGACGGTGCTCATCTCCGTTTCAAAGCCGAAGAGCCAGCGCTTGTCCGAGGACATCTCCATGGTCATGTGGCCAGCATGACTAGACACCAAAGGCGCACAGAACGCTGTTACCTTCCCACCGTAGTGGTCCCTATTTTTCTACTTGCATTTTTACGTGCTTTCGAACTGCTAGGTTGGCAGAAGCTGGGACGAGTAACAGGCGCTCACTCTGTTACACAGCACTCGGGATTCGACCCGCCAAACTGGCGACCTTCTGATCGACAAGCTCAGCGTCCTAACCCACTGAGCCACCGCGTCCCTTTTCCATACTATATATGACCACAATTGATGCAAATTTGACATTTAACTGCAGAATCCAAAAATCAATAGATGCTTTCTTAAAAGTATATTACTTCTGGAATATTATACTAGAGAGAACCCCATAGTCGAGAGATTTTCTCAATGCCTTTATTTTCAATCCTAAAGCATGAATAGTAAAATCAGTAGGATGTTCTCTTTTAGGAGCAGTACTTAGGAGGGAGCAAATAGTAAGTAATTCTTCTGTAAATCCAGGACTCTATTCTTAAGGATTTTCTAGATAACACCAGCCTACTGTTTAATGTTTGGAAAGACTTTCATAAAGTGGCATCTCTCACTGACCTTCCTGCATCATCAACTCTTGAGGACTGATTAAGCATTCCTACCTAGAGGAAATGCATTAATCTAGCATTGAGGTTACACAAGTGTGAAAGCAGTCATTAGGTGCGCTCTCAGATGGAGGTCTCCTGGAAGTACCAATCAAGGGGTATTGTGCAAGCTTTTTTCCCCCCCTTGAGCTGCTTTTTCTCTGAACTTTTCTGGCAGGGACGAGTTCAAAGTTAAAGACAATGTTTTCAGTAGAGTTTTTAAAAAGTCCATGAACAAGGTAGAATCTGGAAGCAATTGAGATTGAAATCTGTGGGGGGGAAATAGAAACACTACTTTAAAAAACAATTAGCTCAGGGCTGCTCATCTATGGACTATAATTAGCTTTTCAAGAGTAACTGGTTTTCACAGGGTACTGTGCAGCTCCATCAGTAAATACTAGAAGCAACCATACAGATGTGGGATAGTACATTTTTTTTCTAATGTTTGGAGGTTGGTTAAAAAAAAACCTCAATCCAAAGTTTTCTGAACTGGACTAATGTTTAGGAAGGACGGAATTAAAAAGTGCCCTCTAATACTTTGGGGAGACTTAAGGCCTCATTATGCACTTTAAAATTCCTCATAACAGCCCGAAAATGTTTCCCTTGCCATTCCAGTGATATATTAAGATCTCAGGATACGCTTCTTCCAATCCTCATTTAAAATGTAACTCTTAGATAATTGGAATGAGATGAAGCAGGATTTCTTAGGGTTTACAAGCACAGTAGTAATAGTAGCAAAAACACTTCAAGTCTGCACATTAGTGTGATTTAAAAAATGCAACAGATTGCTATGATCTTCTCTTCCCATTGAATGTCTTTGCTTGCTATCTCAGTTTACTCTTGGTGAGTAACTCAAAGGCATTTGCTCTTGTTTGTTATGTTTTTATATTAGAGGCCTTTCAAATAGTCTTCTGAAAAGTAGGACACATGATCACCCTAATGCAGTATCTTCTCACTTTAAATACTATCTTGTAATTGATCTGGACTCAGTGAAAATGAAAAAAGACTTGGATATTAACATATTAACAGTATGTTATCTAACAAATTCATATTTCAAACAGAAGTGTAGGTAAGACTGCATTGTGGCTTAGAAACATTTGGAATTACTTTTTTTAGATTAAAGCAACAAATGCATATAATTTGCTATTTTTGCAGATTTTAAAACCATATTTAAGTCCTTCAATATTGTTTTCAAGTTAAAGGCTTTATACATGAGACTTCCTAGTGAAAGTACATTTCATTTCACAGAACTTTGTTTTAATGTTACAGAGTCTGCAATATTCATTCTCAGCCATGAATGTTAAAATATGTATTACTTTTCTATAGTATCCATTCTTCAAAAGTCCTATTAAATTTGAAGCAATTTAAAGTTACTAATCATATTATGGAGAACTGCAGAATGATTTTAAATATTCAGTGCTAAAGTTTTGAACATTATATTGAAAACATGTATCATAGTATCCATATGCCTTTTTCGGCATTTGTTGAATGATAGAAGAGTAGCTGTTGTCAGTTGACTTTTTATTGATCAGTTTGAAGTATGTCTAACAAATAATTCACATTTAGTGAAAAGGTTTGGAGAGTTTTTTGTTTCTTGTTTTTTTCTCTCTCTGAAAATGTAAATATCGGTGTTCAAAATTGCTCATTCTCAGATTACAGTCTGTCAAGTTCGTTTCAGTTAAATTATCATTTGTAGGTGTGAGCTTTGACAAAAATGTTCTTCTTTTGATCTCAATTATATGCCAGGACAACACCTGCAAGTTAAAACTGGGTGGGAAGCTGTTCAAAAGTCCTCTTCTCACATCCAAAACCTGCATGGGAATGAAGGTCTAAGAAATCTGAATGAAGCGTACCTAATTCCCAGAGAAACTCCACAAGATAATGCATTGTATTGAGCTGCTTATTTCTTTGATAAATCAAAATAATCTTCAAGAAATATGTGAACTTCTGCTATCAGGTTTCCAGAAACTGGATAGGAACATAACTGTCACTTGGCACAATCCCAAAAATAGATTTCTTGGGTTTTTTTTCCTGATGCACCTGGACATATGTGGCAGGTCTGGTAGAATCAGCTAATTAACAACTCAGGCTTAAACAGGCACCTCATCTGGCAATGCAGTTAGTTGCCTGATGGTGCTCAGCAGGACTTGGTAGTGCTTTTTATTTTTCTGTCCTAATGGTCTGCTGCCCACCTAATTTTGCCTTATTGTCAACTACTACTTACCGCAGCTTGAGGCCCTCCCAGGAGGCTAAATTATTATCAAAGGATTAGGGAGATGTAGCCTTGTAGCTCTGACATTTCTGATTACTTGTCTATGCCAGAACACTAATTAGCTGTGACTAATTAAGAAAAATGTTCCTGCCATAGAAAACCATTTAAAAGAACTGAGAAGTAAAAAGAAAGGTAGAAAGAAAGAAATTCAAAAGCTGAGCAGTGCTCAGATTTGCTGATACTCTTTACGTTTCTACTGAGCTTTAACTCACCTTTAATTAAGCCTAATTTTTAAGGCTGTCATAGACAATAAAAGAATATAAGAATCAGTCTGAGATTCTTTATTTAAGGGAGCAAAATAATTGACTCCTTTAACGTGCTTTGTAGCATCAGGTTTTCCCTATAGAGCATGAAAGAGCAAATCTTGTAAATTTTCAAACATATTAACCGACTGTTGTGGGAGAAAGAAACCTCACACACATGCGTACGCGTGTGGAGGCACAAAGCACAATTCACAGACACTGTTGGGAACAGCCCCCTATTTTCTCACTAAGGCCAGTGCAGATACCTCACAAACATTACTAAAATAAGTGGAGGAAGGGCAGCCGGTAGGCTTAATAGACTGCTTTGTCAGTAAGTCACTTATAATATACATTTCCAATTCTTCATAATATTCCATCTTTTATTATATTTGTGAGTGCTTTAATAATAACTCAAGTTTTGCGCCACACTGTATAAAGATGAAACAATGAAAAAAATTGGTTTTCTTGGTATTTATTCTCTGCCAATCTTAGAGAAAAAAAGTAAACATCAAATAAAATAATGTTATAATAATATATTAAACTATATTTTAGAATTAAATACTGCTAAGTTTGTAAAGCCGCCCTGAGTCTTCGGAGAAGGGCGGGATATAAATGGAATTAAAATAAAATAAAATAAAATAAATAAAATAAATAAATATTTTTAAGAACTTGTCAAATACTGTAAAGTGTCCACAAACTCTTCTGAGTATGTGTTCTGTATTGTAAAAGTAAGCTCATTTTGTAATGAAAAATTTAATATTTACTTGCTTAATACATTACAACCCTAAGACCCTTTGCCCACTTACTTTTCAGAAGTGAGATTTCAATATGCAATGCTAAGAGAATTCACATTCCTCCTTTTACCTTAATACTTTTTTCCCCTTGAACCTGGTTTCAGAATTAAACTATAATTTGAAGATTTTAATACCACTAATGTTCTCATGCCCCTGAATTAGAGTAATTGTTTGATGGCCTCTAATTTGTTATCCTCTCAGAATAGATTATAGATTAAAACATTACCTTTAGGGTTTCAGATCCATGTTAGCTGATCCAGATAAAACCTAGTATGGTGTTTTTATATCTTGGCTTTCTTTATATTACTCAAGTTGATCAAGTTGAGCATTCAGTGAGCAATCATTCCTTTCACAGTTCAATCAGCAGCTTACACCTTAGAATGAGTCCTGCCATTTCTTCTTCAGAAACATAATCATGTCATCTCTTTGATCTCTTCCAAGGTTCCTACATGTGAGGAACAAAAATCCTCCAAAAAGCAATTGGGGGTATTTGTGTAAATTAAAATATAGTTTGTATGCTGTTGAAGAAAAGAGAAAGAAAATTTGCTCAGTGAAATAGTTACGTACATTTTCAAAAATAATTCTTAGAGGTATTCTTTCCAAACAGCTTTGTCATGCACTGGAGATTTTTCATAACATTTGTGTAGCATTACGAAATGCATTTGAATCATGGAATAATTTTGTACACAGTGCTGTAACATTATGGTTTTGCAGTACATGAATGTCTACACATAAGTAAATTTGTTAAGCTAATTTTATTAAAAAAACCTTTTAAAATAGAAAAATGTTTTTAGAGTGAGTTTTAAATGAACCACATTGTCTTCTTTTAAAAAAAAATAGCCACTATGACCCGAATGTTTGAGTGGGAAAGAGAAAGGTTCCCATATTGTCATAATTTAGAATTAAACCCATCACCTGAAAACACTGTGTTTGTCTACAGAGGTAAGAACAAAAAGAGAATCATAATTACATACGCATTTTACTGTGGTATCTTTAAAAATCATATAGAAGTACCTGGCTGAGATCAATAGGATGCATCCAGCTGCAAAGCTCTAAAACTCTGGGTAAATCTGATAGAAAGTGTTAACTGGACCTGCCGTCCTCTGTGTAGTAAAGAAAAATCAATAGGTTCTCTACCATTTGGATTGTCTTAGGTCAGATGTTTTCCACCATGAAATGCCAGGCAAAGGCACCATTGAGGGTTTATTGATTTCCTCATGTACTGTAAATATATATATACACTTAATCAGCAGGAGAAGCTCACAGTTTCTGCAACCATGTATGCACTGCTACTACCTTTACTACTGAACCCTGCATATGTTAAGCTAGCTTTTGCCACTATTCATAGCCAATAATTTTGCTTGTGAAAAACTTTGAAATCATAAATCCAACAGAAGGAACTCTCCCCCTGAAGCAGCTTTTCAAAGCTTACTGAACATACGAACCAAATATTTAATATCTGTTACATTTAAAATCTATTAAGGCATTTGAACAGTTCAACTTCATTTCTTCTGGGTGAAATTAAATGATCAACTGCCGATTAGGACCAAAAGCATGGCCACGCTTTTGAGAAACAGAAACATTGTAGTTGAGTAACTATGGAAGTATCAGAAATTCAAAGCGCTAAAAAAAGGGAGGGAGAGAGAAAATAAGTCTGATTATTATGGCCTCTTGTCAATTAGAAAAATGGAGTTTGACCTCTTGAGACTTGCAGGACCTCTGTCCAGTGGTGGGATTCAAATATGTGAACAACCAGTTCTCTGTGTGGATGCCACTTCCAGAAGTCCATTCTGGGCCTAGGCAACAAAAAATTAGCTACCGGTTCTGCCGAAGTGGTGCAAACCAGCTGAATCCCACCACTGCCTCTGTGCCTCCAGATAGTCCAGACATACAGCTCCAATGTTCAGTGCTCATCCCACTGCTTGTGTTGGCTGGAGCTGCTGGGGGGTATAATTAGAAAATTTGGAGAGCTAATTCACATCTTCTTACAACTTGGTATCCTAGAGCAGTGACTTCCAACAATTTAGTGGTAGTAGGCTGTGGTATGGGCACTATAATAGATGCTTTTTTGAAACACCCAAAATGTCACGAGTTCACCAAATGTTGCAAGGGTTTAGCGTTCTTTATTTGAGCCGTAAAATATTTTCTTATAATTAATGATCCTTTAAGTTGGGGCTCTGCAGACATTATGTGAAAGGGTCATGTATGCCACGTCCACAGGTGTTGCATTGCTAACCAATGGCTTTAAGTGATGCACTTCAAATTTTTCAGTGAGAATGTAGTAATTACAAAAAAGAAAAAGATTGAGAACTGCTGCTTATAGAAAGTTATACCTGGTTGGTATTCACAGTTGCAGCATGGAGTTATACTGCAACAGCTTTACAGGTATTCACAATGGAAAAAGACCATGAAAAAATATAAACTTTGTTGCCCTGTCAAATTTTCTTATAGTGTCATGCTGTCTTTTTTTTATTAAAAAATAATAACTTCTGTCTCTTAATTTATTTTAATTCGACTGAGCTGCTTTTTTGCCTTATTTTATAGTAACCAAAGAAGGGCAAAGAGTTTACATTCTGGAGCAGAAGAAGACAGCAAACATCCTGTAGATAGTCTGTGATTTCCTTAACTCCTATGGATTCAGTTGGCCAAGGGTGAAAGAGATTATGAAATATGTCTACAAATACCCAACTATTATGCAGTTGGGGAAGGGATTTCTTATCATAGAATACATGAATATATTTTAGTGGTAGTTGACCATGCAAACATGGGCTAGCTTTAAAGGATTAATATTAGTGACTTTATATTTTTAAGATAGCTATTTTGGACTCTGTTGCTGGCAGAATGAGCCGTCTACTCTAAAGAGAAAGGCAGTATCATTTTAAAAAAAACCTATAGTGGCTGCAGTTTTGCCTTTTACCAAAGTTGAAAAGCATTTCAGAAGAGGGCTAAAATGAAATGACCCTAGGATTGGCTAACCCTGTTTTTAAAGCACATGAGGGGTTAACAGATGCCCTTGCCAATTTGGTATGGTCCAAGATTCTCTATTGGTAGTGGGCCCAGCTTGAGAACCAGGTCCCAAATTTAGGGCTGCTTTTGTTGCTTTGGATATGTTTCTGATTTTTAAAATAGCACTGCCTTTTCCTTGCTATCTGTTAACTCAAGTGAAGTTCTCCAGTGAGATCCTTTTTTGAAATAAAGCAATAGCAAAAAAAAAAAATAGACTGGAAAATAAATTGTCAAGGAAAGGTTGTATGTAAAAGAATATGTTAGAAATTAGAACTCTTATTAAAGAACTCTGCATATCCAACTCCAGTGCACAAATTTTTCCATGAGCATCGCAGCATTCATGTTGAAGACCATTGCCATGCATATTTATGAAAATTTAATGCTGAAGTTCCATATATATACCAGAATTCCTGGATTTTTAGTCTACTGAATGTATTTTTAATAAACAATATGCACATTTAATGGCAGATGACCACTAAAATGTTTTCATTGGGAAGCAAAAGGAGATAATTTGGAAATGTTTTGAATAGTCTTTGTAACCAATGGCTTCCAAGCAACTATCCTGAAAAGAACTGTCAGCATAGTTGGGCTTCAAGGGAAAATCTTTTTTGTCCCCACTATAACTGCAAGGAATAAATCCCGTCCCCACCATTTCCTTTATTTCCGAGGCTATGAAGTATCACTATTGGCCCAAACCATAACTTGATGGGGGGGAAATGTCAGGAACATGAGCAAATGCACAAGACATTCCTCTGATCTGGTTTCCTTTCTCCAACATTTTAGCCATCTGCCTTGAAAATCAGAATGAAGCAGTGGATTTCATAACCATAATTTTAATCATTTAGGAACTTCACATGTTTAAGTAGTTATTGTTCTGTGTGGGAATCAGCTGTCCCATTCTGATACTGATATAATGTAATTACAAACATACAGAATAATTGTTTAAAATTAATTCTGACATTAATGCAGAGCTTTGCAGATGTGATCTAGCATTGCACACTAACACAAGCAGAATTGCTTTTAGGCAATATTCATTTCAAGTGCATTGATAGAGATTAGGAAACTATAAATTAGCAATCTATGATAATTAGTGGGGTGAATGTGCCATAATAGAAGATTGCATTCAGTTAATAGGCAGTTTAAATGATAAAAGTCAAAATTTAAGAGAAAAGTCAAGGGCTTAATAGGATCTTAATCTTGAATTGCACATGGATAATGAAGAACAGTCATTTGCTGTGATATTTTATGCAATTGACAGACTCCTCATAGTTGGTCCATAATGTTCTATCATAAATGTAAATATTTAAGTATCTGAAATGTTCTGGGATAATCTTTCAAATTACACTTCCTTTTCATTTCAAGTCAGATTTGGAAGCGTTTTGATGCATCCATATTGCTTATGTTTGAAAATTAATTTTGCAAAGGTAGTTAAAGCACATAAATATATGAAAGAAATTTAAATGGTGAGTGATATGTTATGAGATGTTTCCATGTAATTATTTTGGTCAGTCACATTCTCCTTAAGACATGATTGATGAAAATATACTGGGAGCAGAGATATGTATAAATAGAATCTTATTAAAATATTTAAAAATATTAAAAATGTTCTATAATGTGCAGACAGTTGTTTTGTTATTTTTTTCCAGAGATCATATATAATATAAAATTCTCTAAATAATACAGATTGTGCTACACAGTTTTTGACTTCTTCATTAAATGATTCTAGCTTTGTCTGCTTGAATACTATTTTATTTTTCTTTCTACCCAGGATTAAATCACCTAATTGTTATAAAGAATCCTTTCAGAATGTTTAAATATATTTTTAATTTCTGATCAGTGCTGCATTTTGTCCAGGAGTGAGGTGCTAAAAAATGTTCTAGCATCCAAAAAGGCAAAGTCTTGTCTTTACCAATATAGTTTATGCATTTCCTATTTTAATCGGCAGGTATGTCAGAGGATTATGTAGTCTTTGCCTTTGTTATGAGTGTATCTAATATCACTAACGAAATTTATTAGGATTTTTATAAGAATCGCTCCTAATTATACAATCTACTTTAAAATTGGGGGCTGCTCTTGTGTTCCTCTGTTAATTTTACTATTGCTCCTTTGTTCCCTAAAGTAGGACAAAAGTGCTGATCTGTCCTAAACAAAGCTACCATTTCTTGCTCCCCCTTCATCAAAAACACATTCTGTCAGTGGCTGTTGCCAGAAGAACCAACCTAAAGAAAAACTCTATGTGGTCAGTGATTCAGATACAGAAATATTGGAACTGAATGGACTGCCGCTTTGTGTATTACTACATGTTGAGTTTTCATTCCAGGTAGCAAACAGCTGCATCTTTAAAAAAAATAGAAAAGAAATAAAGAAAAGAGAGAGGGAGAGGGAGAGAAAGAAATCTGGAGTGCATGATTTCAAGAGACAAGTTATTACATCTAATTAATTGCTCTCAAAACAAAGAAAAGAGGGAGATAAGGATTGTGAATATTGAACATGTTTGTTCTGTATGTTCCAATAGTCAACAGAATAATGAAATTCCTTAACTACTTCTCTTTAACTTGCCCAAGAAAGCTCGGTATGTTGCTAAATCTCTTTTCACGAACACTGCCGAGAAACAACTTTAATCCTTGTTAGAAAATTGCCGAGTCTGCAGCTGACAAAGAGCTCATGCTTGTTCTATTGTTAGTGTTCCTGGACCCTGAGAGTGGAGCCCTTTACAGCTGCATGGATCCAGCCTGGCTCAGCTGTACTATTTAGGAGAGGAGGGTTTGTCAATTTCTATTGACAATAGAGTGAGTTTTTCAGGGCTTGTAGCAGTGCTGAACACAGTTGGGGATCAATGCCAGCCATTCAGCTTGCACCCTCTTTCATTGCTTTGGTTTGTTAATTCAAGACTAAAGGTCCACCGAGGAGGTGTAGGGTGTTTAAGACGGCTGATGAACTGAAAGCGTTTATGGCTCCGGCATGGCAATTTCCATAGGCGGTGGCAACTATTGGCACAGAGGGGGCTGTGTCCTTGTTGACCCTCTTGTTATTAAAAATGCACAAGTGCTGCGCTTCTCAATATTTCAACACTCTTTCATTGTCAATACCACCTTCTGAGCCCTTCTGCTTGTTACTTGCTCTAAAGATCTTCTTAGATTGGGTTTGAAAACTTCACCTTAAACACTAGATTAGACTGATGTTCTGTTTTCCGTGCTCCTGTTGATTTGTTGAACCTTCCCAGGGCTGAAAAGCAAGTAGCAGCTTGATGGGGAGACGGGCTGCTAATATGATTTACCAGTCTACAGTCATGCACAATAAGTGTGAATAAATACAGGGGTCTTGCAGAGTCAACCCTAGCCTTTCCTTTTTCCTCTCTCTTAAAAAAAAAGAAAAGAACTTCAAAAGAGATATTTCAAGGGAAAATGAAGTGAGTAATTCATGCCCTTACAGGAGCCGACTGCACTAGCAAGAGGAGGGGTAGAACCCATTTTATTTTTAAATGGTTGGCTGTTGTCATGAGCCAGTGTGAAAAAATAGGGAGAAGATACACATTCTGTCTTTATTTTAGGTCGACCACAGCATCCAAAAATAATGCCACAGGCTTGACATGGGGGGGGCATTATAATGCTTTTTTTCAATTTTTTCCCCCATCAGGCTCAGAAAAACGTGTAGTATAGTATAGTACATCTAGTATAGGGGATGGAGACTGGAAAAAATGTATTTTTCCATGCCTGGAGGGTAATTTAGGGAAGTTTGATCTCTAGCAAATAGAATGCACTAATATTAAAAGACCTTTCCTTTTTAAAAAAAAGCATCAAAAGATTGCCTGCTGCCTGTCAACATCTCTTCGACCTAATGAAGAAATTGCTTTGTTCATGTTGCAGGGGAGGCCAATGCCCTTCTCTTTTTGTGTCTTCCCCCTTAGCTATTGTGATTTTAAAGGCTCTTAGAAGGGGATGATTTGTCTAAAATTGGGGAGGGGCTGATAAATTTCATCCAGAGTTTGCTCTTTCTTCATCTCTTGAATTTGAACAGCAATTATCCCACTAAATATTGTTCTCTACACACCAGCATTATCAAAAGATGTGGGTCCTCTGGCTCATTAGAATTATGAGAGGCATGAAGTCCTCTGTTTTGTAGTGATCTTTCATATACTAAGTTGAATCAAAATTCGTGAATTTATTATGAGAACACACTATTCTTCCTAGAATAAACAGTTAATTGCTTTGTCCATTGCTTTCAGGGTCCTATTATACAATCCCAAGATTGTATAATACAATCTTTAAACCAAGCTGCACATCTCATTCATTGTGGCTTTCCTACTTCAGTTACTGTGTGTTTAGTTAGGAAAAATGTTCAAAAATAAGTTCCAGCTACTTATTCTGGATGTCGTATAATAAATATGCAAATGCTATAATCTTTATCTACAGTATATTTTTTGCTTAAAAATATGCTAATGCGTATTTGCTGGGAATTCTGAGCAAATTTTATGGGGGCGGGATGGTTTTTTTGTTTTGCTGTCCCACAGGCAGCTATTTTACATTAATAAACAAGTGAGAGATGAAAAATACTGCTGAAAAAACATTCTGCAGTATTAATATTGCATTATTAACATTAAAATGCTGTGCTGATTATTTACAATTAAAACCTTCCACTTTGCATCTCATTATAAGTAGCCACAGACAATGAAGAAAAAAGGTAAAATTCAGCTAGACTAAATTAAAGGCTGCAAGTTGCCTTCACCATATTTTTGGTGTTTTGCATATTTGGATGGGAGAGAAGCTTGGCCCCATCTTTTTATGTGCATGGGACACATGGCGTTTGTGTGGTTGGGGTTCTAGTATCTTCATGCAACCCTATTAATTTCCTTTCATGGAATTACAAATTGAAGCACTTGTCACAGTAACTGCGGTTTGCTCATTTGTGCAAGAAGCACCACTTTGGCTCTTGACTAATTGTTTGATGCCCAGTCTCTTGCATAACTGGTGAGCTCCCCCTCCTTTATTGAGAATCTTTCCATTGTGCTCAGCACCAAATCACATGGGTACCTCTGAGGTTAATTTGTCTAAAAGTCTGGTTGATAAGAGAACAGATTGGACCTATCATATTGCATGTAACAATGAACAGATACAAAAGAACAAATGGCAATTAAGAGATTTATCAGGTGAGTGTGAATTTATCACCACAAGTGAATTGACTTAGATGCCATCTGTTAAGCTACATGATACTCATGTTAATGTGCCTGACAGGAGTCATTGAATGCCACCTGTTAGCCATAGGTTAAAATTCAGAATTACTTTATTTTTAAAAATATATATTTAAAAACATATGAATAAGATTTCAAAAATATATTTTAATAAGTTATTATCCTTTTAAAAGCTATTTTAAGCATATTTTTACTCAAATGGTGACATCAGAAGCAAATAAACTAAAAAAGAATTCTTATTTTGCATATAATCTACCTGATCACACCCATCACAGCTGCTCTTTATCCAGATAGCATAGTTCCTCTTGCTATTTTATTTTCTCATATTTATACAGCTCTTCAACTAATTAATAAAACTGACTATAGATTTATGAAACAACATTCTGCATAGGTTGTATTAATAGTATGGGAAGCCACATACTATATGACTAATATTAATGTTTAAAATTGATGCAATTACACTGCCAATTAAGCACCTGAAAAGAAGTCTCACAATTAAAATAAGATACTATATGACATAAAAGTTTAAAACATGAAATACAAGATTAAAATATGTACAAATTAAACAGATCTTCCCCAGAAACTAGTAACATTAATTGTGTTCTGTTGTGCTGCCATGAGGTCCTCCAGTATACACTGATCAGGGAACAAAGGGCAGATATAAATATGTGTTGTTATCTGCATGTCACCACAATCACAAAGAGCAGAAGCCACCAGATAGCTCCATTTGTTTAGAGATTCTCTGGATCTTGTACCTCTGTGCAATCTAGTCAATGATTTCCATACTTCCCAGCTTTCATCAGACCCAGGTGCCAGCTCCTCCATTGGTTCCAGCCAGTGTTGGTTCTTTGTAGCTTTCCATAGATCCACTCTGCTTTCAAATTCTTCAAAGTCTTCCATCGACTTAAGATGGAGGTGATGGAAGAAGGGGCCCATGCTAGGTTGATTGGAGGTCATGCTAGAACTGACATTAGATCCAGTACACAGCAATATAGTTCTTGACAAAGAAAAATGATGATATAAGTAAAACTCTCTTTGCTGTCAGTGGAGGTCCCAAATCTCTTTCCCTGGAATCATGCAGCTTTTCCTAAGTCTCAAAGTAGTAACTTCTTCTAGGTAGCAACATCTTCTGTGACATCCTGTCAAATGGTTTCTCCTCTGTGATATCTACTATAAGACCTCATATTTAATATTAACTTTCCCCTGTTACTAATTATCCTTAAAATATGTCTTTTGGTGGCTTATAAAAGCTCATAAACATAAGCTCAGGTTTTCTCCTAAACATGATTTAGCTTCATATACATCAAAGCTATGTAAATCTGGTAAAATAATTTTCCCCTACTCCAGGTCCTAAAACTGGGGGGGAAATGTTGATAGACACAATTATGAATAGAGTGGGAGTAAGAAGACAACAGCAGTAATTGATTTTGAGAGGATTTCCTTTCCCTAATTAAGTTTACCTCTTTTTTTCCCTATAACATCTCCCTCCACCAACTGTTTCAATACCTATTTCAGGGGAATGTGCATTTAATACTGTTTGATATCATTCCCCACCCCAGATCCATCTAGCCCTAACCCTGCTGTCCTTTAGAAAAGCTTTAAAACCTTAGCTTTTCAAACACACCAGAGGCTCGGGCTATTTGTAATTTTGCTTGAGTGATGACGGGTGATTGGAATTTTTTTTGTATTTCCTGAATGACTCAATATTTTAGCACTTAGCTTGTATCTGTATTATGTTTCCAATTCTATACACCTTGAGTCTTTTTGTTTGACTTGCATGTTATAAATCTGTTGCTATTATTATTTTCTGTTTATGGGAGGCAAAGGGTAAAAAACTCTTGCACATAAATGGGATGCAACTCTGAACAGTTTTTTGCTAATGCACATCAAGACCAACTGAGGTCCAGTTAACTGATTTCCTAGCAACAACACTTGCTATTTTATTAACAGAAATTAAGGCATTATTGAATTCAAGTGCTGATTTGTAGCTATTTCTAAGTGCTCCATTTACCTCTCATTGTCAATTCTGTACAATTGGACTGGATTTTTTTCCTTCTTCTTTTTTGCAGCAGTGGTACAGCAGCTCCATGAAAGTCATATGTGTGTGGCTGGCTGACAGATTAGATCTCCAACTTCATATATACCAGCTGAAGACTCTCATCAAAATAGTAAAGGTAAATATGAGTAGAATGTGATTGCACTGCAGCATTGGAAACAGAAGCAACAGCAACAAATTATTCCTCTTATTGTCAAAAACTTTAACACCTTAACAGGGAAGACTTTTTGTGGTATTTCTGAAACAGAGATATTGTGTACATGTAGTCTTCAATGTAGGACTGATCGCTTAGCAACCAGAATCCAAAAAAGGTACTTATGACCTGGATTTGAAATTCTGATAGCTCCCCCCCCCCATGGTCACATGACTGCATTTTAAGTGCTGAGCAACCAGCCTGCATTCACAGATTTTTGCAACTGTAAATGTCTTTGCAAGAAACAGACATTTACTTCTGGTTTCCAGCAAAAACTGTGGTTAATTACCACTATGTTCATTTTATGACCACTGTATTAGTGACCATCATGACTTACAACATTCATTATAGGATCAGTTACAGTAATAAATCAAGGACTATCTGAAATGTAGACTTAATGCGTAGTGCCATTTGTTCCAAGTCTCCAATTATTCTTAGCCAACCAACCTAAAGCCTTCTGAGGAACCAGCCTTGGTCCCCTAAGCTAAAATACTGCAGAACAGAAAATTGACTTCAGAAGCCACTTAATGAATTATGTAACTGTATAGTTGAAAGATCATCAGAATTTGTTGAGCTGCACATTAAGTAATAATGGCACATAGCATGAATGAAGGCTGATGAGCAGATGCCAGTTTCAAGATAACATGAATGGCAAAACACTTCTGCCTATAATTTCTGTCTGCGCTTATATGGAAATAGTGGCATGCAAGGGAATTCAAAATTGGTAGGAAAGTCTTGCATTATTTCATACTAAGCTTGTATTCAATTTGATTGGATGTATACAAATATTCTACAGAAATTATGGAGAACAGCTTATCTGTAAGCCTGTGATCAGCCTGATCAGCTGAAGAATTCATATTGTGTTCATCAAACTGAACTCGTGTTTCAGTTCAGGACTATATTGGGGGATTTGTGCTGAAATGCCTGAGGATTGTACTGCAGGCAGGAGCTGTGGGTCAACTTGCCCTGCCTCTCTTGTCCTGAGGTGGCTTTTGATGTCACGGAAACTTTACAAAACTACATTAATCAAATTGAGGTGATCAGGAAAAAATATCCTGCATACAAAATAAGCAGCACAGCAAGTATCTAATGAACATGAAAATGCCCAGGACTCAAAAGCTGTAATAAGAAAACTAAAACTTTTTAAAGCACTTATTGTAAGAATGTATATTGGATGCATAGCTATTCTTTTTTTTTAAAGGCTGCTAGTCCAGTACTTCCATGTGCCTTTCTTTTGCTGCATATAACATTTTATTAACAGATACAGCCTATAAAGTGACATTTTTTATCAGTGAACTCATGCATTTCATTATTTTGCAGATAGAACCATTCCCAACATACCTTTATTAAATACAATACTTAATCAACAGGTTATGTCTTATATAACAGTTGTTCTTAATCTTGAGTTTTGCTTTTGTTTTGCTACAGAAAACCTATCGAGACTTTCGGTTACAGGGTGTGCTGGAAGGAACCCTAAACAGTAAAACTTACAACACAGTTCATAGCCGTCTCACAGTAGAAGAAACCACTGTTTCTGTATCTAATGGTGGTGGACTGCAAGGCATCACCATGAAAGACAGCGATGAAGAAGAAGGCTGATGTTTTATGTCTCTCCCAAGTATCTGTTTCATAACTTGTCCTCGTGTCTGAATGTATGTTTTGCCTTAATGCCCTGGTATTACAATGTGAGCTCCTCCCATTTGAAGGGAAGAGATAAGTGACTTCTGAAAAAATGACATAAGAAGGGCGATGGTGAGGAGCAGTGTTCATGCCAAGGAGATTCTGACATCAGTAGATTTTGCATCTTTTGCCACGTGGCTTTGCTTTGTACTGTGAGAATATGCCAATAAGGAGCCACAGGCTCCCCTTGTGATTCATTGCCTTTTGTATGTATTGTTGCAGTCTCTTGCCATGCCTTCAGTACAGCATGCCCCTGTGCAGAATGCAAACTGCAGACACCACCCAACCCTTTTGGCAGCCACTCTTAGAAATTCTCCCATTTTATTGTTCACAGACAATACTGTGGCACTTCACAAAGAGTGAAACCCCACCTGTATTTTCTATGGTTTGATGCTGCTGTGGTTTTGCTTTCTGAGGAAGTTGTATTTTTGCTCTTTCATTACCAGGTGAAACATTAAAAATCTTACTCTTGTATCTTAGTGTTTTGATTTGGCTACATATAAGGGCAGGAGAATGTCAAGGACTCCTGGGAAAGTACACAGAAAATGAAATTTGAAGTGTTGCTTCTTCAAATCTTTGCATCTTTTTCACAGTGGAAAAAAAATATTGTCATCTTGTGGGGTGTCAGGAAGCTTGTCCTGGGTTCTTCTGTGTCTCTGTGGAAACATGCAAGCAATAAGAACCTTCTTGTCATCCATGTCGCCTCTGTTATCTAGCCCATATTTGTATAAAACTCTGAAATTAAAAGATGATTATCGTATGTAAAACAATTTGACCTCCTGTGTTAGCAAGGGGAGATATCAAAATTTTATACATGCATGTGATTAGCTGCTTTATATAAAGACCTGTCTATAACCCATATTCATTTGTAAGAATACAAAAATAGATGTCTCCAAACAGAATATGTGTGGTGTGTGTGTGTGTGTATGTACATACACACATCTTCAAATCAAATCTATGCATTTTCCCCTATTGACAATTTGAATTGCTCCAAAGACATCAGGAACAGCATTGCTCAAAGAAGGGCTGTATGGTAAGGAGGGGAGGGAACATTACTTACGTTCCCATTGACCCTTAATTTAGTAGTGAAGTGTTTTACTCCAATGAATTCCTTGAACAATTCAGAATCTTGGTTGCTTATACCAACCGTTCTTTGCAAATGCAGGTCATGCTGTTGTGTAAGGACAAAGGACCAAAGAATTGAAAAGTAGCAAGTTTTCAAGCTGGTTTCATTTTGTTTTGTTTTTAAGCACTCGTATAAATCATGCCGAACAAGGGCAAACCAGATGCCCTTGAACAGGACCTGGCTACTTATAAAAGTGGCACTCGTTCCCCAAAGAAATTAAAATACATCTATTTGGGAAGTGGGTGGGAGCCCAAGAAATATTCTGTGCAGGCATACTGTCTGCACAAACATCTCTTTACCTTAGTTTAGTTTTTCTATCGCCATGCTTTCTTCTGAAATAAAGTTTAGCAGTTCTCGGCCACCCCCACTAAAAGGGAAAAAAAATCTGCTCTAGGAGTTGGTCGTGTCACTCTCATGATTCTTTTTGCTTCTTCAGAGACTCCACGTCAGCTTGCATTTGTGTGTTGACAACAGGATAGAACACAGGTTAGAGACACAATCCTAATTTGCCTTAATATTGCTCAGAATGTAGATGCTACTTTCAGGCAGGGTGACTTTTTTAGGAGCTAATGAGGATACATTAAAAGAAAAGAACATCCATAGACACTCACTAAACAACTTGATTAAAATTCTGATGTTCAACTTGGGTGGTTTTTTTTTAAAGTTACAAATGCATACACTGCTTAAATTAATTTGCAGTTTGCTTCAATCCCAGCAGGAAGCGTTTCCATCCATGATAGTGACAGCATGTTTATATTTTGTGTATTTGTAAATCATACATTTACAAATACACTCAACTCTACAATTCCTCTCCCCTGCTTTTTATTCCATATTTTTTTTGGGGGGGGGGAAATCTACGCATTCATTCAAATAGTGTGAGGCTCAAAAGGCTTTAGTGTGCTGGTGTAGAGAGGCACCATATGGATAATGGAAGTGGCCTCCCTGTGGAGACCTCTGAATATACTTTGAATAAACCGTATGCCATTTTAAATGCAGTGGACTGAGCCTGGATCCTGCCCTCATTCACTTACAAAAAAGGCTTAAAACATACATGGATTTTATTTCCTGCAACTTCAGGATATTATTGCACCAGCTAGGAGAACTGTTTGAATTTTCATCCATTTTAGAATATTCCCTTCTGTTTCATGATCAAGCATAACAATACAGTTTTAGATTTTTAACTGCCTTTATTTTTTTTAATAAATATTCAAGGTAGCAAACACATCTAATAGTCCTTCCTCCTCCTATTTTCTCCACAACAACCTGTGAGGTGAGTTGGCCTGAGAGAATGAATGGCCCGAGGTCATTGGCTTTCATGTCTAAGGGAGGGACTAGAACTCACAGTCTCCTGGTTTCTACCCTGTTGCCTTAACCCCTAAAGCAAACTGACTCTATGCTAATCAGCTAATGGATATAAAAATTTCAAATGTATTTTTACATGGGGTTCCAAGAAGCCATCTCATCTGCAAAATGTTTTTCAACCAATAATTATTTTTTAAAAGTTCATATTTCCTAGGAGCTGAATCCACAAGACTTAAAGTTGGCAAGGTTGGACACCTCTGCTTTAAAACAGAGGTGTCCAACCTTGTCAACTTTAAGTCTTGTGGATTCAGCTCCTAGAATTCTGGGAGTTGAACTCTACAAGTCTTAACATTGCCAAGGTTGGAGAGCTCTGCTTTCAACTATGAGAGAGGCACTGCCTCTACATCCAAGGGAAGCTTCCAGATACTATCAACACCACTGTTTTGCACCAGGGGGAGAATGTCTACTCAAGGAAGGCAAAACCACTGAACTATTTTTGTGCCACATTTCTAGAGTCAATCTCACCACCTTCTATGAAGTTGATATATACTTCCTGGATAGTTGACTACTTTGTATTATCTCTGCTACCAATGGAGCATATAAGACAGCAGTAAGAAATAAAATATGTAAGAATTATTTTATTATCCAACTCCCACTGACAAAGTGGGTTAAAGTGGGTAGTCTTGATTCATAACCAAAAAGTGGAAAGTGTAGCGGCCAAGCACAACTCCCAGGGGGGCACAATTCACAGCATGGCAACCCCTGTGTTCCAGGAGGGGTTTCTGAGTTTGGACAAGAAAGCTCTTAAACACTTCCCCCACCAACAGGCATAAGCTTTACAAATGCCTGAGGGTAGAGACCACCTGGAAAAGATAGTGCAACTGTCACACAATAGACAGCCCTTTGCTGTCCATTTACATTTATAAAGTGGGAGGGAATGGCAGAGGCATAGGCACATGGTTTTCTTATAGTTCCACATCCTACTTCAGTATTTATTAGATTTTTTTATTTATTAATTAATTTATTATTTATTTATTAATTTAATTTGTATACCGCCCTTCTCCCTAGGGACTCAGGGCGGTGAACAGGGCAATACATAAAAACTAGATACAAAAATTAAAATTATTAAAACATGATTAAACAATGCCCATAAATTAATACAAATTTAAAATTAAAGTCATTTCCCACCCCGTCCCATCAGGCCAGGCCAGCTTGTTTAAAGTTTTAAGATCGCGCCGGAAGGAGCGGAGATCGGGCGCCATCCGGAGCTCAACCGGAAGATGGTTCCATAAATCCGGTGCACCCACAGAGAACGCTCTCCCCCTGGGGGCCACCAGTCGGCATTCTTTGACCGGTGGCACCCTGAGGAGGCCCTCTCTGTGGGAGCGTACTGGGCGGAGGGAAGTTGACGCCGGCTGCAGGTGCTCCCCACCTTTATTACTTTTATAAATAACTCAAGATAGCCAACATTCATAATACCCCTTCCTCCTCCTATTCTGTCCACAACAACCCTGTGGGGCGAGTTGGGCTGAGAGAGAGTAACTGGCTCAAAGTCACCCAACTGACTTTCATAGCTAACATGGAACTAGAATTCACAGGCTCCTGATTACTAGCCTGATGCCTTAACCACTAAACGGGCTCTGGGAAAAGAAACCACATGAAAGATATCAAGTAGGCAAAGGATTTTGTAGGTAACACATCATTGCCAAGCACTGGCTGGTGCTGAAAAGAGTTCAACTGGATTCCTAGGTCCTTAATTTTATCCTACTCTTCCCTATGTTTGTCCTTCTAAACTTGCCAAGGTTGAAACACATTTAAGTGAAACCCAGGAAAGGCAGGAAGGAGGGGGGAACCATCGTTGTCAGTCATGAACTTATTAACAGAGAAGTGACAGATGTGAAGAGTGGTGGCTCCTTGTAATACACTGAACTATTTTTAATTTATCCCCCTTTTCTAACCTGAATAAGATATAAAAAAAGGAAACATCGACCTATTAACATCGACCCAAGAGAAGGCAAATGGATGGATTTTAAAACTGTCCCTTCAAAAACAGTTCACTGTCCCTTGCTTGAAAGAAAAGAAAGAAAAAGAAAGAAGAGAAAGAGAAAGAAAGGAAAAGAGAGAGAGAGAGAGAGAGAGAGAGAGAGAGAGAGAGAGAGAGAGAGAGAGAGAGAGAGAGAGAGAGAGAGAGAGAGAGAGGGAGGGAGGGAGGGAGGGAGGGAGGGAGGAAGGAAGGCAGGCCAGGGTTAGCACTGCAGCCTTAAGAGACATGGGCTAGTTCAAGTCTGTTTTAATTTCTAGCCCGCACCTCATTCAATCTCCCCGCCCTCTTTGATTACCTCCTCCGAGTTCTCCCATCCTAAACCAGTTGCTTTACTGGGCTTTGAAACGTGACTCGTTTAAAGACAAGCCAACCACAAACTAAGGGGAGGATCAGCCAAGTAACTCTTGCTCGCTCTCTCTCTAAAGAAAAGGCTCCGGGCACCCGAGATTCCGCAGAATAGGGCATCTCGTCCGAACGCCGGTTCCTTCCGCCTCTCTGGCATTCAAAGTAGGAGGCCAAACCCCGAGTCCTGGAGGCGCACGCGAAGACGCAGCCGGCCTGGGAGTCGCTGGCAAGGCGGCCAGCACTGCCCGACAGACTGGAGCTCGTCGGCCTCGGCAGGAGCTGAGCCAATCAATACAAAGCCCCAGCCAGAGGACGCTGTTAATAAACCGCGATAAACAAAACCTGCCGGCCGGGCAATCCCACTCATCCTCAACGAGTGGCGCCTTTCAGCTGATACAACTGGGGTGTGTGTGTTTGTGTGTGCGTGTGTGGAATGGGTGTGACCAGAAGGCGTGACTAAAAGAGCCCAGCTCTTTGCCCGTCTTGAACTTCGCCGTGCTGGCTGGGATGATGGGAGTTGCATTGGGCTACATTGTGTTGGCCAAAGGCCGCCGAAGACCCGCGACTCGACGGCGCCCTGTCTCCTATGGCAACCCCTGCTTTGCAGGCTCGCCCGGAGCCGAATGTCTCCCTTCCCACGTGCCAGGCAGCTGGATCAAGCAATGGCGTTAGTATGTCCGATGTTTATAGTCGGTCGTAGACCGAATAAAAAAGATCATTATCAGGGAATCTTGTTCGCTTGCGGACGTTTCGTTACTCAAGTAGGTGATACCATCAGTGTTGATGTTAGCTAGTTGGATATTCTGTTTAAATCGGAAGGTGGCTGCGGACTTGATATTCGAATCTAGAGTAACTATGTCAACAAGGTACGATCGAAATCATCAAGATGGCAGCGTTTTTTCACACTTTTATCTATCAAAATATAAAACGCAAAGAGAAATGCAAAAAATAGAAAACTCGGAGGAGGGAAAAGGAAAAAAAACATGAAGGGGTGAGCGAAGCACATAACAAAACAGGCGAGCCTCTTTTTTTTCCAACTGTTACCACTTTAGACTACCCTGAGAAATCGGATTGATATCAAAGCCTTGTAGCCAGGGGTGCCCACGTTGGGCGGTGGAATCGGAACTGGCGGGCGCCGAAGGAGGCAATTCACCAAGCGAGGTCCTGGGTGCTCTCTGCCCTGGGTTGTTGTCGTGCAGGCCTTTCGTTACCCGGCTAGGTAACCTCTTCAATGCTCGGAGCATTAAAACTTCAGCGCTGAAGTACGAAAAGAACCAAGCGCAGAGAGCACCAAGGACTCCACAATTCAATCCTGAGCTTAAAGACGTTCTTTCTCTTCTACTGAAATTCACAGAGTGGCTGGCACGAGCAGGGGGCGCCTCCCGGGCACACACAAATCTAAAGAAAATGTTTCACGGGCCATTCCCGCCCCTCGGCGATTTCCCACTACCTGCAGGACATCCCAACATCTTCGGAAATAAGGCGATACTTGAGGGCGAGCCCCTCCTTTTAATAACTTTTAAATACAGGTTATTAACTATTTTAATAACGATTGCTTGCCTCCCCATAAGGCAACCTGGCGCAGGAATATAGCTCCTGCAAATTAAAAAAAACCAAAAACAAAAAACACTCGGAACCTAATCATTGCGGCGTACAAACCCGCCGATGACGGTTTATTCACTGATCCACGGTTCAACAAACTAGCTTTGCAAAAGGTAGGCCGATGTTCCTGGGCCTTTCCCTTCCCCCGACTCTCTCGGACAACATCTGCAAAGTACTTCGACTCACTTGAGTCGGGGCCTGGGGATCTTCCAGCGCCCCTTCCTCTCCGGAGCCAAGTCCAACATTTCTGTGGGGAGGCCACGAGGAGCAAGATGGGCCTCATAGAAGGAGACCCATTCCCCAGACGCCTCCAACAGCTGCAGCCTCAGCTCCCGGGCCACGTTGGAAACCGCCAGCTACGAGTTTCAGTTTCCGCAATCATCGAGTTCGGGAGCGGGTTTACCCGGATTTTCTGCCGGTCTTTTTTTTTCCCTTTCCCTGATTTGATTATGATTTTTGGCTAACTTTCGTGGTCTTAGACTAGTTTCAGGGCTGCTTCCATTGCCCGAGGAGGGCGAAGATGGTCTGTGTGTGTGTGTGTGTGTGTGTGTGGCAGGTCGCTGCGAGAGCCACGTCCGCTGAAGAAGGCGGCCCGGGCGCCCCGTTGCTCGCTCCCAGCTAAGCCAACGGTTCCCGCTGAAAGTTCGGGTTGCGCTGCGCAAGCCCTGCCGAGGGCGAGGAACGGGAGGGACGGGAATCCCGGCCCTCTTCTGGAGCTTGGGGGCTGGAAGGACGGACAGCCATTTGCCCGACAGGCGCTCGCTCTGCGCTAAGGCTGCTTTTCCTGCCCCTGGCCAAGTCTGAGCCCTCCTCGCCTTCCCCTCCGGCTTCCCGCCGGAGTCGGCGGGATTTCGGGGAGGTAGCAAGGCTATCAAAGCTATTGAGCTGGGAATCAGCGGGCCTTTCACGCCGATTCTTTGTAGGGAGCTCTGGGGTTGCTTTTCCCCTCAGCAGACGGCCGTTTGCGGGCCCCGTAACGCCGAGAACCGCGACTGAGAAACGAGCCAGCGGCCGGATCCTTCCTGGCCCGCCTGTCGCCCTCGCCTCCCGAGAGCTTGGAAGGAATCCAGTGGCGCGGGGGTGGGGTGGGGTGGGGGGCACGGAAGACCCCGCGCGCCTTCTGGAGGCCGCTGGCGGCACGTGGGAAGGGGGCGTTTCGCCGTCTTCGGCACTTCGCCGTCGGAAGAGGTCAAGGTCAGACCTACCCCGGGAAGAGAACGAGGAAGAACACGCTGCTTTTCCGGGGAAGCGAGTTTAATGCCGGGAGAGACAAGGCAGCCGCGCAGCGGGCCGCCTCGACCTCTGGAAGGGCAGGAGCGCGGCGCGAGGTTGAGAAAGAGCGAGCGGAGCAAAGTCGCCGTGGCGTGGAGCTATGGTCGCCGCTGAATCCCGACGGGAGGAGATGGGACGGCAGGGAGAAAGATCTTCGTTTTAGTTCAGACATGGAAGGCGGGGGTTGACCCTAGCAGCGCGGTTGGACGGTAGTAATCTTGAGAAACGGGGGGGGGGACCGGCCAAAGACTTCCCGGATGGAAGAAGACCGCGGTCCTGTGCCTACTTTCCTGGGCGTAAATCTCATTGAGCTCTATGGGATCGGCTTGTTAGTTGTCAGGACTGCCTGGAGGAGTGGAAGAGAGGAACGCAAAAAACTTTCCCCCGAAAAATTAGCTTTACAGAATTTCCTTTCGTTTCTCCCACAACACACATACAGCTATGTACCCGATCTGAGTAATCAGCGTACTTCGGTTCGGTGTAAAGGTTAAGGCACGAGGTTAGACACCAGGAGACTGAGTTCAGGTCCCACCTTAAGCATGAAAGCCCAACCCACCTCACCGGGTTGTTATTGTGGGGAAAATAGGAGGAAGAAGGGGCATTAGCTATGTTCACCACCTTGAGTTACTTATAAAATAATAATACAGTTGAAATAAACGATCTAAAATAAAAGATACGTATGGTGGCCTGGAAGTTTTGTGCCCATTAATTTGGATGCGTTCAGCCATGGAGAGGGCTGGTGATGTCCTAAGACTGAAGTTATTTTGGCCCTTTCCAAAGTGATACTCAAACATGGCACTTGTCCACAAGAAACCCCTCAAAGCAGCAGCATCTTTTCCTGGGATAGTTCAAGAAAATATGTCTTTCAAAGAGTCACCTACAGGTTCAGTCTGTCAAAGGAGGGTTCAGCCCTCATTTGATTGGCATGAATGGTTGCGAATCAGCAGAAAGAGGAACTTTTCAGTATGAAACAGAAATGGAATTTGCCCCTAGTTGGAATTTAACTATAGTTCTCTGTGATTAGTTTTACTACCCAGAATCCGAACAATCACCTTTTTTGCCCACCCAGAAGTAGAACTGGCTACCTCTGGTTCTCTGGTGGAGGCAAAGGCTGTGAAGCAATCTTCCTCTGTGCCCTCCCTTGTTTGCAGGCCAAATCAATGTTGCCTTAATGGGCTTTCTTCACCTGCACCTAACCACAGCACAAGCATCTTCTGGCAGCATCTTTTTTCCTCCTGCCATTCTATTCTCATGGCATTACCTGTATCACATCCACTGCCCCAGGATGGAGAGCATCTTCAAGTCATCCTTAAATATATACATGTTAAAAGGGTGGGGTTTTTTCCCCAACTCCTCCACCCTCCATCACTATCCAAGGGCAGCATCACTGTATGCAAAAATCTGTGAACCTTTGTTACTCCTTACCGTGAAAGAAAGTCAGGCATCTGCAGCTACAAAGTTGAGAGAAATCATCATTGGGTGTGGTCAACATCAGTTTAGTTTTCTGTTGAATCAAGGATGGGAATCATAGCAGAAGAGCATTCAGCTCCAAAGCAAATGAGGGTGATTTGCATCACAAAGTCACAGTTTTAGAGTTAGGGACACAGTTTTTGCTCTCTCCTTCACTTTAATGCTAATTTCCCCGTAACCCACAGGACTTCCCTGCAAGGCCCAGAAGTGCCCCTTTAAGGAGCCCTTAACAGGTACAATGCTTTGAGTCTGCCTACTTGATTGTGTACTCATTCAGCAGCAGAGAAAGACTTGTTTCTCTCACACACCCTCTAAGTTGATGGAGCTGTGGAGTAAATGCTCTCACAACATAAGCCTGTACAGGTAGTCTTCAACTTACAACAGTTCACGTAGTGACCATTCAACGGCACTAAAAAAAAAGTGACTTGTGGCTGTTTTTCAGTTACGACATTTGCAGCATCCCCTTGTGATCGTGTGATTATGTGATCTCCTTTTGCAACCTTTGGACAAGCAAAGTCAATGAGGAAGCCAGATTCACTTAACAGTTTACTAACTAATCAACTGCACTGCTTCACTTAACAACGGTGTCAAGAAAGTATGAAAAATGGGGTAAAACTCACTTAAGAAATATCTTGCTTAACATCAGAAAGGTTGGGCTCAATTGTGGTCATAAGTCAAGGACTACCTATATAGGCTGTGTTTGTGTGACATTTTCTTATGATTACCTGAGTGCTGATTTACTGGTTCAGTTCATCTAATATTCTGGGTTGGACACCCAATGAACCATGTATTAACATCACTGAGCCAGGTTTGCCAAAAGATAATAGCCTAGGTCCTGCTCTGACTGCTCTTGATTGGAATGCAAACTTTCCCTTTGCTGGAGAGAGTGCATGAAGGACACTTAATTTAGGCTCTGGAGCACAACTCTAAGCATGGTTTTCCCTGGTGCCTCCCTCTCAGACTACTAGCATACATGGTTATTGTTTGCACAGACTGGGAAGCAAAACACTGTTTCTTAGCAAAGGCTATCCAGGCTGCGAGTTTGCTGAACTGTGAGCAGAGCAGCTATTCAAAGTTTCTTTTGACGCCAAGCAGCTTTCCCCCCCACCCCTCAAGAAACAATATTGGCATTTCAGCAGCCAAGCAAGGCTCTTCACCTTTACACTTCCCAAAGCTTTCCAGTGGGGACAAATCCCATTTCCTCTGACACTCACAGCAATTCTTCTATAGGATGCAAGAACAAGCCTACTGAATTGAATGCAATTTCTCTTTTAAAGAAACCCTGCACAGATCCCAACACTCCTCATCTGCTCTTGAGGAGGCAGTTTAGGCTTTCTGTTTCAGGTGGGGAAAGGTGAGATCTGCCCTGTCTAGCTTGGCAGAAGTGAGGCTGTCTCGGATTTCTATGGGCTGGGCGGTGCCTAATTCTCGGCCCCAACAGCTGTCCCTCTATTGTCTCAGATGCGCAAAGGTGAGGCGGGCGGGAGGGAGGCTTCTAACTTCCTACTCTTGCCCTTAGGCATTTTCTGACGGGCCCGCAGAGCCAGTAAATCGACTTTGAGAAGGGATTACTCATGCTCCTCCAAGGGTTGATTCCTTCCCTTTCTGAGATGGGGGGAAAAGCCGAGCTCTAAAGGAAGGGCAAAGAGGCCACTCCGGAGGCGTTTAGGAGACTTGGACAGCTCCGCAAATAGTTACCGTGGGAGGCTGGGAGAGCGAGTGAGGCTGACGCTTGGCCCTAACGTGGGTGCTTCAGACCGCCTTCGCCACGCTGCCAGCCAAGCACATTTTGTGCTAGGCAAGAACCAGGTCTCAATTCAGGTTGCGTTATGCTGTGTGCCAGGCACTGTACAGGTAGAAGTGCTTGGCCCGCAATCGATGTCTTTGCCCCGCTCTCCACCCACTCCCCCCCCCTTGTTGCACTGGGCTGCTTAAAGAGGGAATCCGACCCCTCTGCAGAGGGTGGCAATTATAGGTTAGCGCCAACCCACCTGCTCTAGGGAAGAGCTCCCATTAACCGTCTCGCGGAGGTCGAAATACAAGGAAAAAGTGGCAACGCGTGGGCGGGGGAGAAGAGAGGATGGTGTGGACCAACGCGATCTGAAGAGGGCGAGGGGCTCGCCAAGACAGCGGGGGGTCGTCCGATATGATACACTAATTTTGAGCAGTTTCGCCTGTGGTTCCATTAAAAGGTATAAATAGTAACAAGCGCCCAATGACCTAGTCTTCCCGGTTTTTTTAAGATGATGAGGATGAGGATGACAGCAACAACAACAACAACAACAACAACAACAATAATAATAATAATAATAATAATAATAATAATAATAATAATAATTAATAATAATAATAATAATAATAAATCTCTGTTTTGGGGCCAGGAGAACTCTTGGTCTGTTAATTTTTCTTTCACTGTATTTCGGAGCGGCCTTTTTCTCTTGGCCTTAGCCTCTCCTTGCAGCCGGTTAATATAGCTCTTGGCCTGGGCTGCTTGAAGGGCCAGGTGGCTCTAAGGAGGGCTGATCGGAGCCGAAAGGCTGCCCTCAGCCGTCCTCAAAGGGCCCAGAAGCAGCCTAGCCACGCGCAGCAAGAGGACGCCTTGGGGCCCGTCCCAGGGATGGATGTACCTTCGGCACACTGCACCAGGGCTTTCTGCAGGATTGAAAGAAGAGGACCAGCTCAGAATAGGGAAAGGAAGCAGAAATCCTATTGAGAATGGTTGGTTCGACTTTTTACTTTTTACAAGAAATCCACGCATTTCCAGGATCCGGGAGGTGCGAGCAGAGAAGACAGATCGCATTCCGATCAACGGGGCTTCGGTCAAGGCACCGCCAAATAGGCGGAGACCCAGAGAAACGGGCGACACTACAGGGAAGCGCAGCCCCTCGTCTGCAAGGGGAACAATCCCTTCGGACCTGCCCCACTCAACTCTGAGTCAAGGGGACTCGGCACGAGGAATCCGATTCCTCGCGGGTGGGATGCCCGGTAAGGTCGGGCAGCGCTCTCTCCTCGCCTCGCTCGTCCCTGTTTCTACAGAGCCGAGCCAGCAGCCACCTCGGGGGTCCCGCTGGAGCGCTACGGGAAGCGAGCGGGCGAGTCAGCAAGGCAGCGGCGGAGCAGCCAAGCCCTGCTCCCCGCCTCGCCCAGCCTGAAAGGGACAGCGAGCGGGCAACGCAACTTTCTCCTCGCTCGCTCGCTCAGCACTGCTTAGAAACCCGCGCCCGTCCGTCACGGGACCTCTCCCGACGCTGACCGGGTCGCGCGAGTCCTTGGTCTTTTGATGAGAGGAGGGGGAGGAGGGTTACCAGGAGTGGGTTGAGGGAGGGGGCTGGGGCTGGGTCTCCGATTGATCCTAGCAAGAAGAGGCAATTGGAGGCTAGGCGAGGTGAGGGGGGGATCCAGAGCAGGGGCGATCTAGAGAGAGGGAGGGGGCGGGCGAGACGAGCCCCCCTTCTTTCTGAGAGGAGGGCGGAGGGAGGCGCAGGCACCAATGAAAAGGAGCCACTGGCTCTCCGAGGTGGTAGGGAAGAGGGACTCAACTTCTCTTCCCCCCCCCCTTCCTCCCGATGCCTGTTGGACGCGAATTGAGCAATTATCTAGTTTACCTTCTTGGAAGTTAGCGATTGGCGGGGATCGTGGCTGCTGCTATTGACCCAACACTTTCCATCGGGGAGGGGGGGGGGGAGGAACCGCGAGAGACGCTGCCAAGGAAGAGGAAGAGGAGGAGAGGTGTGCCAGCATCCCCCGCCAAGGAAGCACACCGGCGGCGGCGATGGGCTGGCGCGAGTCCATCGGGACGGGCAGGCGGCGTTCGCCGGCTGTCGGGATGGAGACCTTGCCGGAGCTCTTGCTGGTGCCGCAGGCGATGAAGACGCGGAGGGCGCCGGTGGCGGCAGCGTCCTCGGAAGGCTTGAGGTCGGGTTCCCGAGTGGCGGCCGCGGCGGCGGTGGCGCGAGGTTCCCTGCTTGTCGCGCTGTGACCGGGTGCAGCGGGGCCAAAGCATCCCGAACCGCGCTGACCCAAGCGAGACGCCGGCCATGGAGAAGAGCCGGCAGCAGCAGCAGCAGCAGCAGCTCCCCCCGACGGCGGCCAAGAGCCTCGCCGTCGCGCGGGGCAACATGCTGAGCGCTCCCAAGCCCCTGGCCTTCTCCATCGAGCGCATCATGGCCAGGTCGGGCCCCGAACCCCAAGCCGTGCCGCTGCTGCCCCACTTCTTGCCAGGGGGAGGCGGGACCCCCAAAGCGGCTGCAGCCACGGCGGCGGAGCACCTGAAGCCGCAGCAGCAGCAGCAGCAGCAGCAGCAGCAGCAGCAGCAGCAGCCGGCGTTCAGCCTGGGGCCCTCCATCCCTTGCATGATCCCCTTCGTGCCGCTGGCTTACGAGCCCTTCGCCAAGGTGGGGTCCGAGCCCAGGAAACCCCCCTTGGAGCCCGCCTCCTCCTCTTCCTCCGCCTCGTCAGCTCTCAGCTGCGCGCTCAGCCTCAAGCCCCAGGCCGCCGAGCCGGCCCTCAGCTTGCCTCAGCAGCCGCCCCACTACAAACTGGTTCGGCCGCGGGTAATCAAGCACTCCTCCTTCCACGCTCTGGGCGCCCTGAGCTACTTCAGCCGAGCGGCAGAGCCGCAGCCGCAGCCGCCGGGCCTGAGCCTGCACCCGGTGGCCTCCTATTTCCTGGGCTCGTCGCTGCCGGCGCCTGCCTTGCAAGACTCGACGGCGCCCAAGACCTACCTGGCCGAGCGCAACAAGCTCCAGGTGCTGCCGTCCGGGCCGGAGAAATACTCCCAAGCAGCCTTCAAGGACCTAGCACAGGCCCAGCTGCACAACGCCGCCGCCGCCGCCGCTGCCGCCGCCGCCGCCGCCGCCCACCTCCTAGCGACGGAGAAGCTGCCGTTCAAAGGGGTGTCGGCCGACTACAGCCGGGGCTCGCCCAGCGCCAAGCCCAAGGTCTTCACCTGCGAGGTCTGCGGCAAGGCAAGTGACCCGCGTGCATGGCCCCATCCTCCTCCTCCTTCCCCCCCCCAAGACTCCCCTTCTGATCGCGCCTGGCTCTCTCTTGCAGGTCTTCAACGCGCACTACAACCTGACCCGCCACATGCCTGTGCACACGGGCGCCCGGCCCTTCATCTGCAAGGTCTGCGGCAAAGGATTCCGCCAGGCCAGCACCCTCTGCCGCCACAAGATCATCCACACCCAGGTAGCGCTCCCGGCCGCCTCCCGCGTTAGCCTCTTTGGCGGGGCCGGTTTTCCACCTGGCCAACGGTGGTCCCAGATGAGTCCCGGTGAGCCCAGGACCCCAAGACATCCCTCGCCCGGCCAAGGTCCAGACTCCCAGGCCGTCATCCAGGATTCTCCGCCCTTCCTGCCCCTTATTCCCCGTCGGGGTTCTGGGGGCTGCCCCACTTTCCCCTCTCCCTCTCTTTTGCGGTGCTCGCTTCTCCTAAAACAGGAGCGGAAAGAGAAAGAGAGGCGACGAGGCGTACAGAGACGAAGGAATGGGGGGGCTCTCTTGTTTTGCTTCCTTTCCGCTCGTTTCTCACTCCTTTGCTGGGAAAATGTCCCCCATCTCCCGGCCTCGTCTGAAATAAGGGTCTTGGTTTGCGCAACCGATTGGTTATTCGGGAAACCTACTCAGTCCTTCTCTTAATGTGTTGTGTGAACTAAACCACGCTATGGTTTGTGTCCGGCTGGCAGATAATGCGAACGCAGCAATTGTGCTCTAATAATCTGGTTTAGGTTTTAGAGTGTTGTGTGAAGAAGACTCTACACTGGACAGGGCCTCCTTAAATCCATTTTAGTCTAGCAAACTCTTGAGGGCTCGACTCGGCTTCAGTCCCTCGAGAGAGTCCCAGAACACCCCGAGTGCGCAGAGGCCACAGATTTTCCACTTCGGAGCCAGCCCCACCTCATCTCCTCCCCTTTGCTGCCTTTTCAGGAGGGTGGGGCCCCATTCAATGAGCCTTTGGGACAGGAGATCAATGGCAAAATTCAAGCCCGTGATTGTTGCTCTTTACATCACATTACAGCCGCGGGATGACCAGGACGAGGTGCTGCCCCGTTTCTCCCAAGCGCGCATCTGAACGTGGATGTGCTTTTGATGTTGTTTTTCTCCCCACAGGAAAAGCCCCATAAGTGCAACCAGTGCGGGAAAGCGTTTAACCGGAGTTCCACGTTAAACACCCACACGCGGATCCACGCGGGCTACAAACCTTTCGTCTGCGAGTTCTGCGGAAAAGGCTTTCACCAAAAAGGTAAACCAAACCGCTGAGATTAAAGTGTCAAACAAGGACTGGCTCTGAATTATCGCTGTAAAACGGAGCCTGCAGCTGGAATGGCTTGGGGGGGGGGTCTGCCCATTTGTTTCTGGTGGGAGGCCTGACAAGTAAACCAGCAGCAGATTCTGCCCTAAAACTACCATTCCCAGCCACGGAACTGGAATTCAGCGCGTCTAGTTTTAGAGAAGAGTAATAGGGAAATGGCACTGTGAAAATGTAAATACCAAAAAGTGTGTGTGTGTGTATTAAAATATATGAAATTGTAAATGTAAAAAGTTTTTGACGTTCGTTTCTCAGATGTGGGAAACCGTTGCTGTCCATTTCTGCACAAAACCGATAAGGTTTTGCCTTATATCTAATTGTTTAAGTTTTATTTTTCGATGTATTTAATCGGGCAGGTAGAGTAAGAAATTTCTTTGATTTTTAAATGTTAAGCATGATTGTAACTGTAATTTCACAGTTACAATTCTTTACAAAAGAATGTTTACCTGGAAATAAGTTCCACGATTGGGCACAAATTTCAAAATACCGTGCTACTTGTACTGCAGTCTGAGAAAATTCTTAGTCTACTCTCCCTTTGTCAGAAAACAAAAAAATGATATCCCTATTCAGAAATGTCTAAAATTACAGCCTAAGGTTGGCTTTTTTTCAGTTACTGAAGAGTAATTCAAGAGTGAATGGGATTTATTCCCCACAGAACAAAGTTAAGCTTAGAGACTGTGTCAGTTGAGGAAATTACCCCTCCTGCTCTTTTTAACTCTTCCATTTCTTCTGAGAAAAATATCCGTTGTTGTTTTAGCCGGATCTGTAAAGAACAGAAGATAAAATCCTAAACTCAGAGTTACCGATTTGGGATTAAACCTCACTGTTTACAACGACTATGTAAACATGTACGCTATTTTCGCTGGAAAGTTTTATAGTTCACTTTTCGGAACTTTGTTCTGACAAAAGCTAATTTATTTCTTTAGTAAGACAAAATGTCTGTGCATCCTTGTATCCTGCTGGTGGTTGGCATTTCAGAAATGGGATGCTAAGGAAAACCGATTTCAACTGATCTACCTGGGGAACCCTGTGAATCTCGCAAAAATCTATTTAGTGATTGGATGCCAGACTTTGGGAGATTCCAGTTTGGGCTTTGCGCCTGAGTTGGTTCCTCCCTGTTCAAGATCATGGTGAAATTCTGTTCCACTGTGGCAAAGTTTTCTGTTCAAAGAGTAGCAGGCAAAACACAGAAGCCCAACTTAAATATTTGTTACGAGGGGAAACCTGCATAGAGGGCATGAAGTCCGCAAGTTGTGTGAATGAAACTATTCTGGCTGATAACGCGGATCTGGACTTCAAAAGGCTGGCTAAGATGTGAGTTGCAGACTCCTAAAATAAAGTATGCGCGCTGAGTTACAGAACCCCCATTTTTTTGTATTATTATAGTTCATCCAAATCAGCCAAACCTTTAGGCAGGATTGGGCATTTTTATTCACCAACTCCCAAGGACAAGACACGGAAATCTGATAGTATTAAAAGCTGTTCCACGTAAATATGGTTTTTTGTGGTTGACCGATGGTGATTTTGTATTATTATTATTATAGGGAACTACAAAAACCACAAGCTGACCCACAGCGGCGAGAAGCAGTTCAAGTGCACCATTTGCAACAAGGCCTTCCACCAGGTCTACAACCTGACCTTCCACATGCACACCCACAACGACAAGAAGCCCTTCACCTGTCCCACCTGCGGGAAAGGCTTTTGCCGGAACTTTGACCTCAAGAAACACGTCCGCAAACTGCACGACAGCGGCGGGGGCGGAGGCGCCTCCCTGGGGCTCCCTCGAGGCGGCAGCGAGCCAGACCTGCCGCCGCCGCCGCTGCTTCACCGCCCGTGAAGCGCCCTGGGCGCGGCCTTCTGCACCGCCCGCCTTCCCCGGCTTCTCGCGCTCGCTCCCGAGGAAGCCGCGCTGCTGCTGGCAGAAGCGGCGGGACTCCGTGAACTTTGGCTCCTTGGTTGCTGCCGGGGGAGGGGGAGCAAAAAGACTGCAACCGCCGCCTCCCCCCACGATTTGCGGAGGGCGAGGCTCCGGGCATGTATTTATTGAGCCTTGCCAGATCCAAGCCGCGGCCCGCTCTGTAACCCGGACGCCTTGGCGATCTCTCTCTCTCTCGGTTGTTCGTGTGTGTGTGTGTGTCTGCGGACTGATGGTGCTTGAGCTCGCCCGATAAGGAGAGGGGTGCTGGTGACAAAATGTAGAATGTCAAAGAGTGCGTGTCTTTCCACGTGGTCTCCTTTCCCGTTTCCTTTCCTTCCCCAAAGAGACTTTGCAGCCCGTAGCAAGCAAATGAAGAGGCGCGTCCTTTGGAAGGAAGCACTTTCGCTTTTAGTTTCATTTTCAAGTTTCTCTTATTTCTCTCCAAGCGTTTGGAGCTGACTCAGAAAGAAAAAGGTGGAGTGGGATTCTCCGGACGCCGAGCCCAGAGTTTGTTTTTCATCTGGCCACGAACTCAGCAGGCTCCTCGGCTGGCTCTTGGGAGTTCCCTGTTTCCCCGGAAGCATTTCCTGGAAGCAAATACTTCGGGCACCCTAACCCCCGTGCGGCCCCTTCGCAGTCACTAGCGAAGAGGATGTGCTCCCCTCCTCCCTAAAAAGACGGCCCCTGTCGGTCCTGGTCCTTAAGCCAGGAGGGGAGCAAAATCGCTCCTATTTGTTCCTTACTCCTAACGGAACCCGGGAAGAGAAATTCGGTCCCGTTTCCTCTGAATTACCTGGATCGGCGTCGTTCTGTAAATCGGTTTAACCCAAGACCCTAATGTGGATCTGGGTAGACTCCCTTGACAAGCGGGTTGTTTTAAGAGGTGAAGTGAACTCGTGAAGGGGCCTGGTAGCCCCTTTCCCGAAATGTTAGGCCTCTAAATGAAACCTGCCCATTAGAAAAGGGGCTATACTAGACTCCTCCTGATTTATTTATTTTTTGCCCCTAGGGGCCAAGGTGCTTCTTTTCCAACGAAGCTGAACCCTAAGGGCGCTTCTTTGTGGTATCCAAGGCGCCCATCTCCTTGCCAGCCCGGTCTCCTTGGCCGCTGCTTCACTAGCTTAAGGATCCCGGCAGACTCCCCGCGCTGCAGAAAGGGCTGACCTGAAAGGCCAGTCCAAAAGAAAAAGGGGAACCCGCGTTAGGTTTCTTGTCGAGGGCCCCGTTCCTTCTGCGGTGTCTGTCCCCTTTCCCCAGGACAATCCCAAAGATGTCCCTGGACTGCATGTGTGAATGGGTGCGTGCGCGAGTTTGAGTGTCTTTACCGAGAAAGACCTAATTTTGTCACTAAATACCTTGAAAGTACTCCAGTGCACCCTCGGGGGGGGGAAAATCCCCCCTCCACACACACATCTCCTTCCTGGAGGCCTCCACCGTGTCCCCTTGGATCTGACAATCCCCGTTTAGGCGTCCTCCAGACTCCTTTGCTGTACATAGAGATTTTTATCACCTGCTGTGTTGGTTGACTTTGCCTGCTGGTCGCTTCTGTTTGTCTCTCGGATTCTCGATTTCTCCATTGTGGGTCGCTTCTCCTTTTTCCTCCTTCGCCGTTTCCACGACCCACCTTTCATCTCCTTCCCACTTCCCCGATCATCCTATTCTACCCCTTGTGGAGGTTTGTACGGATCTGAAATTTCCAGTTGTATTTTTTTAAATTATTATAATTATGATTATTGCACGTGCAAGAAAAAAACAAAAAACAAAAAACAGGGACTGGGGTTGGTGGATTTGGTGGCAAATAAAAGAGGTGGCTCGCCTCTTTAAAACAGAAAAAGCGGTGGCTGTTTCTCCTGCCTGGCAAGGAGGAGAGGCCGGGGGAAGGGATTCCTCGGGGGGGGGGGGACCGCCCGCCCGCCTGCCTATCAACCTCGGAAGGTGAGCCAAGTAGCAGAGGTGCCAACGTGGGTCCTTAAGAAGCCTAGCCGGGCGTGGGTGTTGTCTAACTACGAAACGCTCCTGTCCGCTTGCCAAGCCACGGATCTAACTGCTAAAAGAGTTTAATTAAGACTCGAGGGTAATTAGTTCGGATTGATCAAAGCTCCGGGCCTCGAGAGACGATCCTCTGTAAACTCCGCCGCCGCCCCCCCCCCCCGGCGCGCGCTTCTTGGCAAAAAGAGCTGAAAGGGAGCTTTGTCCTTACGCCGTTCACTTGCAATAGCTGACCGGTAGGGGGGGTGGGGTGGGGGGAATCTGCCCTTCTGTGATACTGAGTGAAAGTGACGCGGAGAGGGGATGCAAGCACCGGCATCCACCCCTCGACCGGATCGCCCCTGAAGTGAGAACGGCTCTACTCCAGGCAGAGGCCAGATTGAGGATCTGAAGTCTTTCTCTGCCCTTTTCAAGCTACAAGTTTAGGGGCTCTTACCCCTCGCCTACTCCGCCTCCCCCCGCCCCCGCCGCCCCGGTTTCTTCGGCGGCTGACTAGCCCGAGGAAGAGTCGGCGGACTTGAGAGCTGGCACGGCGCTAATTGGTGACCAATAAAAAATCTCCTGGTTCTGAGCTGGGCGTTTTTTTGTTTTTTTGTTTTTAAGAGGGAACTTTCCCCCTCCCCTTTGACCGAGCGATCGGCTCTGAGCGATCAGGGGACCCAGAGAGAGTGGGGCAGATACAGTGTGTGTGTGTGGGGGGGGATGTAAAAGTCAGGAGCAAGCGAGCAGGCCCGACCGTCCTCCCCCGATTTTCCAAAGAGAATGAGACCGATTCGCTTCCTTAGACCAGGAAAAGGACGCGCCGAATAACTAAAACCGGAACAGATTGAGGGACAAGCGAGGTTGTGAGCAGTAGAAGGTGCGCAGCACTCGGACGCGTGCAAGCACCTCTTTACTGACTCAGGATTAAAGCCTGCCCCACGTGCTCTACGAGGCGGGTTTCTGAAAGAGCTTGGGCTGAAACGCCGGCTTCCACCTCACTGTGTCGTGAGAAACAACCCCCCCCCCCCAATAACGGCAGTGCTTAAAAAGGGCAAAAAGGGTCCAAAACCAGACTGGCGGGTCATCAGCAGCCATCTCCAAGTGCTGGACTGCGCCTCCTCTCATCCAAGCTCCCCGGCGTAGCCGCCTGAGAAGGCTGCCCTTTGGAATGACCACGGAGGGAGCCCAAGGAGAGACCGACGCTCAGTCCCGAAGCCCGCAGAAGGCGCGGGAGACCAGCCTGGTGGTGACAGCGCCGGGGACCCCGAAGAAGGTGGGAGGGGGCAAAGGAGGCAAAGGCCACCCCTCCCTCTCATATGGGCCTCCTTTGAGCTCCGCTTGCCCCCTCCCACCAAAGGCAGGCGGTCGTCATGCGCAGCCCCTCACCCAGGCTCCGAACCCTCCCTCCACCCAGGCGCAGCCCCATGGTGCTTGGGGTGGGATGTCAACGGCTGTCCCCCTCGTAGGATGCAAGAAGGGGGCGGGAGGACGAGACTCGCCCATTCGCTGGGGCGGGAAACTTTAAAAAAAAACAACACCCGCTTTCTGCCGGGGGAGGAGAAAGCACGCAAGCCGACCCGAGTCGTGATTTTAATTACATCCGACCGTTGCAGCCCACCCTGCTGGAAACTTTTGAGTTTGCCCGGACCGACCGCCTCCCGTCCAGTGGCTTTGCCTGAGTGCTGCGAGATTTTTCTCCGGCATCCGGTCCAGTGGGCTTATCAGCACCGAGCTATTTTTGGTTCGGGATTGGTTTTCCGCCAGAGAATCTCTTAGGCGGCGCCCAATTTTGCCACTTCAGGGACGCGGTGTCAGGATTTCTTTGACCTAAAAAAAAAGTGGGGGAGGGAAAGCAATCTTGGGACTTTTGCTTGGAAGTGCCCCACGAAGGGCTGCCGCGTAGAAACCCCGCTGGATTGTAGAAGCCCCCGCGATGGAGGGGGGAGGGAGTGGGAGGCTGAAGTTGTTAGCAAGGAAACATAGCTAGATCAAAGCCTCCCCTTTTGTTTCCCACTTCTGTTTCGGGCGGTTGGTGCGCTGGTTAAAGATAATGGGAGATTAACCCGAATCATCTGGAGGACACCAAATTAGGCAGAGCACTTTAAATGTTCCCAAGGACCACTCGTCACTGTTTTATATTTAGTTCGGTTTAGTTTGGAACACTCAGCTAAAGTAGAAACGGGTGGGGTGTGTGTGTGGGGGGGGAAGAGGACCTGATATTTTTACAGATGAGGTGATCTCTTCCTTCTTTTCTGGCTGTATGAAATCCGGAAAACCGAGAACTTCGACGAAGGTTTTTTTTTTAAAAATATGATTTTTATTGAAAACTTTTATAGGTGTATAAAAAAGATAACTAATACAAACTAAGTATAAAGCAAGGAAGAAAAAAGAAAAGGGAAAAAATCGAAGAGAAAGTAAAACGTGCAAGAAAAGCGAAAAAAGTTTTAAAAATAGAAAAGAAAGGAAAAAAAACCAGAAACACGAGAACCGGCTTCCGGCATTCTGCGCGGCAGTTCTAAGCGCAGAGAAGGAAGAGTCGTTTAGGGCGTTATTAGGGTTCTCAAAAGATGCGCTTCCTCTTGCGCCACGTGCGCCACATTGCTCCAGAACAAGGAGAGCCTCCGGCAAACTTCCCAACTTTTGCCCTCCGGATGTATTGGCTATTGCGAACCCTCTGGCCGGGGGAAAATGGACAATGTAGTCCGACGTAACTGGAAAGCGCGTGTGCGATATGTGTTGGTATGTGACTGTTCTCCTTAAGTCCCCAAAAGGTGCTTGGCTTGACTCTGGTCTCCAAAGAAAGCGGATCTGACCCCGCGGCCCGGCTCCCAAAGTGAACCCCGTTGAAGTCGCGGGATTTCATCTTGCAGCTGTACCGACGTGAGGACTCGAGGACCGCTGGGTGTCTCCCATCTGGCAGAGCGTCTGTCCCATCAGCTTCGGCTCTCCCTGAGCCCTGAAACCCTGTTTTCTTTCAAGAAGGTGCTTGGAAGCTAACGGAGCGCTTTCCTTTCTCCCGATGGAAAGAGCCGGGCAGGTAGAAGGCAACGAACTTTGGACCGCCCATTCTCAAATTCTTTTGAAAACAGATATTGAACCCAATCTTGGAGACTGCGGGTCCCCCTCCTAGCTCTATCCATCGTCCCGTTAGGCGCCAGGCCGTTTGAACAGCGTGGCGCTTAGAGGTCTTAACCCTCTAGCAAGCGTGTAATGGTCGGATCGATCGCAGGTTTAGAGGGCTGTATTCGCATGTGATCCATGGCCCACGGCGAGCAAGTGGGGTTATATACTCTTAAGTTGGCAGGACACGCAGAACCAGAAGCAGGTCGCTCCGGGGCGTATTAGCTCTGCTTCTCCTCCCTGTAATTTCCCCCTTCTCTCTCTCCGCCCCTCCAGCCCTCCAGTTGGCGAAGTAAGGAGTGGGAAATGACCTTTGCTTTCACTTTTCTCCCCCTTTTCCTGCTCCAACGGCGGCCCATCGATCCAGGAGATTAGATGAAGGAGACAAAAGCTCTAGGAACGCAAAGGCCGAAGCAAAAGGCTCCACGGGGGTGGGGGGTGGGAGTGGGGAGCGGGTTCCAGTCCTGAGCTACTCATTTCGAAAGGGCTTCCACGCCCGCGTCCCAAGCAATCCGGAATCTATGGGACGGTGCTGTTAAAAGAAAAAAGCTGGAGACCAATTGACCTGGTCGGCAGGAATTCCCTTTGAGGGGTCCTTGGTGCTCTCTCAGCTTGGTTGTTTCCTTGCACACGTTTCATTACCCAAAGTAGGTAACAATATCAGTGCATTCATGACGTTACCGAGTTCGGGTAATGAAACCCCTCATTTCAACCTTGAGCTATAAGTATTCTCCTTTATTGGAATTTCCCTTGTTAAGCGGGGCTGGGGTCCAATGAAGCGCCAGCAAGCAAGGTTGCTGCTGCTGCTGACGAAGACCAAAGCATGAGCCCTCTTCGTCTGTTCCACTCCCAAGAGGCAGAAATAGGGAACCCCAAAACTGGCCGGGAGGCCTTATTGTTCCCTCAAACCGAGAGGTAGAATGGGGGGGAGGGGATCGCGTTTGGATTAAGGAGATTTGCCACGGAGGATGGCAAAAGTAACAATGAAGATGCTAGTCCGTAAAATTTATCCTCGTATTGAAGGAGCACGGTTGTTATTTGTGCATAAGATTTGCATTTGCCTGCGCTGTACAGTTTCCCCCGCATTTCAGTTTTTTTGGTCTCAAAGGGTAGGTGGGATAAGGATAAGGATAAGGCTTTCTGCTTTTACTGGTCGTGCATTAGAAGGAATTTCAGCAAATGTTGCTTTGTTCTTTCTGCACCTCATCTGCTGACATCATATTTGCCATGTTTTTCATGCTCCAAAGCTTTGCAGGCAAGCCAGGTGGAAGAAACCTGATTATTTCTATTCTGGATTCACCTTCCTGCTTTAGTGGGGGTGTGTGTGAAGTTCAATAAATAAAACTTTAGCAATTCTGCTCTGACGATCTTCATCTGTCACCCAGGTCTTCATCTGTCACCCAAGCAATTACGTATATATTTGTTTGTGCTTCTAGGATGAAGAGAAACAGAGAAAATACCTTATTCCATACCATACATAAAGCTTTCACATTTTTAACTGTTTCAGAGATAGCGGGGACCCCCATCGGTAGTCAATCAGGATTCACTCAACCCAGTATTCTGTGATTGTTTGTGTATTAGTGTGTGAATTTAGATAGTTCAGTATGACATACTGAAATTCAAACTATCAACAGGGGATGGCTTCAGAAACCGACCAAGTTAAACAGAAAGTAGCTGGTTACAAAGCTCATTCTTATTTTGATTTGTTGGCTTATCTTACAGATACACCTCAGAGGTTTTATTGTACAGCTCTGTTATTTATTTATTTTGCAAACTGCCCAGAGTCCCATTGAAATCAATCAGTCAGTCAGTCAATCCATTGCTGCCTACCCTTATTCATATCCATTACAGTTATTTGCAACCTGGCACAGACTGGAATGCTTTAGTTCAACAGGTGCTGCTTTTCCTGGCATCAAATGGTGATGAGCAAGGAGGAAAGCAACCTCAAAGGAGACCTAGCTTGGTTCCAGCAATCCTCTTTTTTTCTACCTGAGGGTACCATTGCACATCTGCTGAAATGTCTGGGTTATGCTTGTCACTTCCTCCCTCTGCAGGGGCAGCTTTTGTGGTCAATCTTCTGGGGCTGTGGTCTCTGGGTTCCCCTGGATTTCAGCAGGGCCTCTGTCCTCAGATTTTGAGCTGGGGAAACAAACCACCAATTCTCCATTGTTCGCAAGTGATCATTTGAAAGATTCTGGTCTGTTTATCATTGGGGAAAGTGGTTTCTTCCTAACAATGCCTATAACTGGATTTGGTTTGTTTATAGGTATTTTCTTCGAAGAAGGAAAAAAAGGCTATTATTTTTTAATAGCAAAGAGCCTTCCACTTACACATGGGGAGGAGTGATGGGAAGAAAGAGAAAGATACTCCTCCTTAAATTCTTCGTTCAGTGGGATTCATGATTTTCATCACACTAAATTGGACATTGGTTTGATTGGTAAGGCAAAAGGTGGAATGACTTGCTCCCTCCCTCCCTTCTCCTGTGCAATTCCCCCCCTCCACGCCCTGTGCAATTCTACTCAAAAATTCACTCATTTTGGGCTATGTTCCAGATGCACTCCCCACCTAATGCTGCAAAACATGGAAAATTTCACAGAAGAATGGAATTTCTTCTCCTTCTCCTTCTTCTCCTTTCTCCTTTCTTCTCTTTCTTCCTTCTTCCTTCTTCCTTCTTCTCCCTCCTCTTCCCTTTCTCCTGTTTCTCCTGTTGAATTTGGTGGCCCTTCGTGTCTGAGCTGATGAAGGAAGGTGGCCCTTATTTCTCCTCATACATTCTAATTGCTATACATTCATCTTCTGAAAGGAGTGCCATTGTTATAAGTAACATCTATTATACAGGAGTGATCCAACATTATTTTCAGCTACAGAGAGACTTGTCAGAGAAAACAAACTGACTTAGAAACTTCAGTAAAGTGGGCTCAATCCTACTTGGAATTTCTCCCCTTAAATCTGGGAGTTCTCCTTATTGGGTTCCTCAGTCCATGGAGAATTTAGTTGTATACAATACAAAACACCCTTCCCTTAGTCTTTCCCCTTCACTCTGCTTCTCAAACTTCCCTGTTGGGGCTACTCTCATGGCTTCTCCAAAGCCCATAGTTTAAATTTTTGTGCACAAATTTATTTTGGAAATCAGAACTATCACTAAAGAAGTGTCAGAGTGAAGGTGAACATTACTTGTTTACTTCCTCTTGTCCATTAATATTTTCACACTAATAAACATTGATGCTGGATTGGACTCGCTTCTCAAGAGCTGCCTAGGAGCGCAGACCTTCTGTGGATCAGAAAGGGAGAAGCACAGTGAACATTAGATTACTCAAACAGGAACATCCAGTGCAAAAACCTAGATGGATTTTATTTCAATTTCAACTCATTACAAAACAAACACAATGAAAAAGGACCATTTTCTGCGCTTGTAGTTACACTATAGCGTACTACTGTTGCATTACTTGCAATTCACCCTGATCAATCTAAGATTAAGCAAATCACATCTTAGTGTGATGTCTGAAGATAGCAAATGTCCAGCGAAACAGTCATCTGGCTGGACTTCTTCAGTGATTCTAGTTCTGCATTAAGAGACCCCTGGCTGTACAGAGGTGGAAAAATTGAAGAAATGTTTGGCCAGCATTTACATTTTTCTTTTTCTTTCCTGAGAGTTCATCCCTATATATGTGGTTCTGCAGAGCTGGCAGTTGCACCAGTTTATGAATGACAATCATTTTTAAATTGTGTTGGCAGTCTTCACATTATACAGTGACCCTGAGAAAAAATGTTCTAAATGTTAAATTTGCAGCTCTCCTGATTACCCCTTGTTTAGAATTTAAACATACAGACCAAAACGGCTTTTTGCCTAAAAGACAGATTAAAAAAATAACTTAAGAATGATCCTTGATGTTTTAGAGCACTATGAAGTCCATCCAGGGAAACAGATGGCATTAATATTCCTCGATGCACAAAAAGCATTTGATAATCTAAACTTGCAATTTATGATCCAGCAACTTGCTGAAATGGACTTTGGGAAAAACTTTATGAATGCAATCCATGAAATTTATGATAAACAGACTGCTAGAATAATTGTAAATGGAGATTATACAGAAAATTTTAATGTCAAAAAGGGTACAAGACAGGGATATCCTTTATTCCAATTGTTATTCATATTAACATTGGAAGTATTGAACAGAAATATTAGGCAAGATATTGAAATTAAAGGACTGGAGATAAAGGATGAAAAATATAAATTGCAAGCATTTGCAGATGACTTGGTTTTTATATTGGAAGAACCTCTTGAAACAAGCACGAAACTGCTGGAGACAATAGAAAAATATGGTGAAGTGGCAGGCCTGACAATAAATAGAGAAAAGACTAAAGTCTTGACAAAGAACTTAACAGAAAAACAGAAAACCCAACTTACAAAAAAACAAACCTCCAAATAGTCAAAAAAGTTAAGTATTTGGGAATTTACTTAATAGCAAGATGTACAACAGTAAAAGAGGATAATTATATAAAATTGTTAAAACAAATAAAATTGGACTTAGAAAAGTGGAAAAATCTTCAACTGTCAATGCTGGGGAGAATAGCCACAGTCAAAATGAGTACCTTACCGAAAATACTTTTTTACTTTCCAGTAAAACTAGGAAAAGCTTTCTTTGACGAACTAAATATAACAATATTGAAATTTATCTGGCAAGGGAAAAAAGCACAAATCAAAGCAAAAATGCTACAGGAAGCCAGAGAAAGTGGAGGATTTGGACTCCCAGATTGGAGGTTATACTACCAAGCAGCTATTTTAACATGGATTAAAGAATGGATAATGCTCAGAGATAAAAGACTATTATACCTAGAGGGGCATGATCTGCAGATTGGCTGGCATGCCTTTTTGTGGTATGGGAAGAATAAAATTCACAGATACTTTCAGAACCACTCTATAAGAAATGTGCTTCTTTTAGAATGGGAAAAAATAAAAGAAAATAATTATATTAAGATACCCGAATGGCTTTCAACAATAGAAGCCTTTGCTTACCCAAACTTAATTAACTATGACAAACTTGTAACTTATAAAGATATACTGGGCAATGAAGGAAGATTGAAATTTAGACAAGACTTACAACAACAAGGTATTGACCTAGCATGGTGGCCATATTTGCAAATCCAAACAAGATATGAAAAAGATGTGAAAACAATGGGACTCTATAAAGAACAGACAGAATTTGATCTTATATTGTTAAAAACAGATGAAAAGCTGTTCAAAAAGCTTTATAGATTTCTGCTTAATCTAAAGATGGAAGAAGAACAAGTCAAAGATACAATGATAACATGGGCAAAAACCTTTGGATACACTATAGAGCTAGAAGAATGGGAAAAACTATGGGACAGAAATATTAAATTAACCAAAGCTGTACCATATAAAGAAAACTTGTATAAAATGTTTTATAGATTGCATATGATACCAGTGAGATTAGCGAAAATGTTTAAAAATACTTCAAATGTTTGTTGGAACTGTAATCAAAGACCAGGTACTTATTATCAAATCTGGTGGACATGTCCTAAAGGTAAAAGGTTTTGGCTTAAGATACCTCTATGGTTGGAGAAGATGACTAAAAATCAAATAGAATTTAAACCACAATTGTTTTTGCTAGGAATGATAGGACCTAACTATGAAAAGGAGAGTGGATATATAATATTACACGTACTAACAGCAGCAAGAATTGTATTTGCCCAATATTGGAAAAATGAAAACTTACCAACTGAAGAAGTATTAATTAAGAAAATATTAGAGTGTGCAGAAATGGATCCGATAGACTAACTTTAGAGATTAAAGAGAAAGAACAGTCAGTTTACTACAGAACTTGGAATAAATTTTATCAGTGGCTAGAAAAACAAATTAAAGAGAAAGGAATGTGATATGTAATTTTGACTATATATTAGCAAGAAAAATACTATGGATTGAAAAATTAACATTGTTTATGATAATTAACTATATTTACTATTGTTATCAATCATTAGATCTATTAGTGTTATGTACGTACTGTATATCTACCCAGACCATATGCTGTTTGCCAAATATTGGAAATACTATTGGGGGAAACCCCAACCCCAACCCTGACTCCAACCTCCCTTTGACCCCAACCCTAATCCCTATCCTTCCACTTTATTTCCAACCCTATAAAAACCAATAAAATCTTTTTTTAAAAAAAGAAGTGAAAAAAATACAGAGATCTATTCAATAATTAAATGGGAGAATTCTGATCTAATTCTGTTTTTCTACATTTTTACCCAATGCTTGCCTGTCACTTTTCAGAATGTAAGTGAACAATAATGACAATGCAGAGGACCAGCCTTATTACAACAAATACAAGTTTCTGACCTTTAATAAAAAGGGATTATTTGGGAAAAGTGCTACCAGATTTCTTTTAGTCTTCCCAGAGAAATATTTTTGATAAAGAGTCAGAACTGGAACTGCCACAGTACATTTTCCTAGAAGTTATTTTGAAGAATCCTTATACTTGAGATACTTCAGTTTTTTAATTTTGTGTTTTGTTTCATCTGAGAGCCATCTGACTATTTACTTCATTTCTGTTTACCTCAGATTACAAGTGTATTTGACGGAGAATTGAACTTGCCTGGGGCTGGTCTCACAGCTGAGCTCCTTACTCTTTTAAAAAGATTTAATGAATCTCTTACCGATAGCATTATGTAGAGAAAATGGTAAACTAATAAAAGGATATAAGATTCTACTATACGTGGACAATGTCTAATCCAACTAAATTAATACCTTGCCTCCTTATTCTATAAATTGGCATAAAACAGATCACACTGAATTACTGTAAAATACTGACAAATATAAGTATCGAGGTGTTGTGTTCTGATTATTTGTTATTGTATAAAGAAACTCAGCTACCTTTCTTATTTGGTAAATTTACACTAATTCCTACTTTGCAAGAAAAAAAAAATCTAGGTTGATCATTTACAATTCCTTTGAATTTGGGGTAAAATAAAGTTGATTAAGATGAATTTAACTCTAAATCTGAATTACATTTTAAAAGATCATCCTATTTTTATTCCACCAGATTACTTTTTTTAAAATTCCATTTATATCCCGCCCTTCTCCGAAGACTCAGGGCGGCTTACAAGCCTAGCAAATTAAGATAATTTATAAGATACCAAATTTATTTTGTTCAAAAAATTGAAATTAATTTTCCACATTTTCAGGTTAGCATTAATTTAGCATTAGTCAGTGTATGAAATAAGAATCAGAATTAATTTCCTCTTTGGCTCAAGTATTTGATTCCTGGCAAATACAGGGAACTTTGTCTGTAGGCCTTCATGCTGCAAGATATATTTGGAGAATATTAGTTTACAGATGCAGTGTTGGTCTTCTATATATATTTTTGTGCCCATTGAACACTTCAGAGAATATTTAATAAGGATGAGTTTTATTGTTGGAGTTGCAGTTTAGATGTTAGAACATAAACTTATATAGTTTGAGCTTGTTTTATTATATCCACATTTAGGGCTCAAATTAGGGTATAATGATTTTTTTTGATCATTGGGTATTAAGGATGAGTATGTCCTTCTTGACTATCTGGATTTATCCAAAGATGAAGAATTGTAGGGTTTGGTCAAAATAATTGTTATGTAGCACTGGAACAAATAATCTACACCTGATCTGTAGTAATGGATTGAATTGCAGTATTTAATAAAATTTGAATTTGATTATTTATTCCCTCACCTCCTCATCTTCTTCCAGATTGGAGCAGTAGGTTTCAAATGTTAAGACTTTCCTTGTTATTATTATTACTGCTATATTTTTCTTCTAAACATTGCTCAGCAAATGTTGTTTTAGGACTAATTCAAGCTTTAGTCAAATTCTATAGTTATGGCTCCTAATGCTCCAGTAACTATGAAGCATTTGCCAGTTTATTCCAGGATGTAAGCTGTCTGAATAAAGCTGTGTTTTGCAATTGACTAATGGTGAATTTGTCAATGTCAGTGGCATTCAAGTGGTGCTTGAGTTGTTTTGGGATTTCACCAAGGCACCTTTTAGTATTTGTTTGCTTTCTTTTGCCACAGTCATTCTATTTCTATCTGCAGGTCTTGTATTTTGTTATCTTCTACAGTTCTTTCTCTTCTATTCTGCTGTCTCTGGGTGCTGCCATCTCCACTATATTATCATTATCATTATTATTGTCATCGTTATGATTACTGATGTTATGCTGTCTCATTAACATTGTTACGAGTTTGTATTCCTGCATTAGTTTAATAAACCAAGAAAACTTATTGAGATGGGACAATGGTGACATGTATGTCAAGGGTCATGGACAGATTGTTGTGCTGAGACTTATTGGTTGAAAAGCTTCCTTCTACAGAAGCAGGGCAGGGGGTTGCTTGAAATGATACCTCTTATGGGAGCTATGTGGGTTGGCTAAACTAGTTAACTGGATCCACTTTCTCTTAATTTGATCAGAGAGACATCCACTTCATTGAAACTCTCTATTAGTGTCCCCTATCCTCGTTTTTTATAAAAGTTATCAGAAAAGGGGTACATGAAGATCACTGAGAAAGGGCTCTGAAAAAACCCTTATGGAGTTATGAGATTAATAAACTAAAATGTTGGATGAACCTTTATTGTCAAAGTACAACCATGTATACATTGAGATTGGCTGAGCCTCCCTTCGTGCCCCCACCCTCAACTTACAGTGACACAAACCCTCCGTCTTATTACACCATGTGAGCTAATTGCACAATGCACTGGCCTCGCAAGTCAATTATACATAAAGTTTATAAAATTATTTTCCATTCAAAAGCCTAACAGCCCATGGATAAAAGCTGTGCTTCAGCCTGTTGGTACGGCTGGCTATACTCCTATATCTCCTACCCGATGGTAGGAGAGTAAAGAGATACCGTCCAGGGTGTGAGTCATCCCTGAGAATTTTCCTCACTCTTCCAAGGCAACGAGCCCTGGCGATTTCATCCAGTGGTGTCAGGGGACAGCCCACAATGTCTTGTGCTGTGCTCACCACCCTCTGTAATACTTTCCTATCCACGGCTGTCAGGCCAGCATACCAAACCACAACACAGTACGAGAGGACGCTCTCTATAGTAGACCGGTAAAAGAGGGTCATAAGCCATTGTTCTACTCTGTTCTTCCTCAAGACCCTGAGAAAGTGATGCCTCTGTTGGGCCTTTCTGGTCACCTGGGTTGTATTAACTTTCCAGGTCAGATCTTCGCAGAGGTAGACTCCCAGAAATTTAAAGGAGGAAACTTTCTCCACACAGTCCTCCCCGATGTAAAGTGGGGCAGGTTCCTCCTTTTTCCTCTGGAAGTCTAGCACCAACAGAGGCTTCACTTTCTTAGGGTCTTGCGGAAGAACAGGGTAGAACAACGGCTAATGACCCTCTTTTACCTGTCTACTATAGAGACCGTCCTCTCGTATGGTATTGTGGTTTGCTATGCTGGTCTGACAGCCGCGGACAGGAAAGTATTACAGAGGGTAGTGAGCACAGCACAAGACATTGTGGGCTGTTCCCTGACACCACTGGATGACATCGCCAGGGCTCGTTGCCTTGGAAGAGTGAGGAAAATTCTCAGGGATGACTCACACCCTGGACGGTATCTCTTTACTCTCCTACCATCTGGTAGGAGATATAGGAATATAGCCAGCCGTACCAACAGGCTGAAAAATAGCTTTTATCCATGAGCTGTTAGGCATTTAAATGGGACATAATCTCTGTGAACTTATGCAGAATTGACTTGGGAGGCCGGTGTGTGGTGTAGTTGGTTCACATGGTGTGGTAGGATGGAGGGTTTGTTGTCACTGTGTGTTGGGGGGAGAGAGCATGGGGGGAGGCTCAGCTAATCTCAATGTACACATGTACTTTGACAATAAAGGTTTATTTATTTATTTATCATCTCTTTCGTCTTGCCAATGTTCAGGTGCAAGTTGTTGTTACAACACCATATAGATAGTTTTTGTACTTCTGCACTGTATGCTCTCTCATCCCCACCATCTAGATATTGTTGCCATCTAGATATTATTTTCTAAACATCTTCTGTCTTTTCCATTGTGCAAATATATATTGCTCAGGTGGGATAGTGTCTGATTTCATGGATGTCCTACTTAAAAAAAGAAGCAATGAAAATATTGCAAAAGCTGTTGAAGACTACCATTAATCTAGAATGGTCATATGATTAGATATCAGTTTCTTTGTTGTGTCAGACCACGGAGGCAGGTAAATATTGGGACTACCCAAAGCAGTAGGACAAACAGTACAAGTTTTTTAAGAGTAGAACTATATTCTCATTCTTTGGCAGAGTTGGGGGAGCTTGTGGAACATCAGATGAATGGAAGATCTGTAGGAAATTATTTTTATCTCAAAAGTATAACAGGGCCATAACAATGAAGGCTATTATTGACCAAATGTCCTGGGATGGAAACCTACAGTTCCTTGAATGTTAATTTGTTGAATATTCCAAACTTGATCTCTGTGGCTAATGTGAATTTCAAAATGAGAATCTTTTATCACAAACATTCTAGAACAAAAAACTCATTCTTTCTTTCTTCCTCCTATAATTTGTTCTTCCAGCAAAGCTATTGTTTGCCTTGCAACAAATATATAAGGAAGGTTAGACTGAGAGTTGTATGTTGTTTGCCCCAAGGATGTTAATGAACATAAAGGAGGTTGAATGTAGCATGCTAATCTTTTCACTATGTTAGTTTCTTGGCATGCATTAGCCATACAAAGAAATGAAGAGGTGACCCACAGGGGCTTCATCCAAGAAAGCAACAGTTGTTTTGAAATGTGGGTCCTAGTAAATATATTTTCCTAGAGCAGGGAAAGCTAATCTGCCAACTCTGATCTGCCACCAGGAGCCCTGGTGGTTTAGTGGTTAGAATGCAGTACTGCAGACTGACTCTGCCCACAGTCTGGAATTTGATCCTGATAGGGTCAGGGTTGACTCTGAAGGGTTAGTGATCCTTCCATCCTGTTCTTTGCCAGAAGAACAAAATGAAGACTAAATTGTTGGGACCAATATGCTGACCTTGTAAACTTCCCAGAGAGTTTGTAAAACACTATGGGGCATCATATAGCAATAACAATAGCACTTAGACTTATACCCACTTCACAGTGCTTTACAGCCTTCTCTAAGCAGTTTACAGAGTCAGCATATTGCCCCCAACAATCTGGGTTCTCATTTTACCGACCTCGGAAGGATGGAAAGCTGAGTCAACCTTGAGCCAGGGAGGATCGAACTGTTGAACTGCTGGCAGCCAGCTGTCACAAGAAGTAGCTTGCAGTATTGCATTCTAACCACTGTGCCACCACGGCTCTTTTTAAGTCTAAATGCTACTGCTATTGCTATTATGGGGTCCTTCTTGGAACATGGTCCATAACAATTAATTTTAAAACAACATCCCTGCTACATCAGGCCAATGGCTTATGTAGGCCAGCTTTCAATGTCTCATGATGGCCATTCAGATACATACTGTAGACAAGAGTGACTGTCCTCTTCCACTGTTCTTCCCAAATTGCTGATGTTTAAGGAATGTTCTTCCAGCACTAAGCTTTGATAGGTGACACTAAATTCTAACAATGGGAGAAAGGGAGAAAAGATCTCTATCCATTTATTCCTTAATGTGTCTGACCTGATCCATCTCTATCATGTCTACTCTCACATGCCTTCACTGAATTCTAAAAAGTCTCCAATCCTGTACCCTTTCTTTGCAGGATAACTCCTTAATTATGTTCTTAGCTCCTTTTAGTACTCTTCTAGTTCTACCATGAACTTCTTCAAGTGTCATGGGCCACCTTGTTCTCTCCCATGATGGTTAACTATAAAAGAGAGATTGGGCTTCAGAGATATGGGACTCATATGAACCTGATCATTCAACAATAAGTCTTGCTGAACATTTGAAATTTCACACAGTTACCTGGAATTCCAAAGTGACATGAAATTGTTGAATTGTACATGAAATTGTTCAGCTATCACAGGATTCCTTATTTCTTCCCATGCAGAAAATTTAGTAATCTGAAACAGAACTGACTTTTCATAGTTAAGGAGAAACAAAGCTAATAAGTGCTCATGTGAATAACTACAAGGAAATAACAGGCAGTGGTGGGATTCAGATATGTGAACAACTGGTTCTCTGTGTGGATGCCATTTCTGGAAGTCAATTCTGGGCCTAGGCAACAAAAAATTAGCTAATGGTTCTTCCAAAGTGGTGCAAACTGGTTGAATCCCACCACTGATATCAGAGCTGTGGGATAGATAGGAAAGTGGACAAATGAAGTCTCCAAGTCTCCAAAATACTTGTGCATCACTATCAAGCAGAAGTCATGTGGGTGCCCCTGAAGTTGCCAGGAGTAGAACAGTGTCCCCAAACTTTCTGGGTTGGTGGCCCAGTGGGAAAGGGAGGGGGTGGCACCTTTATGCGTGCATGCGCACACATACAAATGTGACTGTGCATGCATGCGAACGGGGCTGTGAGCATGCACGCTCCACAAATGGGGCTGCTAGCACCAGCATGAGGCTCATGGTGATGCTAGCGCTGGTGCAAGGGGGGATGAGCGCATGTGTACTGGCCAGCCACTCACTCATAGGTTGGGGACCTCTGGAGTAGAACACCTCTGAAAGAAAACTATATCTCCAACCAGATGTTTTCTTAAGATGCATGACTAGCTAGGAATAAATAAGAAGGAAACATCCAGATATCCAGAAGGCAGTAGGTTGTGAACATGTATATACAGATCTGGTCAAGAAGGCTCTTTAGAGAGCTTGCAGAAACTTGTGAAAAAATAATGCAAGATACTTCAGTAAGGAGCTGATGTTCCTTATGGGGAAGTATTATGAGTTCAGCAATGTTGATTTAAGACAATAACCTTTTCCATTTGATTTTATAAAGCTCATTTTTTGGCCAGGATATTGTAGGGGATTTCCATTTAGGCTATCATCCTGATGTTATGTCTGTTTAGTAGCACTTTGAACTCAGTTAAGAAAAGAAAGAACAACAATCAAAGAAGTAATGACTAGTCACAATAATGTCAGTCTGAAGACCTCTGGGGAAAACGAAGTGAGAATTGCCATTTTTAAAACTGAATTCTATTGCCAATCCAGAAGTGGAAATGGGATGAAAAAGAGATTTACACACTGTCTACAAAGAGAATAAAGGTGCTGAAATGGCAGCTGGGAAAAGACACCCAACCCCATTTATTCACTTGGGATATTCTGATGCTTTGTTTCCGTAATTATCACTTATCTCAGTACCAGAACATGCTGTCAATTCCAAGACAATGGTATCTTGGTACTCAACTGCTTTGAAACTCATTGAACTTGGTACTCAGCACATTTTGACACAAACATTTTGTTCAGGTACTCATTTGTTTGAGCTAGAACATGTCAGTATCAGCTGTCTTGTGATTCACTACATTATTCCTTATGGCAAAAATTGTTTGGTACTCATTGCCCCTCCTGGAACCAATTAACCATGAGTACTGGGGTACCACTATATTCCTTCATTTTTTTTAACATGTCCCCATTTTGAGTCCAGAATTTAAAGAGCCTTACCTGTATATTTTTCCTATTGTTTTGAATGGTTCTTTTTTCCTTCTTAAACTGACAAGGTCTCATTGCAGTGATATGGAAGGGAGAAAAGATACAGCATTTTGACACCTCATTTTAAGGAGCTGAAGTCCAGCAACCTGGTTTGGGGTGTGACCAGAGGTATGTCTTGGGAATGTGGGAATGAGTTAACCTCCTATCTCAGCTTTTTAGCTGGCATGTAATTTAAAAGGCGTCGAGTAATTTCATTCAGTTTGGAATTTAAATTGATCAATAATCGTATTTCCAATCTGCATTTTCTACCTCAGTAGAAAGAAAGAAAAATCTTTTCAGAAGTTTTAGTTGCAGGCTGGGGAGATTTGCTCCTTCTTCCCTTCTTTAGAAAAGAAAAGCAGAATATGAAATATCTAATGATGCAACATTCTGCAGTTGTCCAACTTACCCAATTATCTTTTTAGCTTCCAAGGGGATTACACTGTCCTGTGGGCTCTTCCTATCTTGAGGAGCCGGGTTGGTGCAGTGGTTAGAATGCAGTAAAAAGGTAAAGGTAAAGGTTCCCCCGCAGATGCGTGCTAGTCACTTCCGACTCTAGGGGCCGGTGCTCATCTCCGTTTCAAAGCCGAAGAGCCAGCACTTCTCCGAGGACATCTCCGTGGTCATGTGGCCAGCATGACTAGACACCAAAGGCGCACGGAACGCTGTTACCTTCCCACCGTAGTGGTCCCTATTTTTCTACTTGCATTTTTACGTGCTTTCGAACTGCTAGGTTGGCAGAAGCTGGGACAAGTAACAGGCGCTCACTCTGCTATGTGGCACTCGGGATTCGACCCGCCAAACTGCTGATCTTCTGATCGACAAACTCAGCGTCCGAACCCACTGAACCACCACGTCCCTATTAGAATGCAGTACTGCAGGCTAATTCAGCTGATTGCCAGGAGTTCAATCCTGACAGGGCTCAAGGTGGACTCAGCCTTCCATCCTTCCAAGGCTGGTGAAATGATTGTGGCAGGTAATATGCTGACTTTGCTACAGCTTAGAGAGGCCTGTAAAGCACTATGAAGTGGCATATAAGTCTAAGTGCTATTGCTTTTGCTATTGAGGCCTCCCAGGAACCTGTCATCAAAGACCACCAGTGGAATTCAGAACTGTATTTCTTTTCTCTTGCTTTCTTTTAAATTGTTAAAAACTATTACTAATTTTCTTTTCTTTTATTGAAGACAAGAGTGGTACGTAGTAAGGTAATACCTAAAATGACGGTGTCTTTCTGAGGATTAAAAAAAGTGCTTTCAGTGAACATTTTTTGCCTTTACCATTTCACATGTCTTCTTTGAACATGGGAGGGGGGGAAGGGGGGAGAGAAAGAATCTGGGTCACTACTGGAACAAAGAATTAGAGCCCCCTTCCTCCTATTGGGGGTCTACCTCTGAATTGAGGATGGTCCTTGGTCCCTTAAACCCCAAATAATCCAATTTATAAACGTAATATAAAATCTGAAGTGTCTCCCTGCAATATATTCAGAACAAGCTAAAAGTTATGGGGATAAAAATACTTTTCTTTTTTACATGAGCAGCCATAAGAATAAGGATCTCTCCCCCCATTAAGCTAATTTCTATCAGCAGTCATGCAGATTATATTATAAAATATATTATATTATATTATATTATAAAAACAGTTTTGCTTGAATCCCCAGGTAATTGTGAAGAATAGTATGTTGATAAGAAAAAGAAAGATGGGGAAAATGGATTTTATACATATTGGCAGAAGAATTGGTTTTTATGAAAATAATGTATACCTAGGCTAATTCTCCACATGTAAATTGCCTCAGATGGGTATGAATTGTGGGTTTTCTGCAGGTTACAGCCACAAACTGATTTTGTGCAGTTAGCGATGTGAATGGTTTAGTTTCCTGATGCTTAAGAAAAGAAGCTTCATTTCATAACGTGCTAGATGCCCATTCTAGGAAATCTGAATTCAGATTGGATTAGCTCACACATCAAAATGAGTCTGACTGTCAAAGGCCAAACTCCTGTTGGAGCTCCCTGCACAGAATAAAAGCTATTCAGTTTGGCCAGCTCTGGGCAGAGTAGCAGACCTGGTGTGCAGGCCATAGCTGAAGGGTATTGGTGAGGCTCTTGCTTAAAAAGAAGGGGGCACCTTGCCAAACCCTTACAGGCATTATCAACTCCTTAGTCAGATAGGAAAAGCCAGAGATGTTTAAGACAGCTCCTGAAGGAACCAGCAACATTTTTTTTTCCTCTCTGGAAAAATGCAATTAAAGTGGCTGAAGAAAAATACTTAGTTTTGGGAATTTATAAAAGCTATTCTAGAGTGCTGGTCAATTTCAAAACTTTCTAAGGAGGAAACATGAGTGAACAGGAATCTGATCCCAATAATAACATTAAGGAGATCCATGGTCTGCCTACCCACTGCTCAGTTTTCCAATTGTCATAGTCTTGGTTAATCTAGAAAACTGGGGGGGGGGAATCTATGAGGAATAATATTACCACTTTGGGTCTTCTGTTAGAAAAAAATTGTGCATTTTGGTTAATGTCATCATTTATTGCATCCTTGTCTATACAGTATGATAGCTAGTCCTTACACAGCATTATGTAGGACTTCTCCAGCATCTTCTCCAGAGAACTGCCTTTTACATAATGTATCTGAAGTAGGATAATTTAAACCTGGTCATTTGTACATTTTGCTTCTTCCTTGTCAAGTACTAAATTCCTTATACTTTTAGTGATACAGCTGTGAAATGTTGTAGTTTGAAATAGCTTGCCATGCGACCCAGTAGAGTGTACTGCTTAAGGACATGTTTCTCAAACTTGGCAACTTTAAAACATCTGGACTTTTTTAGGATAATGGCTGGGGAATTCTGGGAATTGAAGTCCAGACATCTAAAGTTGCCAAGGTTGATAAACACTGGCTTAAGGTGTTGGACTGGTGCTGAGGAAACCCAGATTCAACTCAATCCTTTTGCTCAGCTTACCTACCTCAAAGAGTTATTTTAGAAGGGAAATGAAGGGACAAAGCACAGTGTATGTTTCTTTAAACTCCTAAATCCAAAGTGCTTCAACAAACAAATATTATTCTATTTTTCATAGTAAATATTTTACTGGGCAGTAGTATATTTAGGGGGATGCGGTGGCTCAGTGGGTTAGGACGCTGAGCTTGTCGATCAGAAGGTCGGCAGTTTGGTGGGTCGAATCCCGAGTGCCGCATAACAGAGTGAGCGCCTGTTACTCATCCCAGCTTCTGCCAACCTAGCAGTTCAAAAGCACGTAAAAAATGCTAGTAGAAAAATAGGGACCACTACGGTGGGAAGGTAACAGCGTTCCGTGCACCTTTGGCATCTAGTCATGCTGGCCACATGACCACGGAGATGTCCTCGGACAAGCGCTGGCTCTTCGGCTTTGAAACGGAGATGAGCACCGGCCCCTAGAGTTGGAAACGACTAGCACGCATGTGCGGGGGAACCTTTACCTTTAGTATATTTAGAAAGTTATTATAGCCTTCATTTAATAAGCTTAATAAATTGACATAATCTAGATTTTATACTATGACATTGTTCATAAACCAGTATGTACAAGACAGGAAATTTCCAAAATGTGGGAAAAACATTCTCCTGTGATCCCTATTTACACATAATATGTAAGTAAAACCAGCCATTGAAAAGAGCCTTGATATTTTATAGACCTGTAGCTACAAAATATTCCCTTAAGAGAAGACAAAATATTTCAAGCAATAAACAAGTAAAATGTCCTGCTGATTACAGACATTTATTTCCTGCACACCGCTATGCATATCATAGAATTGGAAGGGCCTGTGGATCATCATTTAGTACAGCCCTAAGCAATGTGCAGGAAATCCAAATAAACCATGCTTGAGAGGAGACTTCTTAAAAATCTCCAAAGATAGACAAATTTCAACTCTAATAAGTAAACACTTTCTCTGTTGTATGGATCTTATCTTTTAGAATAATTGACTGGTTAGAAAATGTTTGGAGGTTAAAATAGATTTGGAGGATAATTTCAACATTTGGAATTTTGGTCCAGACTGTACATCCAATTTCAAGTGTGATCCTGCCAATACAGAGGGCAATCAAGACTCCATATCTCTTTCTTTATCATACAATATGATTGTAGCTTCCAGCAGTTTATTTATTTATGTATTTAATTTATTTTATTACATTTATATCCCGCCCTTCTCCCTGAGGACTCAGGGCGGCTCACAACAATAACAATTAAATAACATAGAGTAAAAAATTTAAAAGAGAATTAAACAATAAATGCAAAATTACGAGACAATTTAACCCAGTAAAAAGCCTAATTAAAAAATGTAGTCAGTCCAGGCCCGCTTGTTGGAACAACCAGGTCTTCAGGTCACGGCGGAAGGACCGAAGGTCAGGGGCCATCCGCAGCTCCGGAGGCAACTCATTCCAGAGGGTTGGTGTGCCCACAGAGAAGGCTCTCACCCTGGGGGTCGCCAGCTGGCATTGCCTGGCCCACAGCACCCTTAGGAGGCTGACTCTATGGGAGCGAACCGAATGATGGGAGGTTGACAATGGCAGCAGGTGGTCTTGCAAGTACCCCAGGCCTAAGCCATGTAGGGCTTTAAAGGTTATTACCAGCACCTTGAATCGCACTCGGAGGGTAACCGGAAGCCAATGCAGCTCGTGCAGGAGTGGTGTAACATGGGAGTACCGAGATACTCCCATAAGCACCCGTGCGGCCTCATTTTGCACCAGTTGAAGCCTCCAGGTGCTCTTCAAGGGCAGCCCCATGTAAACAGCATTGCAGTAATCCAGGTGAGAAGTGACGAGGGCGTGGGTAACTGTGCATAGGGCATCACACACACAGGCTCATATTCAGAGTTTCATCAATGAACACAATTAGCAGTTCTCTAATGTACTGTAGCATTTCCAAGTCATTAATCCCCCATTTTGCATTTCTGTCCTAGATGTTCAGTCCTTAAATGTAATACTCTCCTCCCTATGAAAGGACTTGTTCTTCTCAGTCTAGCTTTACAACATGTCCAGATTTCAACTCATTCTTTATCTTGGGTGTTGGCTGGACCAATTTTGCATCATCCACATCTCTGATAAGCAGCCCATCCATTCCGTCATCCAGATCATTAGCAAAAAGTTAAATAATACAGTAATGGATACAAGGCAGATCCCAGGGACAACCCCCTGCAATTTCCGCTCTGCAATTTGCTCTGCAATTAAGCATGAGTGAGTGTGATCAGACAGACAATTCAAATTGCACTTTAACAGTTTGTCATTGATAATATATGGAAATATGTCAACCTTTCTGAAACTGAGGTAGACAATAGCCTCAGAGTTCCCAATGTCCATCACAGTTTTTACTTTGTCAAAGGAGGTAACAAGATTTGTTTCACATGGCCATTTTTTTTGACAAAGCCATGTTCACTGCTTGCAATCTTTTCTTCAAGGTGCTTCTAAGGGCCTTAATATCTTCTCTAATATCTTTCCATGTATTTTTTAATTCCATTTATATCCCGCCCTTCTCCAAAGACTCAGGGCGGCTTACAAGCTTAGCAGTAAGCTATTGATGCTAGGCTCATAATTATGGGGATTCCCTCTTTTCTTGAAGACAGGGATCATATTTCTTTTTTCCCAGTCCTTTGGCCTTCCCTAATTTAGGGGTCCTTGGTGGTCTCTGAACTTGGTTGTTTTCTTTCAGACGTTTCATTATCCAAACTAGGTAATATCACCAGTGTTAACAATGATCAGTCCTAGCCAGGGCTTTTTTTCTCATAGAACGCTCAGAACGGAGTTCCAGCACCTTTTTTGGATGGAACCTTGTAGAGTAGGCAAGGCAGGTTGTATGACATGTGTGAGTTCCGGCACCTTTTTATTTTACAAAAAAAGCACTGGTCCTAGCATTGAGGATGTTACCTAGTTTGGGTAATGAAACATCTGGAAAAAAAACAACCAAGCTTAGAAGGCACCAAGGAACCCCCCCATTTCAATCCTGAGTACAATATTCTCCTCTATTGGTACTTCCCTAATTTTTCCAGGATTCTTCAAAGATAATCAATAGAGGTTCAGACAGGTGTTCAGATAGTTTCCTAATATTCTAGGCTTCATTTCATCGTAGCCTAGGAAATTGAAGGTGACTAGAACATCTTTTCTTACATTCATATTGATGTATACCTCCACCCCCTTGTATTTGTTTCCAGACTTTGTTACTTAAATCATCATTTCCTTTGATGAAGAGGCAAACAAGGAGTTGAGCTCCTCTGCTTTCTCTTGGTTTTAGATTTACCCAATTGAAATAAGCAATGAGCTATTGCCTTTTTTTGTCTTGTTGTTGACATATATGAAGAAAACTTCTCTCTAGATTGTGCCTGCTTGATAGTCTTAGCTTATTTTCTGCCTAAGCTTTCCTAACCTTATTCTTGCATTTCTGAGTGAAGCTTTGTAGTTTTCCTTGGTCATTAACCCTTCCTTCCATTTCCAGTTAGCATCCTTTTTTAGTCTCAATTCTTTTGTAACTTGCCTATTCAATCACACTGGCGTCTTTAGGAGGCTAATTTTCTTCTTCAGTGATATTGTTTGAGACCATCTTATCCTTAATTTCCTTTCCAAGAAGTCCCAGCTAGCTACAACATTTTGCCTTTTAAGATCTCCTTTCTCTGGTATCTTGCTTATTATTCCTCTTTCTTTATTACAGTTGGGCTTTTCAAAATCAGTGCTTTTTGTTTGATTATTTTTCCTAAGCTTTTTGTTAAAAGCAAGAATTCTAACAATATTTCATCACCCAAAACCAAAATTTCTATTATTTTAACTCTTAGGCATCAGGCTAAAAACTGGGAGACCATGAGTTCTAGTCCCATTTTAAGAACAAAGCCAGGTGGGTGATTCTGGGCCAGTCACTTTTCTTCAGCCCTAGAAAGGAGGCAATGGCAAACCACTTCTCAAAAACCTTGCCAAGAAAACTGCATGGATTTGTCCAGATATTTTTCTCTGAAATTTTATGCTCGGATGCCAGAAATTCCTCATCACAGTTGTGGTATGATTATGTTGTTGTTTTTTTGTGGCTTTAGTTATGTGCTAAAATAAATCTTCACCTCCTGCTTCTGACTTGTTTGTCACAAACATTTCTTAGCTGAGTTTTTTATTTCATATCTAATATTCTGCTTAGAATATAATTTTGAAGGAAAAATCCATTGGGATTCTTTGCAGGTATTTCATATGAAGAAATCAGAGCTGCTCGCTAGTTTAAGTTGTCCAAGATTCTACCTTCGCTATTGGAAATAGTGATTTTTAAAGAGAAAGATGTGGCGCCCTCTAGTGGACATCTATTATACTTCTAAATTGAAACATAAGTGCTGTACAGTTTATCTACTAATAATCCAATTTACTGATACTATTTAAAATTACAGTATTGTGGTTTATAAATATTGTCCCATCTCTCATCTTCTACACTTCCAACTCTTACAATGGGAGATCAATATTCTAAATAAATGAAATAATAAAAAGATTTTCTTATTAAGCACTAGAAAAAAATAAAGAGAAATTTAAAGCTAATCTCTTTTTCCTTCTCATAAAATATGCCTACCATATTTGGGCTTTGAAAATCCAGGCAGAGAAACAAAGAGACTTTCCCATATGGTTTTCCTCTCAACATTGGTAGTCAAATCATTAAGATTGTAAAACGAAGATTATATATCAGTTGTCTAAATATATCCATATGCAATAAAAATAAAAATAAGCAAACTTAAAACCTTTTAAAAGCAAAGTGATCCCAGTATAAACAATAAAGCATTACAAGGTATTTCACAGCCATATAACTCAAACAAGAAATTAATAAAGAAAAAACCCAAACATACAGTATAATTGATGGTAGAAAAAAACCCTGTACATCCATGAGATAAGAGCAAAGAGTTACAGATTTCTGTATGTCTTTGCTATACCAAGAAGCAGCATTGTGAGTTACAGCCACTTATTGGTCATCCACTAAGAAGGTGCCCACTTGAAAAAATTAAAGGGAGGAAAAGGAAAGATGCAGTGTCACTGAATCTCCTTGTGAAACCGAAGAATCTTTTTTTTTCTGCGCAGAAAGGCTTTGTAACATTAATTGATTAAACTGAAAAAGTACATGAGAAAGTCGCTTAGTTAAATGCTATAGAAAAAGGGAGTCTTATTGATCCAAGGTAACAGTGTGCATCCTGACTGCTTAGGGTGGATTTCAGAGGTGCCTACAGGGTACAGTAGCAAAAATAAAAATGGCAGCCACAATGACGCAAACAAAGTTCTGCCTTTCCTTAATGTGTATTGCACAACATAAAAAACTGGCAATTTTGATTATGCCATTGTGGCCACCATATTGTTTTGTTCTGTGGACACCCCTAGAACTCCTTGTGGAAGACTTACAAAGAAAAAGTTTGTGAATTGGGGTTGGAAACATCCTCCTTTTACAGTATTCTGTGCTATTCAGCTTTCACAGGTGACTAACGTGGGATTAATCTAATGAAATATTTGAACAACGTTCAGGTTATGGAAATGGTTTGATGGAGCCTCAATCTTTTACTTTTTATGAGACTACTGGAAAAGACAAACTGAGCTAAAAACTGGATGTAAACATGGAAAAGGTTACAGTTAGGATTTGGAGCATCTTTTTCCTGTTATCCTGGTGGTCACTCATATACAGGGAGTCCTTCAGTTATGACTGGAATTGAACCTGGCAATTGTGGTTGTAAGTTGGTCATAAAGAAGCTCACCATGTGGAGACTTCTGGTCTTGCATCATAGTGACACAGTCAAGGGTTGCAGGGCTCCGCACCCCACAGCTGGTTTTGCCTTGCCTAAATGTGTCTAAAGTCATCCCAGAGAGGTGGTGAAGAAGGAGGGGGCCCCCCAATGATCACAGAACAATGGTGGTTGATCTGTTTGATCTGGGGGAAGCCCTCCAAGCTGACAAGAGAAAGGCTAGGTACACCTCGGTGACTAGCCAAGCTACCAGCAGCCGAAGTCCAAAAGCACTAACCAGAACAACTGTGAACAGTGTGCTTGGAACTGGATGAGGATATCGATCTTCTCTCGTCTATTTTGTAACTGATTTCTTGGAAAAGATCCCCAAGAAGCAAAAAATCCTCTGAAAGTGAGAAGGGAGGGGACCGCACCCCCACCCTTCCATAGACAGAAGTGGCGATTTAATCTTTATGGGAGACAGAAATATATTTAAATGAAGTTAATAATACTACAGTCTGGATAAATCTGAAAATTATGAAAACTGTTAAGATTTCATATTTGAAAGAGTACTGATGAAAACTCAAGAAAATAATTCTTTGTTTTAAAAGTTGGAAAATGAATAGCTACTGACATCTAGTGGAGGATTGGAGCATAGAACACAGCTATATTGACTCAAAATTGGCAAAATGCCCAGAAACAAAGAACAGCTTATCCCTTTTGTTAGGCATATGGTGCTAGCCTACAATGTTGGGTTGAAAATATATTAACCATAATGCTATGTCTTTAAGAAGTTAATTGGCCAATGGGTGTGTAAGTGTTCTCATGGCCATAAGAGGAAGCTAGGAACGTAGCTTCTCTCTCTCTCTGAATTCACTGATCTCTACTATTACTGTTTTTGCTCTGCTGTTGGTTTACTACTGTTGTAACCTGAACTGTGTATTGACCTCTGGACCGGTAAGAAGACTTTGTAGCTTGGACTGTTGCTATTGTGTATGACTTGGACTGTTTATTTTTGACTGTGCATTTTTGTTCTTACACCACCTCAAAAGTAAAATACTTTTTGCTTTTTATAACTCAGTGTATTCTTGTGTGACTTTACTGCTCTCAGTACCATTCCTTGTCTGTGCAAACTCTTTGGTAGCACAAGGAGACCTCTGCACAAATAAATTTCATATCACTGGTTATGGGCCCAGGCCTGTACTGAGAGTAAGTACACACAGTATTCCTAGCTGAGTTTGTGTTAGTTATTTGGTGTACAATGGCACAAGAACTGTTGTCAGGCATCTCCTGGGTAACCCGGTTGGATGGGACAAACTATGTTTCCTGGTCCACTAAATGCTGCTTGCTTTTGCGCAAGGAAGGACTATGGGCTGTTGTAAATAACCCACCAGATACTACTGCTTGGAATCCAGATGACGAAGAGGATGCAAAGAAGTTAGACAACTTTAAACGAAGCAACGAGAAAGCTCTTTGCATTATTGGACTAACACTGAATGACCAGCAGCTTGTCCATATTCGTGGTGAGGAGTCTGCTGCTAGGTGTTGGGATGTTTTGCGAAGGCTTTATGTTCGTGACAGTGTGGGTGCACATATACACCTTACACGTAAGCTGTTTAGGGCTCGTCTGCAGACGAATGGAGATATGCTGCCCATTTAAATTACATGAAGGCAACTTTTCAAGAGCTTCATGAAAAGGAGCTGATTTTTTCAGAGTTGCATCAGGTCTACATTATTCTGTCATCTTTGGATGAGAGTTATGATGAGTATGTTTCTTCTTTGGAAGTCCTGACCAGAGAGGAACTGACATTGACTAACATTACTGGGAGACTGCTGGAAGAGTCCAGAAGAAGGCGTGACAGAGACCAGCTGAGAGAGACACAGCCACAAGAGGAGCAGCCATTCTCCACTGCTTACAACATCAAGAAATGTTATTCTTGTGGGGCTAGAGGGCATATAGCCGAATTCTGTAGAAAGGGTAAAAAACAGAATGTGAATAGCAGTGGGAAGGCTAAGAAGGGCGTTGGTTTGGCTGTTTCTGGTGAACCAACATCCAGAAACAATGAATTGTGGGTTGTTGATAGTGGGGCTTCACAATGCATTACTAAAGTGAAAGAGAGGTTTGTTAATATGAAAAACAGCAACCAATATGTTTCACTAGCCAACGGTTGGAAGATGAAGGCCTCTGGTGAAGGTAATTCCTATTGTCCATGCATTGATGAACAGTTACCTATGTTATATATGCCTAAACTAAGATTCAACTTGTTATCTGTAAGGGAATTGGTTAAGGTTGGGTTTGTGGTAACATTCAGAGGGGAGCAATGCACTATTGAGAGGAATGGAACCTGTGTAACTGCTAATTTGAAAAATGGTTTATTCGTTCTCACAAGTAACCAGGTTAGTACAGTTAAAGCTAACTCGATATGTGAGAACAAGAAGCCACATGATGAATGTATACATTTATTGCATAGGCGGTTAGGGCATGTAAACTTTAACTCACTACGTAAAACAGTGGAATTAGTAGAGGGAGTTAAACTGAAGCCATGTAGTAAGTATTTGAATTGCAATGCCTGTAATCAGGAAAAGAGTAAGGCAAGTCCGGCAAACAGGATAAACGGCTTCAAAACAACTGTACCTTTGGAAGTTGTGTTTGCTGATTTAATTGGACCCATGAAACCGAGTTTAGGAGGGTCATGTTATATTTTAAGTATATTGGACCACTACTCTCGTTATGGTTTTTGTTATCTGCTTAAGTCAGAGGCAGATACTTTCCAACAATTTGCAAACTGGCTGGAGTTTGTGGAGAGAAAATCAAAGAGAAAGGTTCAGTGCATAATTACTGATAATGGTACTGAATTTACAAACAAGCGTTTTGTTGATATGTTAGAATCTGCTGGCATTGAGCATAAACGTTCAGCCCCATATAGGCCTCAACATAATGCTTTTGTTGAGAGACGTGGGCAAACGTTACAAGCCATGATGAGAACCATGTTAAGAGATTCTGGCTTAACAGATAGACTGTGGGGGGAGGCAGCAAAATGTGCAAACCATGTTCTGAATATAGTTGTTAATACTTCTACTGGTAAAATACCATATACTATATGGCATGGTAGAAGACCAAACCTTGATTACCTGCACACGTTTGGCACCCCAGCTTGGGTCCACATTCCTGCACAACTCAGGAGTAAAGGCCAACATAGGGCTAGGCAATTATACTTATACTTTGTAGGTTATGAAGCTAACCATAGATCCTATCGTTTCTGGGAACGAGGCACAACTAATGTATATAACAGTGCTAGTGCAAAATTTCTTGAGCACGTTGGTTGGGATAGGTTAGAGCAAGAAACTGTTAATACTGATCCTCTAGTGTTTGAGGACTCCTCTGATAACGTAACTAGTAATGATAATACATCTCCTGTAAATATAAAAGATGAAGAGGAGATAGGGGAGATAAAAGATGAATCAGAGGAAGGAAAGGAGACAGAAACTCAAAGCCCTGTAATTCCTTGGCGTTCAACGCGTATCAGACATCCACCTGATCGCTATGAAGCTAGTATAATATGTCAAGTTAATGTAGAGCCATCTAACTATGATGAGATCAGGATGTATCCTGAAAAGGAATAGGCATCATGGAAAGCTGCGATAAAGATGGCTAATAATGCTGCAGTAAGAACAAGATCTAAACATACTGATCTTCGTTATTTGAATGTCAGACAATGTATCAAAGATAAATTAATACAGTTAGAGTATTGTTCATCTGATGTAAATATTGCAGACCATTTTACAAAGGTACAAAGTGCTGTGAAACACAATGCTAATTGTGAAAGAATGTGCATAAGATTGTAAGAGTTATATATTATTCTACCCAAAGGGGAGAATGTTAGGCATATGGTGCTAGCCTACAATGTTGGGTTGAAAATATATTAACCATAATGCTATGTCTTTAAGAAGTTAATTGGCCAATGGGTGTGTAAGTGTTCTCATGGCCATAAGAGGAAGCTAGGAACGTAGCTTCTCTCTCTCTCTGAATTCACTGATCTCTACTATTACTGTTTTTGCTCTGCTGTTGGTTTACTACTGTTGTAACCTGAACTGTGTATTGACCTCTGGACCGGTAAGAAGACTTTGTAGCTTGGACTGTTGCTATTGTGTATGACTTGGACTGTTTATTTTTGACTGTGCATTTTTGTTCTTACACCACCTCAAAAGTAAAATACTTTTTGCTTTTTATAACTCAGTGTATTCTTGTGTGACTTTACTGCTCTCAGTACCATTCCTTGTCTGTGCAAACTCTTTGGTAGCACAAGGAGACCTCTGCACAAACAAATTCCTTAACACCTTTGAACCTCAGTGACTTCTACCTCGAGTACAGCTGGGAACAGAGGAAAGAAAATATACTGGGCCACCTACTACAGAGTGAGAACTATACTTGTTTTAAAAACTGCTGACCTTCTAGGATTATAAACTTTTACTGAGCTGTGATCTCTAAACTCAAGAATTGTTTGCAGAAAAAGAAAAACCTTGACTTTGGCTAATCTTCTAGGGGGAAATTTACTGGAAAGCTCTTAGATGGTTAAACATTCTGGACTGCAACTTTGGCTGGCTGATAATCGTAAGACTCCTGAATAGAAGAACTGTTATAAAAGACTGTTTTTAGTGGTGCTTTGACAATTGGAAACATACTGGATTATAAAAACCATATATAAAGAACTATACAAGATTTGGTTGTTTGGATTTTACTATTGGCTGGTTTGCAAGGCTAATTATAGAGGCTATGGTACTGATGAAAAACTATCTGGAGGGGGGAGATAAAATAGATGTTTCATACCTATATAAAAGTGACAGGAAACCACACTTAATAACTCCTTCTTAAGGCCCTAGTCTGGAACATCAGAGATCTGCAGGAGCAATACTCCAAGATAAGGCAAATATTTTCCAGGAGGAAACATACACAATGTTGTGACAGATTCAAATGACAATGGTTTCAAATCATAATGAAATTAAAAACAACTTTGATGACATAAATGAGTACATCTTTAACCTAAACGTATAATTAAAAAACTCTCAGAAAATGACTACAAAGAATGAACAAACAAACCAGATAACAGAACATAAACCAGAGGACAGTGACCTAAATATGGAAGCTACAAATGAAGAGAACCACAGCTTAATACAAACAAAAGAAAATTTGCAAGATTTTGCCACAACAATGGAAATGGAAAAGATATTTTATTTTTCAGGGCTTCAAAATAGACCTGAAGATAGGAATGAAGATCTAACAAAATGGATTATAGAGCAGCCAAGAGAATTATAGAGTTTGGGAGACAAAAAACACACATCCTACCTAACTTGTCTTTCCTATTCCCAATAACATTCACAAAAATACAGTAAGAATCCTCTGACAAGCTGAACACACTGACTTGGAAAGCTACTTGGCAAAAGAAGAAGGCTAGAGTTAGATTCAAGAGATTTGATTCGACTTACCAGATGGAGTACTATATGATTAACACTTGTTTGAATATGGTTAAAAGAATAGATAGGTTATGGATACAAAGGGGCCCTACAGTAACAGGGATAAGATATACAAGTAGTATAGTACTTTTTATAATATAGGAAATGTAAAAACTGCAACACTCTCTACATGGGGCTGCCCTTGAGAACCACTTGGAGGCTTCAGCTGGTGCAGAATGCGGCCGCACGAGTTGTGATGGGGGTTTCCCGATACTCCCATGTAACACCTCTGCTCCGCGAGCTGCATTGGCTCCCGGTTGCCCTCCGGGTGAGATTCAAGGTGCTGGTGATGACCTATAAAGCCCTAAATGGCTTGGGTCCGGGATATCTGAGGGAACACCTGCTGCCGGCATCAAGCTCCCTTCGTCCAGTGCGCTCCCACAGGGAGGGTCTTCTCAGGGTGCCACCGGTAAGAGATTGCCGGCGGACGACACCCAGGGATAGGGCCTTCTCAGTGGGTGCGCCTGCCCTTTGGAACCAGCTGCCAGTGGAGATTAGGACTGCCCCTGACCTCCGTTCATTCCGCCGGGACCTGAAGACCTGGCTCTTCGAGCTCTCTGGCCCAGACTGAGAATTTTAATTTTAATTTTAATTTTAACTGGGGTTTTATTTGTTCAGGGACGGATGTAATTTTTTAAAATTGTTTTTAACTTTTGTATTTTTTGTTTTAATCACCCTGTAAACCGCCCTGAGTCCTTCGGGAAAGGGCGGTATATAAATGTAATAAAATAAAAATAAAATAAATAAAATAAAAATATTGAGATGGTGTATGTGAATGAAAAGTTTGGATATTTAAAGGTAATTAACTTTGAGAAAATTATGACTACTAAGAATGGTTTAAATACAGAGGGGAAATTAAGCTTAAATAAGAATCTTGAAAACAGGACATATAGTGACTTAATAAGATGACTTTTATAAATACAATTGAAACATAAATATATGTATATATGTATGTATGTATGCATTTGTTACGGGTTAGTTTTTGCAGAAACTGGAAATGTTGATTTCTAGCAAAGCAGTCATAAATTGAGGTTATGTGTGGCACTGCAAAAAGCTATAAATGAGGGCCCGTTGTCAAGAACTCAAAATACAGTCATGTAACCATGGGGAGAATGCCCCTGATGTCAGAGCTTGAAACCGGGTCATAAGTAGTTTTCTTGGGAGATCTGTTATAACGTCAAATGATCGTTAAGTGACCTATCGTAACTTGAGAATTACCTACATTTGCAGCCCACATTTGGTAGCCCCATAAAAATGATTGCAATGAAATCTTGATTTATTCTGCCCTCACTTAATGGATCACATGCAGAATGCCAAATATCCATCTGAACGTGCCACTGAAGTAACATACAAGTCCATTGCATCTGAAAGAGGCAAATAAAGTACCGTATTTTTCGGACCATAAGACGCACTTTTTTCCCCCAAAGTGGGGGGGGGGGAAAACAAGGGTGCGTCTTATGGTCCGAAAAATACGGTAGATTAAAAGTTTATTTTATCTTAATGTTACAAACTCTGTAGTGATTTACACCTTTGTGTCAATTTGCATAATTTGTACACTAATGAGTTGTTATGTATATGATGTAAATTGATACCAGTGACATAAATTGCACCATGTCTGAGAGATTAAGGAAGGAAAGGATTGATACAACCTGAGCCTGCCAGAGTAATCCACATGCATGTTTAATGTCATCACAGTCTTGGTCTGAATGGTTAATGGGTCCAGATAATATATTTCAGTGTCTATTGTTCTCAGCCAGCAGGGAATTTGATGTTATGTTTGTGCATGATGGACACTGAAATGCAATACATTTGGATGAGCACCAGGTAGGAGAAGATTGCTAGAACACGGTGGATATATAAATACAACCTTATGCCTGAGTTATGACAATGAAATGGACATTAAAAAAGGGGAAAATCCATTTTTTGTTACTGTTTAAACATTTGTAAGCAAAAAAAAAATCCCTTCCTAATCTCCTGGAAGAAATAGAGCAATCTAGATCTAGCCAGTAGATTGGGGTTGATAACCTGAGACCTTAAAGAGACATGGGGCTCTCTAAAACCCTTGAGTTCAACTCCAGAGCTCATGCACAAATTTCTACTAATGCATAACATATGGGAAGTAATAAAATTGTATCATACCAAACCATTTTTTCCCCTTCATGGATTACTGCCTTGTCGTGGCGAAGGGGCTTGCGTAATTCAATGAAGCTATGAGCTATGCCGTGCAGGGCCACCCAAGATGGACAGGTCATAGCAGAGAGTTCTGACAAAACGTGATCCACTGGAGAAGGAAATGGCAACCCACTCCAGTATCTTTGCCATGAAAACCCTATGGACAGTACCAAAAGGCAAAACGATATGACGCTGGAAGATGAGCCCCTCAGGTCGGAAGGCGTCCAATATGCTACTGGGGAAGAGCAGAGGGCTAGTACTAGTAGCGCCAGAAAGAATGAAGCGACTGGGCCAAAGCCGAAAGGACGCTCAGCTGTGGATATGTCTGGTGGTGAAAGGAAAGTCCGATGCTGTAAAGATTTTTTCTCCATAGGAACCTGGAATGTAAGATCCATGAATCAAGGAAAGCTGGACGTGGTCAAACAAGAGATGACAAGACTAAACATTGACATCTTAGGTATCAGCGAACTAAAATGGACAGGAATGGGTGAATTTAATTCAGATGACCATCAGGTATACTACTGCGGGCAAGAATCCCTCAGAAGAAATGGAGTAGCCTTCATAGTCAATAAAAAAATAGGAAAAGCAATACTGGGATACAATCCTCAAAATGACAGAATGATCTCAGTTCGAATCCAAGGCAAACCATTCAATATCACAGTAGTCCAAGTCTATGCCCCAACCACCGGTGCTGAAGAGGATGAAATTGACCGGTTCTATGAAGCCCTACAGCACCTTATAGAACTAACACCCAGAAATGATGTCCTTATCATCATGGGGGATTGGAATGCTAAAGTAGGAAGCCAAAAGATAACTGGAATAACAGGCAAGTTTGGCCTTGGAGTACAAAATGAAGCAGGGCACAGGCTGATAGAATTTTGTCAAGAGAATATGATGGTCATAGCAAACACTCTTTTCCAACAACCCAAGAGACGGCTTTACACATGGACATCTCCAGATGGTCAACACAGAAATCAGATTGACTATATGCTCTGCAGCCAAAGATGGAGAAGCTCTATACAGTCAGTAAAAACAAGACCAGGAACTGACTGTGGCTCAGACCATGAGCTTCTTGTTGCAAAGTTTAGGCTTAAATTAAAGAAAGTAGGGAAAAGCGCTAGGCCAGTCAGGTATGAATTAAATCATATCCCTGTTGAATATACAGTAGAGGTGACAAATAGATTTAAGGAATTAGATCTGATAGACAGAGTGCCTGAAGAACTATGGACAGAGGTTCGCAACACTGTACAACAGGTAGCAACCAAAACCATCCCAAAGAAAAAGAAATGCAAGAAAGCAAAATGGCTGTCTGAGGAAGCTTTGCAAATAGCTGAGGAAAGGAGGGAAGCGAAAGGCAAGGGAGAAAAAGAAAGATATGCCCAATTAAATGCAGAATTCCAAAGAATAGCTAGAAGAGATAAGAATGCCTTCTTAAATGAACAATGCAAAGAAATAGAAGAAAACAATAGACTAGGGAGGACCAGAGATCTTTTCAAGAAAATTGGAGAGATGAAAGGAACGTTTAATGCAAAAATGGGCATGATAAAGGACCAAAATGGCAGGGACCTAACAGAGGCAGAAGAGATTAAGAAGAGGTGGCAAAATTACACAGAAGAACTATACAAGAATGAGCTTAACGTCCCTGATAATCACAATGAGGTGGTCACTGACCTTGAGCCAGACATCCTAGAATGTGAAGTGAAGTGGGCCTTAGAAAAGCTGAGCAACAACAAAGCTAGTGGAGGTGACAGTATTCCAGCTGAGCTATTCAAAATCTTAAAAGACAGTGCAGTAAAAGTGCTACACTCAATTTGCCAGCAAATTTGGAAAACTCAACAGTGGCCACAGGATTGGAAAAGATCAGTTTACATTCCAATTCCAAAGAAAGGCAGTGCCAAAGAATGTTCAAACTATCGCACCATTGCACTCATTTCTCATGCTAGTAAAGTTATGCTTAAAATTCTACAAGCTAGACTCCAGCAGTATGTGGATCGAGAACTACCAGAAGTACAGGCAGGAATTCAAAGAGGCAGAGGAACTAGAGATCAAATTGCTAACATACGCTGGATCATGGAGAAAGCTAGAGAGTTCCAGAAAAACATCTACTTCTGCTTCATTGACTATGCTAAAGCCTTTGATTGTGTGGATCATAACAAACTCTGGCAAGTCCTTAAAGAGATGGGCATACCAGACCATCTTATTTGTCTCTTGAGAAATCTATATGCGGGCCAAGAAGCAACAGTGAGAACTGGACACGGAACCACTGATTGGTTCAAAATTGGGAAAGGAGTCCGGCAAGGCTGTATACTGTCGCCTTGCTTATTTAACTTATATGCAGAGCACATCATGAGAAAGGCAGGGCTAGATGAATCAAAAGTTGGAATTAAGATTGCCGGAAGAAACATCAACAACCTAAGATATGCAGATGATACCACTCTAATGGCAGAAAGTGAAGAAGAACTAAAGAGCCTCTTGTTGCGGGTGAAGAAGGAGAGTGCAAAACTTGGGTTGAAACTAAACATTAAGAAAACCAAGATCATGGCATCCGGCCCTCTCAATTCCTGGCAAATAGATGGGGAAGAAATGGAGGTAGTGACAGATTTTATTTTCCTGGGCTCCAAGATCACTGCAGATGGGGACTGTAGCCAAGAAATTAAAAGACGCTTGCTCCTTGGGAGGAAAGCCATGGCAAATCTAGACAGCACACTAAAAAGCAGAGACATCACCCTGTCAACAAAAGTGCGTATAGTCAAGGCTATGGTCTTCCCAGTTGCAATGTATGGCAGTGAAAGCTGGACCATAAGAAAGGCTGAGCGCCAAAGAATTGAAGCCTTTGAACTATGGTGCTGGAGAAGACTCCTGCGAGTTCCTTGGACTGCAAGGCGATCAAACTGGTCAGTCCTAGAGGAGATCAACCCTGACTGCTCTTTAGAAGGCCAGATCCTGAAGCTAAAACTCAAATACTTTGGCCACCTAATGAGAAGGAAGGACTCACTGGAGAAGAGCCTAATGCTGGGAAAGATTGAGGGCAAGAGAAGAAGGGGACGACAGAGAATGAGGTGGCTGGGTGGAGTCATTGAAGCAGTAGGCGTGAGCTTAGATGGACTCCAGAAGATGGTAGAAGACAGGAAGGCCTGGAGGAACATTGTCCATAGGGTCGCGATGGGTCGGACACGACTTCGCAACTAACAACAACAACAACAAACCATTTTTTTCCTTCTGATTCCTTCCATCTTTTGGAGTTTGCCCCAACATGTCACTTCAAGGACAGGTGTGTCTCTCAGTCTCTTTTAGGTTATGCTTTTCTGCAGTGGATTGTCCAGATAAACCTGCTGATTACCTTTTATGCAGGCTCTGGGCAGGGAGCTACCAGCGGCCTCCTTTTCCCATACATATTGTTTCAAACTGTTTATTGCACTTAGAAGACTGTGAGAAAATGATAAAAGGGAATCATTTTTGTGGGGCTACCAAATGTGAGCTGCAAATGTAGGTAATCGTCAAGTTACGATCGGTCACTTAACGATCATTTGACCTTATAACAGATCTCCCAAGAAAACTACTTATGACCCGGTTTCAAGCTCTGACATCAGGGGCATTCTCCCCATGGTTACATGACCGTATTTTGAGTTCTTGACAACTGGCCCTCATTTATAGCTTTTTGCAGTGCCACACATAACCTCAATTTATGACTGCTTTGCTAGAAATCAGCATTTCCAGTTTCTGCAAAAACTACCCTGTAACAAATGCATACATACATGCATGCATGCATACATACATATATATTCCATTTATGTTTCAATTGTATTTATAAAAGGGAAAAACTTACCATGCTTCAGTGACTCAGTTCAGTTGTGTCTCTCAGATCATTTTTTTTAGCAAATTACATAAGTTGCTTTTAGCCCAGGGTTACTTTAGGACTAAAAACAAATTATGTCCTTTTTTTAATGTGCTATAAAAACTGTACTTTTTCTTGGAGCTGCAATAGTCTGATTCTGTGTTGCTATAATTATTTGTCGCAAAGATATATTACTTTGCTTAGAGCACTAGATTCTTTCCTTCTAAGAAGTTATTTCAAGTGCTTAGCATAGCTAGTCAGTGGGTGAACGTTTACTGCAAATTATAGCACCGCATCAATAATCTAATTGAAATGGCAAGATTAAAAAGCTCATATTGTATGAAATGAAATCAAGGTTTCCCTGTATGTCTTGCCTATTTAAGATAATGAATACTTCCATAGCAACAAAATTCAGATGATAAGCAATTACCTTCTTCCAAGTCCTTGAAAAAGAAGACATTTGACACAAAACAAGAGGTGGAAATCAAAAGGAGAGAAGAGATTTGGACGAATAAGACTTTTTGCAACCCACTTTTTTTCTCTCCAGATAATAGCAATACAATTTAAGACTTATATACAACTTCACAATGCTTTACAGCTCTAAGCATTTTACAGAGTCAGCCTATTGCCCCCAACAATCTGGGTCCTCATTTTATTGACCTCGGAAGGATGGAAGGCTGAGACAATCTTAAGCAGGTGAAACTCAAACTGCTGAACTGCTGGCAGGTGGCAGTCTGCAGAAGTAGCCTGCAATAATGCATTCCAACCACTGCGCCATATTTTACTGATTCAATTGTGACAGAAAATGGAAAAAAGATAGAGGACTTCAAGCCAGAGTTGTTTGGGAACAGGGGCATCTACAAAATAGTGGTGCTAAAAGAATTAAAGAAGGCAATTAGGAATGGGTGGTTGAAACTTGTCTTGAGGGGTTTTAACATATGCAAAAAAATGATGCTTTGGTCACAAAACTGCAGTCTCCACCATTACTTTTCTGTGTCTCCCTGTGGAGTTTTTTTTGTGATTCCTTAAGGTGTTCATGGTCTCTAGGTCACTTCTGTGTCACCTTTAGAATCTCAGAGAACAGAGATTTATGTGACCTTAAAATAATTCAGTCTTATAAGCACCATCCTTATTGTTGTTGTTTAGAAAGAGCCAAGAAATAATCTTTGGTCATTCGGGTTTTTTCCCACGTAGAATTGGAGGTATCAGGGCGACGTTTCGACGAAATCTCATCTGTCATCCTCAGGCTGGTGGCTTCAGCTTCGTTCTTCTGGGAGAAGTGTGTGGTAGTGGCTGTTTGTTCTTCTTTTTTAAACTGCCAGAGGGGGTGTGTTCTGTGGGTGGAGGTGTGCTCTGATTGGGTGGGGGGTTAGCTGTGTTCTGATTGGGTGGAGGTGTGTTTTGAATGGGGGCTGTGTTCTGATTGGGTGGGGGTGTGTTTTGAGTGGATGGGCTGGTCTCAGCTGCCAGCCTTAGACCTGAACTGGTGAGTTGTGCTGCTTTTGTTTGGCTCCGTGTTTGTGGTGGTGCCATGTTTTTATAGTGGGTGTCAGTTTGCTTATTGTGTGGTTTGGAGGGGTTTAAAGTGGCTGATGTTGCAGCTGTAGTTAGGTTTCTGTTTTGTGGCTGTGTGTCGTTATCGTTGTGGGTTCGGATTTGCTTTTTGAATGGTTGTGTGGTGGTGATGTCATGTGATGTTATCATGAGTTTGGGTCTGGTATCATTCTTGGTGGTTGGAACTCATCTGTCAATCAAGGCGGGTTTCCAAATGGCTGGTAGGTGAGAGGTATCATCTCGTTTGTTCATGCTGTGGGGGCGTTTTTCTATCTCGATGGCTTCTCTGATTATTCTGTTGTTAAAATGTTCAATTTTGGTGATAGTTCTGGTTTTTTAAAATCAATTTCATGTCCCGTGGCTTTAAAGTGTTGGACCAGGGATGAAGTTTGTTCTCCCTTTCTGAGTGAGTTCCTGTGCTCTTCAATGCGTGCACTTATTTTTCTGTTGGTCTGTCCGATGTATGTGGTGGGGCAGGTGGTGCATGGGATTTCGTATACTCCTTGGTTTTCTAACCCAATTATGTCTTTGGGGTTTCTTAGGATGGTGGATATTTTTCTGTCTGTGTAGAATGCTGTTTTGATGTTGTGTTTTTGGAGGATCTTGCTGATTCTGTCTGTGGTCCCTTTTAAGTATGGGAGGAGGGCTTTGCCATTTTCTTGTTCTTTGTCTTGGGTTTTTGTGGGTGTCTCTCTTCGGATTAAGTTGGTAATCATGTTTCTTTGGAATCCATTGGCTGTTAGTACATTACTGAGAGTGTGTAGTTCGGTTTTTAGGTGTTGTTCGTCAGCTAGGTGTTTTGCTCTGGAGATGAGTGTCTTGGCTACGGAGTTGATCTGTGCTGGGTGGTGGTGTGAGAGTGCGTTCAGATAGCGGTTTGTGTGTGTTTTTTTATGGTAGATAGTGTGTCCTAGGGAGCCATTGGATTTCTTGTAGACTAAGACATCAAGGAAGGGAAGTTGATTGGTAGCTTCTGTTTCCATGGTGAATTGTATTTTGGGGTGTAGGCTATTGAGGTGTGTGAGGATGTCATCCAGTTTACACACACACACACACACACACACACATATATATATATATATATATATATATATATATATATATATATATATATATATATATATATATATATATATATATATATATATATGTAAATTATTCAAATTGCTAATAAAGAATTAGGGAGGCTGAGATGGCCATTTCGAACTTATTTTGTTCTCATCAGTCAGTCATACCCTTTATCTGAGATTCGAACCTGGGCTGATTATATATTAGGCAGTTGTTTTAACTCCCTGAGCCACAGCTTCTTTCTCTCTTTATTAGCAGGAAGCAAGGGAGATATGTGTTAAGTATTTGTCAAGGCTTTTTTTTAAATACACCTTGCTAATTAACTCTTTCTTTCCTGTTTTTGCCTAACCCAAGGCTATCCACAGGATATAGTCAATTTATGACAGCTCATTATTTGTGTAAATTATTCAAATTGCTAATAAAGAATTAGGGAGGCTGAGATGGCCATTTCGAACTTATTTTGTTCTCATCAGTCAGTCATACCCTTTATCTGAGATTCGAACCTGGGCTGATTATATATTAGGCAGTTGTTTTAACCTCTAGGCCACCGGTCAGTCCTAGAGGAAATCAACCCTGACTGCTCTTTAGAAGGCCAGATCCTGAAGCTAAAACTCAAATACTTTGGCCACCTAATGAGAAGGAAGGACTCACTGGAGAAGAGCCTCATGCTGGGAAAGATTGAGGGCAATAGAAGAAGGGGATGATAGAGAATGAGGTGGCTGGATGCAGTCACTGAAGCAGTAGGCGTGAGCTTAAATGGACTCCAGAAGATGGTAGAGGATAGGAAGGCCTAGAGGAACGTAATCCATAGGGTCGCGATGAATCGGACACGACTTCGCAGCTAACAACAATATATTGTTCATCCTTCTTAACTACATTTAAATAATTCTAATGCTCCATGAATAATGTGTTTTGTCATTGAAAGTTTAAAATATTCTCACACAATGATTTTTATACATCATTGTCTTACAAATAGAAAGCTGATTTACAAATAGATTCTATTTTTTCTATTCCCAGGATTCTTTTGAAACCATGCTCTTTCATGCTCTTAAACATATTTGTTTGGCAGAATAGTTTTACAAATCACACAGGCAGTTTTCACAGGCACTTCAGTTAATTATGTCTTCAGCTATTGCAGTAGGAGAGCCATGTTAGCTTACGGTATCCAAAAATCAGAAGGAGTCTGGTGGCCAATTTTCCAATTAATATATTTTATTAAAAGTTATAAGCTTTTGTGATCTGAAGGCCACTTTTTCAGATGCAAGGAGGAGTTTGACCAATGTAGAATTTGGATTTTAATGAGAGGAGGAGGAGGAGGAGGAGGAGGAGACAGGATGGCTACACAGATGAAGGTTATGTGGAAAAATCCCTCTTACAATTGTATTTATTTATTTAAAAGATTTGTGTGGCTTCCCATATGAAGAGTACATTCTGAGCAGCTCATGGAAAAAGTAAGAAACCATACAAACTATAAAAGCACAAACTAAAACTAAACACCAGTGCAAGCATCTTCCTAAGGTGCCCCAACAACCCTTCATAGGCCCAGTCGCTCTGTCCCAGGGCCTGGATGAAGAGCCACATCTTGATGGCCTTTCAGAAGACTAAAATAGTGTGGATAAGGTTTCTTCCTGTTATCTTCTTCAGGGTTTGAATCTGAAGCTTCTCAGATGTGGTAGATATTTACAATAGCTTCAATATTCTTTCATTTTATTAGCTGGCCTAATTTATTTATGTAAGACATTTAAATAGCTGTCCCTCTTGTAACAAACCCTGGTTGGCTCCCAATCAAAAACTGATACATTAAAACCATAAATCCAAAAGATAAGAATAGAAGAGTGTTGCCAAGTCAAGCTTCTGAAATGGAGTCATCTTATCTCATTTTATTTGTATTCCACCTTTATTATTTTTACAAATAACTCAAGATAGTGAACCTGTCCAAAACACCTTCCTCCTATTTTCCCCACAACAACTACCCAGTGAGGTAGGTTGGGCTGAGAGTGAGGGACCAGCCCAGTCACCCAGCTGGCTTTCATGGCTACAGCAGGACTTGAACTCACCATCTTCCATTTTCTAGCTTTATCTTACAGTTTAGGGAAAAACAAGGTCTTTGGTGCTTTTCAGAAGGCTAGGATGGTAGAGGCCTGCAGAACTTCAGGGGGCAGAGTGTTCCTTAGGGCAGAGGCTGGCTTCTTGGCTTCCATAAGGTGCAATCTTTAAAGGAAGGGATTAGGAGTGATCCCTCCATCTTGGAGTTCTCCAACCTTTCCACTTTTGCGGACTGAGTGGCTCCACACCAGAGGCCAGGATGTGCACGCACTCACCCACTGGTCATGCAAGTGGGGATGATGCATGTTGACTCACTGCTTCTGCGGACTAGTTCTGAACGGCTCCTGGCCCAGTAGTGGGCAGCAGGGGTTGGGGACCCATGCTCTATCTAGCCTGGTAAGCTGGGTAGATGTTTATTATTTACTTTGCATTCAATTTTACTTACAATTTTTATATCCCAAGCAACTCTCCCCTGTGTTGTATCTCTTCCTCATCTGTATTATCTTTACAATAACTATGGGAAGTTGGGCAACATTCTTACCAAAGGCCATTTCATTACTGAGAGATCTTTAAATGTGGGTTGAGTTATACTGGCAATATTTTATGCATAATAATTAAATTAGAGTAGATAGTTTTGGTAGTTAAAGAAACACCTTCCAACTAATTTACAGACTTCATGCCAGAATGGCTGGATGCAAAGGCCTTCACTCATCAGCGGGGCAAAGGCCTCTAACAAGAAATAAGAGTATAGAGCGGAGTCAGGCAAACTAAATCCTATCAGGTAGGGTGATGAGTTGAGGGCTGAGCTCGTAGTTTGCTGGGCTGAAGAAATGAAAATGCAGATGTGAGTCCTTCCTTCCTTCCTTCCTTCTTTTACACCTGATCGCCTCGCCTCGCCACGCGAAACAATCCAGAAAAGTTTTAAGGCGCCATTCTGGACTTGCAACTCTTCTGGAGGAACCATCGCGACTCCCCGAAGGATGCCCAGGGCACCCACCCAAGGAGGCGCGCCGGGCAAAGGGGAGACGAGGGCTCTGCCGAGCGGCCGCGCCTGGCGGAAGGGGAAGGCTCGTACCCATGAAGTGGCACGGGATTGGCTGGCGGGGAGGGAGGCATCTTTCGCCTTCACTCTCCCCGCCGCGCCTCCCGGTTCTGTAAATAGAGTCGCTTGGCAGGCTCTGGCGCCTGCTCGCCGGGGTGCAAGTCGAGCCCTCTTCGGGTACTGGTCTGGCGTTACTCTCTACCATTAAGGTAAGCGGTTCCGTGTAGGCTGGACGGGAGAAAGCAGGATGGGTTGGGCGAATCGGGCCTAGGAGTCTCGCAAAGTCCCGGCGCGCACACGCTGCTGCTTTTGCAGAACCTGCTTCGTCCTCCTTGCGGAGCCCCCTTGCAGTAGGCCTCGCGGGGAGCGCATGGGCAGTGGGAGCGGCTCGCCAGGTTAGCAAAGGGAGGTAGGAGCGAGTCCTCTTCCTCTTCTTCCCGTTTCTACACTCAACCTGCATCTCCTATGAACTTCTTCTTCTTGTTCCTGGCATTTCATGGGAGCTTCGGACCCCCCCCTCCCCTTTTCTCTCTTTCCCATTCCCCCCCCCCCCCGAACCTGTGGCTTTGGGTGTAGAGCTCGCTTGCCTTTTCCAAATTGTCTGGGGCACATTCCCAATCGGCATTCGGGAATTATGGTTTCAATACATGCAAGGTCCCTTCACGTTGAGGGGTTATTATTCATGCAAAGCTTGGGAGAAACATACTGGAGATGCATCAGAGGAGCAAAATAAAAATGTTCGTGTTGTTTTTTTTCTCGGCGTGAAAATTCCTCAGGCGCTCAGAGCTAAGGAAAGAGAGTGAGAGAAAGCGCTTGGCTTAAAAGTGTCTTTAGCCACCCGATCATAAAGCGAAATAGAAAGTTTAAGAAGTTCTGGGCTCCCAGATCGTCCTGTTAACAGAAATTCTTGGGAGTACTGAATGTTCAATGGTCTTGGGGCAGTTGGAAAGATTTTGCTTTAGCCAATTGCTTTGGAGATTAGCCACTTCCAAAGGCAATTTATATCTTTATATTTAACATATATAGCATAGCTGGAGAGGCGGTTTGGTGTAGCGAATACAAGCACTAGGGTAGAAACCAAGAGGGAGATTTCTAGTCCTGTTTAGGCACCCAGTTAGCTGGGTGACTTTGGGCCGCTCCTTCTCCTTCAACTCTGCCAGAAAGAAAGCAATGGCAAACCACCACTGAAAATGCTGCCAAAGAAATTGCATAGGAAATTGCATAGAAAGCAGCATTCATTCTTTAGAAGAGGAAAGTTTCCCCATCCAACATTTTACTATGTGAATTGGCTTTTAGATTAGTTCTATTTTCTTGTTCTTGCTTAGATTAACAGTTTGGCTATTTTATTAAATACTACTTTTGCAACTTTTCTGGGATTGTTTCTGTATCAGATAATGACTTTCTGTTTCCATACTGTAAAGTTCAGGCCAATAGCACAATTCAGAAATGTAGAGGAGACAGTGATTTCCATTTCCATTTCTTAGCAACTGTTAGCAGGGCTTTTTTTCTCATAGAACGCTCAGAACTGAGGAGTTCCGGCACCTTTTTTGGATGGAACCTTGTAGCATAAGGCAAGGCGGGTTGTCTGACATGTGTGGGTTCCGGCACCTTTTTCTTTTACAAAAAAAGCACTGACTGTTAGTCAGTATATGCTCCCTCTGACCTCAGAGAAAATAAATAGGTGTGTTGGATGCCTAGTTGTAATTGTAGTACTTATTGAATTTGATTTTATTGTGTTGGTTATAAAAATTCAGAGTATTTCTAGCATTTGTTCACTTTCATGAGTGGCAGCAAAGAAAAATAAGTAAATAACTTATTAAGATGAATTCTCACGGGTAGATGATCCTGTACAATTTTTTCTAGAGCCTTTTAAAGGCTAACTTAATTGGTGACCATCAACACATCTTTTTACAAGTTACATCAACAAACTCATTCATTCATAAATGTATTTATATATTTTACAGAATTTTAAAGAGCTCGCCAGAATAATTCCATCTTGAATTTCCCACATTTAATTTTATTGGATATTCTGAGTTCTAACACTGGGGGATGTTTTTCATACCATGATGATATATTAAATTCTTGTCATGTTTCTTCTTCTTTGGTTTTGTTGCAAGCTAAAAAGTCCCCCAAACTGTAGGCTTTCCTTGTAGAGGCCCAAGGTTCCCCCACATCACACTTTGACAACCAATACTGTAGAACAGGGGTATCAAACTTGCCGCATCACATGGCATGTTGTGAGGTATCACGATTTTTTTCCCCTTGCCGGAGCAGGAGTGGTCCCCAATCTTTTGGGTGCCAGGGACCGGTTCCGTGGAGAGAGGTTTTTCCAGCACACGTGGTTTTGTGTGCTGCCTGCATCTTGCAGATAGGGCTTTGCTTGTTTGTGTGGACCGGTTGCTGGCATGCTGCAGCCCTGTACTAGGAACCCCTGCTCTAGAATATCCTTTTTTCAGGTGTGGTGATCACAATGATAAGGAGTGCTCCAAATTTGAAGTCATCATAAAGTCACATAAGGAAATTCGGTTACTGTTGTTTTTATTCTTGGTTCCCAAATGATTCCATTTCAGCACTGGGTTGATACTTTTTATTTTATTTATTTATTTGTTAAATTTATCTGGCTATGGGGCTACTTTAGACATATTTTTCTTAAACTACCCATTTGTGACTCAAAAATAGGTCTTCTGATCTGCTTAGATCTTATTAATGTGTATTTGAAGTTTAGATGTTTTAAAAATGTGAATGACATCCTTGTTTCCATTTAATTTGTTTGCTGTTTGATAATTGGGATTGGTCCTATTAGAGCTTATTATAATCCCTTTTTGCTTTAAATATAATTAACAACTTAAAAACATAAGTAAATTTGACTAGTCACTGCTCTCCTTATAGAATCCCAGTCTGCATATTTTTCAAGCATGAAAACTGTCCATTTTTTTCATTTTCCTATATTTAAGTCAGTTAACAATTCAAAAGAATATGTGCCTTCTTATTCCATGTTACTCATTTTGGTAATTATAATAGTCAAGGTGTTATGTAATTGTATATTGATTCTAGAAGTGGCAACTAAACGAAACAATATTGCTGTTGGCAGAACAGTATAAATATCTTTGCTACAGAGTTTAAAATTGACTGTACACAATTACAAATTTATTTGTGGGACATTTTTTAAGGCTAAGGTTTTTTGTTACTTATATGTTTTAATGCTAGTGCTTGTATACATTCCAAAATTGCAGTGACCATGTAAATCACTGAATTACAAGGGCACTCTAACTTTGGAGGTGTAGGGGTGGTTGAAATGGTGGGTACAGTGGTTGAAAACTCCCAACAGCAAGAAGTAAAACTTCTTTCTCTTTGGTTCCATTGGAGATTACTTCTAATCTTGAACAGAGATCTATTGTTATATAGATTATGCCTTATCTTTTCCCCTGGAGTAGCAGAGACCAGGCCTTTGTCACCTTCTAATTCACAGAGTTTCATGTGTTTCAAAAATGTATCACTGTGCTTGGGTAAGACTGTATCACAGCAAGACTATAAAATGTTTGTAAGTTAGTCCAAATATATCTCAAGTCCACACTGGCATAAATCAGTGTGCAGTTTGAGAGTTTCTCTGGTAAAGAGGTAGAAGGCGATGTCCAAATTTGATAAATAAATAAATTCTTGAAACCTAACTTTCTTTTAGGCTTGTTGCTACTAGTAGTACTACTGCTAGGAAATTAACTGAAACTTGATTTTATCATACTAGTTCAGAAATATCTGTCCTATGTTTTCCTGAGCATAACTGAAGTAGTTCTGGTTATTGCTTTGAAGCCCAAAGTGGCCTCAGATATCCAGAGTAAACCTGAATATGAGAAATGCCACTTTTTCTCTTGTGGACCTACTTATGAACACAGATATTGATCTTCTCCAGGCACTTTTGATGTCAAACAATGCACATATCAGACATGGAGAACGCTTTCTGTGATGGAATTTGGAATATTTTCCCTGAGGAGTTTCACTGGGCTCCAATTTGTATCGATCTTTCCAGTAAACTAACTCTTTGAACTTTGTTTTACCTAATTCTTTAAAAAAATGTTAGATGAGGTCAGATCCTTTCTGCTAGCCTCCTTATAAATATATGTTGAAACATTATTTCATTTATAATAATATTACTTCTTAATATTAATGTAAATATCTAAGAGAAATTTAAAGTTGCATTGTTTGGTGTTTGTACCCATTTGCACCAGTTTGGTATGGTTGTCAAGCCATCAGATTAGACATTTGGGGAGACTGTGAGTTCTGGTCCCAGCTTTGGCACAAAAACCAGCTGCATGATCTTGGGCCAGTCACTCTTTCTCAGCCCTATGAAGTAGGCAATGGCAAACCATGTTGGAAAAATCCTGCAAGAGGTTGTCAGAATTTTTTTAAAAAAGAATTTATTTGAAAGCACACATGTGCCCCCCTCCCCCTGAAAACAACAACAACATTGGATTGTGGTCCTTCTGGAAGAGAATTAAAATCTGGCTGTGCAGGCTGGCTTGGAGCCCCTATAGGAGCACTCAAGGCTGGGAGCGGCTGAAGGGTTAGAGAGAAGATCCCCACCTCTGTGTCACCTATCCTGTAGCTTTTTAAAATCTATTTCATTTTTCTTAATTTTAATTGTTTTGTATTATCTTTTTATTATGCTGTAACATGCCCAGAGTCACTGTTACAGTGAAGAGATGGCATATAAGTTTCATAAATGAATAAAATAAGATGATAGATAGATAGATAGATAGATAGATAGATAGATAGATAGATAGATAGATAGATAGATAGATAGATGGATGGATGGATGGATGGATGGATGGATGGATGGATGGATGGATAGATAGATAGATAGATAGATAGATAGATAGATAGATAGATAGATAGATAGATAGATAGATAGATGATAGATAGATAGATATTGGAATTGTGGATTGTTATAATTTTGATCAATGTGGCTGCTAGGAACTTTTATTCATAACCATGAACAATGTGAATTCTAGGGAAAGGCTAGGATTGATTGGTTTGGATCTGTTTTTTGAGTTCTTCTTGGAGCACCGTTGCTTTTTGGAATTACACATGTATATATATGGCACTTCTCCTTTTTTGATGTGTTACCTGCAAAGTTCTGTTATGATCTTGTTTAGTAAAGAGGAAGACTGAAAAGGACTGAAAAGTGCTTTACTATTAGTATGGTAATGCTAATAGCAGTAATGGTAATAATAATGGCAATGTGCAATTATGGCTTATTAGCTGCCTAAATTTTACAGCAGATTTCTAAGGAGTCAATTTTTACTTCTCTCTTGTTCCATTAAAATGCTGCTTCAAAATATTTTTGTGCTGTATTTGTTTGTTACTGCATCTTTGCTGTGGCAAGGTTTTTAATCATGCTGCAAGCATTCAAGCACACGGGAGATCGGTTTGAGAGACATCTTTCAAGATGGCAGCATCATCATAAATCTGTCCTGGCAATCAGGAGGGAGGATGTTAATGCCTGGGAAAGAAGAGCCCCTCTAGCACCACGCCATGTCAAGATGTTGACCAACTTGGGGTACAAAGTTCTGGTGCAACCATCCAATCGCAGGGCCATCCATGAACAGGTATGTTTGGGTTGTGGTGGTGTTTGTGGGTACTATTTTAATAGAATGAATACATGTAATGCACGGGCAAATTAATAAGCAAAAGCTGTCTATACTGTGTATAGATGTTTTGTGGAAAGCTAATGAAATCCTGGCATGGATGGGCTGAAATGCCCTTATTCAGGGGTAAAGCAGCTGGAGGCTTTCAGGAAAAGAAAGACTGAAGAAGTAGTGACTTTGGGAAAAGATACCTGAGATGTCAGTAAACTCAAGCAGGACTTAGATCAAAAGCAAAACTCAGAAGAAGGAATGTACCAAAAAAAGGATAAGAAGAATTAGAGATAAGCAAGAGCAGCAGAGGTGAAGAAGGATGAATTTCACATTGAGGAATCTTTTGTTCAGAAGCTTCTAGTCTCTTTTAATGTGAAAGTAATCATATTGCAGTTCTGCTCTGGGCTGATCTAACTGGAAATCAAAAGGTTTTTTTTTCCCCTACAGGACTGTAGAACGGCTCCATGGGGAGGATTCTACTGTAGCTTTGTGATCCTGGAAACAGATGTGACTGCTTTAATGAGTGGCAGACTCTGTACAGGTGGTCCTTGACTTACAGCCACTCATTTAGTGGCCTTTCAACCTGACAGTGGCTCTCAAAAAATGTCACTGGTACCCACACTTAATGACTACATGATTCACCTTAACCACAGTGAGTTTGCTTAATAACCGTGGTGGAAAAAGTCATAATGTTGAGTACAACTCACTTGACAACTGAAATTCTGGTTCCAATTGTGGTTGTATTTCGAGGATTGCCTCTATTCAGACTTGCTCTTCAAAATCAGGTCGGAAGAGCTGCACATTTCTCTTGACCAGTATAGATATAAAAATTATACTCATTCAGAATAGCATCTAGAAAACGTATCTGTGTTTCCTGCTTTTGTTCATCTTGGCTGTGTCAGTAACCTTTTAACAATTGGTTGGCAGGACTATATTAAAGCGGGAGGCATTATACAAGAAGATATTTCCCAGGCTTGCCTTATTGTGGGTGTGAAGAAGCCTCCAGAAGATAAGCTAATTCCCAACAAGAACTATGCATTCTTCTCTCATACTATCAAAGCTCAAGAGGCAAATATGTCCTTGCTGGATGAGATCCTAAGCAAGGTAACACTGCACTTACTGAGAACTATTGTTATGATATTACCATTATGAAATGCAAAAGAAGCAGTGTGTAAATCCTTGTCAAGTGTGCAATTAGCTTGCCATACTATGGCAATTATCTATAATGTGAGTTAGGAGTTTTAAAGGCAAAAGGGAGGAGAAAAATACACACTCAATCTACTCTTGTGCGTTTTTAGACTATATTAATCTAAGCAGACAACATTCCCATAAACGTGGCTTACATTTCAGTAGACATGCAACAACTTGATTTAATTTCTTATTATAATTAAAAGATGTGTATCTTTAATGATTTCCTTTCTGTTCCCATCCATATTGTTCATGAACTTCCCTTCATTCACACAGTAAATTATTAATTGTTAAGTTAGGCAAAGGATAGGAGAGAAATTGTATTTCAGATTATTTAAAGAAATTCAAGTGGAGAATAATAAGTCAAATGCAAATTAAAAAAATCAAGATTGTACTGAAATAAAATAGTCATTAATAGTAGGAAATACCCTCTGCAGACATAGCTGATTTTTAATTCATATCATGATTTTTTAAAGCATACATAATATTTTAACTGTATTCAGATTGTGGGGAAAATAAAGGCATATTTCTCTTAAGCTATTATTTCTGAAATGAAAGATATTAAGGCTGACTTAATCTTTGATACTTCTTTCAATCTTATTTATTCCAGTGATATATGCATAGGATTTATGAGGCGCTCAAACCATATATTTATTTATTTATTTATTTTGGGGACTTATATGCCGCCTTATCTCCCGAAGGACTCAGGGCGGCTAACAACAATAAAAACAACAATACAAAAGTTAAAAGAAATTAAACAAACAGCCCCAAAATAAATTAAACAATTAAAAATTAAAACATTTTAAAAACCCGTCGTCAATCCAGGTCAGCCTGATGAAAAAGGAAAGTTTTGAGGTCGTGGTGAAAGGACCGGAAATCCGGGGCCATCTGGAGCTCAAGGGGGAGTTGGTTCCACAGGGCTGGCGCTCCCACAGAGAAGGCCCTCCCCCTGGGGGTCGCCAGCCGACATTGTCTAGCCGACGGCACCCTGACGAGGCCCTCTCTGTGTGAGCGCACTGGGCGATGGGAAGTCGTCCCCGGCAGCAGACGGTCCTGCAAATATCCCGGGCCTAGGCACCTTAAATCTCACCCGGAAGACAACCGGTAACCAATGCAGCTCACGCAGGAGGGGTGTAATATGGGAGTATCGGGATGCTCCCATCACTACCCGCATGGCCGCATTCTGCACCAGCTGGAGCCTCCGGGTGGTCTTCAAGGGCAGCCCCATGTAGAGAGCATTGCAGTAATCTATCCGAGAGGTAACGAGTGCATGAGTGACCGTACGTAGGGCATCTCAGTCCAGATAGGGGCGCAACTGGCACACCAGGCAAACCTGGGCATAATGCCCCCCTGGCCACGACTCCAATATGATCTTCAAAACTGAGTCGTGAGTCCAGGAGGATGCCTAAATTGTGTGCCCTATCAACAGGAGGTAACACCTCTCCTCCCATAACCAAAGATGGAACCTCTTGGACAAGTCGAGATGCCGGTACGTAAAGCCACTCAGTCTTGGCCGGGTTGAGCTGGAGCCTGTTCTTCCCCATCCAAATCCGTACCGCTTCCAGGCAACGGGACATCACATCGAGGGCATCGCTGGGTTGGTTCGGGGTGGAGATAAAAAGCTGGGTATCATCAGCATATTGATGATACCTCACCCCGAAACCACGGATGATCTCACCCAGCGGCTTCATATAGATGTTGAACAGGAGGGGCGAGAGTACCGACCCCTGAGGCACCCCACAACTAAGGGGCCTAGCTGCCCTCCTGCCAACACCGTCTGCGAACGGCCCGAGAGATAGGAGGAGAACCACCGTAAAACGGTGCCTCCCACTCCCAACCCCTCAAGACGTCACAGCAAGATACCATGGTTGATGGTATCAAAAGCTGCTGAGAGGTCTAAAAGGACCAGGACAGAGGAATAACCCCTGTCTCGGGCCCGCCAGAGATTTTATTTATTATTTATTTATTAATTTAATTTATATACCGCCCTTCTCTCAAGAGACTCAGGGCGGTTAACAGGGCAATACATAAAAACAGATACAAAAAAATTAAAATTATTAAAAACATAATTAAACAGTGCCCATAATAATACAAATTTAAAATTAAAATCATAGTAACAATCCCACCCCGTCCCATCAGGCCAGGCCCGCTTCCTTAAAGAGATGGGTTTTAAGGTCGCGCCGGAAGGAGCGGAGATCGGGCGCCATCCGGAGCTCTACCGGAAGATGGTTCCATAAATCCGGTGCACCCACAGAGAACGCTCTCCCCCTGGGGGTCACCAGTCGGCATTCTTTGACTGGCGGCACCCTGAGGAGGCCCTCTCTGTGGGAGCGTACTGGGCGGAGGGAAGATGACGCCGGCTGCAGGTGCTCCCCAAGGTATTCTGGACCCATGCCATGGAGGGCTTTGTAGGTCATTACCAACACCTTGAACCTCACCCGGAAGACAACTGGCAACCAATGCAGCTCGCGGAGCAAAGGTGTAACACGGGAGTATCGGGAGACCCCCGATACAACTCTCGCGGCTGCATTCTGTACCAGTTGGAGCCTCCGAGTGGTCTTCAAGGGTAGCCCCATGTAGAGAGCGTTGCAGTAATCAAGACGAGAGGTCACGAGCGCATGAGTGACGTGCGCAAGGCATCCCGGTCTAGATAGGGCCGCAACTGGCGCACCAGGCCAACCTGGGCGAACGCCCCCCTAGTTACAGCTACAATATGGTCTTCTAAAGAGAGCTGTGAATCTAGGAGGACTCCCAAGTTGCGAGCCCTATCTACAGGAGATCATCCACCAGCGCGACCAATGCCGTCTCTGTGCTGTACCCGGGCCTGAAACCCGATTGGTACGGATCCAGATACTTAGTTTCCTCCAGGACCAAAGGGAGCTGCCATGCCACCATGCTCTCAACAACCTTCGCAAGGAAGCGAAGGTTGAAGACAGGATGAAAGTTATTTAAAATAGCTGGATCCAAGGCAGGTTTCTTGAGGAGGGGCCTTACCACCGCCTCTTTCAAGGTGGCAGGGAAGCACCCCTCACTCAAGGAAGCATTGATAACTGCCAGGAGCCAGCCTTGTGTAACCTCCCGAGCCGCATAAACCAGCCAGGAGGGACACGGGTCCAACAAACACGTGGCGGCACTTAATTTCCCCATGATCCTGTCCACTTCATCCGGAGTCACAGGATCAAACTCTTCCCAAATATTATCGGCCAAACCCATCGAAACCATATTCACTTCTGTTAAATGTACCTATCTGGGTTATGGAGACTAATATGAGAAGCAACTTGCAGTAAGGCTTCTATGACACGTGCTCTCTGCTTTATGTTTTTAGAATATTCGATTGATAGATTATGAGAAAATGGTTGATCACAGAGGAGTGCGAGTTGTAGCGTTCGGAAAGTGGGCTGGAGTTGCAGGTATCTGGACTGAATATTAATATTGTGCACTTATTTTTCAAGAAGATATTTGGGGTAACTATGAAGTGATAATGTGCGTAGTGATATTTCTGTTTCTGCTCAGTTTTAGTCTTAAATCTGTGCAACATATTGCACTCTTAGACCATAAAATTCTACCTTATCACGTCAGGTTATTTGTATACTCAGTTTCATTTGGGAGGTGGTTGTCTGCCTGGCAGCTACTCATCCTGCCTCTTCCCATTAAAACAAAAACTAGAATGCAATGCCTCACGCAGGAGTGGATGGTCCACAATATCTAATCAATAGGATAAGTAATAGATTATCTTATCCAGTATTTATTTGAATAGGAGATTACATTTATGTGTAGGATCTGGTCTGGCTCATTTTTAGATAAGAATAGATAGCAACTTTCTCCAACAGGAATCTTTCAAACACTAGAGGCTAGAGTTCCCCTCATTCCTAGTAATTTTTTTGATAAAGGTTTGAAGGGACTTCTAAACTTCATAACTGACCTGTTTTGGAAAGGATGATGATATAATTTTGATATATAAGATATTTCAATTCCTTTATGTTTCAACACTGATTTTTTTTGGCAACATGATTGCAGCATATGATTAATAATTGGATGTATTGCAATTCTAATCCAGGTATGATCAATATTTTACATGGAATGGGATTACGTTTCCTTGCTTTGGGACATCATACCCCATTCATGGTAAGACTATGTACCAAACTGCCAGCCAAATGTTGGATTATAAGCATTTTTAACCTTTCTGAAAGTGTTACTGACAACAGTCTTCTGTCTTTGGTTTCAGCATATTGGTATGGCCCACAATTATAGAAATAGCAGCCAGGCTGTTCAAGCAGTTCGGGATGCTGGCTATGAAATTTCCTTAGGCTTGATGCCAAAATCTATTGGGCCCCTCACATTTGTGTTTACAGGAACTGGCAATGTGTCTAAGGTAAGACACAAATATCCCACATTAATACATTTTCTCGCTGAAACCATACACTATTATCTAGATCAGGGTAATAAATAGTTTTTAGAAGTACATAATACCTATCTACCTTATAAATACAAGGGACACGGTGGCTCAGTGGGTTAGGACGCTGAGCTTGTCGATCAGAAGGTCGGCAGTTTGGCGGGTCGAATGCCGAGTGCCGCGAACAGAGTGAGCGCCTGTTACTCGTCCCAGCTTCTGCCAACCTAGCAGTTCGAAAGCATGTAAAAATGCAAGTAGAAAAATAGGGACCACTATGGTGGGAAGGTAACAGCGTTCCGTGCGCCTTTGGCGTCTAGTCATGACCATGGAGACGTCCTCGGACAAGCGCTGGCTCTTCGGCTTTGAAACAGAGATGAGCACCGGCCCCTAGAGTCGGAAACAACTAGCATGCATGTGCAGGGGAACCTTTACCTTTGCTTTTTACCTTATAAATACTCAGTGCAGTAATGTGGTTGCCCCAGGTGGCAGATAGAACAAGGCATTGCCCTTATATCAAAGAGGAAAACTCATGGTCGTCATTCCTGATGCCTTGTTCTTACCTTTTTCTTTTGGCCCAAGGACCATCGCTGCAGATATGACTAAATCTCTCTTATTGTTGTGAGCTGTCTTGATAGTCAAATATGCCAGTTGTTTTCAATGTGTTTTCTATGGAACCACAGTTCATCAGAACTGGATGGAGTTTTGCAAAAGACTTAAGTGTAAAGTCTCTCCCCCCCCCCGAGACAGACACACACAAACAATAGACTTTTTAAAAACACACACTCACAGCTTTATGGCCTCAAACAGTATAAACACTCCTGCAACAGTCAGAAAGGTAAATTAGGAGTCCAATATGAAATTTCATTTACAAAGTTGATATTAGCCAGTAAGATTTTTTTAATGCTTTGTGGAAAGAAAGTAAGGGCAAAATAGGTGTATTATTTAATTTATTTATTAAATGTATATCTCATTATAAAGATTCCACAAGACTCAACACACATTTTCCTCATTCCTTTTTTTCAAAGGTAAATGAAAATGGGCTACAAACGTTTAGTCATATTAAAACTGACTATATCCCACATTGGGACAGTGTATACTCGGTGGTGGAATCTCCAGGATTTTAGAGGCTTTCTCAGATCTCCCCATAGGATTCCTAGGCTGAAAGCAGATATTTTGCCCCTTGGAGTTTGAAATAACACGGGGAAACAAATGTCCTTTTGTGGTCTGTGGTCCTTCTCTGTAATATCTTACCTCACGTGAGCTTTGGATTGGAGTAGTAGGGTCTACAGGGAGCAAGAAATGAGAACGAGGATTGAGAAGGAGGCAGTGGTGATCTAAAGTCAGGTAGGATTTGAATGGCATTTTTCCTTGGCCAATTTGAGCATCATACCATTATTGACTCATTATTGACTCAGCATACTGGCTCTATAAAGTATAATATACAAAGGCCTTTAGTATAAATATTATTTCCCATTGCCTTGCATTATTTCTAAAGTCTTATGCTTTTATCTGCAGGGTGCCCAGGAAATGTTTAATGCTCTGCCTTGTGAGTTTGTGGAACCCCATGAATTGAAGGAGGTCTCTAGAACTGGAGGTACTACTAAATCAATCATATGTGCATTAGAAATTTGCACTTTGTAGTAGCATCTTTATTTGATTTACTATCTGTTTCATCACAGACCTTAGAAAAGTATATGGAACAGTACTAAGTCGACACCATCATCTTGTAAGGAAAACTGATGGGGTATATGATCCAGTAGATTATGACAAGCATCCAGAACTCTATACATCACGGTTTAACAATGATGTAAGTAGGACCTCTAGTTTTTCCATGTTAGGAGTTACTTGTTCTTTGACATTCACCAGAGATTGTGAGCACCTGCCCTCTAGTCATCAAACATTGCCTGAAATTCATGCTAATGCTGGCAATTCTTGGCAACATATCCTACCTGAACAAAGCTTTTTTATTTTTTTTGGAGGGGAGGGTTCTTTAACTCTTAATTATCTAGATCTACTTCTGGAAAGCCCATAATTTTCATGTAGCCCTCAATGGTTAAAAATATCAGCTTCAGAAGGAACCAGGTTGCTGTCACCAAAATTCTCTCCCAATTATCACCAAAGGGTCCCTGTTCAGTGGCATAGGCAGGGGTTTTTTGGTCATTTTTCGATGGATTTTCCAGAGTTGCATTCTTTTCCTATTGTTGTCCTTCCTATCCTCATTTGCTTTTGAAAATGCCCCACTGGCGGTACGGTGCGAGCCCACCCAGGCAGGGTCCCCTCCAGCACTGTCCTCCTCCTCTAGGAGGAGCCATGAGGCACCAGAGCATGGCTTGATTGGCTGGGTCAGGCCATGTGGTGTGGAAGCCGATAGTGGGGGTGGGAGACACATAAACATGGAGGCCACCCTTCATGAGAGGATGAGCGAGCCTTTTGTCTTCCCTTACAGAAGGTGGGGTGTGAAGTTAAAAAGAGGTGAAGTGAGAGGAAAGAAAGGCGCCTGGCGTGGAAGCTTGCCCAATAGCGAAACTTTGCTGTTTTGGTTCCTTGGGTAGTTCAAAGGCTGGGATGTCTCCGAAAATCTCTTTCTAGTCTTTTATACTTTATATTCAAACTGCAGAGAGGAAGATTGATAATAAAGCCAATGTCTTGTGATTCGGAGGTATTATTATGAATAATAATATATTAATTATGTATTGGTCAGATGTAAAGGTAGACCCAGTGGTGAGATTTAACAACTGGTTCTCTGCAAGGGGGGAGGCAGGGGGCCTCTGCCATGAGGTAGGTGGGGGAGGGGGGCAGCTGCCCCATGCTCCCCACTTACCATGCCAAAGGACCCCCATAGCCAGGCCTACCACGCCCCGACACCCATCACACCTCGCCAGTTCGGTAGTGACTTCTTCCACTTTCTTCTTCTTTGAACAACCCTTTGCTCCCATTGCTGCTTTTTCAGTCCCAGATCTTGGTTTGTCTGGAGCCTGTGCAGAGGGTCTTTGGAAATGAAGCCCTGCAGTGATTGGGTGGGGTGGGAACCATTCCCTTCGCTTTTGGACCGGCTCCGAAATGGTCTGGAAGGAGCAGCCCGAGGACGCCAATTTGGCTTTGCAGCAAGCAAGGAGATTGGAGGCTTATGCATGCACGCCAGTCTGCAATCTCAAAACACCGGGGTTTTCCCCCTGCTGCCAGATTTTCGCTGCCATACTGTTTAAGTTTCTTTAAAGATTACTTAATGCAGAATGCAGATCCTTCCTGTTCTGCATCAAGTAAACTTTAAAGAAACTTAAACAGTATGGCAGCGAAAATCTGGCAGCGGGAAAAACAAACTCTGGTCTCCTGCACAGGGAATCTGCACTGCCCACCTCCCCACGTGCCTCTGCCTGCCCGCTTAGCCTGCTAAACCTCATTGCTAGCCAGGTGATCGATTTAGCAAAGGCACAGGGGGGAGGCAGGTGGTGCAGATTCTCCGTGCAGGAGAAGTTGGCGAAGGAGGAAGCAAGTGGCAGCCCCAGTGGCAAGAAGGGCCACTGAAAAGAGCGGAGTCTCTGTGTGCGCCTGCCTTGCCTGAGCCAGACCTGCTCTCCACGGCATGCTGCAACGGATCTGAGGCGTGGTGAGGACAGCTGACAGGTGAGCGTGTAGCAGGCACGCATGAGGAGGAAGGCAGTTGGCAACCCCAGCGGCAAGAAGGCCTGCCGAAAAGAGCGGAGTCTGTGTGTGCACCTGCTTTGCAAGGCAGGCACACACACAGACTCCGCTCACTTCGGCAGACCTTCTTGCTGCTGGGGTTGCCACTTGCTTCCTCCTTCGCCAACTTCTCATGCATGGTGAGTCTGCACTACCTGCCTCCCTCTGTGCCTTTGCTAAATCGATCACCCGGCTAGATATGAGGTTTAGCAGGCCGAGCATGCAGGGGAGGTGGGCAGTGCAGATTCCTGCTAGACACTAGGCTGGCTTCGGTGGTGCCAATCTTGGCTAGGCTGCTGCTGCAGTGCTTGTGGCTCGACTTCTTGCTGACTGGCAGAAGCGCCCCAGTTCCAAGCCCTCTGGGTCAAGGAATGCAAGGGGCAAGCTGCTGCCGGGCTCCTGCGTTTCCATAGGTCCCGGATTCAGGCTGCCGCAGGGCTGTGGCGTGGGTGGAGGCACCTCCTGTAAACTTTGGAATTCACTATGAACATTTGCATTAAATACAATAAATTAAATTTATGTTAACTGGATATATAATTTTTTAAATAAAAGATTAACAAGATGTATGTTTCGGCACCTTTTTTTTCTTTCTTTCTTTCTTTTTTTTACAAAAAAAGCACTGGGCATAGGGAAAGGATAATTTTCCTGGAGGTGGGAATCAGAGTGGTACAATCTCAAGTATTCAGCATTGTAAAAGGAGGTCCATCTTGATTGACCCCCTGTTATCAGGCAGCCTGTGCTGCACCCAAATCTTTTGATGTCAAAATAAGCGCAAGGCATTCAGTTGATGGAAACAGCCATTCAAATAACTAATTTGACTCATGTATATTTGACACCACAGGGAATAAGTAAAATACAGTTTCATTTACAGATTGCACCCTATGCTACCTGCGTGATAAATGGAATCTACTGGGAGCAGAACTCCCCGCGCTTGCTAAACAGGCAGGATGCTCGAAAGCTTTTGACTCCTCTCCAGCCTTCTCCTGCTGCTACAGAGGGCTGTCCTGAATTGCCGCACAAGTAAGATGTTTTAACTGGGACATGATCTGGAAACAAACCAGCTCAGTCTCACAGTGGGATGGATGGATGGAGTGGCAACCAGCTTGACTGGCACTGAAAGAAGAAGCTGGAAAAGCATTGGAAAAGCAACGCCCTTTCCGTCTGTGATTCCCTATATGCCATTTTAACATTACTCCAGAAGATGCTCTGATGTTCTGGAACATGATGAGAGAATGCACTGTAGGTTGCAGGACAGATGATTGGAGAACTGGCCCTAATGTATCCAGAGTAGCCAGATGCCAAATTATGTTCTTCAGCTACTATCTTCATCATTCCCATTATTAGTCATGCTGGCTAGGCTGGCAGAGTAACAGTGACAATTAATTTATCTAGTTGTTAGTTAAATATATCTCACCTGTACAATAAAGACAAATAGTAATAAAATAAGGTAAAGGTAAAGGTTCCCCCGCACATGCATGCTAGTCGTTTCCAACTCTAGGGGCCGGTGCTCATCTCCGTTTCAAAGCCGAAGAGCCAGCACTTGTCCGAGGATGTCTCCATGGTCATGTGGCTGGCATGACTGGCACGGAACGCTGTTACCTTCCCACCGTAGTGGTCCCTATTTTTCTACTTGCATTTTTACGTGCTTTCAAACTGCTAGGTTGGCAGAAGCTGGGACGAGCAACAGGCGCTCACTCTGTTACGTGGCACTCAGGATTCGACCCGCCAAACTGCCGACCATCTGATCGACAAGCTCAGCGTCCTAACCCTCTGAGCCACCGCGTCCCTTAGTAATAAAATAGCTTTTCCCAATTTATAAGGAGAACATTAAACGGCCTGTCAGCAACAAATATAGGGCAGATATAATTTAAAACTTGTTACGGCAAGCATGGCAGTTTCAAAACTGCAGATAAGTTAGGATGAAAAGTTCTTTGCCTGTTGATAGGTAACATTGAAGAATTCTTTGCCAATCTGAAGAAGTTAAAATCCTCACAAATAGCATGTTTTCAAATGATGTCAAGATTTATAGATCAATCATTTGAGTTTGAATAGAATACATCAATTCTAGAAAGGGACACATTTAATCCCAGTTGTAGGGGCTGTCTGGGAAGGATCCTGGAATTATATTTCTAATGAATAATTCTGTACTGAAGTCATAGTTGACTAAATTGGCATCCTTCTAGTCTATTCTTACCAACTCAGTAACTTTTCTGTTACTGCTAATAATAATCAATTTTTTTCTCTAGTGAGTTCAGATATTCATATGGATTCAGCTACACTTCTCTATCTTGTTTAGGTAACCTGGTGACCTCAGATAGTTTGGATTTATACAGTTTCTTGTCACTAGCCTTGGTAGTTGGTGCTGATAAAAATGAATCCAAACTATTTGGATGACAACAGTTACCTATCTCTATCTTAATATGACCTACTGTATGTGGTTATTGCGTTATGATTTCATTAATGTTAGGCATATCACTTTCTGCAGTCTTGATTTTCAATATACCTTTAAAAATACCCAAAATAAATAGAAAAAAATATTCATACTACTGTAAGTAAAGGTAAAGGTTCCCCCGCACATGTGTGCTAGTCGTTTCCGACTCTAGGGGCCGGTGCTCATCTCCGTTTCAAAGCCGAAGAGTCCAAGGACGTCTCCGTGGTCATGTGGCTGGCATGACTAGATGCCAAAGGTGCACGGAACGCTGTTACCTTCCCACCGTAGTGGTCCCTATTTTTCTACTTGCATTTTTACATGCTTTCGAACTGCTAGGTTGGCAGAAGCTGGGACGAATAACAGGCGCTCACTCTGTTATGCGGCACTCGGGATTCGATCCGCCAAACTGCCGACCATCTGATCGACAAGCTCAGCGGCCTAACCCACTGAGTACTTACATCTAAACTTTACCTGTGTGACTAGCATTATGTTAGCATTCTTCCCCACTGCTTTCATTCCCTTTTAATTTTACCCTGGAATGCTTCTCAGGTTTCCAGCCTTATCATTTTTTATGATTAATGAAAATCTTGCTTAGATGAATGTAGTTAAATCAACCTCACTATATAAGCTATAAGTAATGTTGAATAGACACATACATGCAGAGAGAGACAGAGGAAGCTGTCTCTAAAAACTCCTAATTTGCATCATTGTCCAGTTAGAACAGACATGTCAAACTTGCGACATCATGTGACGTCGCACAACGTATTGGGAGAGTTTCGCCATTGCTGGCAATAGGGTGGGTGCGGCTTCCGGATGACGCGTCCGGCCCACAGGCCAGCAGTTTGACACCCCTGAGTTCGAACATGGTTAGAAGTTCTTACATGTATTCAAAAATATAATTCATATAATTTCTGAAGATAGCAATTTTTTTCACTTATCCATAATGACATACAGGTAGTCCTCGACTTATGACCACAAGTGAGCCCAAAATTTATGTTGCTAAGTGAAACATTTGCTAAGTGAGTTCTGGCCCATTTTACCACCTTTCTTGCCACAGTTGTTAAGTGAATCATTGCAGTTGTTAAGTTAGTAACACAGTTGTTAAGTGAATATGGTTTCCCCATTGACTTTGCTTGTCAGAAGGTCCCAGTGATCCTGGGACACTGCAACTGTCATAAATAAGCATCTGAATTTTGATCACGTGACCACAGGGATTCTGCAACTGCAGCCGTAAGCGTGAATAACGGTCATAAGTCATTTTTGTCAGTGCCATTGTAACTTTGAACGGTTACTAAATGAACTGTTGTAAGTCTAGGACTACCTGTATTTCATTATTCTGAGGGATATTTTTTTGTCAATGGATTGTTATTTTGTTTTACTCAATTCTAGACTTGTTGCAATATGTGACATCTCAGCAGACACTGAAGGATCTATAGAATTTATGACAGAATGTACAACAATTGATAGTCCATTCTGTATGTACGATGCTGACCAGCATATTAATCATGACAGGTAAGAGATTTTATTCTTAAATTTTGTACTGGGTTTTTTTGTGTGTCTTTTTAATAGTGGTTTTGGAATCCTTTACTTAAGTAGGATGAATGTAATCAAGCATTAGGGATGCCAAAATAATTTTGTTTAAGAAATTTCTGGAAATAAAACTTCCCTCTCTCACCACCCCTTTCTTGGCAGTCATTTGTATATGAGCCTCTTCTCAAACCACTCTGGAAGGGGAGGGGTTCTCTTAAATAGTGTGCAAAAATTCATCAGACCTTTTGGAAGAGAGATTTTTTTTTTAATTTTGTGTACTGCTTACTTTAAGATTTGGGAAGTAGATCATCCTCCCTAGCATTTCCTAGGACCTAGACCCTATCTGATAGGTGGTCTCCTCAATCTTAAGAGACAGTTATTTTCTCCCCAACTCCATCCATAGCATCTTTTTGGCTGTTTATTACATGGAATGTCTCTCTCTTCCAGTGTGGAGGGATCTGGGATTTTGATGTGTTCTATTGATAACCTACCAGCTCAGCTTCCTATAGAGTCAACAGAATGTTTTGGAGACATGCTATTCCCCTATATTGAAGAAATGGTAAGTAGATGATGCACCTTTTGGACTATTCAGAATAAAAGAAATCTGCTGTAAAATGTAACGGGCTTTCATGAATTGATTTCTAGATACTCTTTTTCTTCTTGCTAAAGTTTTAATATTTTCAAATATAGTTGGACAGCTTTTTTTTCTTCCTCTGCTCACATTGATTGAGAAAAATGCATCATCTGGGGATAAAAAATGTGGGAGTTCAAAGTTGCATATGTACAGTATATCATAGAAGGAGCAGTTTCATTAAAGTTGTCTTCCTAGCTAAATTATGATGGCTCTTTTCATCTGTGCTAATTTGGGCAGTTCTTCAAAAGATGGCTAATGAAACATTTTTTAAAAAATTGCAATGGATAATTGCAATGGACTGCAATCTGATTGACTGATGTCGTGATATTTACGTTTGTGATATTTTAAAATGGAAAATGGGTTTTATTGGATTGAGAGAAAAAACAGCTGTAAATAGTTATGGTAAAATCAGTGAAAACTTAGACAGCAGAAAATCAATACAGGAACACTTGCAGCTAATGGTTACAATATTTAATACAGCTTTAATTTGCACTGAAAATATATTTTGGGTAGAGTTCGGTAAAGTAATAACTCTATTTGTGGAGTCTCTGAACTTGGTTGTTTGCTTTCAGGTGTTTTATTACCTGAGTAGGTAATTTCATCAGAGCTAGTGAGTGTACAGTTTACTCCCTGTTTATATACATATGTATTAGCTTGCCCTACCACTGTTGATAGGGATGCGGTTTTCTCCTCATAGTTTCTTGAATAGGGTATTGGGGGTTTTGCTAGATTTTGTCTGCTGTTAATTTCTGCTTAACTGGGTGTTGGTTGCTTGAGTGGAACATGGTCTTTCTTTCCCTGTTTAGCTTTTCTATTGGTACTTTTGAATAATGTGACACATGTCACAAAGGTGCAGCAACGCTTTTGACATTTGACGAAAGCATCCAATCCTATCGATGCCTCTGGCAACTATAGTTAGCCCGATTTTACTTTTATCGTTATTGATTCAGCCAATAAAACAATTTTCTGACAACTGATAAATAGAGGTTAGGAAAGATCTTATCTTGAGAGGGCCATTTCTATTGCAATGATTTTCCAGATACTAGGCAGCAATCCCATATCTTAAATCACTAATTGAATGACATGAAAACAATGAATTAAATAAATAACAGCATTATTGACTGTTTTGAGGATACTATTTTCAAAATAGCTATTAAAAATAAATATATGTTAAATATCAAATTTTAATGAATTTGGATTCTAAGTACATCTTAAAATAGAGACACCAGTGACTGAATTTGGGATAATCTCACATAAAACTAAGCAAATCTGTTGGCTAGAAATGGACTTCAAGTGTCTTCATAGCACATCAAAAGTATTTTATGGTGCTTCCAGTGCAAATTATTCCTTTCCTATAGAGAATTATTCAAATATATTAGACTACAACATTCACAGTTATTGGTCTGATATCAGTTTGCTTACCCCTATTTTACACAGTGCTTCTGTTAAAATCCAGTTGTTAAGCTGGTTGTTTATAGTTTCCTAAATAGTTTCTTTGTTATTGTGATATGAAAACTTTTTTCTGTTAAACTTAGTTCCTTTCCAAATCTTACTCAAGCAAAAAGAATAATCTTTTATACTACTTTCCAAGAATCATAGTTCTTGCGTCTCTTGCCTTTTAGGTGAAACCTGTAATTATCAGAGAATGTCTTGTAGATTTGGCTTTTTGTTTGTATTTTGTCATTATTCTATCTAATCCCACTCCCTGCCTTCCAGCTTTTCTAGTGCGTCGCAGACCACGCGCATCCTTCTGATAAAAAGTTGCAACCGGTTTTCCTCTTTATATAATATAGTCCCTGGTATAAAAATATATTGTGCTTGTATCTTTCTCACCTCAGTGCCGTTAATAATAAGTTAAAAGGTAGAGAAGTTAACCCTAGAAAAGTTTTAATTGCCAATTAACATTTTCAAAATAATGTGGCTACTACCATGCTGCCAGCGTTTTCATCTGAGTTTCTGTCTTGACAGTTCCTACATTTTTAATAAACATTTTTCAAGGTTCTCTTACCTTCCAACATAATTACGTATCTGAGGATGTGTGTCTATGTGAAAGCAAGTATTCTGACAGAAAACCTTGTTCTCCACAGCTCCTCTCTGATGCTTCAGAGTCCCTGGAAAGCCAGAATTACTCGCCTGTAGTTAGAGATGTAAGTCTTATAAATCAATTGTCTTTCTTCCACACACTTTAAAAAAGAAATCTGCACACCAAGGTCAATTGTAAGGAGAGTAATTATGTCTCTCATGTACTTTTCTAGGCAGTGATTACATCCAATGGTTCACTGACTGATAAGTATAAATATATCCAGAAACTGAGGGAGAACAGGTAATACAAGGTTTACGTTTTTTCCTCTTCAGAATATATTCATCTCAAGTATAAAATTATTGAGTCTATATTTGCATGCTAATATCAATGTTTTGTTTTATGGGATGAATTTAACACAACAATCACAACGTGTCTATATAAAGTCAGGCAAAAACAAAAAGAGCAAATATGGACCATTCCTTCTAGTGTCATCACGAATGATTAGATATTTGTGATACTTTGGAAAAATGTCCAAAGTTTACTTTTAGATGTGAACAGCTGGATTATAGTCTCTTGCCACAGAAATGTGTGGTATATAAAGATTCACTTGAAGATGACATTCAGATTTGAAGGATTCATTTGAAGGCAATTCAACTTAGTGCAGAATTTAGTTGGTATCCGTGTTTCCCCAAATCTCCCCAAAAGCCTGACCTTTTCCAAAGGCAACAGTATCATCCGGAAGGAACAATCTCCCTCCCCCTGGATCCACACAAGGGAGAAGTCCCCCTTCGCATCTATCAGAGCAAACCGGCTCTTTGATTTTTCCCCGCAGGGATCCATCCAGCCCCTATGGCCAGTAAGAGATCATTTGTTGGGCTTACAAACAACCCTTTCTCCAAATCCATTTCCACCTCGGCAAATCCAGGCATCCCGCTGTAAACTCTCCCCAAGGTTGGCACTTGGCTCTCGGCGTTACCACACACACACTCAGCAAACCACAATCCAGCCGCTCCATCCATTCACGGGAAATTAAAGAGACACGGCTCCAATTTATTGCTTTTTGTTGCCCCCCCAACTCAAGATAATGAAATAGCTACCGCTTCCCAAAACAAACAAGCCCAATACTACCGAGAGGGTTCCCACGCTTTTGCAAAAGTGACCCAAACACGGCATGAGGAACAGCCACCGCTTTTCCCAGGCGGATGTGTGCGGGAGAAGCATGGTGAGGCAGGTACCCTAACCTTGTCCTGGCAGCTGGGAACGATGGGGCTTTTCATTCCTCACCTCAGAAGCAAGGGGAAGGAGAAGGAGGGAAAGGGAGAGTAGTCACTCGAGGGCTGCTTGCTCGTGGGAACCTGGTGCGGAAGGAAGTGTCTGTTTCTTGGAAGATTTGTCCCAACCCTCCCATCCTCTTTAAACTTGGTCTCCTCCTAGGAGGGAGATGGAGGGCTAGGCTGGGCTGAAGCCGAGGAGAAAGAGGGGAGGGGGGAGAAGCTGTGCAGCTACGGTAAGGATGAGGTGCTCACCTGTCTTTCTGCAAACCCTCTCAGGAGACATGGTGTGCAAATGTAAAAGCCACTCCTTCCAGGTCAGCAGCAGTGGGGCCACTTCTTCCTCTCCTGGGAGTGTCTTGTCAGCATTCCCTTGATGGCCCTTCCCCTGCCCCTGCACAGTTCCCAGGGATGGAGAGGGGGGCGAGAGAGAGAGGAGGGGAGAACAAATGGAAAGGGCGATCGGACTTGGGGTGCTTTGTTTTGATTTGCATGCCACGTCTCCTGAGAGGCCTCGTGAAGAGGTGGGTGAGGCCCTCATCCTTAGCTGCTGGATGGAGGCCTAGCCTGGGTTGAAGCAGAGGAGAATAGGAGAAGCAGCCGCATAGCTAAGGACGAGGGGCTCACCCACCTCTCCGCAAGACCTCTCAGGAGACACGGCATGCAAATGTAAAAGCCGCTCCTTCCAAGTCAGCAGCAGCGCCTGAATCAAAACAAAGCGCCATGAGTCTGGGTGCCCTTCCCGTTTGTTCTCCTTTTCGGGAAGTGTTTTAATAGCAGGTCAGGCAGGGTGTTATTCACATCACATCCCGGGCAACAGCAGCTGTGCCTTGTCCCTTCCAAAACATGCCGGGATGTGATCTGAATAAGACCCGGCTTAACCTACTATTGAAACATTTCCCAACTCTTTCCCAAAATGTGCTTGCAGCAGCTGCTGGACATGGAGTGGGCAGCCCCTGTGCCTTTGCCTCCGCCTGCTGCGGGTGCCACCCACAGCAGTCCCAGTTGCTGCAAGTGAGCAGCGAGTGCATTGAAAATAAAAAGCAGTACTTGCCGCCATGCCTTGACTGCAGAAGGCAGTGAAACATAGATAAGAGGCATTTCAATAGCAGGTCAGGCTGGGTCTTTTTCAGATCACATCCTGGCGTGTTTGGAAGGGAGAAGCCGCAGCTGCTATTGCCCATGCTGGGCTTTGCACGGTGGTGATGAGAGATTGCAGGATTTATTTTTACCTCCTTTCCAAAACATGCTGGGCCCTGTTGGGCGCTGCAGCTCTCGTGCCAGCTGTGTGATGCGGCACGGCTCCACCGGCAGTGGGGGGGTGCTCCTGAGGTCATAGATCTTGGCTGACTTGCCCTGTGCCAGGCAGGAGCAGCCCGACAGGGTGGCCGAAAGCAGCGCTGCCAGGAAAGTGAAGAGCCCCCATGAGGCCAGCAGCAGCACGGGCAGCTGCTCAGTGGCCAGGGGCTGAGAAGTGTCCCGGCAGCAGGCAGGGCAGGCAGAGGTTGGGGCATGCCAAGAGTTTGGTGTGTTGTAGTTGCAAGCAAGTAGACAGTGGGACGGTGAGGGTGGGGCCTGCAGTAGCAGTGCTCCCACTTCTGTTGGCCTCTGTGCTCTCTGCTTCCTGTATGTGAAAAAAATAAGACATCCTCCGAAAATAAGCCCTGGTGCTTATTTCGGAGCCAAAAGAAAATAAGACCAGGTCTTATTTTGGGGGAAACACAGTATAATAAAATGGTTTCTGCATTTTCTGATTGTAGCGACATGCAGACAACAACACATATTTATACCTGTTCTTTGTTCCCTGATCAATGCACACTTGAGGACCTTATGGCAGTACAACAGAAAGCAATTAATGTTGCTAGTTTCTGGACAAGATCTGTTTAACTTCTACATAATTTAATCTTGTATTTAATATTTTAAATTTTATGTCATATACTATGCATTATTTTGGTTGTGATTCTTCTGACATTAATAAACAAACAAAGTGGCCTTATATAGCATTAATTCTGAAAGAGTTACACTGGTTGCCCTTTGGCTTTTGAACCCAAGATGCTGTTTCCCACCTTTAATGTAAATTCAGAGTCTGCATTTAATATTTACCGAGATGCCAAGGATCACAGCAGTAGAAGTATTGATGCTGAATTTTTTCGTCTTTTTCCCCTTGGGTTTTTGGAGGGATTTGGATTCTTTTTTGTTTTAATACGTATGTCAATCATGTTTCAAGACTTAGGCTATATTTCTATGTGTTTCCCATCTCACAATTCAGAAAAAAACCTGTTACCATTTTTAGCAATTTTGGACAGAGAATCTTTTAGGGGTTGTAAGTGAATGATTCTATTTCTCTATAGAAGCGTTTCCTTCAGTACCCCTCCCAGAGAGAGGGAGGCGCTTACAAGTTGCACAAGTTGCTTATAGAAGCTTTTAGAGAAGGGCTGTGCAGCATTTTTTAAGAGTGGATCTCACTTAGAGTTCTTTTGGAAAGACTTCCACCAGTATCATACAGTCCTGGATCTTTCATTGTACACTCCTGGCCCCAGGCAATAGATTTAATACTGCCCTTGTAAGTCTCTGTAAGTTTTGGGTTGTGACAAGATCAGTTGTCCTGATGGAGTTGGGATGTAGTAGTCTCAAGGCTGGTGGACAAAAAACACGCTCAGTGTCTCACAGACAGTTCATGCCTAGGTAAAACACTTGCCTTCTAGCTATGAATATCTAAATGGGCAGAAGCATTGAGGAAGAGTGTTTGGACACTCCTGGAGTTATTTTTTGCATGGCTTGGACTGGTGATAGATGTAATGTGTACAAAGCAGGATCAGTCTGCAGTTGGCAATCTTGCAGGAGCAAGCAGGAGCCTGAGAAAGCGATCTGCCCAATGAACAGCTGGTGGAAAGCACTATTGTTTCAGGAGGGCAGATTACAGATCAGCGAGGACAGTTTGACCAAGATGCTGGAGTCCCAAAAAAGAATTACTCTTCCTGTTCACCTTTCTAGGATAGAAGTGAGCCCAGAAGCGAAAGAAGAGAAAGAAGCTGCAGGAGAGAGACAGGGAGAGAGTGATTGAGTGAAACAGATAAGACAGTGCAAAAGCTCCACTGAAATTGTATAGATTTGTATATGTACAGTTTGTTAAGCTAAAGCCAGAGAAGAACTGTGAGTTCCATCCTTTTCCCCACCCTCTGGCACTAGTCAAAATTCTTATTTGTCACATCCATGTTATTTTCTTGGCAGATGTATGTAAAATGTTTTGCCACAGCATTCTTCCTGGATCTTTTTCTGGACTTCTTGGTCTAGCTAGCTTATAACCCTGCTTTTTCCTAGTAGTCTTCCATCCAAGTATTAATCAGTTCTGATCTTGCTAGTTTTTTTTTAAATCAGCCAAGGTCAGATAGGTACTGCCTCTAGCTACTTCTTAATATAAATTAGTTGCCTTTTAATTGGGACATGCAGTAATTGTCTGATACGACAGGAATAATATTACATATTGTGTCCTCTTTGTTGAGGATTTTAAGATTCAGTTTGGGAATAGTTGTGGGATTCAGCTCTACTGTCTATTTATTTTCATCCCTCTATTTGTGAATGAATTCAGATTCTTACACCTATATTTAAACAATCCTCACTGATCAATAGAGTAATGGCTATACTCTCTTGGGATGTTTGTGTTGATATTATGATTGCAGCAGAAAGAAATATATATTGATTTCACTGTAATCTTGTAAGTGTAAAGCTACTGCTAGAATTAGTAGAGGCATAGGGACAGAGGCATAAAATTGCACATCATTAAACTGACCATTTTTCACCATCAAATGCAAATGCAAATGGAATATTGAAAATATTTTCATATGGGCTGAGGTGAAATGAGCTCTGAAGGCATAAAACCCTAGTAATCAAAAATTTTTAAAGCAAATTTATAATGTTAACAATTTTGATGCTTATTTTACTGAAACTCACTTTTAATTGTATATATTGTAGGGAATATATGCAATCCCTGACCATGGATAAGAAAAAGAAGGTTTTAATACTTGGATCTGGATATGTTTCTGAGCCTGTAATAGAATATCTTACAAGAGATCCCAATGTTGAAATAACAGCAGGTTTGTAAGTAAGGTCATAACCCTAAAATCTCAGCATTGTTGAAACTAATGGAGAACTGCTTTGTATTTGTAAATATTTCTCATTTATTTGAGAAGGATTCTGTCTTTGTTCCTTCTTCTATTATTGGCTAGGGTACAGGTAGTCCTCAACTTATGACCACAATTGGAACCAGAATTTCCATTGTTCAGCAAGTCAGCTGTTAAGTGAATCACATTCAATTTTACAATCTTTTTTTGCAATGGTTGCTAAATGAATCAATACAGTTAACTGAGTCAGGCAGTCATTAAGTGAATCTGGCTTCCCTCATTGACTTTGCTTGCCAGAAGACAACTGGGAAGGTTGCAAAAAGTGGTCACATGACTCTGGGACACTGTAACCAATGTAACTACATGCTGGTTGCCAAGTAGCCAATATTTTTTTTTGCCTGATCGTGGGGATTGATTGTAATGCAAGGGCTAGTCATAAGTCATTTTTTCCAGTGCCATTTGAATGGCCACTAAACAAATGGTTGTAACTCAAGGACCACCTCTGTAGCCATTGGGTGGAATAAACATAGATTCTACTTGCAGAAGGGCATCAGTCTTACAGAAGCATCCTACCATGAAAACATATTTTTGAACTAAATCTTATGAAAACAACTACTTTGTATCCCACTTACTAATTTTTGAATTACATCAAAAAATGGGTAAAAGCAGAAGAAGGCAAGCCTGTGTTTCAATACTGGATGGGATTCTGTACACCTGCAGGCCTGCGTGTGTGGATATTTGCTTTGCTCTTCCTCAATGCCCTGTTTTTTATTATTATGTTGTGTGTGTGTTTTTTTTAAAGTCTAATATGGAAGCTGCCTAGAGTTGCCTCTGTGACTGAGGTTTATACATGTTTATAAATTAAAAAAAACACATCTGAGATACTTAAGATGAAATTAACCCAATATACCTCTGTGCATTTGTGTTTGTAATGTGCTGCTTGATCTTCTCCCTGAAATATGCTGTGTTCTTTTGGAATTAACTTTTCCAATACTTGCATTAGCATCTCTGCATTTTTAAAAAAAAATGCAGAATTGAGATTTTGAGAATTGAGATTTGGATGGAATCTTGGGCTAGCCCTTCTTACTGTGAACTACTCTTTAATTTTTGAAATTTTATTTAGTGATGTTGTCAACATCTCTCCATCCAAGACTGATAAAATTGTTGGGTGGGATGTTTTTTTCTTTTTCTTTATTTATTTACTTGAAGATCTCAACTGCAAGTTGAGTTAAAATGTACCTGACTGCCTACAGTGTCATCCACTTTAATTCCCTGCCTGGTGGAGAATGTGGGAGTAGTTGACCTGAATGGCTTAGAATGACTAAGCCATCATTTCATTATTTTCATTTGTTGATACTCTCGATTTCTTTCCCCTCCAAACAGTTTCTTCGGTGAGCCTTTGTCCTAGAACAGGTACTGCTTTGCCTGCATGGATTAGCTTAGTTTTAGCTAAATATCGATCAGAACTACTCCTCCTGTTCTTGCCACTGTGTACCACAACATGGTTTTAGAGAATATTCACTTTTTGGTCACTGATTCTACAGATAATATTTTTCAGCAATAAGCCTTGTTTGTTGAAGTTTTATTGCTCTAATCTATTTGATACCTCATACTCCTTTCATCTTAAAATGCTGCCCTCCCTGCCCCCCGTTCTAATGGCTGCCTTAAGAAACCATTGCAAATCACGTAAGTTTATTACACCTATTTTATTGCTTAAGAAAATACTTTTGCCAACTTGTGATGGCTAAGGTACTAAAAAAAATCCCATTATTGGTTTACTTGACCAGCTGGGCTTTATATCTCAGAGGTAATCCCCTTCTTTTCTGGATGGTTCAGCAAGCTATGCCTAATCTGATAAGGATGTGAAACTTTCTGACATTTTTTCAGTGGAGGAGGAGTGCATGAGAGCAAGGTTTTCGTGATCTCATCTGCTAACGCTAAGCAATGGTTCAGGTTCTGGTTTTGAGAGGCAGCATACCTCTCAAAGATGATATACAAGTTAAAAATGTTGTGGGAGTCAGTCTTTTTCATCTATCATTCATACTTTCCAATAGCCTCTATCATGAAGACTCAACTTGAGCAGTTGTCCAAGAAATACAATAATGTTGTTCCCATCATTATGAACATCACAGAAGACGAGAGATTATCATCATTGGTGAAGAAACATAATCTTGTGATTAGGTTGGTATTTGATCATGAATTTCCAAATGTGCAAATTGAACTGTTCCAGAATAAGGCTTGATAATTTAAGCATCTGATTCCTAGCAGTCACTCAGGTTGGAATTTTATTTATTGAAACCTTTTAAGTGTTTACATCCAAAATATGGTCCCGTTATTAGATAGCATTAGCACTTAACAATAAAAATGAATTATAATGATAAAATGATCTCAAAAATAAAATCTAAATCTTTATGTTCATATCTGTCATAAGTATACTCTGATGAAATATAGTGAAATTCACCAAAGATTATATGTCAATACATTTGGTCTTATATAGATGTTGCCTTTTTATTATTGTTTAAAACCTGGGGGTTTTAAAACTAAGAACATGTTCCAGGTTAGTTGAAATATACAGTATATTCTCTGGTTCTGTGTTTTTCCCCCCAAAGAACTCAGGTTTATATATGCTAATGAGATGTAAACGCCCACCCTCCCATTTTATTCTTACAATATCTGTGTGAAAGAAGAAAGATAGTAACTGGCCCATATTCACTCACTGATCTTATATATTTAATTAATTTATTAAAAATGTACTGCATATGGCTGTGCATCTGAAGCAAATAACTGGGTGAAACAATAAAAACCTACATTAAACAATAAAGATACAATTAAAAAGAGACATAATAAATACAAAAGCATCTTGGACTTCAGTAAGGCATCTGATAAAGTAGACCACAACCTACTACTTGATAAGATAGATAAATGTGGGTTAGACAGCATCACCACCAGATGGATTCGTAGCTGGCTGACAGGCCGTACTCAGCGTGTGGTCATCAATGAAGGGAAGTGTGTAGTGGGGTTCCCCAGGGCTCTGTTCTGGCCCCAGTGCTCTTCAACATCTTCATCAATGATTTGGATGAGGAAATAGATGGGGAACTCATCAAATTTGCAGACGACACTAAGCTGGCAGGAATAGCCAACACTCCAGAAGATAGGCTTAAGATACAGAAGGATCTTGACAGATGTGAACACTGGGTGCTTTCTAACAAAATGAAATTCAGTGGTGAAAAAAGTAATGTTCTACATTTAGGGAAGAACCAAATGCACAGGTATAGTATAGGTGGTACCTTGCACAATACAGTAGTAGCAACTGTAAGAGCGATCTTGGAGTCCTAGTGGACAATCACTTAAATATGAGCCAGCAGTGTGCTGCAGCTGCCAAAAAAGCCAACCTAGTGCTAGGCTGCACTAACAGAGGGATAGAATCAAGATCACGTGAAGTGTTAATACCACTTTACAATGCCTTGGTAAGGCCACACTTGGAATATTGCATCCAGTTTTGGTCGTCACAATGTAAAAATTTTGTTGAGACTCTAGAAAGGGTACAGAGAAGAGCAACAAAGATGATTAGGGGACTGGAGGCTAAAGCGTGTAAGGAACGATTGTTGGAATTAGATATGTCTAGTTTAATGAAGAGAAGGACGAGGGGTGACATGATAGCAGTGTTCCAATATCTCAGAGGCTGCCACAAAGAAGAGGGAGTCAAGCTAGTCTCCAAAGCACCTGAAGGCAGGACAAGAAGCAACCGATGGGAACTAATCAAAGAGAGAAGCAGCCTAGAACTAAGGAGAAATTTCCTGACAGAACAATTAACCAGTGGAACAACCTGCCTCCAGAAGCTGTGAATGCTCCAACACTGGAAGTTTTCAAGAAGAGACTGGACAGCCATTTGTCTGAAATTATTATTATTATTAAAAATCCCACTGCACATACATTATATCAAGTTCTTTTAACCACTCCGCCTTCTACTATTTTAAACCCAATTTATTCAGTGTCAAATTAGTCGTAGTGACTGAAGAAGATCATAATTCTGATTTCAATGGACTATGACATGGACCTAAGAAATGTTTTTCTATGAGTGAGTGTGTGAGTGCTTGCACACAGACGCATACAAACACACACACACACACACACACACACACACACACACACACACACACAACATAAGCTCATGCAGCAAGAACTAAATATATTAATTGCCTCAGTTTTAATTAAGTATTTATCCATTTGAGTTAGCACTGCCAACTATTGATTTCCCATAATGATTGAGCAGAAACAGGAAAAGGTATAGGTATTTTACCTAAAAAAATTCATGAGAGATTCCAGGTTTAAACCTGGGCCATTACATATGTAGCATGTGCCCTGGCCCTCTCAAAATGTCATTTAGTAATTTTTATATGTTGTTGCAAAAAATGCTGCTTAATAAAATAAAATAAATAAAAATAATGTTTGAAAAATAAGTTAGAGCAATTCATATTTAGAGACAAGTTGGATCATTTCTCAGAATATTTTTAAAAAATCTGACAAAGATTCCCTTCTTAAATCTTGATACTGAACACTATTTGTGGATCTAAGTGTGCCTGAAAAAAAAGATATTTTTCTTTTCACTTTCTAAACTTATTTTAAAAGTCAGAGAGTGACCTTTCCAATTAAACTGATTTTATATATTGGTAATTATGGCTATCTTTCTCTTGAGAAATGAGACAACATTGACTTGGGTTTTCTGCCTGTTTTGACAGCATAGAAAAGAATTGGCATTTTCTAGTGATGACCTTCCCCTCACTTCCCCCCCCTCTCATTTTAGTTTGTTGCCATATTCATTCCATCCTCTGGTTGCTAAGAAATGCATTGACAGCAGAGTGAATTTGGTGACCGCAAGTTACCTGACTCCTGAAATGAAAGAGCTACAAAAAAGGTATGAGCATGTTTGAGTACTTAGCGTCCTCTGCAGATTTCTCAACATCATTTTTGAAGCTGAATGTATAAGTCAGGAAAATGACTTAAATGTGGATTATCTCCAGCCACAGAAATTTGCCATTTTAATCAGAATATCAAAATCCAGCATGGCTAAGTCACAAACATACAAATGGGGCAAGGTTTGTGACAGCTCTGCAGTGCTGCTAACTCACCACAGTCTGGCCGGTCTTCACCTCCCCTTCAGATGTCACTTCCTCCAGCAAGAATGGATAGCTAGCCAGGTTTTTTTCCCTCAAAATCCTTTGCAAACCATTGCTGGATTATCTTGCTTAACAAATACAAACAGCCTTTTGGTGGCAATACTTAGCTGAGGATGAGACAAAGCAGACTGGATGATGACATGCCCCTATATTCTGGGCTTCTCAGCCATCCATCCCCAAGTTTTTGCTTTGTTTTATAAGCTATTAAACATGTTGTAGGGACATGAAATAACTTTTTTTTTTCAATTTTCCCACCTCATTGGGAACTCATGCCAATGACTTTTGACAATTATAATAGGAAGATATGATAGATCGATAGATAGATCGATAGATAGATCGATAGATAGATCGATATAGATATAGATATGGATGGAAGGAGGGAAGGAAGGAAGGAAGGAAGGAAGGAAGGAAGGAAAAAAAGGGAGACATAGAGAAGAAAAGAAGGAGGGAAGTTCAAAGACTATGACCTACCATATTTTTCTGTGTATAAGATGTTATTTTTTCCTGCAAACACCCTGTTCAAAAATGAGGTACATCTTACACAAGTGCAGCGTCTTATACACGGAAAAATAATGGTAACCTCCGCAGCCCAGGGCATGCCTGTGTGGGTTGCCATGCCGTCTGGTGCAGGTGTCAAGCCCCTGTGGGCTTGCCACTAATGGGAGGGGGGAGGGGGCAAGATCGTCAGCTGGCTGAACTTCCAGATTTGCTGGCTCAGCTGTTCGGCATGGAGAAACTTGCATGCTAGACCGTCTTATACAAGGGTGCGTCTTATACATGGAAAAATACGGTACATATGGATTGAAAGTTTGGTACCCCTCTTTGAAGAAAAGTTAGTTAAAAACTGTTTTTTCCACATAATTGCTTATGTGTAGAAAACACATGTATACCAGTATATCCTACTCACTGAAGGAAACAAGTGTGGCCCATTCAACTCACTGCAGAAATACTGTATTTGAAAACAACTTGAAATACAATTCATTGTATGTACCCACCTGCTAGAGCAGTGTCTTTCAACCTTGGCCTCTTTAAGATGTATGGGCTTCAATACCCAGATTTCCTCGGCCAGGATGGGTTTCAATTCTGGATGTTGAAATCCACACTTCTTAACAATTGCAAGTTGAAAAGCTCTGTGTTAGAGGATGGTTTGGGAGCTACTGAGTTCAATCAGCAGGGGAATATATAGGTAGTCCTCGACATGATCACAATTGAACCCAAAATTTATGTTGCTCAGTGAGACAGTTAAGTAAATTTTTCCCCCTTTATGACCTTTCTTGTCACAATTGTTAAGTGAATCACTACAGTTGTTAACTTAGTAACACAGTTGTTAAGTGAATCTGGTCTCCCCATTGACTTTGCTTGTCAGAAAGTTGCAAAAAGTGATCACATGACCCCAGGACACTGCAACTGTCATAAATATGAACCAGTTGCCAAGCATCCAGATTTTGATCACTTGACCATGTAATGGTTATAAGTTACTTTTTTCAGTGCTGTTGTAACTTCAACTGGTCACTAAATGAGTGGTCGTAAGTAGAGGGCCACGTGTACTTTATAGAGATACCTTGCTGTTGCCTTTCACCTGATAGCTTTCCTTGTATTATAGCACAGAGGCAGCTGGCATTACCATTATCAGCGAAGTGGGTTTGGATCCTGGCCTCGATCATATGTTGGCAATGGAATGTATTGATAAAGCAAAAGAAGTGGGTGCTACGGTAAGCTCAACTGAAAAAAGAACCCAAGTCATAGCCCATGCTCCTTGTCCCCAGTTTTGTTTTTATCCTCCTCTTCCTCCTTAAAAAAAGGAAAGCTTTCCTCTTTCCTTTGCTTTTTTATGAAGCATCAACTTTTACCACACACAAAGACAAAATGGAAAAGACAAATTCTGATTAATCTTAAATTTTGAATTTCATCTGAGAAAAGCAAGTCCATAAGCTGAGAATACATTTGAAATTAATCTTGATTTAAGTCCCACAGAAACCAATAATGCTGTAATTTTAATAAATTTATTGTTATATGCTGGATTCGATGCTTGATTGACGAGACGAGGTGAGTGAGTTCAGCAAGAATCATTCTTTATTTGGTTGCAGGAACTGAACTGGGAAACAGGGCTGCGAATGCAGCTATTTATACCCTGGCCTCTAGGTGACGGCCAATAGGTTTAAAGCAACCTATTGCCGCCCTAGAGGCAGCCAGTGGTGGCGCTGGAGACGGGTTGTCTGAGGAGCTGGGAGCCGTTAGCCAGCTTCCCTGCTTAAACAACCTTCCACAATTAACCCCATGTGATACTCTTTAGTAAGACAAAAACCCAATACATTACATTTATAATGAATCCCATCATTTTATTTATTTATAAGGGGTTGTGTAGTAGAATCCTGTTCATGTCTACCCATTTCTTTTTCTGAAGCTCATAGACAGCTATAGGATTGCCGTGAACTCACTGTGTGATTGGTTTGTGCTTAGAATGTATAGGCTTTATATGAATAGATTCTAAGTTTAATTTTTAATTCTTTTTTGATACTAGATGTTATAAAAGTTGAATGAATTTCTAAAGAAAACTGTGTAAATGTCTTAGATGTTTTTCTACATTTTACAGTAGAATACTTTAAAACTAGATTAATCAGAATTATACAATTAGGCTATGTTAAATAAATTCAGGAATCTCTATTGGATAAACTAACTGAATTTAAATTGAGATCTTTATTTTCATCCACTCCAGGTGATATCCTACACTTCCTTCTGTGGAGGCTTGCCTGCTCCTGAATATTCTGACAACCCCCTGAGATATAAATTTAGCTGGAGTCCACAGGGAGTCCTACTAAACACAGTTAAATCTGCAACCTATTTAAAAGATGGAGAGGTGATGTAATTTCTCTTTAAAAGTATACACATTTTTTTGTATGTATGAGTGCCAGCTGGCTTCATATCTCTAGGGCAGGACCAGAACTCCTGGCTTCTAGCTTTCTGATTTTAACCATTGTACTGAACTGGTTTCCGTGTGTATACAGTACATATATATGTTAAAATGAAAAGGTGGCTTATAGCTGTATCTGATTGAGGAGTTTTGAAAACTCTTCTGATGTGAACAAAGTTAGTTCTTAATGGAACATTTTCAATTTAAGTTAGGCAGGGCCAGATACAAAAGCCAATCAAAGGACAGCCATTTTCATATCACTACCCTTTCCAAAGTTTTCATTCCCATCTCATCCATGGCTAAAGGAAATGTAGCCTTAGTTCCCAAACACCTGTTCTATTAATTAAATTGGCTAGTTCCTCCCTGTTAGAATAATCAATGGACAATACAGTGGTCACCTAACTGTTATGTGGTTAGGTGATCAAGGAAGATATCACTCCATGGGGGAGATAAATTTGATAAGTAATAAGAAAGCAAGAAGAGTCTTCATGTTGCTATAATTGGCATGGAAACTGTTTTAAAGAAAATCAAAACATTGATGAGCTACCAGCAAGGAAGGGGAAAATCCACTTTCTCCTAATTCCGAATAGTAACCTTGGCTTTTAGGGCATGAATCAGTAAGATCAGTAAGATTTGCAGCAGTGCTAAAACTTGTCTTAATAAGGTTCCTGTTAAGGGAATGCAGGCTCTGTGTGGAATGTAGCACACTGAAGGTCTTGTGAAAAAACAGAAATTAGGACACAGCAGAGACCTTAAAGGAAGTGGCCATAAATAAGACTTGGCAGAGATGTTTAACCTTCATAATTGTGGGAGACAGGCATTTCTCAAGGGGCTGCCCTTGAGAACCACTCGGAAGCTTCAGCTGGTACAGAGTGCAGCTGCACGAGTTCTTTTGGGGGTCTCCCGATACTCCCATATTACACCTCTGCTCCGTGAGCTGCACTGGCTTCCAGTTGCCTTCCGGGTGAAATTCAAGGTGCTGGTGATGACATACAAAGCCCTACATGGCATGGGTCCGGATTACCTACGGGAGCACCTACTGCCGGTGTCAACGTCCCTCCGTCCTGTACGTTCCCACAGAGAGGGCCTCCTCAGGGTACCACCGGTCAGAGAATGTCGGCTGGTGACCCCCAGGGGGAGAGCATTCTCGGTGGGTGCACCAATCCTTTGGAACCGCTTACCAGCTGAACTCCAGATGGCCCCCGACCTTCGCTCCTTCCGGCGTGATCTAAAAACCTATCTATTCGAACAAGCCGGCCTGGCCCGATGGATTTGGGTTTTAATATTATTTAATTAATGTATTCTTATTTTATTGCCCTGTACACCGCCCTGAGTCCTTCAGGAGAAGGGCGGTATATAAATCAAATAAATAAATAAATAAATAAATAAATAAATAAATAAATAAATAAATAAATAAATAAATAAATAAATAAATAAATAAATAATTTTAAAGAGCAGCTTAAAGGTTTGGCAGGCCCTGTCCTCAAATATAGTACACTTACATGATTGTTGTTTTTCATAATCCTTAGATTATTAATATTCCAGCCGGAGGAGCTTTGCTTGATTCTGTTACTGTCATGGATTTTTTCCCAGGATTAAATTTGGAAGGTTTTCCAAACAGGGATAGTACAACATATGCTGAATCTTATGGTATTCAATCAGCTCACACTCTTTTAAGAGGAACATTAAGGTACACGGTAGGTACATTTGCATTATAGAAGTGTGATTGATCATAGAGAGAGCATGGGCACCCGCAGGGGAGGGGGGAAATGGCAGCATGGATGTCATGACTCTAACCACATGGATTATGTATTTGCATAGGATAGGGAACAAAAGCATGAAAAGCTGGGCTTTTGTGTTTTGATATCATAATGCACACATCGTTTTTGCACCATTGTGGTTTGTAATAGATACATGCCTGTGTTAGAGAGCTGAAGGTACTGTATGTCTGCACCAATTAAAATATTAGTTAATTGCTCTTTGGTTTTTAGTTCTGGAACAGGAGGCATTTTTTTAATTGCCCCTGCTTTATACACAGGTAGTCCACAACTTGCAACCATTCATTTAGTAACTGTTCAAAATTAAATCTGTACTGAAAAAAATGACTTACAGTGAGGGAAAAAATTATTTGATTCCATGCTGATTTTGTACGTTTACCCACTGACAAAAAAATGATCAGTCTATAATTTTAATGGTAGGTTTATTTTAACTGTGAGAGGGAATAACAACAAAAGAATTCGAGAAAAACGCATTTCAAAAAAGTTATAAATTGGTTTGAATCTTAATGAGTGAAATAAGTACCGGTATTTGATCCCCTATCAATCAGCAAGATTTCTGGTTCTCAGGTGTCTTTTATACAGGTAACAAGCAGAGATTAGGAACACACTCTTAAAGGGAATGCTCCTAATCTCAGCTTGTTACCTGTATAAAAGACACCTGTCCACAGAAGCAGTCAATCAATCAATCAGATTCCAAACTCTCCACCATAGCCAAGACCAGAGAGCTGTCCAAGGATGTCAGGGACAAGACTGTAGACCTTCACAAGGCTGAAATGGGCTACAAGACCTATCACTAAGCAGCTTGGTGAGAGGGTGACAAGAGTTGGTGTGATTATTCGCAAATGGAAGAAAAACAAAATAACTGTCAATCTCCCTCGGTCTGGGGCTTCATGCAAGATCTCACCTCATGGAGTTTTAATGATCATGAGAACCATGAGGAATCAGCCCAGAACTACACGGGAGGATCTTGTCAATGATCTCAAGGCAGCTGGGACCATAGTCACCAAGAAAACAAGTGGTAACACACTACGCCGTGAAGGACTGAAATCCTGCAGCGCCCACAAGATCCCCCTGCTCAAGAAAACACATGTACACGCCTGTCTGAAGTTTGCCAATGAACATCTGAATGATTCAGAGAACTCGGTGAAAGTGTTGTGGTTGGATGAGACCAAAATCCAAGTTTTTTGGTATCAACTCGATGTGTTTAGAGGAGGAGGAATGTTGCCTATGACTCCAAGAACACCATTCCCATTGTCAAACATGGAGATGGAAACATTATGCTTTGGGGGTGCTTTTCTGCTAAAGGGAAAGGACAACTTCACTGCATCAGAGGGATGATGGACGGGGCCATTTACCATCTAATCCTGGGTGAGAACCTCCTTCCCTCAGCCAAGGCATTGAAAATGGGTCGAGGATGAGTATTCCAGCATGGCAGTGACCCAAAACACACAGTCAAGGCAACAAAGGAGTGGCTCAAGAAGAAGCAAATTAAGGTCCAGAAGTGGCCTAGCCAGTCTCCAGACCTTAATCCCATAGAAAATCTGTGAAGAGAGCTGAAGGTTTGAGCTGCCAAACGTCAGCCTCGAAACCTTAATGACTTGGAGAGGATCTGCAAAGAGGAGTGGGACAAAATCCCTCCTGAGATGTGTGCAAACCAACTACAAGAAAGTGTTGTGGTTGGATGAGACCAAAATCCAAGTTTTTTGGTATCAACTCGATGTGTTTAGAGGAGGAGGAATGTTGCCTATGACTCCAAGAACACCATTCCCATTGTCAAACATGGAGATGGAAACATTATGCTTTGGGGGTGCTTTTCTGCTAAAGGGAAAGGACAACTTCACTGCATCAGAGGGATGATGGACGGGGCCATTTACCATCTAATCCTGGGTGAGAACCTCCTTCCCTCAGCCAAGGCATTGAAAATGGGTCGAGGATGAGTATTCCAGCATGGCAGTGACCCAAAACACACAGTCAAGGCAACAAAGGAGTGGCTCAAGAAGAAGCAAATTAAGGTCCAGAAGTGGCCTAGCCAGTCTCCAGACCTTAATCCCATAGAAAATCTGTGAAGGGAGCTGAAGGTTTGAGCTGCCAAACGTCAGCCTCGAAACCTTAATGACTTGGAGAGGATCTGCAAAGAGGAGTGGGACAAAATCCCTCCTGAGATGTGTGCAAACCAACTACAAGAAACGTCTGACCTCTGTGATTGCCAACACGGGTTTTGCCACCAAGGACTAAATCATTTTTTTTGTGAAGGGGTCAAATTCGTATTTCATTCATTAAAATGCAAATCAGTTTATAACTTTTTTGAAATGCATTTTTCTGGATTTTTTGTTGTTATTCTGTCTCTCACTGTTAAAAGAAACCTATCATTAAAATTATAGACTGATCATTTCTTTGTCAGTGGGCAAACATACAAAATCAGCAGGGGATCAAATATTTTCTTCCCTCAGTGTATGGGTGGTCCTCACAGTTATGAATGTTGCAGCTTCCCCATTGTTGTGTAATCAAAATTCAGGCTCTTGACAACTGCCATGTAACTGGCTGCGGTGTGCTAGGGTCATTTGATTACCATTTGTGACTTTCCCAACTGGCTTCTGACAAGCAAAGTCAGTAGAGTCAATTGCTTAATAACCCTGTGATTCGTTTAACAACTGCAGTGATTCGTGTAACAGCCATGGCAAAAAAGATTGTAAAATTGGGCATGACTCACTTAACAGTTACCTTGCTTAGCAATGGAAATTATGATCCCAATTGTGGTCATAAGTTGAGGATGAGGGAATTCTTTTATGTGTTGTATTTAAAATATTTCCATCAAACACTTATTACAGTGGGTCACAGACTAGGGAAACATGGCATACTTTGTATGAGTTTCAATTCATTTGTCTAATATTTTTAAGGCAAGACTCTCTTGCAGCAAAATTCAACAGAAAATTTGCTTAAAGCTTTGCAGATCAATGGCTAATTGATATAAGCAGTAATGGGCTGGATGCATGAGTGATTTGGAAAAAAGAAAACTATATTTTATTTATATAATAGCCTTCTCATACTAGATTTTATAATGATACCAATGCTAAACAATGCAGAATTATACAACTATTGTTCCAGCATAAATGAGTGCATGATTTTCAGATTTCTGACGAAAAGCCTGTTGGAAAAGCTGAAAAATCATTCAGTGGTATTCCAATATTGTCTTGAGCTGTTTTCATGCTTATTAGGTTAGCAGGTCTGAAGGCTTGTGTCATTTCCTAATCCTTTCCATTTTTCTTTTCAAGGGTTACTGTAAAGCTATAGAAGGTTTTGTGAAATTGGGACTAATAAATCCAGAACCATGCCCTATGCTTAGTGCAACTACACCTTCTGTAAAATGGGTAAGTACCTGTTCCAAAGGAGAGAAATAGAATTGAGGTTGGTATGATAATCAATTAGTTCCTATAAATTTAGTATGTTTACAAAATGTAATGTTTTAAATTAGTGTAAATGAGAGCCAACCTGTAAAATCATTTTATCTTGAGGGATTCCGGGTACAGGGGCTACCATTCAGAAGGCCCAATCTTTGGTGTCTGCCAGCCTTTTATAATTTTTATTGAATTTTTTTTTTGCAAAGTTAAAATTACAGAAAAATTAAAAAGAACATGGAAGAGAAAAAAGATATAAAAAGCAAAATAGAAGAAAAATGTATAGCATCAAAAAAAGAGAAAAAAAAGCAACTTCAATCTTTGCAGAGGTTGCAGGCATGATTAATTCCCCCCCAAATTACATGATAACATAGTTCCCTTCTTCCCATCTATAATCCCCTTTAATCAATGAGTCCACAGATCACCAGTTTATTTTTATCTATTTTTAGCAAAAAGTTCATAAAGGATTTCTAGTTTTTTATAAAAGTAGTTATTGCTCCTTCCCTAGTCAAATAAGTCAATTTAGCCATTTTCCCACATTCTGCCATCTTCCTGATCCGCTCTTCCATTGTGGATATTTGTATATTTTCCCATCTTTGCACATATAATAGCCCCAATTGCAGTTCCCATATATAAAACCAAAACTTTCATAAGTCTTTTCTAGTTGTCTGCCTTTAAGTCCTATTAGGAAAAATTCTGATTTATGTGAATACTAATTTTTAAAATTCTCTGCATCATCGTATGTATTTGTACCCAGCTTTTTAAAAAACCTTTTCACAAGTTTAGCAAATGTGGTAAAGTGGCCCTTCCTGTTCTTGGTGTTTCAAACAACAATTAGTGATATCTATCTATCTATCTATCTATCTATCTATCTATCTATCTATCTATCTATCTATCTATCTATCTATCTATCTATCTATCTATCTATCTATCTATCTATCTATCATTGACAGAGATAGATAGATAAATAGATAGACATATGTATATATATATATATATGTATATGTGTGTGTGTATTGATATATATTGATATATATATTGATATATATATAGTGAATCCAATTAAAGAGTTACTTTGAGGAAAGAGGGAGTGTGTGTGTGTCTCTCTGTGTGTATAGATATAATATATTGATATATATATTGATATATATGTTTTAAATGTTTGTTAAGCATTCAGAATACACTTGCTTGGTTCCAGACACGGGACAAATCTTATTTGCTGTTTCAGCCTAGCCCAAGGCCATCTACAGGCAGTAGCCACAGCAGTGGCAGTTCATATTTGTGTAAATTTTTTGGCTTGCTAACAAAGAATAAAGGGAGACCGATATGATCATTTCAAACTTATTTGTTCTCATCAGTCAGCCATACCCTTCTGAGATTCGAACCTGGGCCGACTGCATCTTAAGCAGTTGTTTTAACCCCTCTTTGTTAGCTGAGAAGCAAGGGAGATATGTGTTAAATGTTTGTTAAGCATTCAGAATACATACATACATATATATATATATATATATATATATATATATATATATATATACATATATAGTGAATCCAATTAAAGAGTTATTTTGAGGAAAGAGGGAGTGTGTGTGTGTGTATTGATATATATTGATATATATTGATATATATAAATATATAAATATATATATATAAATATATATAAATATATATATATATATATATATATATATATATATATATATATATATATATATATATATATATATATATATATATATATATATATATATATATATATATATATATATATATATGTTTAAGTATTTGTCAAGGCTTTTTGAATGGACCTTGCTAATTAACTCTTTCATTCCTGTTTTGGCCCGGTTCGAATCTCAGATTTGGTTCGAATCTCAGATAAAGGGTATGACTAACTGATGAGAACATAAATGAGTTCGAAATGATCATCTTAGCCTCCCAAATTCTTTATTAGCAATTTGAATAATTTGCATATATATATATATATATATATATATATATATATATATTGAATCCAATTAAAGAGTTACTTTGAGGAAAGAGGGACAGCCTATACATTTTATAAATAAATAAATAAATAAATGAAGAGAGGGAGGGAGGGACTTGGAGGACCCAAATGTTGGACTTGTTGGTCTGAACAATTTCTCAAAGTTCTGTAATTCAAACATTACAGATAGTTCTCACCGTATGACCATAATGGAGCCTATTGTATGTTATAATGGTCATAAAACAGGTTGGTCACATTTTTTTGCAGCAGTCGTAAAGCAAACCACCACAGTTAAGCAAACACCATGGTCGTTAAGCGAGCCAATGGTTCACTATGGGCCCAGTTTTGCCAAAAAGTGGAAGTGCTGGTTTTCGTCAAAAATAGTAAAGTGCCGTCACATGATGGCAAACAGCCATAAATGGCATCACATTGTTGAATATATGTCAGAAAATCTCTCTAGTGATATATACCTACAGTATATCATTTTATAAACAAAATCTCTCTTAAATTATAAGACAGTGTAAGTTTCACTTCTTTTAACCACATTCTCATTGATCGATCTGTATGTTGTAATATGTTCTTAGTTCATGTTATCATGCACTTTTTAGCTCATCTTATATTTCATAATTCAACAGTCATTTATACATTTCAGCAATTATATGTTCATCATTTGTTCTGTACCTTGTAGCTTTTTATCTGTATTCAACTTCTCCCTTAATTGTGTATACGGAAACCGATGAAAAGCAAATCCTTCTATGGCAGGGGTAAGCAACTATGGCCCTTTTACAACCTGTGGACTTCAACTCCCAGAATTCCTGAGCCAAAATTCCTGACTCTGGAATCCTGGGAGTTGAAATCTACAGGTCAGAGGTGCCCACCCCTGTTCTATGGTCAGTTGTTCTCATGATTTCAAATTCTCAATTTTCCTGTATTAACAAATCTTGATATGTTATATGTTTTTTTCCTTGCCTGCTGTTTTTTTTTTAATATTTTTTTTCTGCATTTTTTAAGGCTGTTTACCTTGGTCTTCAGAATTTCAATCATTTTTCTTAAAACTGTTTGTTTTTAGAAAGAGCTAATGTGTAAGTTGCTTGGACTTCAGTCTTCTGTCAAATATGATGAACTCCAACAGGCTGTCTATAATCATCTGAATGAGAACAAAAAACAGTTGGAAGCAGTGGAATGGTAGGATAGAAATTGTAGGATTTCCTCTCTTTTTTTTCTCCACTTCTAGCATTCAGATATTTCATATACTCAACTGCTATAATGTTTTTCTTTAAAATGTGCATCAGTCATGTTTGTCTTGAAATGTTTAGCTCAGGGAATAAATCAGTACTTGGATTTGCTTGCAAGATTACTGGCAGAGGTTAATTTACTGTTTTTTTTAGCTGCCAGCCCCCAAATACCCATAAGGAGAGTGTAATAATGTTTAGAACAAAAGTAACCTTATTAGCGAGACTAATTATAGAGAGAGCAAAAGACAAGTCCTGGTCTAAAAGTATCAACAATATTCTGATTTTTCTGAATAGGCTCGATATAGAACACTTTATTGAAGGTCACAAAATCATATGACTGAGGAAATGTAGGAGGGAGGGGCACATTCCAGAGGAGTAAGAGACAACTCAACCTTGATCTTATGTGAGAGAGAAAGTGGGTGAAGACAGCCCCGCCATTATAGTTCACATAGTAAATTGCAGATACAGATACTAAAGTCCTCAGTCTGGCAGGATTATGTCTATAAATGTGAAAACAACAATTCATCTTCATTTTAGGCCTGATAGCAACAGAAAAGTCTGTTTCCCAAAAAAAGACCATAGCTTGTACCAAGGCACAAAAGTTCTCTTAGAGTTGATGCTTAATCATTAGGGCAGAGAATTGCCCCCTGAGAAGTGGAAAAACTGCGACTTCCCTGCTACATATCTTATTTATACTATTTCTTCATAGAATCCCTTCTTTGCACAGCAAATGTACACAAGGAGACTAAAAGCATGGTACCAACCTGAAACCCCTTGAAAGAAATGCTTCTGTATGTTCATCTGTCATTTATATCACAGTACCAAATTGGTGTACACCTCATAAATATATGGGGTGAACTCAGAGTTTGGAGATAGGCTTAATAAGTCCTTGACTTATGACCATAATTGAGCCCAAAATTTCTGTTGCTAAGCAGGGCAGTTGCTAAATGAGTTTTGCCCCATTTTATGACCTTGCTATTAAGTGAATCATGCAGTCTTTAAGTGAATCTGGCTTCCCTCATTGACTTTGCTTGGCAGAAGCTGGCTGGGAAGGTTACAAATGGTGATCATATGACCCTGGGACAGTGCAACTTTCATAGATATATGCCAGCTGCCATGTGTCCAAATTTGGATCATGTTACCATGGGGATGCTCATATGTGAAAAATGGTTAGTCACTTTTTTCAGTGCCGTTGTAACTTCAATGGTCACTAAACAAATGGTTGTAAGTCAAAGGCTAGTGTAATTTTGTCAGTTATTCCTGCGCAGAATGTGAAATTCATATATCTTTGTAAATTTTATATGTACTTAGCAGAGTATAGATTTTCAGGCTTCTTTTCCCTGTTTGATATTTAGGGTGTGAATTTTTAATAAGAAAATTGTCTCTGAAATTTGTGTAAGTTCAGGTTAATAGCCTACCTACGTCCATGAAAATATAATTTTCAGGGTGGCAGTAATGATACTTGTTCAGATATGGATAGAATAAAAAAAACCAGTTCAAGTGCTTTATCTTCTGTCCTTTACACCTGTTGATCAAACTCTGCTGCACTGGGGAAAAGTCTTCTTATTGTTCTTGGCATTACCTGTTTTTATCCACCTTTCAGGTTGGGGTTGCTTGGAGATGAACCTGTTCCAACAGCACATAGTATAGTGGATGCATTGGCCAAACACATGGAAGCAAAGCTCTCATACGGTAGGCAATATGCTCTTCACCCATAGTTTTATTTTCCAATACAGGTAGTCCTCAATTTACAGTCATGGCTGAAATTGTTGGCACCCCAGAAATTTTTCCAGAAAATCAAGTATTTCTCACAGAAAAGTATTGCAGGAACACATGTTTTGCTATACACAGGTTTATTCCCTTTGTGTGTATTGGAACACAACAAAAAAAAGGGAGGGAAAAAAAGCAAATTGGACATAATGTCAAACAAAACTCCAAAAATGGGCCGGACAAAATTATTGGCACCCTTAACTTAATATTTGGTTGCACACCCTTTGGAAAAAATAACTGAAATCAGTCGCTTCCTATAACCATCAATAAGCTTCTTACACCTCTCACCCGGAATTTTGGACCATTCTTCCTTTGCAAACTGCTCCAGGTCTCTCTTATTGGAAGGCCGCCTTTTCCCAACAGCAATTTTAAGATCCCTCCACAGGTGTTCAATGGGATTCAGATCTGGACTCATTGCTGGCCACTTCAGAACTCTCTAGCGCTTTCTTGCCATCCATTTCTGGGTGCATTTTGACGTATGTTTGGGGTCATTGTCCTGCTGGAAGACCCAAGATCTCAGATGCAAACCCAGCTTTCTGACACTGGGCTCTACAGTGCAACCCAAAATCCTTTGGTAATCCTCAGATTTCATGATGCCTTGCACACATTCAAGGCACCCAGTGCCAGAGGCAGCAAAACAACCCCAAAACATCATTGAACCTCCACCATATTTCACTGTAGGTACTGTGTTCTTTTCTTTGTAGGCCTCATTTTGTTTTCGGTAAACAGTAGAATGATGTGCTTTACCAAAAAGCTCTGTCTTGGTGTCATCTGTCCACAAGACGTTTTCCCAGAAGGATTTTGGCTTACTCAAGTACATTTTGGCAAACTGTAATCTTGCTTTTTTATGTCTCTGTGTCAGCAGTGGGGTCCTCCTGGGTCTCCTGCCATAGCGTTTCATGTCATTTAAATGTCGACGGATAGTTTGCGCTGACACTGATGCTCCCTGAGCCTGCAGGACAGCTTGCATTTCTTTGGAACTTGTTTGGGGCTGCTTATCCACCATCTGGACTATCCTGCATTGCAACCTTTCATCAATTTTTCTCTTCTGTCCACGACTAGGGAGATTCGCTACAGTGCCATGGGTTGCAAACTTCTTGATAATGTTGTGCACTGTGGACAAAGGCAAATCTAGATCTCTGGAGATGGACTTGTAACCTTGAGATTGTTGATATTTGTCCACAATTTGGTTCTCAAATCCTCAGACAGTTCTCTTCTCCTCTTTCTGTTGTCCATGCTTAGTGTGGCACGCACAGACACACAATGCAAAGACTAAGTGAACTTCTCTCCTTTTTATCTGCTTTCAGGTGTGATTTTTATATTGCCCACAACAGTTACTTGCCCCAGGTGAGTTTAATGGAGCATCACATGCTTGACATGATCTTGTTTACCCACAATTTTGAAAGGGTGCCAATAATTTTGTCCGGCCCATTTTTAGAGTTTTGTTTGACATTATGTCCAATTTGCTTTTTTTCCTCCCTTTTTTGTTGTGTTCCAATACACACAAAGGGAATAAACCTGTGTATAGCAAAACATGTATTCCTGCAATACTTTTCTGTGAGAAATACTTGATTTTCTGGAAAAATTTCTGGGGTGCCAACAATTTCGGCCATGACTGTATGACTGTAATTGAGCCAGGAATTATGGTCTTAAGTCATTGCAGTCATTAAGGGAGTCACTAGGTGATTGTGTTTGATTTTCCAACCGTTTTTGTGGCAGTCATTAAGCAAATGCTGCAATTGTTAAGTGTATCCATTTTACCCAATGAATATTTTTTGGTGGAATCTGGAAGTTAATAAAAAGAAGGAGGGAAGTACCAGATGGATTCATCCAACCTGTCCTAATTAAAGTCCAGGGAACAGCCGAGCATTGAGATGGTCAGACATTCAAATAAACAGTACAGATAGTGTTAATTGGGACTTGAAAATCTGTTGTTAATCAGCACGGTTGTGTCAGCCGTCCCAGGTTCATTTGTTCGTGTCAGAAGCATCACAATTAAAATAAGGCATACTATATGACATAACATTTAAAATATAAAATACAAGATTAAAATATGTACAAATTAAACAGATCTTGTCTAGAAACTAGCAACATTAATTGTGTTTCTGTCACACTGCCATGAGGTCCTCAAGTGTCCATTGATCGGGGAACAAAGGGCAGGTATACATATGCATTATCGTTTGCATGTTGCCACAATTGCAAAGAGCAGAAGCCACTGGATAGCTCCATTTGTTCAGTGTGTCTCTGGAACTTGTTATACCTGTGCACAGTATATTCAGTGATTTCCAAACTTCCCAGCTTTCATCAGACTCAGGTGCCAGATCCTCTATAGGTTCATCCAGGGTTGGTTCTTTGTAGCTTTCCATAGATCCACTCTGCTTTCAAATTCTTCAGTCTTCCATCGACCTAAAGAAGCTTTTCTTGGATTTTAATCTCTGCTGAGCTGCTTATAGGCCATAGAGTGGGTGTTGTCTAGATATTGATGATTAGAATCTCTCTGTAATGCTGCTGCTTCTCTGTGAACAGCAGGCAGGGCAATGCCAGCTAGGTGGTAGATCTTATCTAGAGGGGTAGTTTTAAGGCATTTGGCGAGAAGCAAAACATCTTCAAGGAAAAAAGTCCAGTTGCCTTTTGAAAAAGCATTTTTGGGATGGCTAAAACCTGGAAGACTGAGAATCTTTATAGGCATTCAGTAATAATTCTGCTACCTTTATTCAGAGCAACTTTCCCAGTATCTGCTGATTTATACTAGACTGGGCATAATGTTGTTCAAACTCCTCAAATGTTTTTTTCCTGTGTAGCAATCACATTACCTTTTTAAATAGAGAAGCAAATCTTTAGTATGATTTGGATGGGAGTTAAACTGCTGGTGTTTTTAATGAATTTTTATTTTATGGCAAACTTAGTGATAACAGAGTTTCATAATGTAAGTATAGATTTTTTTTACCATTAAAACTTTATCTAGCAATAACAACACATACAGATATACATAGAGATATATATTCAGTTCCTTCTTTCAAAAGGTGCATTAACAGTGCTCTGTGCTAATGTTTTTATTATAATCCTTTTATTGTACTTAAAGATGTATTTTCAAAAAAACATTGTCTATGAATAACAGATATTGCTCAATATCGAATTAGTAAAAGTTGTGTTGTTCTTGAAATAGTTTTGCAGTTCACTTTTAATACACAACTTGTCAATTTTTTAAGAACAATTTCCTTTTGTTTAGGGTCTGGAGAGCGAGATATGATAGTTATGAGGAATGAAATAGGAATTAGGCATCCCTCTGGTCATTTGGAAGATAAATATATTAATCTTGTGGTGTATGGAGATGATAAAGGGTATTCTGCGATGGCCAAAACGGTGGGATACCCTGCTGCTATTGCAGCAAAGATGATTCTTGAAGGTATGTATCTTTCTTCTTTTAATTAAGGAGTCCTTGAAAGTAATGTGATTGCTTTAGGTAATTGTTATAAAATACCTCCTGAAAAAGCATAACTTACTTATTATACATGTCTATTATACCTTTCTATTTATGTAGTAAGTTAAGCCTCAGTGCCCAGCTACTTATTTTAAAGGGCTTCAGTTACATTTAGTGAGATTTTGTTAAGGTATGTTCTGTTGTTCTAACCTAGAAATATGTTTGGAGTAACTTCCCATAACGGTCCTATTCTCCTATTTCTAGTATGTTCCACATTTTAATTTTTCTTTCACCTTTCTTTCTCTGAGTAAAAGGAAATGAATTGTTCATTTGAAATTAATACACGTGCAGTAATTTTTCAAGAATAAATAAAGACGCAAGTCTTAACTGCAAGTAGAATGCCATTGTATTTTTTATTAAATGAGTACTGTTATGCCCCTATAAAATTTGTTCAAATAATAAGTTATTTCTTATTTGGTATTTCAGGTGAAATTAACAACAAAGGTATGATCGTCCCATTGACAAAGGATATATATGGACCAATACTCAAGCGTATTCAAGCAGAAGGCATTGCCTACACAACCCAGAGTGTTATTAGGCAATAAGGCAGACCTCATGTTCCTCTAAGCCACCCATCCACTGAGTTTCTAATATGCACAAATTGAAGCTTGAAAGTCTGCCATGGATACCTTCAGTTGAAAAGTCTTCTATGCTGAACCCATTGAAATGAACAAAAGAGCAACACAGTTTCTATTATCTTGAGAACCTCTAGCCTTTAGTTCAGGTTTTCACATGAGATTATCCTATCGAATTGGGTTTATTAAAGGCTACAGTCCCAACTGACTTATTTGGAAGCGAGTCTCAATGACTTCTGAGTAAGCTGTTTTATTTGTGTACTTATCCCAATATTTATCATAGTATGGCATGGTATTTTTCTTCAGAAATGTAGGATTTTTATACATGAGGCAAGGCTCTTAAGGTTGTACAAAAGTATTTTTCATTGTTTCATAAAGGCTGCAAAATTGCTGCATATGGTGAATGTTTCTAGTACAGTATTTAAAATGAATTTTTAAAACATTCTAAATTTAGAAATATTTGCTCTTTATTAGAAATGAAGAAGTTTATGATCTAAGTGCCCAAAGTATTGGTTTTCAAAAGCTCCCACTTCATCCAGATATGGTTATGTTTTACTATATCATTGGTCTTTTAAGAATGTATAAGGGATAATTCATTTTTCCATGAGCCATTTTTGTAATCACTTTGTGATTTGATCCATATGCTTGATGAGTATCTACACTAATTCTTCAAAAGTAGTTGGCTTTCTTAAAACCTACGCCATATTGTTGAGCTAGCTCAGTCTAGGTATTTCCAGTTAAAGGCTACAGTTAACAAAATTGGAAAAGCTCTGTTACTGGAACTCTGAAGACCTTCTCCTAAAAAGGAGATGCTAATGTGCAATAGACCAGCCTTTCCTAACCTGGTTACCCTCCAAAGGTATTGGGACTGCAGCTTCCCATATTCTTAGAATGTATGAACAGTTCTTTGAATGTCATAAAACTGATATAGTTGTGATGGAGATATGATTTTTATAGCCAAAGGGAAAACTATTTTCCAGTTGCACTTTTAATTTCTAGAAATTAATCAGTGGCATTTTTATGTATTGAGGATATGATTGTTCTAGACATTTCTATAATATATGCTGAAAATCCTATTGTGGAGGGAAAAAAATCTGCTTTACATTTGCCAATTGTTATATTCCTTGAAATTATGTTTTATATATTGGACGACTTCTAAATTCTGAAGTGCTATGTAAAGTTGCCAATTAGTTTATTTATTTACATTATTTTGTAAACAGAATATTCTGCAGTGCCTTGTAAAGTCCTTACATGGTTCAGTATTGGAGAGAAACAATATATCAGGTAGATATCTGATACATATAAACATTTGTTCTTGTTCTTCAATGGACTTTCAGACCAGTGTCACACAAGTAATATGAATTATCCGTTTTACTGCATAGAGAGGAAACCAGGATGTTTTCCTTAAAACCATTCTCATAAGGAGAAAGTTGTGGTTTTTTTGTTTTTGTTTTTTGTATCCCAGGGAGGGGGAAAAATGTGGACAGACTTCGGAAGTACAGATCGGAAAAATGTGGAGTTTCCACTGACATCTGCAGCCAACACTGTTGACCATTCAGATAGTTAAACTAATGCTAGCATAATTTTCCCAAAAGTTTTAATTCAAAGATACAATGAGTGGTAGCTCTGGCTCTTTTCTTAGTATTTTTGGAATTGGTTAAATCTGCAAATACTAAATTTACATATGGCCCCCTGATATTTTGATGTATTGGGTCAGAGCAATTTTTAATATTGTATAATCCTGTGCACATTTACCAAAGAGTAGATTCCACTGTAGCCATGAAATTTAATGTATATATACAATTGTATCAGAGGTTTAGTATCTATATGATTACAGCATTAACACCCCTAATTTCATTTTTTGATGCTCACTTATGTTAACAAAAGATAATTGCTATCTGAAATTGTTTAATTTTTTTAACACAATGTCCAGTGTTCTTTCTCTGCCTGATGAGCTCACTAGGAAAAGTGAGTACAAAATATTCACTGGAAGGTAGTGGAATTGCTTCATTTACACTTAGCAAATTTTTCAGAAAAAAAATTGAGGGCTGCTGGCCTGGAAACAATTTGCCACCTAATTTCACAACAATAAGCCTCAGTTTGTACAATCCCCACAACATAAAAAACCCTGCTATAAAATAAATCTGAAAAGGTTAAATCATAAAGCTGTGTTACTGTGCATTTCTATGGCTCATGCAGTAGAGAGAAAGCAGAGCTGCTTAACTCACTCTTTGCATCAGTCTTCACACAAAAAGAAATTATAGACCAAGCTACCAAAACATAACTGTAAAAGATGGACTAGAAATAAAAATTAAGATAAGTAAGAAAATGGTAAGAGAACACCTGTCTGACCTTGATATTATATAAATCACCAGGACCTAATGGATTACATCCCAGAGTTCCTAAGGAACTGGCATATGTTATCTCAGTATCATACCTTTAAAAACTCTTGGAGCACTGGGATTGGAAAAAGAGGCGATGTGGTTCCCATCTTCAAAAAAAGAAAAGAAAAAACAGACCCAGGAAACTACAGATCATTGAGTCTAACATCAATACCTGGGAAGATACTGGAAAAAATAATCAAAATACAGATCTGTGAACATCTAGAAACAAATAAAGTTATAATTAGTAGCCAGCACAGGTTTGTTAAAGACAGATCATGCCAAACCATCTTATTTCATTCTTTGACAAAGTGACTAAATTACTAGACCAACAAAATGCTGTGGAAATAGTATATTTAGACTTCAGCAAGGCATTTGACAAAATAGACCACAACCTACTTTCTGGTAAGCTAGAAAAATATGTGATAGAAGCATCACCACCAGATGGATTTGTAACTGGCTGACAAACTGTACTCAACAAGTATCCTTAATGGTACTACATCAACATGAAGTGAAGTAAGCAGTGGGATACCACAAGGTTCCGTCTTAGGCCCAGTACTCTTCAATATCTTCATAAATGACTTAGATAAGGGAATAGAAGGGGATCTCATCAAAATGACACCAAGCTGGAAGGAAGAGCCAACACATCAGAAGACAAGCTCAGAATCCAAAAGATTTTGACAGACTTGAACAATGGACCCTATCCAACAAAATGATATTTAATGTGGAGAAAAGCAAGGTTTTACACCTGGGCAGGAAAAACCAAAAATACAAGTACAGATTAGGCGAAATCTGGCTCAAAAACAGCAACTGTGAGAGGGACCTTGGAGTCCTAGTGGATGATCACTTAAACATGGGTCAGCAGTGTGCAGCAGCAGCCAAAAAAGCTAATACAATCCTTGATTGTATAAACAGAGGCATAGAATTAAAATCATGTGAAGTTTTAGTATCGCTTTATGAAGCCTTAGTAAGGCCACATCTGGAATACTGCATCTAGTAGTATGTTGAGACTTTGGAAAAAGTGCGAAGAAGAGCAATTAAGATGATTAAAGGCGTGGAGACGAAAACATATGAAGAACGGTTGCAGGATTTGGGAATGGCCAGTCTAGAGAAAAGAAGGACTAGGGGGGGGGGGACATGATAGCAGTATTCCAGTATTTGAGAGGCTGCCACAAGGAGGAGGGGGTTAATTTATTTTCCAAAGCACCAGAGGGAAAGACAAGAAACAATGGTTGGAAACTAATCAAAGCGAGAAGCAAGCTGGAATTAAGGGGAAACTTCCTACAGTGAGGAGAATTAACCAGTGTGTTGTGATTCAGGGTCAGCCTGTGGGTTCGGCAGTTGGGTCGGACGACTCAGAAGAGGAGGAGGGGGGTGTTGAAGAGCTTGCTGAGGGGATTGGACAGCTTGATGAGAGCCCCCAGCAAGGCCCCTCTCATCTGGTCACGATGCAGAGCCTGACAGCGTGGATGAAGATGACCCACAGCTGGCCCTGTTCAAGGACGCCCGACGCAGGAGGCAGTCAGTCAGGAGTAAACAGAGGAAGGCAATGGGGTACCTCGGAAGGAGGCAGAGAGAAGCCACGCCCTGAACTGTTTAAAAGGGGAATGTGTGGGAGGGCTGGTTTGCTGAAGGCAACCGCTTGGATTGTTCCTGCTTCATAGCTCCTGTTTCATGGTTGGTGTCTTGTCTTGCTCTGTTTTATGTTAATAAATTTGGCAGGCGTAATTCCAGCCTCTTGCCGTTTGTAGAGGGGTTGTCCCTGCCTTTTCTGCAGGGCCGGTAGCAGGCTGGTACAGAACACAGTGGAACAGCTTGCCTTCAGACATTGTGGGTGCTTCATCACTTGAGGTTTTTAAAATGAGACTGGAGAGCCATTAGTCTGAAATGATATAGGGTCTCCTGCTTGAGCAGGGGGCTGGACTAGAAAACCTCCAAGGTTCCTTCCAGTTCTATTCTGATTGAAGTGGGAGAATAAGGAAACTAAGGTGAGTAAATGTATCAGTAGAGTTTCAGGAGGGATGATGTACAAGTTTAGACTTCACTCAGGGAAAAAGGCACAACCTGTTCAAGAGAACTACAGAGAAAAAATCTTAAACCTGCCCTTTGCAACACAGAGCCTGGGACTAGTCTTCCTGATTCTTAGACAGACTGTTTTGGGGCTTTGAAAGTCTGAATCATTTCTGGATTACTTGAAATTTTGTTTCAGGTAATCCAGAGTTGATTCAGATCTTTACTCTTTTCTCCTCCCCAAATAAAAAGATTATCATGGAAGCCTTAGTTTTATATGGTTTTCAGTTTATAGTATCGGAAAGGGACAAGGAATTGCCTAACTAAATCCAGAGTCACTGACATAAAAAGTGTGCCTGTGAGAGATTATTTTGTAATTTGTATTGTTTTGAAAATTACTTTATTGCAGATAAAGTGAAGGGTAATGTGTTACATTGGGTTTAAAGAATCTGGTGCTTTGGCTATCCTGCCATGCAAAATAAAAAATGTTTGATTTGCATGTGTGAGAGCATCTTTAGAGTAAAGCTATAGGAGCAATTCTTCACATACTCGAGACCGTTCATACTGCTTTATTATTATAATATAGTTTTTGTACAGTTAGTGCAAAGAAGCATTAGAGGTACACGTAGAAATATTTTGAATTCTTTTAAGGATAAGGCATCTGTCAGAGGTCCCATAAGGCCTTCTGTTTGAAGATCTCAATTTCTGATGACTGCATTCATTAGTAAAGTATTAACCTCAATTAAATCTCCTTAGCTTCTGAGATCACTCAGGTTTGGTTAAAAAGAAAAGTAGTTACCCATATCAGTGGCTTGTTCACTAAAAGGAAGGCCTTCTATGGATCATGAACTGAATTTTTTTCCACAATTAATGAAGATTGATAAAGTTGCTGCAATGTTAAAATGAATGTCAAAATGAATCTTAATAAAAAGGTAAAGGTTCCCCCGCACATGCGTGCTAGTCGTTTCCGACTCTAGGGGCCGGTGCTCATCTCCGTTTCAAAGCCGAAGAGCCAGCACTTGTCCGAGGACATCTCCGTGGTCATGTGGCTGGCATGACTAGACGCCAAAGGCGCATGGAACGCTGTTACCTTCCCACCGTAGTGGTCCCTATTTTTCTACTTGCATTTTTACATGCTTTCGAACTGCTAGGTTGGCAGAAGCTGGGACGAGTAACAGGCGCTCACTCTGTTACGCGGCACTTGGGATTCGACCCGCCAAACTGCCGACCTTCTGATCGACAAGCTCAGCGTCCTAACCCACTGAGCCACCGCGTCTTAATAGATAAGCTTATATATTGTATATATCTTAATATATATTATATATTATATAATATATTATAATATTATATTATATTATAATATTATTATAATATAATTATAATATTATATAATATATAATATATATTATCTTAATAGATAAGCTTATATATTCATAGCCATAGCATCTTTTACAGGATGCACTTCTTTAGCGTGTTGCCTGATTTTGTAATGAAAGATCCAGTCATGTGATGACTCACTTAACCACATTGTTTACCAACTGAAATTCCAGTCCCAATCATAAGTTAAGAACTACCTGTAGTAAAAAAAAAAATGAAAGCAACAAGGAAAATAACACCATCTAAATACCCCCCCCAGTAACAGTAAGATGTCTTGTTGAATAATACAGAGTCATCTTACTTGCCTTTTATAGGGAAAGACCTTGCATAGATGATACCATGTCCACAGTCCTTAAAAAACAGTAACAGCTTGGAGGATTTGAGTGCCAAATTTAATCCTAAATATTAAGGCCTGTGAACATTTTCCTGTCTTGCCAATATTTTGCTGCTGAAAAATGAAAAGGCATCTCTGAAGGTACAACGGAGGTCTTTAAGAGTGATGAGGCAGATTTTATTTTTGCCAAGTATTTACCGGTAGTACAAGCTGAAATATTGATACTCATTTTTGCAATGCTGTGGATAAAAACCATTGAAACAATGCTTAGTACAGACGTTATTTTCATAGAAACTTCATATTTCAAAACAAGTATATTTCAATTTCCCACAAAAGTTAAAATTACATGCAGAGATAGTTACCATTTAGGATGCGTGATAGTATATCAGAAGCTATTAAAATGAAGAACAGGTAATGAACTACATTATTTTAACAATGCAATTACACAGAACTAGAAAACTGACTTTGTAGTAAAATATAAAAATCTACAATTATAAATATAAATTTGATCCATGGAATCCACTCTAGAAATATTTACAATAAGTATCAGCTCTACTAAATGCCTACCAAAATTTTAAAATGTTGAATATTACAGAGAATATATTTACATCTACCATATTAAAAGTTAAATTTCTAACAAATGGTATTAGGAGTGCTATAAATAACAGGGAATTGGATACTAAAACGTGTGTTGTGCTGAACACTTCAGCATCTATAGTTATGATAAATTTAAGTGAAAATGTAATCACAAAAATTAAAAACTAATACTGTAAAAGACTACAATATCATTCTTAGAAACTGCAAAGTTCAGTAAAATTAGTTCAAACATAACAAAATGCATTACGAGATATTTTTTTTCAAAAAGGCACACATTGTTAATGCATTTGCAAGAAATGTTTATTCAAACCAAATGAAATTAAAAAAAGATTATCTAATAACTGGACATCACCCTGCCCTATGTAAAAAAAGGAAATATTTCCAGCTCTGGATAATTGCTCCGTCATATTTTGATTGAAGTCAAACTAGTGATTCCAAGCTCTCCGCTGCACTGCCATCTGGTAAAGCTGAACCATTACTGTCGATGGATATCGAGGGATTTTCTTCTTGCCTTGAACTAACAAGACTGAGGACAGTTTTGTACAAAAACTGGTAATGGTCCTAAAAGATTGTGGGTGGGTAGAAAATGATGGGACATTAGTGTGGCTTGTATGGATTACAAGAATCACTAATAGCACATTCAGTGACCAGATAGTAAGAAACAAGCAACCGCATGCTCAGGAGATTGTTGAAAGAGACACAATTTGTCCATCAACTTGTCAACCTCAGAGAAAGGATAGCATTTTCTTGACCAAGAATAGTGCCTAGGTCAGGACTTTTCAACCAATGGTATGGGTACCACCTGTGGTACATTGGCACCTGGCAGGTGGTACACGACCATCCTAGAAAAGTGGTAGCCGGGGAGGGGAATGAGCTGAACCGGTGGGAGCACCGCACAAGCCTGAGCGATAGATGGCTGGAGCTGCAGGGCTGTCAGGGCTCAGCGAAAGCACCAGGATCAGTGCCAGGCTCCAGCTGGAGCTCAGCGCTGATCCTGGCGCTTCTGAGCCCAGAAGAAGCGCTGATCAGCTGGAATTTTGCAGCATCCCCAGGGTCTTGTGATTTACATTCAGATGCTTGGCAACTGATTCATATTTATGACGGTCAGTGTTCCAGGGTCATGTGAAGTGACCAAAACCTGCTGCAACCACCCAGCAGACGGGGGGGGGGGATAAAAACCAAACATCCCCCACCCCACTCCTGCTGCCAATCCTCAACAGAAATGCTCACAATAATAAAGACCTCGGATAGGAGGAAGAGCGCCGCCAGGCAGGCAGGTGTCTTGCTCGGCTGTGGTTTGGGGGACACTTTTTTCAGTGCCACTGTAACTTTGAACAGTCACTAAGTGAACTGTTGTAAGTCAAGGACTACCTGTACTTCATCACTTTTTTCCTTTTTTCTTTTTTGGGTCATCAAATTTTTGACACCTTGCTAGGCGACTGGTGGTACTCGGATGTTGCCATATTCTAAAAGTGTTACAATGGGTGAAAAGCTTGAAAAGCCCTGCCCTAGGTGATGGTAGGGAGAAAATATAAAGTGATATATTCAGAATGGTAAAAGTAGCTGTTCCTGAGTTATAGATCGAGTATATCCATGGCCAGGTAATTGGCAAATTGTTGCCAATATGAAGCAATGCCAGACCTGCTATTTTAAATACTTAAAATGAGATTTTATCTCTTTGGGAATGGAATTTCACCCCACAAAGAATGCAGTTTTATTATGCAGAGTAATTCTTGCCTACTTACAATATCTGTGAAGACACCAGGTCTCATCAAATTGATCATCTTAGCTACATGATAAACATCCACACAATTTTCATTTTCTAATTGATGCATAAGTGTTGTTAAAGCACAGAAGGTACCCGCCGTCACTCCTCCATGCCTTATGGGAAAAAAAATACACAAATGTATATCTAGAAAAAGGATATGCTCTACATTTTGATAAAATACACAACTGCTTAATAAAAATGCCATTTAGGACTTCCTATAAGGGTGTAGAATCAATGTGATTTATTTATGATCAGCTATTGATTCTACTCACCATTAGATGGGCATATCCATTAAAAAAAACATTAAAGGGTTCACATTCTCTTACTGAAGAGCACCCTTAGTTACAACTTGACCTGCTTGATTGTTGCAGTTTTTATGAAACATAAAAATATTTTAAAAAATGATGTATACTCACTACTTTTGGATCTTTTAACAATTGGGTCATTATAATCCAGTAAATCTCTTGCCTTCTACTCCAAAACTATGCTTGCTGTTCTACCAGCTTTCTTTTCTCCTTTTTTCCTATTTCTCAAAATCATTTCTTGTATGTATTTCTTGGGTCTATTTTGAAGCTTAATTAATGTCTTTGTGTTGACATGACAGTTAACTTTTCTATGCTACTACATATTTTATTATTGTCCTTTTAAGTAGTTTTATATACATGCTGTTTTAAATGTGCAAATAGACCATGTAAATACATTTCATTGTCTTAAATTATAGAAGATAGTGTTAGGGCACCTGACAAAAAAGTGGGGGGCCGTGAGTTCTAGTCCTTCTTTAGCCAGGAATCACTTTGGGCCAGTCACTGTCTCTCAGTCTAACCCTCCTCACAGGGTTGTTGTTGTGGGGAAAATAGGGGGAGGAAGGAGGAACTCAAGGTATGCTCACCACCTTGAGTTATTTGTAAAAATAATAAAGGCCGGATGCAAATAAATAATAATGCAAATAATAAGTAAATAAAAATAAAACATATTCCTGTTTAATTTTTCCCTGACACAGCAATGACTGAATAGTATGAAATTACTAGTTACTGCTTTTGCATTATCTTTTACTTATAATGATATTTTTATTCTATTAAAGTGTTGCTAATTCTTTTCCATACACTGTTTAAATTGTTTTACTCCATGGACAGTTCCCATAGATGCCATATATTGAACTACTGGCAGAGTCAAGAAGGCATTATTAAGAGACATTGAATACTGGCAATTTTTAAGTGGCAGAGAAATTTGGTTCCAATTTCTTCCTATAAATATGACTTTTATAAATCACAGATACTGTACAAAACATAGAGATGCCAACTTAACTATTTAAATTGAATTAATACTTACTCATCATGCACAATCATAGGGCCATCTCTGTTGGAAGTTTCTTCTTTTATGACGCTTATAAGTTCAAATGTTTTACTAATAGGGCTATCTGGATTTGGCCATTTTGGACACTGAAAATGTCTCACTTCAAGAACGTAATCATCCTCAAAGATTAAAAAAAAATAGTGCATTTAATTGATTCACATTTTTGAAACAGGCGAATCAATACAACTAAAAAATATGTTTCACTTGAAAATTTTCCACAGTTCCATGAAAAGAAACTTGCCCCCTTTAGGATTTTCTGAATGGTTACATATCTTTGCCACTAAATGTATTAGAATTATTGATATATAAAAACCTCAACCTCCTCCTCAAATGTTTGGGACATGTTCATTCATGAATAAATAATCCTACACACAATGTGCCAGTCAATCTATATTCCTTTAAGAAAACAGGAGTGACCTGAGTCAACTCTGTCTTATATAATTTTTTAGCTCATTCAACTGAAATTCTCATCATGAAAATTCTAAAGGCAAGTCATAATACCTCTCACATTAACATTTGAAAACCCGGATAAAAAAGTCACTGATCCCTTTCAATCAGGAAAAGATTACAAAACTATTTCTAAACTCTGGGGCTCTACTGATCTCTGGTCAGAGACATACTCTTAAAATGGAGAATGTTTGGAAAAACAGTAAACTTTTCCCAAGTGTAGCAATCCTGTTAAAATGAATAAAAAAGTGTAATATAAAATTGTCCAGAAAGTTACAAAGAAACTGAGAACATCATCAAGAGAACTGTAATCCTTTTTTTTGCTTCGCAAAAACCATTGCTTGCCAAGACGATTGCTTATCTCAGTTATTAAAAAGTATCTCTATGGAGAAATGTTTTGTGGAGAGATAAATCAAACATGCCCACATTTGGTGTACATTGGTATCGTTATGCCTTCTGGAAGCCAAATTCTGCATTTTACAGTAAGACTTTCATACCAACTATGAAGCATGGAAATAGTGTCATGGTTGTTGTTTTGCTGCCTTGGGAACTGGACACTTGGTCATCATTTAAGGAACTAAATTCTCTGCTTGAGTCAGAAAATTGTACATGAGAAAATCAGGACATTAACAATTAACTAAAGAAGCTAAAGAACAAGTGGGTTAAGAAGCAAATTACTAACATGCAAACAGGTCTACACAAAATGGATTAAAAACATTCAAGATTTGCTTGGAATGGCCAGGTCAAATCAAAACCTAAACCTTATATTAATATTTTGACAGATTTTGAAATGAGCTGCTCACGCTAGAAAATTCTGAAATGTTATTGAGCTGAAACAGCTTGGCATGGAGTAATGGCCAAAGTTCCAATAGAGGAATATAAAGAAGTAATAATAGTAAGAAGCATACTAATCAATTAATAATTAACTCACTGCCTTGAGTTTTACTTATAAGGTGATAAAGGTGCAATGAAATCTAATAAGTAAATAAATAAATATGGTTGCAAGGTATTATAACCAGATACTTAATAAATGGAAACAATTACTTTTTCATACTTGTTCTCCACATATTGTATGAAATGTTTCTGAATGAAATGAAATGAAATTTCATAATGTATGAAATAAATGAAACAAGTATCAATGTGACTTATTCACTCATTTGCATATCAGCAAGACTACATGAATTTCTGATAACATTCAATGGCAAAGTTAAATAAAAAATAAGAACCTTCAAAATGTTAAAAAGTTCTTCATAAAACTATATATACATATGTACTAGTTTAGAAATGGTTACCATGAAGATTTTAACTTTAATCATTTTCTTTATATCTCTATATATATCAATAATCCAAATTTCGGAACATGTATAAAAGTGTTTAAAATTATATTTTTGGTTGTTATGAATAAACACTAAGAATATTCCAACCAAAGAAGGAATTATTATATTCATGGCTTTACTTTATGTCTTATTATGGCATATTTAATTATGACACTTGGAATTACAAAAATATAAATTACAGGGCTGGAAAGCAAGCTATTGTAATCCCCCCATAAAAGCAAAACAATCATCTGAGTTGAGTCTGAATTCAAATGAGAGTAATACTCTATTGTATAATAGGAGAGCAAGTATACTTGTGTAGCTTCTAAAATGAAATCCTGGATTATGAGTTTCTCTTCATTGGATAAACACTTATGCTCTTCTGAAATCAGGCTGACTTTAAAGCTCTCACAATTTATAGGATCTTGTTTGTTAGGCCAGTAGACAAATTCATCTTCTGCCTGCTAAAAGGAAAAGAAAAGAAAAAGAAAAAAAACCTTTCAGATTTGCTATGAAGAAAAGTAATGGTTATTTTAACAAACTAACCACGATGTAATTTAATTGCACATTCTAAAATAGGTCAAGTAATCATGATGACCTTAAACTTTATGAGTACATTCAAGATTTTTAGAATATGTTTTAAAAGACATTGTCATGGTTTTTAGAAAATCAGTAACGGTTCAGTGCATTTTAAAGCATAAATACCAACTTTTAAACAAAGTTATCATGATAATACATGCCAGGCAACAATTTCCTATCTTTATTCTTATGGCACAAAGATACTATCTTTCCAGAATTCCATCACTTTAAGTATTTTATTTTATTATCCCTATTATGTCCAAAAGACTATTTCCCATGTCTTCATTAAGATAGTAATGAGAAAAGTAGTTTTTATATCATTTTCTTATTTTTAACATCAAGTTCACTAATCATTAAAACGATGAGATTCTGTTTCGTGATTAACAACTCTAGTAAGTAATAAAAATGCTGATATGAAGCAAAGCATTTAATCTTACCATATTCTGACTATCAGGGAGCATAACAATTATTTGAGCATTGTGATCCCATATCATTTTCCAGAAATCTTTGATAGTGTGTAGCAAAGGATGTTGGGTAATAATAAATTCATTACTTTGATAATAACCCTGTAAAGAATACAAATTAAATTAAGGACACCCTGTTTCTTATAAGCATGTGTTTCTTATAAGGAGTGCTCTTCCTTTTAATAGGATTGTGCTGTTTCTTAGAAGCATCAGAAACAGCATAATTTTATTAAAAGCAAAAAGATTCCCCTAGAAGATAAAATATTAAACCAGTGCATAGAACCCAGACTACTGCAGAAACACTTAAGAGGGTTTCTTGTTCAACCTCTTCCTTTGACCTCTTTTATAACTACATAGTTTAGGGGTTTTTTATTGGCAAGGAAGAATATTCATTTTCATTTTTTTGACAGCAATTATGTTAATTTTTGTCTAAAAGTTATTCCAAAGGTACTTTTTCAAAAGGCAATTTGACTTCCTTTGTTTTTCCTTGAAGACATTTTGCTTCTCATCCAAAAAGCTTCTCCTTTTAGCTGCTTATAGGTTTTTAATTTCCCTCTTATTTTCTAGGGATTTTTTTCCACTGTTTTTTTCTCTTCAATTAGTATAGTATAGTATAGTATAGTATAGTATAGTATAGTATAGTATAGTATAGTATAGTATAGTATAGTATAGTATAGTATAGTATAGTGCAGGGGTAGGCAACCTTGGCTCTTTTATGACTCGTGGACTTCAACTCCCAGAATTCCTGAGGCAGCTTGTGCTAGCTCAGGAATTCTGGGAGTTGAGGTCCACGAGTCATAAAACAGCCAAGGTTGCCTACCCCTGGTATAGTGTCTTACTCCCCCCTCTTCACTGTACAGCTTGTTAAAAGCATTTAAAAATAAGGAAGCAACAACACAACAAAAAAGATGGCAGAAATGACAAAACTCAATTCTTGAGATCTTTGTGTTGAAAAATTAGTCTGAAGTATTGTTTTATATATATAACAAAATGTGTTTTTGTGATACGTTTCCTCTTCCTTTTATTGTAATTGTTTTTATATTTTTCCTCTTTTAATACTGACCCACGGAACATATTCAGATTGCACCATGTATTTTCAGTGGTACCGATTATTTAGCTTTGTTTTTCTTCCAAAAGTTACAAAATAGGTGAATTAAGATGATGCCTTCATTTAAAAGACCCCAATATGAGCCTGCAGTCCCTGGCCTCTATGTCCTTTCAGTCTGTAATCAGTGAGAAACGGACAAAACTGGAGGGGAGGAGATTGCTTGAAGCTGCAATTACTCCATCCAGGGATTAGGATGGTTTAAAAAACTACAAATAAATATTAAACTGCCATCACCAGTTATAAATAGCTCCTGTTTCCCAGCCTTAAGGACTGGCATGGATTTCTGAATAACTCTTCAACTTAAAGAAAGCTGCATCATCATATCAAAGCCAGATATTGTGCAATATAGTACTGGTCCTTGCACTTTACTTGATTACACATGTATTTATGCCAATTGGCACAACCTAGGGATGGCACTTAATTCACACAAGATAATTGCAGCTCTTGATGTTCTCCTTGCCCTTCTAGGTCCACTGCTACTTTGTTTGGTCAAATGGGCAGGCCTTGGCTGACACAAAGGAAGTTCCTCAGAAAGCTGACACCAATGTGTAGATCAATTCAAATTGCAGTATGATTTACAAAGTAACTCACCATAATATAAGAAGCATTAATGTAATCAGTGCCCTCACCAGACAATGATGAAATACCAACTCTAGATCTTTCCACTGTAACACAAAGATAAGAATTTATTGGGGAGTGTGGTGCCAAACACCAACCATTTTTTGACATATATTTTAAAATTCTCCAAATCAGAGAAACTGGAGGAGCACCTGCTATTAACACAGGAGCTACATATCTGCAGTTGTATCTATTGTAGTTATTTTACTGAGAGGCCTAGTTTCATGAGACCTGGAAGAATAATGGGGCCTTCCTTCCTTTCTTCTTCTATCTAAGCAAATGATACATTTTGGATCATTTGTACATTGGATCCATACATTTTATCCCTTCAGATGAAGTTATGGTAAATTGCCCCTCCTCCACTTAATAAAGTGTGAAATGTCTGTAAACTATGAGAAGGAATCTTTCTTTCTTTCTTTCTTTCTTTCTTTCTTTCTTTCTTTCTTTCTTTCTTTCTTTCTTTCTTTCTTTCTTTCTTTCTTTCTCTCTCTCTCTCTCTCTCTCTCTCTCTCTCTCTCTCTCTCTCTCTCTCTCTCTCTCTCTCTCTCTCTCTCTCTCTCTCTTTCTTTCTTCTAAAAGCCTTGGTGGAGCAGTGGGCTGATGCCTCCTTAAGTAACCAGCTGCCTGCAATTAGTGCAGGTTCGCATCCCACCAGGCTCAAGGTTGACTTAGCCTTCCATCCTTCCGAGGTAGGTAAAATGAGGACCCACATTGTTGGGGGCAATAAGCTGACTTTGTAATGATGCCGCTTGGGGTGTGTGTGAAAGCCCTAACAAGCAGGCATATACATAGAATGAAGGCTACTGCTAAGCTTGTAAGCCGCCCTGAGTCTTCGGAGAAGGGCGGAATATAAATGTAATAAAAAATAAATAAATAAAATAAAACTGCATGAAATACAAAACTGAAAAGAGAGGGTTGGAATGATTTGATCATCTGAAATGTATAGTCTTTCACAAATGCATTGACATTTCGAGGTTCATCCATCTTATTCATTTTGAATTATATCTGTGTAGGCTTATACAACGAAATACCAAAAGTTAATGTAAATGACTACTTACCATGATTTTTAGTATACTACATAGCTAACTTCAGAACTGGCCACAAATATTAAAAAGAGAAAGTGCAAAACAGCAAGTTTGTTTTTCCCAAATTTCCTTTATACTGGTATACTTCTGGTATATTAATAATAACTGCAACAAAATCAGTCTTAATTTTGTATTATATTCAGTGAATTTTGTTTTTGACAAACCTACCAGGAATTATAGATGAAGTCCTGTTCTTTTCTCTGTTGCACTGTTTCAATGCAGTAGAATAATCACATTGCTGTATATTAGATTGGTTCAGAAGCTGAATAAATACACACATGATAATACTATTAATATTAAATAAACAACAGTAGCACCACTTGAATACCATCAGCACTGACAAAATTACCATCAGTCAATCACAAAAGGCAGCTTTATTCTGAACAGACTACATCCTGTGAGGATATCTTTAACACTATCAAATATCCACATCTGCCTATCCCAGATCCTTGGGAAGAACTTGATAGATGAATAAAAATGCCAAGCCCAATCTGAACATCTGGCTGACTTTGCAATGGATCATAATAATATGAAGGCTTGCTTTAGGGAGGCATTGCATGTTTCTCTTTATCCTCTTATCTCAGAATAGTTAAGGTTTATTGCCTTTAACATGACTGCACTGCTTGTGCATGAAGGCTATTGACCTACATTCAGTTCCCTAACTACCAGGATACATCTAGGGACCATATAAAAGGTTCTGACCAGCCATCTATAATTTTTCTAAATCTCAAGTTATAATAAACATTCATCCATGAAAAAGCAAAATAGGTTAACGATAGAATTCCAAAGTACAACAAATTTACTTATATTCTGCCTTTGATATTTTTAGAAATAACTCAAGGCAGCCGATGCTCCCTTCCTTCTTTTATTTTCCCCACAACCAAGTCAGTGAAGTGAGTTGGGCTGAGAGAATGACTGGCCTAAAGTCAACCAGATGCTTTCATGTCTAAGGTGGGCCTAGAACTCATGAACTCTCAGTTTCACTAGACTTAACTGGCCCTCAGTGAAAGAGGTTTTGTAATTAGTCGTGCAGTTTAAGATTCAAAGCAGTTGATGAGGATTAAATATCATTATCTGGGTTCCATAGCAGCAACTGGGACATGATGTATCCATAAGGATACTGCCTACTGCCAAGTATATTCATTGCCACAGATATCTAGGCTATTATTATTCATTTTCAAAAGCAAGCTCCATTTTATTCCTGTTATGCCTTGCAACTGCAATAATGGAAAAATGACAAAACATGATGTCAAAATGCAAACCCTGGAGTTTTCTCTTGCATCCCAATGTTGTACACATCTGTGTTGTTGTTGTTGTTAGTTGCGAAGTCATGTCCGACCCATCGCGACCCTATGGACAACATTCCTCCAGGCCTTCCTGTCCTCTACCATCTTCTGGAGTCCATTTAAGCTCACGCCTACTGCTTCAGTGACTCCATCCAGCCACCTCATTCTCTGTCGTCCCCTTCTTCTATTGCCCTCAACCTTTCCCAGCATTAGGCTCTTCTCCAGTGAGTCCTTCCTTCTCATTAGGTGGCCAAAGTATTTGAGTTTTAGCTTCAGGATCTGGCCTTCTAAAGAGCTGTCAGGATTGATCTCCTCTAGGACTGACCGGTTTGATCGCCTTGCAGTCCAAGGGACTTGCAGGAGTCTTCTCCAGTACCAGAGTTCAAAGGCCTCAATTCTTTGGCGCTCAGCCTTTCTTATGGTCCAACTTTCACTGCCATACATTGCAACTGGGAAGACCATAGCCTTGACTATACACACTTTTGCAGGGTGATGTCTCTGCTTTTTAGTGTGCTGTCTAGATTTGCCATGGCTTTCCTCCCAAGGAGCAAGCGTCTTTTAATTTCTTGGCTACAGTCCCCATCTGCAGTGATCTTGGAGCCCAGGAAAATAAAATCTGTCACTACCTCCATTTCTTCCCCATCTATTTGCCAGGAATTGAGAGGGCCGGATGCCATGATCTTGGTTTTCTTAATGTTTAGTTTCAACCCACGTTTTGCACTCTCCTTCTTCACTCGCACTTCTTTACACATCTGTGTAAGTCATATCAATTCTATTATAAAGTCATAACAGACATTTTGTCATTTGCTCCTTAATCTGCAGACCCCAGAAACCTATGGTAATGGTCCTATGATTTCAGTGAGTCAAAATGTCAAGCGACAAAAGCCTAGCGTACTGTATTTCTTTATGGCTTACAAGTAGTGTGAACTTAGTTTAAATTTATTTTTTCTTATTTATTTATTAAACAAATTTATATAGTTGCCCAACTGATGCACAATGACATTAGCATGCAGAAGGCACAGAACAAAATGCCAGGTACCATAGTTAAGAGGTAAATAAACTTGCATGCTTCACATGGAGCATTGCAACACAGTTGAGGAAACAGCTGAGGCAGAATTGCCAATTTTGCCTTTGACTTTTTGAAATCCAAACAGCCTCACCTTGAACTGCTTCTCTAATCTTGTCTTTCCCATTGGTCCTGGTATTAAGAGTGAATTCACATAGGCATGAATGTGACTTTCGGGTACTTCTGTTTCTTTGCTTAGTATGGCTTCCACAAGTGCATCATGAATGAAGATGTACTGTTCCTGATTTACAACATGAAGAAATAGTCTTGGTCATAGCATTGATATTTAATATGATTCAATTCCAGTTAATATGTTTTACTATGAACTATTCAGCAAAACAGAATTGATCCCTTTAATGATTATACACATTATACACATTCTAAAGTCAGAAACATATTTTCTACAATTACAATAATTATAGATATTGCTACATTACCATGATTATATTCATTACTAATCACTAGGAGGCAACAAAAAACTATAATGTTTTGTTTTTTTGTGGGTCAGGGGTGCCATTTTATAACTGGGCTCTGTAACTGGTATTGGAACAACAGAGTATTTTGATTTGCTTCTTTTAAATCCATTTAAAAAGTTACCTTTGTGAGTTTTCATGATAAAATTCAAGACAAACCTTTTTCTTACCTCTGTCTGCACCAAATAATTCCTTTGTGTTCGTATATGCTTCAGGAATCCAAATATGTTGACAGTCCCTTCATGTTGAATTTGCTGGAGCATGCTGTCTAACACTATGTATGTGCCTGTCCTTCCAACACCAGCACTGTTAAACATTAAAAGTGAAGAATATATATAAATCTGAGAAAAAGCATTATACATCTATGCTCTCTACATGGGGCTGCCCTTGAGGACAACCCGGAGGCTCCAACTGGTACAGAATGCAGCCGCGAGAGTTGTGTTGGGAGTCTCCCGATACTCCCATGTTACACCTCTGCTCCATGAGCTGCATTGGTTACCAGTTGTCTTCCGGGTGAGATTCAAGGTACTGGTAATGGTGTTTAAGGCCCTACATGGCATGGGTCTGGAGTACCTTAGGGAGCACCTGCTGCCGGCATCAACTTCCCTCCGCCCTGTGCGCTCCCACAGAGAGGGCCTCCTCAGGGTGCCACCGATCAGAGAATGTCGGTTGGTGGCCCCCAGGGGGAGGTCCTTCTTTGTGGGCGCCCCGGAACTATGGAATCGGTTGCCGGTTGAGCTCCGGATGGCGCCCGACCTTCGCTCCTTCCGTCGCGAGTTGAAGACACATTTATTTGAACAAGCCGGCTTGGCCTGATGGGTTGGGTTTTTTATTATTTTTAATATATGTATTTACTGTTTTTAGCTTGGGCATATGTTTAATTTTTTTTAACTTTTGTATTTTTGTATTTTTTATATGTCTGCCCTGTTCACCGCCCTGAGTCCTTCGGGAGAAGGGCGGTATAAATAAATATATATTATTATTATTATTATTATTATTATTATTATTATTATTATTATTATTATTATTATTATTATTATTATTATTATTATTATTATTATTATTATTCAGATCTGCTCATTCACAATCTGTTATTCAGGAGCTACCCACAGAAAAAAGGGATTGATACATCTTATGAACAGTTGAAAATGACATTTTACACTTTATGATTCAAAATCTGCTATGTTAAAGTGAAACCTAAATGAGAAAGCTAAGTTATAAAGCAGATTGAAGTTCACTTGAATTGAAAACCTAAGAAAATATAGCTTGCTTATGGAGAGGCTCATTATGTTTTTCCTAATAATTAAAATGGGAAAAGTGGGATATACATCCAACAAATGAAAGGTGAAAACTACAGACCTGCAATGAACCACCACAGGACCTACAGCATGTCTTTTAGCATAGGATGCCTTTCGAACAAATGTCAGCACTGGCAACGTATACTCAGGAACACCCATGTCAGGCCACTGAGTATAATGATACTGAGAAACTAAACGACCACTTGACCTTCCTTTTTGTGAGCCCTATGACATAGAATAAAAATTAAATCACAGCATTTATATTTATTTTATAGATTTATAAAGCCACATCTGAAGTTTGTGACTCTGGCAATGTATAAAATGAGTATGATATTTTACAATACAAGATATTATACAATGCAATACAATGCAATACAATACAAAGCAAAACCAGCAGATCCCAACAAAATCAAAACCATAAGCAACAACCAACTGGAATATCTACCTTTTTCACTCTGGTGTTCCTGATAGTGAAATTCCTCACGGTGTAATAGGCAAGAACATGAATGCTCTTTTGTGTCACCAGAAAGTTTCCATATTCTTCACTGCCATCAGCAGGCCAGTACTGGTCACATTTTCTCTGGCAGCCAAGAAATATACAATGTTAATATGGAAAGGAAGCTTTAAAATAAAGCATTATTTTAACTAGTAAACTGTCCAGACATGTGTATTTAAATATCTCTACTGCTAAATGACTACACTGCATAAAGTGCCTGTGAAAGCTGTTATTTCCCCCCAAACTTTGGAATTTTAAAATATTTTATCTGATTTGAATGGATATAGTTGGAATGCTAGGCATGGAAATGGCCAATCACATTTGAAAAATAATACTAAACTAAATTACTTTCAATCAAGGATTATTTTTTTCTTTCCAACTTTCTTCAATATTTTCATTAATTTTGTAGAATTATGGAATTCACCAATACAGATGATAATAAGATCATATCCAGACTTCTGCCTTCAAGATTCCTGAAAAGGCAGTTATCACTTTTGAAAGCTAGAGAGAGGATTTTATTATGCGCAGATAAAAAAAATCCCTTCTCAACTCAATTTGAACAGCTCAGGTTTTTTAATGACTTATGTTAATTGAACAAATGATTGCTCCATACTAGTATTAGGTCTTCCATGATTATGGGTCATTTTCAGGGGAGTTTTGTATTTCAAACCTATGTGAGTTTATTTAAAATGAAGCTGATTTCTAATGAGTTTATCATTAGAAAACATTCAATTAATAGGCTTTATTGAGAAGTTCATGCAACATATAAAGGTAAAGAACATTAACTAAGAGGTTTATACCCGTCCTTTCTCAACAAGGTTGGTTATCATTACAATGACTTCCACATTATGTTCCCATATCATTCTCCAGAAATCTTCTGCTGTTGATTTTAAAGGCCCTTGGGCTGCAATATAAGCTTTTGGTCTGTTGTAGCCCTGCAGGAAACAAAGCGAAGAACAGAGTTTATGATAGGACAGTGACATATGTTTCCTCTTTATAAACGCTTGCTCTCCTTCCAGCTTTTCAGCCCACCAAAACTCTTATCAGGACTGATCTTGATTCTCACACAGAAGTATCATTATGGCTAACTAAGAAACTTAACATCCCCCCTTCTCCCTCCTTCATCTAAATTAATCTCTAAACTAAACTGGCAATGAAGACAAAATGAAAAATGGCTTCAGTTCAGTTTGTCCCAACATTGACATTTAGTTCCAGGCAATACTCTAGAAGTATATTCATTTTTTTACAAAATGAGAAATAAAAATTACTTTTTTTCTTGGAGGATGAAATGTTAAATATTCCTTAGCATAGATTTCTCAGACTTTCAGGTGGAACTAGATCGATGATTGGGTCTCTCCTCCTTTTACACACTTTTTTCAAAAGGGAATAACATGAATTAGTATGTGAGAGACCAATATTTTATGTAAATTTGTTCCATTTCCTAACCAACTGCTATTTGACCCATGAGGTAAACACCAATATGTAACTTATCTTAAACAGGACAGATGAAAGAGAGAAAGAGAGACAAAGAGAGGAAAGAAAGAAGGAGAGAGAGAGAGAGAGAGAGAGAGAGAGAGAGAGAGAGAGAGAGAGAGAGAGAGAGAGAGAGAGGAAAGAAAGAAAGAAAGAGAAAGAAAGAAGGAAGGAAGGAAGGAAGGAAGGAAGGAAGGAAGGAAGGAAGGAAGGAAGGAAGGAAGGAAGGAAAAGAAACCAATCTTTTAGTAGCTAAGGCCTAATCTGGAGCTAATATTCAAGGAATTACTTCAAAATGTATAAGGCTGTCCACAAACACAACTTTGAGATTGAATGTATAAAAATAATTATGCAGCAGGCATAAATAGCACACAAACCCAAGTCACATATATGGACCAGACATCAGGTTGAAAATATACAATGGCAGCATTTATGTGATGACTTCATTTTGAATGCCATTAGGGTGTCACTATAGTTTTTGCAGACGCCTTTGTATCAGTGAATCCTGTATATACTTAATGGATCTGTTTTTAAGGTTAACAGATTGTGGAGAGGAAAAAGGGATATAAAGGGATATTCTTTTATACAAAGAATGGGATAAAGATGTAAGAGCTCTCCCCCTTCTTCAACAAATATTCTCTAAAGCAATGTTTCTTAAACTTGGCAACTTTAAGAGGTATAGACTTCAGCTCCCATAATTTCCCCCAGCCAGCAGAAAAACACTGCTCAAAAGAATATTTTTTCTTAATGTGCTTAATTTATCTCATTGATTCTGTGACTTTAGCTCTCAACTGGGTCCCTTTTCCCTTTTTCTCAGCAACCTGGTATACTTCTCTCCAGTTCCTGATGTCTAGTGCTGGAAAAGGACAAATCTTTCTGGAATCCAAGGCCAAAACTCACATAGAATGGTGAATAAACAAAAATAAAAGAACCGTATGTGGGAAGATGCAAACTTACATCAACATAATTGGCATTAATATAGTCAGTAGGTTTTCCATCCTTGTCTGCAAGTTGGGTAAGTTTAACTCTGCTATGATCATCTACATTGGAAAGAAAGTGAAAATAAAAATGTTTTAGCAACAGGAATAATAGTTTTTCTTAGCAGTGAACTAATTTAAAAAAATCAGAAATTATTTATAGTGCATCCACTATCCTATGCTATTACTAGTCATAATGCAATAAGGTGAAAACAAACTAAAATAAAAATATACAGGACACGAAGAGAGAGTGTAATTGCTTTTGGTAAAGTGTTTTGCTATACATGAAAGCTTCTATGTGAGTTTTTAGTGAAATAGTCCTTTTTGTAGATAGTCCACACTATTCCGAGGGAAAGAGTTTACTTGGAATCTCTAGAGAGGGAAGTGTTTGCTTTCTGTTCTGTACATATTGACTTTGCCTTGCATTATCATTGAAACCAAGATGTTATGAATTAAAAAAATCAGCACCCAAACACAGTATAGTTACCTGTTTCAAGTTTATAGCTTAGCTTCCTTCTCTAGCAAATAGTGAAGATGGCTTCTACAGTTACATAGAAGTATAGCAGCTAATTTATATCATATTTCTTAACACTAACAACTTTAGGATGTTCTAGAATTTCTCAGGCACCTTGCTATTTATATTACTGTATAAAACAAATAATATGTATAATTACTTACAGGCAACAATATTTATGTATCTATTCTTATTCTTGTTATCTGGATGATTAGAACTGTCTGATGTAATACCTAGATCTACTGTGCAACCCTGGATTTCCTGAAAAAAATAAAATAGAAACATGCTGCTGAATACACATTTATATTTGCATGCATGGCCCTACCCCACCAAATATCCATATGTTGCCACTATTTCTTTACTAAAATAAGATTTGTTTAAAAAAATTCCTTACCTGATAAAACTCTTTCAGTGTCTAATGAAGGAATGAATGCAAAAATAAAAATAAATCAAATTTCACAGCACACAAATGAATGTTTATATATTACAAATACAATGGAAAGCAATTATGGTTATGAGATACACATATATAGATATATACATGTTGATAATTGAACATTGCAGAGTATTTCCAATATAAGGCATGCAATTAAAATCATTTCAAAACATAATTTTACTGCCTAGATATATAATACAATGTTCACTGAAGTCAGTGGAAATACATCATTTTGCTATCTTAAATCACAGGTTGCTGTTTCAATGCATAATGCGTAAAAAATAAAATAAAAAATCAGCAGTATTGTCTTGAACAGAAAGTTGCTTGTAAATGTAACTAAAAATATTTAAAATATTAATGGCAATGCAAATAATGCAAATAAAAATATTAATGGCAATGTTTCTATTAAAACATGCAAATAATAAATCATGCACAGAATGGGTAAAATATATGAACTGCAAATGAAGTTAAATTTCTATTTCATTGACACAAGACACAGAAATTAGATATCTAAGGGGATAACATTTAATGTTTTCAATGCCTTATATCAATACTATTCATGCATTGCTTCCTAGAGGAGACTCACTAAAATCAGTGGTGCATACATGTGTTCTTATGAAATTAACCACCAAACACACTCTGGGAGTTTCATAAATATAAGATGAAACTGAATAAGGTAAAATTCAGTGTATTATTCTGTTATTATACTCAGAGCACACTCTAAGTATAGTGAACAAAACCATTTTACTTTCAGATTTATTATTCAGAATTAAGGTCAGAAGCAGCAGTTCTCAGGTGAAACATGCCAGTTCTGTCAAAACCCACCAACTGCTCAGCTTCAAGAGTATAAAGTACAGAATGAGAAGTCCACTGAAAAAGGAGAAAGGGCAGAAGAAAAATTAAGAGGTTTAAACTACAGTACTGTGGATCTAAAAGTGAACTGTATTTAAACACAGAGGGCAATTCAACTATGTCAAATGAAAGAGTTCCACTGAGTTCACGTTTAACACCTAGTGCAGTTAGGAATGTGTGATTTTTTTAGCCCAGTCCTCATCCATGAACCTCACACCTATGAAATGTATAATGTATGAAATGGGAAAACAGGACAATAATAAGTTTGAGATGGGGATATCTCAAACTTATTACTGTGGACTGCCAGAATAAAACTTCCTCTTCAAATGCTTCTTGTGGAGTGCAGAAAAAGCTCAAATATAGTTTCTTGCACTTTTTTTAGTTAGTTCTTATGTGTACTTTTTGCAGCCTTATTACTACAGTTTTCTACTATAGTAATTAAAAGTGTGGTTCAACCCTACACAGGCCTAAATATTCTTTTCGTACAGAAACTTACATTCTGAAAATGTTAAGGTGAAAAACTATTTATACACTCAACTTGATCATTGCCACATATCCAATACACTCTGTGCTTGTCATAACATGGCTGAAATTAAATATGTCTTTTCCATATATAAATATGGACATTCCACATTTCATTCTTTTCATTTCACAAAATCAGATCTTTTTTCACCTATGCATATTCTTTCAACTGTGCCTTTAATTTTGAAGGAATAATAGTTCATACCTCAAATTCTTCAGCAAATCCATTACTGGCATGCAAATCCACAACATGTTTTGGAAAATGTTTTGTTGGGATTGCTCCAACATCGTCTTAAAGGTAAATTGAGAAAAGCGGCAATGGGTGGGGAAGAAGAAATGTAAATAATGTAAATAAATATTTATTTTTGAACAGTAAAAGCCAGTCAAGTGTTCATGAGTTCCTTCATAAACATGTCAGAAGATGGATCTCTCCATGATTGAAATGCACCAATGGAACATAGAAAATTGTTTCTGAAGCCACACAATGTACACATTTATCTAAGGACATCTGTTCTAGGATAAAATATACATCAGCAAACTATATACATTTAATTATTGGTCCAAGACTGATTGGTTTCCCCTGAAAACTAGAATAACCACATTGCAACTGTATGCCTTATTTCACTAGTTTCTACTTTTGGGAGAATCAACTCCAGCCAGAGTTCTTTTAGTCTTTCTTTTTAACTTTAAGAAATCTGACTCTAAATATCAGAGATATTTATCTGACTAATCCCACATTAGCTTCTTATGAATTTCTGTGACTCTATTAACATTTAAAATAAAAATTTTAAATTAATTATTATTTTAACATACATATTTTATACATATTGTGTATTTTTGGGGCTGATAATCATTATCCATGGGAATAACACTATTTAAGTAAATATTCAGCGCAACTTGTATAACTCTAGAAGGACTGAAAGAATGACAGTTTTCAGGAAAAATAGAAAACCATAAGACTTATTAAAAATGTAATTCTGGTGATAACAATCATTGGCTCGCTCAAAGCTAACCAGTTTTAACTCCAAAGCACCTCACTGTGTGAAAATGTTCCCTTGAGACTTAGAGCAGACAGTCTCACTGATTTCATATACTGATTTCATATATCCAAAGTTTTCCAAAATGATAATGTAAACAATATTAATCTCTTCCCACCAGATCTGATAGGGAGAGTGTGCTTCAGGTCCTTCTATTAAACAATGCCATTTTGAGGAATTAGGAGCCTTCTCTGTTGCAGAGTCTGCCCTAAGGAGCAGCCTCTTAAGATCTGGAGGTATCCAACTTTCTTGGCCTTCCAAAAGGCGGTTAAGACTTGGCTTTTCTCCCCAGCCTTTGGGCTCGATGATACATGAGCCCGATATATTTTCTGTTGGTGAATTTGTTATGTGTGCCTTAATTATTGTACTAAGTTTAATTTTGAATTAAGCTTTGTTTGTTTTATAGAGACAATATATATACATATTATATATTATAAAGATTTTATTTAATTGTTTTTGTTGACTGTTTTTAGCTGGATGAAATCTGTATATTAAATGGGTAGCCATATATATTTTCCAAATAAATAATCATAACTTCAGGAAGCTACCTGCACATTTTTCAGGTCCTCAACTTATTAAAGCCAAAAAAGGCTAAAGCAGTGATGGCGAACCTTTTAGAGACCGAGTGCCCAAACAGCAACCCCAAACCCACTTATTTATCGCTGGGTGCCAGGTGGGCATGGCCTACTGGGTGGGTGTGGCTGTGGCGGTCATGGAAGATTGGGTGGGTGTGACCAAGGTGGGTGTGGTCACCTCAATGTCGCTCGTGGGGAGGGACATGTCTGGGGGACAGCTGGTTGAAGAGGGACAGTTGCCACCTCCGAAGCATGGTGCGAGTACCCAAAGGGAGGGCTCTGAGTGCTGCCTCTGGCACCCGTGTCATAGGTTTGCCACCACTGAGCTAAAGTATATATAAACATTTGCTGTGATAAAAGGTTAATTAGCTTTGTGTCTGAATGGCATTTTTCCATAAAATGTTTAAAGCAGACATGTGAAACACAAGGCCCAGGGGCTAGATCCGGCCCGTGAAGTGGTTTCATGTGGCCCGCGAAGCCATCCTGGAAACAGTGAGGGAACGGCCCCCACTACCTTGGCCCTGGCCCAGAGACCCTCCTTCTGCCAGAGACCCTCAGATCTGTCCCACTCCTGCCCAGGCCCCCATAGGCACCCTTGATGCGAACGATGTAGAGCTGGCCACGCCCACCCAGCAGGCCATACACACTCTAGCCATGCCCACCCAGTAGGCCACGCCCACCCTGGCCATACCCACCTGGCCCCCTGAGGGCAACCGCAATGCTGATGCGGCCCTCAATGAAATTGAGTTTGACACCCCTGGTTTAAAGGATCTGGCTGATTATTCTTGAGTTTCTTGTATGTTTTTTGGAGGGCTAATGTGATTATCTTATTAGAAATAAGATATTGAACTAATCTCTCTCCCCCCAATATGACCAATAGGTTGCTTTGCATGTTGTTCATATGTAATTTCAAATGATGAATAAATATTGAAAAAAGTTTCTATTTATGTCAGCAGATGTTCCCTTATTTAAGTTAAATAACTTTTTAAAGCTCCAGCTAACAATAATTTGCTGTTTTGTATTAGGATCCATCTGTTCCTCTTTTATTTGAATAGGCCTGAATGCACAGATCAAATTGGCAGTTCAAACCTGCATAAAACTGCATAAATGTGCAAGAATAACTTCACACCTTGCTGAAGGAACCTGTCAAAATGTATTTCTTAATGAAATTAGACTATATGTTAATTTCTTTTTAAACACACAGCCATACAATTTTACTATAGTGAAAAAACACATGCACACTTGTAATAGGCATAGAAATTACATATTATATAAACTGGGATAAACTTGCATGAAAATATTCATATACAAACACACAAGGGATAAAGATCCAGATGTGGCAAAATAAATAATTAAAATGGAAATATAAGCTGTATGAAGGTCAGCTTGTGACTGTTAGGCTGCTTAGAAAGTTCAACAAGATGGAACTCAGAATAAAATAAATCTTCTTGAATACAATTTTATTTAGAGAATTGCTCACTAGCATATTGTGAGCATATTGTATATGCTTAATGTTGAGACAGTGATTGTCATTGTTCATTGTCAATGGAAGCTTGCCAGCATAGCAGAGATAGAGCCCACACACATTTATTTAGAAAACCTAGTAATAAGGACTCTTTTTTCAGCCTTTTCTTTTTGCTTTTTCTGTGTGTTGATTAATCCTGGAATTTTTTTACAGACTTTTATATTTTCTTAAATGTAAGGCACATACATTTAGCTTTTATCTCCCTTCAGAAATAATTTTTCGATTAATGTCTACAAATGGTAATTAAACCTGACATATTCTCTGTATATCTATATATACAGACATTGTTAACAATGAAGGTGGCACAGGAGATGATAAAATAGATTTAAGTTTAAACTTCTTTGCTTTGTGCTCTTATATAGTTTCATAAATATAACATTTTAAAACAATGAATAAATTTGCCTTTCAGGAACCACTTCTAGAAATGCAGAGGACCAAGAATCACTCATGATTACATTTCATAGTGAAAACGGCCCATGATTATGTACTGTGTTCAGAAATTTCCAGAATGGGCTACCTCCATTCTGCATATAGCACTGATCTTGATGTTTTTCAGCTGGATGCTTAGACTTTATAATCTGAGTGTAAAAACCTGAATGGAATGTCTATTCAACAGATAATTAAATGGTATATCACATTGATATCATGTCTCTTCGTCAACTCACAATTCTATTTAATGAAACAGTGCATTAATCACCATTATGAAAACTAGCCATTCTTCATAAATTCTAAGCATACTACCTGCCACAGGAAAGACTGGTGCTGGGGGAATGGATATCACCCGCGGGGATGTGTTATCTTCTAAATAAAAGTGTGCAGTTTGAAAGCATTTCCTAAAACAAAAGAAAACAAAACTTCACATAAATATAAGACAGTTCCACTCAGTATTAGGGTGATGTGCAGTTATTTGTCTGTTACATCATGACCAAAACACTTTGGGGGGAAAAACCTCCTCTGCATGCATCTTCTGGCATCTACATGTCAACATTATTACAGTACATTCCAAATAATAATAGGGCATTCCTCAGCAAAAGTTTAATACATTTATATTTCCTCGATTTCTAAATGAGAGTTAAAAAAAGATATATGCAATGATACCTTAAAATTTTAATTTTGGCTAAAGATTATACGACACAACTATTTTTAGACAATTTTACCTGAAGAAGATGCAGAAAATATAGCAGACATCTGTCATAGTGGCAAGGGTTTACCACTGAAACACATATTATTAGTAATCAAGTTCAATGTTTCAGTGATAATAAAACTATTACTGCAATCAAATCCAAATGCTTCCTTAACACGTGTTTTTCATAAGCTAGCTAGCATAGTTCTGCATCTGCTCTTTCAAGCACCTTTTTTATTATACCGAGGTATGTTTCTCCAGGGATATTGGATTTAATGGAAAAGTAAACCATTGTGAAGAGGATCCAGTAGTTTCCAATAAAACAGCTAAAATTCAGGGAGGAAAGGTTAGTTAATCAAATGATCATCACCCTGTTGCACTCCTCATCTATACCCATTCATTATAGATTATAGAACATTTCATTTTCAATATAGATTATAGAACATTTCATTGAACAATAAGAAAGTTAGCAATTTAAGTCAAAACATTTACTGTGTTGCACAACATAATTTGAATATTCTTTCAGTACTCCAGATGTGATGATAATAGAAATAGCATCTGGTAAGAGCCTATTAGCAAATTAAAAAAAAGTACTAATCAACTTCAGCTTCAAAAATGTAGTTCTTCCTTAATTAAAATAATCAATTTTAGATAATTATATATATAACACTTTATATGGATCATTTATTTTAACAGAAATATTATTTGCAAAGTGTGCTTTTTTAATATGAGACAACTGCAAAGAAAGCATTACTCATCCAAATGAGTTTTTTTTCTTTTTTCGTTTTGCATTTGCTTTCTGGCTAATCCATAAATTAATGAAGCTGGATTTTTTTAATTTTCAAATATATTATCTTCCACTGATTTAAATACTAATATATTATAGTGGACAGAAAATTCTTTTACATTGCACTTAATAGACTTCATTAAAATTTCCTTCAATAAACTTTTTGCCCTGGAAATAGGAAAAATACTGATACATTAGTATTTTTTTAATATGAAAGCACTATAAGTTAACATATAAGAGGATGAAATAATATTAAAACATGTGTAAACAATAGCTAATTTGGGCAACTGAAATAGCCAGAATATTCAGCTAATTAACCTAATTTACTAAGTCAAATCAGATCAATTCCAATCAACAAGAATTAGACGTTTAAGTCAGAAAATATTCCAAACTTCTGGAATATTTCTGTGTTAAGACAGAAGGAAAGCTTTTGCTCTTGTATGAGACAGCACTGATCTTTTCTTATATGACACAAGTATTAAATGTCAAAAGTGTCAAAAGAAGGATCTGAACACAGCAGCAGCTCAAGGAAGGATAACCTCAAATACATGGCAAGTACAACAATTGATTTCTTATTCTGGGAAAATGGCAGGAAATTGGTTCAAGTCCAGCAGCAGTTAGAATTTGCAGGCTTTGAAGCAGAGAAATGGCCTGAAGAGGATAAGGAGGTAAGCTCAGGCAGTGCTTTTCTTATAAAAGAAAAAGGTGCCGGAACTGACACATGTCATACAATCCACCTTGCCTACCCTACCCATCCAAAAAAGATGCCGGAACTCCATTCTGGGTGTTCTATGACAAAAAAAGCCCTGTCCATAGGTGGGAAAGAAGTGTGTGCGTGTGTGTGTGTAGATTGCAAGAGTTACTGGCCAGCTACTGCTTAATCACAAACTATTATTTATCATCAATTAATTATTGTTTACTGTTTATTATTATATTATTATTTTAAACCTTTTTGCCAAGAACAAGACTATAGAGAGGAGGTTTACTTATGGGAAGCTGCAAGGACAACGTGAATTCATAGGTGAGTTGGCTAGACATTGTCGTAAAGTTTGCAAATTTCATGAAATGGCCCAAACACAAATCTTTACTAACTGGCACAAAATAAACAATCAGTAGGACAAAATGAAAATTCCATCAAATTGAGATAAAGCTATAGATATTGAAGAGCTGAAGAATCAGAATGCCCTGTAAGACTCTGTTTTATATGTTAAATGAAATATGTAATTAATTCCTTGTCCTACAAAACCATTTTAATATTCCTTATCTGTTTTTGTGTAACTTTACCACATCCAGAATTAAGAGAGCGCCTAAACTATCCTTATAGTATTTATGAAAATAAATATTTTGCATGGCCAGTTCATAGACATTTCCCTTTTCACATGTGCCAAGAAGAGGGATAGAAAATGTTGCTTGGTTTGTACTTTAACATGAATCTGATAAATTTGTGTTTTGAAACAATGTACAGAGATTCAATTATTAGTTGAAATTCACATCTTGTGATGTTTAAAGTCCCTCATATCAACTGAAAACACAGAACCTCAATTTTACACACAGTACTAATAATCACAATAGCTACATGAGTTTTCACATTATACAGATATTAACACAACTGGCTTAAATGTGCCATAAAGAACAACTAGGAATTCACCAAAATATGCTTCAACCAAACACTACTAGTGCCCAGTCAAATATGTGTATCTTCATACTAATAATTTGCTTGGACTTTAAGTTGTGGAGAAATTATCTCCTCAAACAATTCAATGGAATGGTCCCAGAATAAATAGCATAACTCAGAAGACCATCCATTTATCCAGCACAATGTATTACTTCAGTTGAAAAAGCATCAGACACCATTTATTCAATATCATAGTGCATATTTAGGATTGTTCTTATATATATAAGTCTTTATTGATTAGCCCTTGGGCCATATCAAAGTGCAAAGTTCCAGCAACAAATTGTTACTAAAATTTGATAAAGGCAATTTAAAATGGAATTTGATAAAATACAATTTAAAATGGAATTTGATAAAATACAATTTAAAATGGAATTAAAATAAAATACAATTTAAGATGAAATAGTAATAAAATACAATCTAAAATGAAATTGTAACAATGTACAATAATTTAAGATATAGATAAAATATGATAACATTATATTTCAGAGTCGCCCTTGCAATCTACCCCAATCAGTCCCACATATGCAGATCTCAACTGGATCATTTTGTTTAAGTACTGTGCTACGTTAAATGTTATTTTCAAGTTCTGGCTGGACATAAGGTAAGTTATTTTGATGTGGGGATCCCAATGGGTCATTTGTTTGGTATACAGACCAAGATAGCTGTCTCTCACCCTTTTATACAGACAACAGTCAAATAGGACGTGAGCCAGGTCCTCTACCTCTGCCGCTCCGCAAATGCAGAGATGCTCATTGTATGGTATAGCATGAAATCTCCCATATCTGACCATTGTGTCAAGCTGTTTGATTCTTGCTCTCGTAAATATCTCCCTAAGATGTTTTGGGAGTTGTAACTTCAAATAACTGTCTACTTGAAAAGTACATTTGTATTTACTCAGCCATTTCATGTTACCCACCTTACTAAGGATAGCTATATCAGTTTGTGCTTCTATATCCTTAATTCTTTGGGCAACTCTTTTTTTAGATTGTTCTCCTGTTACACAAGAGACAGGAAGGCCACAGCTTTTTACAAAATTTGTTAAGTTTGATGATCCAGGAGATTTGTGATTGTAGTTTTATTTGCTCTAGTAGGCATAATTTGGGGAGTCTATCAGTCTCCATTTCATTAACTTTGCACCAGTAGTTATAAGCTCTAATTTTAGATAATGCCTGAATTGTATGAATTCCCAATTCAGCTCTAACTGCTGCAGCAGATGTTCTTGGATATACACCCAAAATACATCTCAAATGCTGGGACTGTGTTTGTTCTAGGACTGTGGTTGAGTAAAGACCCCAAATTTCTGCTCCGTACAAGAGCACTGTGGTAACCTTAGCCTTATAAACCTTGATTAATGGGGCTAGGGACCCTGGGTATCTATGGTTCTTTAGTATGAGCAATAAATTCAAATAGGCTTTTGCTCTAAATGTACTCCATTGATGATGGCAGGCCCAAGATCCAGTCTTGGAAAAAGTTACGCCCAAATATACAAAAGTGTTAACCTGTTCAATTGGTTCACCATCTAATTGCCACTTATGTCTCTGATGGTTTCTTCCAAACACCATTATTTTTGATTTAGATTTGCTAATGATTAGGGAGTTATCCTGACAATAAGAGCTGAATCTTCTTAATAGCCTACGTAATCCTACTTGTGAGTATGATAATAAAATCATATCATCAGCATAAAGCATGCTGTTACAGTAAGTATTTAGGATCATCGGCATGTGTACCATGGTATCCTTCATTAACTCTGGCAAGTCATTGATGTATAAATTAAATAATAATGGGGCCAGGATACACCCTTGCCTTATCCCTTTATTTGTGTGAATCCTGTTAGTCAGGGCCCCATTAACCCCATACTGCACCCTCAAACAGGTACTTGTGTAAAGGGCTTTAATCAAAGCCAGGATTCTGGGTTCTATTTTAAGAGATGTCAATTTACTCCATAGTACGTCACTATTTACCATATCAAATGTTGCTGTAAGGTCTATGAAAGCAGCAAACAGGGGTCTCCTCTTATAGGCATATTTGGCAATTAGATGGTTCAAGACAAAGCAGTTATCAATAGTAGATCTGTTTTGTCTAAAAGCTGCTTGTTCTTCTGTGAGGATGTTGTTTTCCTCTACCCAGATTTCAATTCTGTTCAAAAGGTACCTAGCATATATTTTTGCTACAATGTCAATCAGACTGATGGGCCTATAATTACTAGGATCCTTTATATTCCCTTTTTTAGATTGTTCTTGATATTTTAACAGCATTTTAATGTGGTTGAAATTTTACTTCAAACAAGGAACTAATGTTCAGACTTTCAATTATGATTTTCTATTAAATTCATTCATCTGAATTCATTAACTCTCTCTACATTTAAAAAGTTACCCAAACAGGATTTACCAGTATCTGGCAAAGAGATTATTAACAAAAACACAAGAGTATAAATGAGGCTGACAAAAAAGGAAAGCTTACCTCCAGTATATTAGAATAGCAACAAGTATCACTAGACAGGTGAATGTCAAAGCTGATACGATCACAAGGGGTATAACTGTCTTCTGTTCTGGGAGTCCAATAATCAACTGATGGCTACTATTACTTGCTTCTGCAGTCGGAGAAAATTGAAACAGCCTATATTTAAACTTTGGCAAAAGACACCACATAACTGGCCATGATTTCAGATCCCTAGGTTATTGTCACTTACCCTAATGCTTTAGCACACAAAGCAAAATGTGTGTGAATATGTGTATACATAGAGAATACATGTACATTTGCAAACCAGTTTAAGAGAAATAGACAGAAAAGGCAGCACAGCAGGAGAAGTCACGCTTAAGCAACTGAACCCCCTCAGAGTCCAGAATCCCATTTGCCATTCATGATCTTTATGGTGAAAAAAGTTTGATTCAATCCAGAAAAATAAAGTAGGCATGTACTTCATTTATGGTTAGAAACAATAAAAATAATTTCATATATAAGTTTCCCTACGGATTAATCTGATAGGATGCAATTACTGTTTCTAACTTACCATTTTCATTCTTTACTCATACTTTATAATTAAAGGTTTTGAATATGCTCTTCACTGAAGATCAGACTTGCTTTAAGGTAGATCCCTTAGGAAAATAGGGTTTTGCTATAATAATACAACCTAGAAATAGACCAGGCTTAACCTTTCCACCAGGAGAAATTGAAAGAAATTGTAGAATGTTTTGTATCAAAATGTCTGCTTTTCTTCATTAATATATTGATATCAAACAGCAGGTATTCTTGTAAGTATAAATGGTTCCATAAAAGCTCAATATATTGTAATGATCTAAGGAAAACAGTAGACGCTGGAAGCTAAAATTAACCTTCTAAGTCTTCATAGAGTACATCTGAAATATTAACTCAGTCTGGAGACATAGCCACATATTGTGAAATACTTCTAAGTAAATTTCCCAGCAATGATAATATAAATGCATTTGTGGAACCCATACATAAATCTGAGCTCTTGGTTGAAAATGAAGACAGTAATAATAATGGGATGGGGGAGGACAGCATGCCAGGGTGCCAGATTGGAAAGTTACCATCTGAAATATATGATTCTATCAAGAAAACTAGAAAATGCTTTTTTTGGCCAAATTCTGAAGTTCATACTTTAGTAAATATCCAACTAGATGGAAAACTCTGTATTTAAATTGCACCATAGGAGTAGAGAAATTAGCCCTAATTTTTTAAAAAATGAGGATCAATTCTAACGTATTATTGCACTTAAAAGATCCTGACAATGACTTCAAGAAGATGTTGTGTGGCCCATGGAGTTATGTCCAACAATCAACAGAATGGATATGGCTAGCAAAATAGATTTCTCCTTCTGCAAAGGGGTCAGTGATTCTGCTAAGTAGATTTGGAAAGCACAGGAAAAGGAATGAAACAAAGGGAAAGACTGATTAAGTTTGTATGGAATCCATCGGAACTGGTTGGAGACAGCCCTTCATTCACTGTAACATTATGAAAAAATAGGTGCTATGCAAAAGAGGTGGGTGCACATAAAACTTCACAAAATCCTAAGGGAAAAGGCAGTCACTACTCATACCAAACTACACACATGTATTAGCATTTAAAATAACATTAGGCTTCCTATTTTAAGCTATCAGCATGTCCAACTACACAAGATTGAACAGAATATTGCCTGTAAAGCAATTGAGTTTTTTAAAAAACTTCTTCAGATTTCTGAATTTATATTACTGACAATGGAAGGAGATAAGCTGTGGACTTCATACACCGAAATGTATAGTAAAAAAAACCCACACAAGCAGCCTTTTAAATAATCCATTTGAAACTATCTATTGGCTGGTCAAAAATCTGTTCAGAACTGATTCTTCTGCTTTCAAGTTTGTTTTACTCACACAGATCTGACCTGCATAATCTGATTAGAATATCCACATGGTTTTAGTGCAGAAAACAAATCAAAACATGTAAAACATTGAAGAGATGTTTCCTCCACTGAAGTGGCTGGGGTATTTAGGAGCCTTGCAAACATAATGAGTACTGTATAGTGAATGCAGAATAATGGACAGCATTTAAAGACCATTTATAGAGAGCAACACATCTTAATCTATTTTTTTGCCTACTTCTAAAGGAATGCTATTAATAAAATTGTCCTCTTTGCTAATATTCATTTATTTACTACAACCCTGCACACTTGGAATAACAGGTCTTTTTGTTTAAAGTCAATGGCATAAATGCCGTCAAAGCAGGGATGGTGACCACCTTGGGATCTGCAAGAATTGGAGCCCATCCTGGATATTCACTCTAATCCACTGCCACCACCACCACCCCCACACCCTGGCCTGCTGGAAGACTAGCGCACATTCACAGAAATACCTTGGCATTTGCCTAGGTTGGCAGAGTGGAAATAGAATTAGTCACAGGCAGAGGTGGGCCACAGATGGCACAGAGGCCGGCCTTATTCTGTGCTGCATAGTAAGAACTCTGGGTGGCACCAAAGAGATATAGAAAACTCTCAGTTTTGCTGCCTTATAGTTGCCTTGATTTGTGCAATTCAGATATGGTAACAACCTGTAAATGCTGCTCCACTCAACAGGACTGCTCTAAGCTATGCTGCTGCTGTCCATTCTGAAAATAACTTGTATATGCAGACCTGCTGCTTCAAAAGTAGCCACCATTCTGTAATGATTAATGATTATAATGGGGCACCTCATCTATTTAGGGACAAAAAAGCTTTAGGTATATATATGGTTTAGAGTCAAATAGCCAGGTCACTGAATTTTGCATTTTGTTTCATTGTAAACTGCTAAATAATAAATGAAGTCCCTCAGCCACAGTCTGTAGCCACAGTTAAGTCTAATATTCAATCCATTTGTTTAGAGTTGAAAATCCATGAAGTAATAGATGTTCTCTTTTTGTGCATGAAGAACACTTTAAAATCATTTACACCACTTCAGGCTTACTCAACTATCCTATTTCCCGTACTTAGATTTCATGTGCATTTCTAGTTGATTAGCAAACTACCACTTCATAGAAAACATTAACGTTTAGCTGCTGCTCTGCTGAAATAAAAATAAAGCAGAGTAGAAAAAAATGCTGATAATTAATTGTTATAATACCAGGAAGAGGTAGAAAATCAAGGGTTGCTTCCCATGAAGTATGGCATGCAACATTTTAATGTATCCTTTAATTGCTGCGAGTGTACTGTACACAAATTTTATTGTTAGAGTAAATTAAATGTATAGTCCTCACTTAACTCTTTGTATATTTCATTCCTAACCTTTATACAAATTGTCAATAACCTGATTAATGATACTATTAGAATGCTGTTCAGTGACACATGGATATACATTACTGGATTGTTCCGATGGTGAATACTTCATTTGCTGATCTAAAATTTATGCTGGATACTCATAACATCATTTCAGTAAAGGTAAAAAGAAAAAAGAAAACCATGCACAGTAGCTTAAATTGTTGTATATGAAGCTGAAGTCTCAAAAACATAAAGACACAATTCTTTCCTACACACAAAAGATAAAAGGTTGTATAATGCTGCCCTCTACAGATACAGTGTGCAATTTACACTCAATTTATCAAATTTAATTTAAATGTGTATTATATGAGATCATAATTTTGACACTGCATTATTTATCATGTGAATAAAAAATAATTTTAGTTCCCTAATGTTTATTTTAAATTAAATCATATTGCTATATAGAAAGATATTTAATTCTTCTTTCAGTTTTAGTGTGAGGGCAGATAGCAAAGCCTTTATGCCAGAACAATTGAGATCAAAAGCTTTTCCTTACCAAGAGTTGTCTTATCATTAGCTACTCCAGCTGAATATTACATAATCAATTCATAGCTCTAAAAGTCAATACTAATGCTTTGTCTTCTTTCTGTCCCACTTCATTTTTTCTTTTGTATTATATTAGAATGTAAGCTAACATAAAGAAAATGTTTTGAAATTAATCTCCCAAAAATGTCATATTAATGAACATTTCATAGATTCAGGGAATACATTGTTTTGAATGAACATGGGGCTTCTCACAGTATTGTGTCCAGGTTACAAGCCACGGAATTCTCTTTAAAAAGATATTAAAATCAAATTAGAAAACTGCTATAGCTATGCAAATCATAAATACCCACCCACAACTAACCTGCCTCAGAAATGTTGAATACTGTGGAGACAGCTCTAGATACGAATTCTATTGATGACTGTTGCAGTCCAGAAGTTAATTCTGAGTTACCTGCTCCAACTACCCCCTCCAAGTCGTGTTCATTAACATCAAAGAAACTGAAATCTGTTGACATCTCCTCATTTATGCTATCTGGGGTACCTGGGCCAGAACCACTTTCTTCATCACTGGTAAAAACTGCCCATGATTTAGATTCTAATGTTTTTTGCAATGGGCTGCTAAGAGTCTGAATGGAATTATCCAGTAAAGCCTGATCACCGTGTTTCTTCATCTTCCTGTTTGAAGCCATGGCCAGAGCTGATGCTTGCTTGAACTTGTCCATCTCCTCAGTAACTGTATGGTCTGATAAAGAACTGAGGATTTTCTTTGCTTCCTTTTTCTGAGGCCTTTCAAAATGTAGTTTTCTAATTATGTTCTGATGACTGTTCAGACTGTTTAGGTCAGTATCTGGCTCATCTACTTCGTCCTGAGTTTCTCTGTTGGAAATGCATGTGTGGCAACCACTTACAGGCAAGCCACTATCATACTCATCATATTCATGATCAACAAAAGAAGACCACAGTTCAGGATCAGAAGTGGTTGTGGGGAGCAATTGAGTGGGAATTAATAGAGGATTTAAACTTTTGCTGCCTTCACTCCTGGAAGAATCAACCGTAAGAGAACTATGTGTATCTGGTGCATTGATAGAGGCATGCTGAATAGAATCAGAAATTATTTCAAGCATAGGAAATATCATATCAACTATCTTAGCACTTGAGGATAAAGTGAGAGACTCAGTTTTTGGCAAATCATTTGGAAAGCTGTAACTGTGAGCATTTGGCAACATTTCAGTTGGCACAATAGGAATAGTCACTGTATTCACTGCATTCAGGGGGAAAGCATTTTTATTTTCAAAATTGGTTGGTGGATATGGCACACCATTATTATACAAGGAAGGAGAAACCTGTTGTATGTCTTCACTGTTATGCAAATAGGGAGAGATGTATTCATTACTTATATGGGGAAAAGTTAAACTTTCTGGTGAACTGATAGCCTTACCAACAGTATGAGAGATATTTACAGCAGATGGTTTTGATTCAGAATGCAATACTCTTTTGTTTTCAGCTGCATTTGTTGCCATCTGAGGCAATATTTGGTTAAAAACAGAACTACTATTGTGACCTCTTGTAACCTTTTCAACCAGTACTGGATCACCAGGCACAGATGTTTTACGCACTGTATCGTCATTGGAAGATTGAAAGGAAGTTTGCAGCAATGAAACATTATTTAGGGTAGCTGAAGCCCAGTAAAAGTGCTGCTGGCTGGGAGAAGGCAATGTTTTGCTAGAAGCAGGGGTAGAGGAAACTTGCTGTGAGGTTGCACTAAGCATAGGCTTAAGCAAAGTGTCATCAAAGGTCGGAGTTGTAACATGCAAAGACTGAATATGAACATGTTCCAAGCGCTTACTAACATAATAATCAAACACCTTAGTAGCAGGAAAAGCAATAGATCCTGGCAGGATTCCCTTTGCGCTAGAGACAGTAATGAGGCTTTCTTGAGAATGTGCATCCTGCTTAGGAATCTCATAATTAGAAATGAGTGTAGGAGGTTCAGTCATTTCATTTTCAGTATGAGAAGCCATTTCACTGAAAGCAGAAATTTGCAGTCCTTTGTCATATCCATGCATTATACCATTTTGGGGAGCCATCTCAACCTCACCTGTGAACACAGGTGTGCTGCACATTACTTCACTGGAAGAAACATGCGAAGAAGCTTTCAGTATCGACCAAATATCTGTGTCAGGCAAAAGGGACTCACTACCAGAATGAACTTCAGAGCAATCCATTTCACTAGAAAGAAAACATGGAGGCCGCAGAAAAGTATCAGCTTGCGAGACTGCTGAAGAAGGCTTAGGCACCGGCATATTGCTATAGCTGCTAAACAATGGACCCTGGTGAAATGTGCCAACAGACTCATGCACAAATTCAGACGTGTAATAAGAAGCAGCAACAGTTTGAGGAGAGCCCGCATTACCAGATAAAGCATAAATAGATTCAGACATTGTAGACACCGCATGCCCATTGAAATCATTGCCTGGTGATTCTACTTGAGATAACAAGTGCGTTCTATCATGGCCAAATCTCAATGTCTCTGAAGCAGCATGAACCATCTGATATGATGTCACATCAAAAAACTGAGTGAGTCGTGATTGGGTTAATGTGCCACCCTCCTCCAATGTCAAAGAAACATGCAGGGACCCTTTATCATTTTCAATAGCTGGAGCAGCTTGTGGAAATGTTTGAGAAACCATATACAAATGGTGAAACATTTTACTATTGGAGGAAGCAGAGGAAAATGGAAGCAAAGGTACATCACCATAGGAAGACAAGGTGGATTCAAATGACACATCAACATTGGGAAATACAGGTGTAGCATGCAAGGTCACATCACTACTTGATGCTTCAGGGGAAGTGTTGAGCAACTGAGTGTCAGACAATAAAGGGGTGACTAGAGGAAACACTTCACTACTGTAGGAAGGTTGAAGTGGTATCTCACCATTATAAACTGCTTGAGTTGTCTGAGAGAGTACCTCACTTCCAGAAGAAGCAGAGCCATGTTCTTCAGAATTTGATGAGACAGAGTAAGATGACAACTCAGAAGAGGATAGAGCAAAGGTAGAAGAATGTGGCAATACTGTAACTGCAACTGAAGTATCTTGTGGCCCCTCTGGATCATTAGGATAAAGTGCTGTTGTAGGAATAGGGGAATTAACGTTAGAAAGATCTTTGCTATCCAATGCAACAGCAGTACTATCTGTGCTATTAGGATACCATTCATTTTCATTGATTGCAGATATTTTGGGGTCAAATTCTTCTGCTTTTGAGGGTAACATGTCTTCTGAAAGAATTTTGACATAGTTTTGAGAAAGATCATCCTGTGTGGTTGTTTCTGGACTTCCAGAACTAAAAGTATTTTCCTGAGATGTCTCCATAGTAACTAACCGGGTAGCAGAGGTGATAGGAAGAGAACCCCAAGAGTCATCAATTTCTAGGTCAGGCTTAAAAGCAGATACCTCTATATCATCTTCATTACTATCAGCAGCAGATTCTCTGTTTGTTTCATTGCCAGAAAAAGGGTGTGCATACTCTTCCTCATTACCTTTGGTGGAGCTGCTTGCAGGAGGAACAATTGCTGTTGCTGCTTGAAATTCCATGGGGTTATCCTCTTCCTCCTTTAGTCCTTCAGTGATAGGTGGAGAAGTTCGATGAAAAATTGTTTTGGAATGATCGTGTTTTCCATGCAAGTCTTTCTCTTCTGTGAGATATCTCTGTGTTCCATCTTCATTGAATTTTGTTTCCATTCTTTCCTGACTGTAGCTAGATGTGGTAAACTGGAACTCGCTTTTTTGTATTTGATTTGTTGCACTACCTCTACTGGCAACTACAGTGGAGTCTTCATCAAATCTTGTCCTTTCATCTTCCATTTCATCTTCTTCCTTTAAAAACAAGCAACAAACATTTGTAAATTAATGCCCTCTTAAATAATGCCTGAGTAAATGAATTAAAATATTACAAAGAATTGTATTTCTGTAGTTTATAGTAGTAGAACAGTGATCCTTTATGGCTTTGTGGACTGGAGGAAGGGGAGGAAGAGGGAATGATTATGTGCAAGCAGCGGGCAAGTGCGTGGCTCCATTTGCACAAGTGGTCACATGTGCTCACCGCTTGCACAAATGGAACTGTGTGAACGGTCTGGTTCCAAATGGGCCGTGGCCTGGTAGTGGGCTGTGGCCCGGGGGTTGGGGATCCCTGTAATAGAGTACTGCAATGTGGTCTTTTTCTGGACTATCCTTTTGAAAAACACTGCCAAAAGTAGCAGCCAAGTTGTTTTTGGAATCAGCAATATTCCACAATTTTGCAAAAATACAGAATGCTTTCAGTGATATACATAATCATTATTAAGAAATACACATAATAGGCTTCCGGTGGCGACGCGACGCTGAAGACAGCCGTTTTCGGGCTGCCCGCTCCGCAGCTGTGTTTTTCCATCGTAAACAGCGCCGATCAGCTGTTTAGATGGATTTGAAGCCCCCTCCTCGGGAGAAGAGGAGGGGGTGAGGCCCCAGGTAGGGGTTGAGCTCTCCGGGGCCGCCTGAGCTGAGAGTTTGGGCGGCTGAAGGATTGAGCCCCCCCGAAGCCTGGGTTGCTCCGAGCTGCGCAGCGCCCCTGCTCCGGGATTTATGGAGCAGAGCCAGGCGTTAGCAACCACCCCTGCCAAAAGGAAATACTTTTGATTATCAAGATGCAGGCAGAGCGGTACAGGAGGTCAAGGTGATGTGGACTCTTATCTTTACTCTCTAGCTCAATGGATTTTATAGCTTTAAAGTGAAAGTGCGCAATAAGTGAAAGTGGGGGAAGATGGCGGCTAAAACTTCTAAAGCTCTTCGGAGTGCGGGGTCTTCCCTGGTGCAACAGACCTCATTGCAAGCTTTGCTTCCTCCTGCACCTCCTCCGGCATTGACGCTTAAGGATTTACAAGATGCTCTTGGAAAGCATTCACAATTGATGTCTGACATGATGGATGAAAAGCTGAAAAAGTTGGAGGAGAAACTGGAGAAGAAGATGGAAGAGAGGTTTAGAGCAATGAGGGTGGACATGTTGTCTATGATTGAATCTGTAGCTGAATGTGTGCAACAGCTGGATGAAAAAGTGAAGGATCTCAGTCAAAAGAACTCTATATTAGAAGCAAAGGTATCAGAAAATGAAAATATAAGGGATAAAATGGACGGAGAATTGAGCCTTGCTCAGTATCATCAGATGCAGTATGCTATTAGAATTAGGGGTTTAAAGGAGAACTGTAAAGAAGATTTAAAGCAGCTGATTTCTGAGGCTCTGGAAGGGGCATTGGGCCAGCCAGCATCTGAAATTGAGGGAAATATGGACAAAATCTTTCGTGTAAATTCATGGATTGCAAGACAAAGGAAGTTACCCAGAGATGTGGTGGTCTATTTTACAAAGAGAGTAATTAGAGATGAAGTTATTCAAGCTGCTTATGATACTAAACTGGTAGTGGCTGAGCAAGAAGTCTTGGTTTTAAAAGAGATTCCTCCGAAGATTTTAAGGAGAAGGAAAGATTTTGCATTTTTAGTACAGTGATATTAAGTTTAGATGGGAGATTCCAGTTGGACTGGTGGTGACGCATGAAGGTAAAAGACATCGTCTGGTTACTGTGGCCCAGGCACGTGATTTTTATAGCAATGTGTTAAAAGCAACCCCCCTATCATTTTTGGAAGCTGTTAAGGGATACGGCGAGGGAAAGCTTCAAGATGTTGCAGACAGACAGATAGAGGACAATGGTGTTGGAGGGGATCAAGATACAGTTTCATTGGATGTTGCAGGAGGCCAGAGGAAGACGCGTGCCGCCCTAAGAAGAGCGAGACGAGAGCAAGAGCAAGACCAGCAGATAGTTATGGAATCTCCAAAGTGTATTTACAGTGAAGATGTGGGAGGGGCGCGGTCCAAAGAAGTTTTGGGGGTCATGACAGACGTGCTCCAAAAGTTTTGGGGCGTTAAGATTGCTGATTAAATTTTTAAATTAGTATCTTAATGGATTAAATTTATCATAGAGGAGAAAGAAAGTTTTTTTTTTTAATATTTAACACAATTTAAGATGGATGTTATTTGCTTGTTAGAAAAGTATATTAGGGTTATGGACTAAAAGTATGTGTTGAATTAAGAATGGGTATGCAAGCTCCTAATTAACAACAAGTTGTCTTACAGACTGCTTAACCCTTTTTTTTTTTTTACTCTTTTTATTTGAACTCAAGGATGACTTGGAACTGCGAGACATTTGGTGTGATACATGCAAGAATTATTTTTGATTATGGTTTAGTTTGGTTGGAGATTATTAAGGTTAATAGATAGGTGCTTTTGGCGCGTAACTGAGAATTTCTTTATTTTTTTTTTCTTTGAAATTAATATGAATAAGGACTGGGATTAAGAAAATCTATTCTGAGTAAAGCTCTTTTCTGTTTTTCTCTTTTTCTTTTTTACCTTATTTGTAATATTAATATTGTTTGTATTCATTTTACATGAGCTAGAGGGAGATAGAACTAATAGTTTATTGCTGATAACATAGGGGTGCTTATGTTTGCTTTTTGATTTTATACCCTGTATTTAGCTCTGGGAAGTCGGGGGGGGGGGAGGAGGGAATGGGGGGAAGGGATAGGGAGGGTTGGGTGGGGGTGGGGGAGGGGGGATTAAAGTCAAAATGTATTGTAAAACTTTTTAAATAAAAAAAAAGAAATACACATAATAATAAACCAGAAAATAATTTCATTTGACATCAAGAATTACACTTATTTCCCATCCAATAATAAGCTCTATGCATGATTATTTTTTTTCTCTCTCTTGATAATAGTTATTGATACAAAATGTACAATATATGATAATATTCAAAGTCTTCGCCTCCTCAGTATGAAGTACAGCATGATTGGGAAACCTATTTAAAAGAACACGTGGTAAACCTATTTTCGAGCACGGCTGTTTTCTGCATTTTGTATAATGCTTATTTTTGAGAAGATGCTTTAGCATCTGGTCATTGATATAAATCGGTCTGATTCATTTAGCCAATCAATAGCCCTGTCCTATAAGCGTCTACTGAGATATATGTGCTATTACATTCAATGGACCTACTTCTAGACACAGGTTATAAAATTGCAGCCCTGTAATCATTTTTCATGCTTTAATATAATTTGACATAGTATTTAGAATGCTTCAGACTGACTTTGTGCTAAATAGTTTACTTTAAATGTCAAAATATTCCCACTAAATATACTATTAAACTCAACAGTTTTATTTTCTAATAGCAGTAGCTTAATATCTTGAAAGACAATGTAATACCTCATAATCTTCTGTTTCAGTCAATTCAGGGAACAGTTCAATTTCTACAAAAGAAAAATATGAATGTTTAAACTAACATTTTAAATTCATAGACAACAAATTGCTTAAGTGCTTAAGATCTATTCTAAGGTTTCTTTAAAAAAAAGAAAAATCATGTTACAAGTATTTTTTTAAAAGTTGTAATGGAATTACTGAATAATTTCTGTCCTCTGGTTTCCAGCAAAATTATTCCTGAGATACTAGTAGTATGGTATATAGCAAAAACATTATAAAGTATTGATATTACATGACCAAAGGAGCAGAAATAATTATCTAGAAAACTCTGATAGACTCAATCTATTCTAGGATATAAATGTATAGGGAAGATTAAAAAGCTAATCTTTAATTTAATATTGGAACTTCTATGACCAAGGACCAAGTTATATATGATTGTGGTGATAATAGGATCATAGATCACGCAGATAAAAGAAACACATAGTAATAAAATAAACCACGTGTATTGGGAAAATGCAATTCAGGTAGCTATCTTTTGATTCATATAGTACCAGAGATGTATTTGTGTGTCTTAAATTTGGAACTGGCCATACTATACTTTGGAAGTTAGTCTTAATATTGCTCATCCCATATTTTACTTATGATATTACCACCTCTGAATTATGTTCTGTTTTAATATTTTATGTTTTAGTATTTTGATGAATGTTTAAAGTTGGGATCAAATATTTTAAACAAATGATATATTTAAAATTGATATTGTGTAGCACAAATAATATTCTAACCACTTTCCAAAATATTAAATTTGTGACTAGGTTTATGCAAACAAAAGATGTCAAATTTCCAGTCATGAATGCCCACATTATACCTTAGTCTGTTTATTAAGGAAGCAGGAAAATAAATGCACCCTTGTAACTTTCTTCAACTTGAATCTATTGAATATGTGCATCTATTAAACAGCCCATTCCATAGGAATGTTAAAATTAGTCTAAGAAGTTAGTCTCACTTTTTCATTTATTACTGAATGTAATCCCTTAACAACATATAAGGCTGTGGTGTGGTATGGCAGCACAAAATAGACATTGGGAACTGATTGCTAGTAAAAGAAGACAAATATCGTATTAATACATGTGCATTTTTGTTCATAATCAGTAATTATTTATCTTTTAGTTTTTTATTATTGTATTATATCATAAATCTCACTCTAATGTAGGGCAGAATTTAAATATATTTAAATAGTCAACTCAAAATACAGCATTTGTTATCTTAGGCTAGTCAACCATATCAAGATTTTTTATTTGATCAGAGGAAAAACAAAACTCTGTAGCCATATGCTATTTTTTGCATCAACAGGACCAAATCACAAGCTAAAAAGGAAGGTTACAAGGTGACAAGGTTACAACAGTTGATATGCTGGTAAATGTTTAAAACTCAACTTTGGCAACTCCATTGCTGCACTGCTAACCCAAAAGCTAATTGGCAGGCCAGTCACTGGGACTCAGTTTCACATTCAACCAATTCACAAAATTTCAGGAAATTTACCAATTGCCTCTTGGAAGCCAGTGTAATCTGGCTCAAGAACTAGTTGTACCCCTTAACTAATAATTTAGGAATAATTGGAATATGTTGGGCATAATTGGAAGTTTCATAAAAATTTTAAAAAATTGCACCATACTTTTTCTGGTGTAGAATGTGTACAAAAGTGTTTAAACAGTGTACATAAATACACAAATGCAGAAGAAAACATATTTAGGAAAAATAGCATGGAATGCAAGATTTTTTTTAAAAAAAATAAAGCAAAAAGAGATGCAGAATTTTATTAAATGTTTAGGAAAAATGATCTTACCTGTTATGTTCTGAAGACTAAGAAGCTAATGAATAAAATGATGATAATGTTCCCTGGCTTCTCAATACTGAAAATCACACACACACACACACACACACACACACACACACACACACACACACAATTATAGCACAATCTTACAGATATTTTGGAAACTATAACCATGGAGAACTGATGCCTGAACTTATTTACCTTTTCCCCTTTTATTACTCTTTAAAAGTACTTATTTTCAGATTCTATACTTTCTTATCTTAATTATATAAAAACTACACTGGATGGCTGCCAGCCAAAAACTTTATGCTTTAAAAAAACAAATGCCGCTTCTCTTCATTTTTAAAAACACTCACTGATAAAGTTTTACACATTCTTGTATTTTTGCCATCATTTGCTCAATTTAAATTACCAAGAAAAACACTGAACACAGCATTAGCTCACGATGAACAGCCAGGTGTCCCTTGAATACTGATCAAGAAATAAATGTGAGTGAACTTTATTTGCATAAACCAGAAACCATGCTGAAAAATCAGGATGCATCTTGTTTGAGAAGACGCAATAGCTTTTATCAAGTTCATCTCAATAAGTCTAAGACAAAATAGCTTCTCGAGCTTTCTATAACAAAGAAGCTTCCTAATGTCGTACTTCCTTGCTTGGAAGAAAATACATGTTGGATAACTTTATGAGTTCTTGTTGATAAAGGCAGTGGTGGGATTCAAATATGTGAACAACCGGTTCCCTGTGTGGATGTCGCTTCCGGAAGTCCATTCTGGGCCTGGGCAACAAAAAATTAGCTACAGGTTCTGTCAAAGTGGTGCGAACTGGCTGAATCCCACCACTGGATAAAGGGAATAACAAATAAATTTAATCTTACTAATTCATTCATTTATTAATCTTATTAATTCATGCTACTCTGATGGAAAAAAAATAAAAACTATCAACTTAAAGCTGTTTGGAAATATGTTCTTTAAAAACAACAAAACTTTACAACAAGCAAGGGAGCAAATTCAGTGTTTCATGAATGGATGTTTGTTCTCTTGTGGAATCCTGAAAGTTCACCAACCCTTCTGAACTAGACTGAAAACAGAAAGGCTGTAAGAAGAGCATCTATGAGAAGAAAGGGACAATTTGTTCTGCTGGGAAAAAAATTGTTAAAGACAATCATATTTATAGTTCCCTAGTCAGCATAATATGTTTGCTCAAAGAATATTTCACAGAAATTCAGCCCTTCCAGCAAAAATGTGCAATAGCACTATTGTTTTACATGAAAGCTGAGAAATTTTAAGAAATTAGTGACAATATAATAGATACTAGCTGCAAAATTGGACAATATTCATTTCAGCGGGAAACAGATGAAACAAGCAAGTCATACTAGGTCTTTGAAGAGTGAAAATAAAGTTTTGAAATAAGTGAAATTAATTGTTAGTCTTCTAATTTTAGCAATTCAACATTAAAAAGCAAGGGAATTCCATCACCACTGCACTGAAATCTCATTTCAGAAAAGTTACATGCAATGGAATTTCAGAATCATAAGAACAGAATTTGTTAATTACTGTGTCCCATTATCATAAGCTTTTCCTTAATAAACAAAAATTAGTCATGTTTTACACATTCTTTTAATCATAGACACTTTTTTTCTCCAATTGGAATTATATTGAGTAGGAATCTGAATCTAGATTTAATTTATTATTTTTAAAATAATCTTTGGTATATTTTATGTACCAGCTCATAAGAAAAGTTATTATGGATCCCCAGTTATTTTTATTCTGGTTCTAACATTTGAAATATATCAGAGAAAATGAGATATTTAAGGTGAAGAACACCGATATTGAAATACCATTGCATTGTATTTTGAGCTGGTTTGCAAATAAATTGTGGATTTTTAAATAAAATTTACCTCTGTAAACTTACCTGGGTCATCCAAAGGCATGTCAACAATAACTTGATCACTATACTTTCCATACAGACCATTAGCACAAACAGCTACTATCTGAAGAATATAACTTGTATTGGGCAGCAGATTATTCAGAATTGCTCCCTGCAATGATTTAAATTCATAAACCATATTTATTACTTTCTGTATTTCATACAAAGTTACATATTTTATTTCTTTAGTCACAGAAAATTCCATTGACAAGAAAAGGATTTCAAATAACTTAATGTAAAAATAAATATGCAATTTTAATAATTCCAACACTTTCACACATCCATAGCTCATTACATGGACAAGACAACTGAAAATTAAGTCACTTTTTAGTGCTATTATAACTTAAAATTAATAGTTTGAAATAAAGGATTACCTGTACTTCATCTACATAGTTTATTTAACATCATTGCAATCAATTTGGTAATAGACAGTATTAATGTTAACATATGTGGACTCAGAGTGAGTGGCACGGCAAGGTGGCCATGAGGTAGAGTTCTCATGTCACAATTCTGAGGCTGTCAGTTTGATCCTAGGTAGCATCCGGTTAGTAAATGCTCATCTTTATTCAGTTGCCCCAACTCTACCCTGATGCAAGGGATTACAGGGTTGTTAAAAGAAAAAAAAATGTGGACTTAGTGTACCACTGACACTATTGGTACAGGCTACAAAAAGCACCAACTTTCCACGTTGCAAATTGTATTAAAGATATAAAGGGCTGATACTCATAATTTCATATTCTCACCTGTCTGCTAAAGGTCCCACAGCTTTTAAAAAGCATTTCTGAAAATAAGATGATATCCAAGTCAATCTGCAAAAGGGACTGGTAGAAAAAAGTGGGTAGCAAATCTTCCTTTTTCTTAATATCCCTTAAACTAATTTACCTAAGATTTGGAGTGAGTCTATTCTCCAGCTATGCCTATGTCCCACTCCGTGTTAGAGACAATCCAGAGAGTTTTGAAAGAGTAGATGGAAAAGAAGAATTTGGAAGTTTTCTTCATGCAGACTTTTTAAACTTTTTAAAGTTTATTTATTTTGAGATAGAGTATCTCTAGCTAAGCCCTAAAGGTTTTGCATCAATATATGATTCTATGCAGCTGATTCACAGAGCAATTATTTTATAACATTGCAAACAACTATTTATAATATAATCAGATGGTATTTTAGATACCATCCACAAGGATATTTAACATTAAAATTGTTATGTATGTAAATAGTTAGCAATAGGCCTTGGAAGAGATTGCAAACACAGTGCAGCTTTGCAAGGTTTTAAGCGGGAAAATAAGGTGCATTCATTGGACGCCACAACCAAGGAGCGGGAAAAGAGACTGTTTGTATTGGTTACAGTTCAAACGCTTTCCCTATAAAAGGGTTGCAACATTTGACAGTTAGCAGTTGACTTTGTGTATTCAATAAACTCATTCCTTGTTAAACCACTCTGAGTCCTCGTCTATCAGAACTAAACAACTGGCGACGAAGGTGGGATAGACAGAAGACCAGAGAATCGGCAGAATTGTCGCGCAAAGGCGGCGGAATTCGAATACGTGTCAAGTCAACTCAGCGGCCGCGGCAGAATAAAAAAAATTCTCCGAATGGCGCAGATTGGGTCACTGAAGGAATTTGACCCTAACTTCCCCGAGGATTGGGAAGAATACATCGGGCAGGTCGAGGGATTCCTGTTGGTGAACGGAATCACCGACGACCGGAAAAAAGCGGCGGCACTCTTGACAATCTGCGGCACACCGGTCTACAGAGTTGCTGTCGGGCTGTGCCAGCCTCAACCAGTCTCCAGCGTGCCCTATGCCGACCTCCTCGCAAAATTAAAAGTTCACTTTACTCCCCGAAGGTCCGAACTCTTTTGGCGGCGCATCTTCGAGAAGCGGAATCAGAGACCGGGGGAGTCCATACAGAAATTCGTCGCTGCCGTCCGGGAAGCAGCAGTTCGTTGCAAATACGACAATTTAGAGATTAGAATTAGGGACAGAGTCGCGCTGGGCTTACGCGATGAACAATTACAGAATAGAATAATCGCCAAACCTACCGGCGATTTACAGGAAGTGTTAGACGAACTCCTCACGTATGAGTCAACCGGGTACCGCGACCCCCCCCGCAGTAGCATGGCGACAGCACCCGAAATTAACCAAGAGGGCTATGTGGACTGCGGGGAGGTGGATCAGCAGTGGGAGGAAGAGATCGCAGAAGTCTCCAGGCGATTCGGAAAGATGGCACCAAAACAACTCAGAAGCGAGGGGCCTGACCCTGGCCGCCGGCAACAACCCGCAACACCGCAAAGACCACCGACCGGGGCACAACGACCGTGGCGGGACACAGCAACCAGACCGCGCGACAACGAAACGCAGAACCGATGCGGCAGCTGCGGCGGCAACCATTCCCGCGCTTCCTGCCGATTTCGTACCGCCAAGTGCAGGGCTTGCGGCAAGACTGGCCACATCCAGGCCATCTGCAGAAGTCGCGGTCGGGACACCCGTCTGAACGAAGTCGATGTGTGGCCAGAGGGTAAGGTAACCCCTAATGCTAGTGGCAAGGAGACCCCTAAACCCCGGGTGGAAAGTCCAACTCTAAGGGAGGTGGCCCGCGTCAATCGGAGACGGCGGGGAAGGGGGCACAATTTTCCGGACGGAAAATTAAAAATTACAGTCCTTCTGCAAGGGGTCCCTTGCAGAATGGAAATCGACTCAGGGGCTTCAGTGTCGATAATTTCCACTGAAACCCTTGAGAAAATTGAACAACTAAGTGGAAAAAGAATTCCACTTAAACCAACAACTATTCAATTAATGGACTTCCAAAAAAGTCCAATAATCGTAAAAGGGAAGACCAGCCTTAAAGTAAATTTTAAGGGGTTTAAGGGGGTCTTAGATTTGGTAGTTACGGAGGGGAATAGGACCAGCTTAATAGGGCTTAATTGGTTTCCAGCCCTAGGAATTTGGATAGGAGGAATAAATTCAGTGATTAGAAATAAGACCCTCGAATCCGTCTGCAAAGAATTTGCAGACGTATTCGATGGATCTCTAGGCAAGTACAAAGGGCCCCCCATTAACTTTAACCTAGACCCCTCAGTAAACCCGATCAGGCTAAAGGCCCGGAGAGTGCCTTTTGCCTTAAAAGAAAAAATTGAGGCCGAGCTCGACCGGCTTGTAGGCCTCGGAGTTCTAGAACCTGTTGAGGGCGGTTTGTGGGAGACGCCGATTGTCACACCCCTCAAACCCAATGGGGATGTGAGAATCTGCGCCGACTATAAAGCCACCCTCAACATTGGGATGAAAAAACATGCTTACCCGGTCCCGACGGTGAAGCAGGTCCTCGCCACGATCCAGGACGCCGCCATCTTCGCCAAGCTCGACTTGGCGCATGCGTACTTACAGTTAACTGTTTCCAAGGAGGCTGCAGAGGCACAAACAATTGTTACCCACAAGGGGGCGTTCCGAGTCCACAGGCTGCAATTTGGAATTGCAGCAGCTCCAGGCATCTTCCAAGAAGTGATGGAGAGGACCTTAAAGGGCATACCTGGAGTATGCCCTTACTTTGATGATGTCCTAATAGCTGGAAAAGATGAAGGAATGTTAGTAGAGCGGCTGGAACAGGTACTGGGCAGATTTAGGAAGGCTGGGTTAAAATTAAAAAAGGAAAAATGTAGCATTGGGGTTAAATCCACTGATTTTTTGGGGTTCAGGATTGACAAAAGTGGAGTCCATCCTACCCCTGAAAAAATCAAAGCAATAAAAGGGGCTCCTGAACCAAGGAACAAGGCAGAACTACAGGCCTTCCTAGGCTTGGTAAATTTTTATCACACTTTTGTACCACATAAGGCTGCCATTGCAGAACCTCTGCACAGACTCCTAGATAAGAAGACCCCTTGGCAATGGCAGAACAAGCACAAAGAGAGTTTCCAAACTCTAAAAGACATCCTTTCCAGTAATTCAACTGTGACTCACTTTATTGAAAACAAACCAATCTTCCTGGCATGCGATGCTTCGCCTTATGGCGTAGGGGCGGTGATCAGCCACTTAGACAACCAAGGAATACAAAGACCCATTGCATACTACTCCCGCACACTAACCAAGGCAGAGCGGAACTATGCGCAAATAGACAGGGAGGCATTAGCTATTGTGGCAGGAGTTAAGAAGTTCCACGATTACCTGTATGGTAGGAACTTTACTATACTGACTGACCACAAACCCTTGCTGGGACTGTTTACCACAGATAAACAGACTCCTCAGATTATGTCACCCAGGATGCTGAGGTGGTCCATTTTCCTCTCAGCATACTCATTTTCCCTCCAATACAGGCCAGGTAAGGACATGGGTCATGCAGACGCTCTTAGCAGATTGCCTCTAAGCACAACAGAGGAGGACCCTGCCCCAGTGGGACAAATAATGTCCCTACAGGATATTCCTGATTTGCCATTAACGGCAAAAGACATTGCTGAGGCAACCAATAGGGACCTCATCTTAAGGAGAGTAATGGCCTGGGCCATGAGTGGTTGGCCCAACGCCAACCCGGACGTAAAATACAGTCCATTTTTCAGAAGGAAAGATGAACTATCAGTTCATATGGGGTGCTTACTCTGGGGAACTCGCGTAGTCATTCCGGAAATCCACAAATCAGCTATCCTAGTTGAATTGCATGAGGGACACCCTGGAATAGTAAGGATGAAGGCCCTGGCTAGGAGTCACTTGTGGTGGCCAGGATTGGACCACGACATTGAGGAATGCGTTGCCAATTGCCATCTGTGCCAACGCTCCAGGCCTGAACAACAACACATCCGCACACATAAATGGGAGCTAGCTAGGAATCCTTGGTCCAGGATTCATATTGATTTCGCGGGACCTTTCCAGGGGTTAACGTTCCTTGTAGTGGTCGACAGTTACTCTAGATGGCTAGAAGTAATACCGGTCAGTTCAGTAACGGCAGGCAGAACAATACAGGCATTAAGGGGCCTCTTTGCCACTCATGGGTTGCCAGATTTAATAGTGTCAGATAATGGGCCACAATTCACATCTATTGAATTTCAGGATTTCCTCAAGGCCAACTCGATTAAGCACAAGACTTCTGCACCCTTCCACCCCTCCACCAACGGATTGGCTGAAAGGAACGTGAGGACCACGAAGGACGCGCTTAAAAGGATCATTCGAGGTGACTGGCATCAGAGACTAGCTGAGTTCTTGTTGGCTCAACACACAACCCCCTGTTCGGCTACGGGGAAAAGCCCAGCTGAAATGAGGTGGGGCAGGAAAATATTGACCAAGTTGGACAGATTACATCCTGACAGACTCCAACCAAACATTGAATTTGACATTCCTAACAGAACATTTGCAGTGGGGGACTTGATTTGGGCCAGGAACTACGCCCAAGGGGACAAATGGATTCCAGGGGTGGTAACTGAAATCTTGGGTCCCCTATCTTACATCATTGAGGGGGAAGGGAATAGGATTTGTAAAAGACACGTAGACCAACTGAGGAAAAGATCGAGGGGGTGTGTGCCTGCTGAGGGGGACCAAGGATTAGTAAGGGGAAACAGTACAGACAACATTAGGCCTGGAAGCGTTGTGGGGGTTGGGCATGATAACACATTCCCTGATGCCCAACAACAACAATTCAGTCCAATTGATTGGGAAATACCCCTGCGAAGTAGGCCAGTGACCACTGAATTCCAAACACATCCTATTATTCAAGACAGTACATCTGTAGACAGTAACCCAGAGCCCAGGTCCAGTAGTAACCAGCAGCCTAGCAGTCAACCAGAAAGAAGGGTCCCTAATAGCCAAAGCAACAGATACCCGTCCAGAATACATAGGCCACCAAAATACCTAAGGGATTTTGTAAGAAAATGACATCAACTGGGGGGTAAGGGGTGTTATGTATGTAAATAGTTAGCAATAGGCCTTGGAAGAGATTGCAAACACAGTGCAGCTTTGCAAGGTTTTAAGCGGGAAAATAAGGTGCATTCATTGGACGCCACAACCAAGGAGCGGGAAAAGAGACTGTTTGTATTGGTTACAGTTCAAACGCTTTCCCTATAAAAGGGTTGCAACATTTGACAGTTAGCAGTTGACTTTGTGTATTCAATAAACTCATTCCTTGTTAAACCACTCTGAGTCCTCGTCTATCAGAACTAAACAAAAATGGGTGCAAGAATAAAAACATTTGGACTTAAGACCTGCACTAAATGTCAATTAAGGCAAGTAATCAATATGAATTTGAATATCATTGGCTTAAATGATGTGTTAACTGCACACCATTGATTTTGTCATTATTTCTGATAGTAAGTTATTTCAGATGAGTAATTATTTGTAGATTTTTCTTGTGCCTCTGATAATATCTTTCTTGTAAGAGATTTATACTGTATATTTATTTACACAGGTTATGTGGTTTCCCAACCTGCTGCAATGATCCTGGCAGGCTAAAAGTAATAAAACAAAAGGAACAGCTGATAGAACAATTAAAAACAACTACAATAACAATTGATATGCAGTGTACTGAGGTCCAAACCAATCCCTTCAATCTTGCAATAGGCAGCAAATAACCAACATGGTTCATGCTTGTGGGGAAAATCAAAACTTTTAAGACTTTACAAAACACCAACAGGGTCAGGGCCATATGAATCTTGGAGGTGGGGGGATATGCTACTCCACAGGTGCTGGGACAGAGAAAGCATGTCTGGGTCTTAGTCTGCTTAATAGGGGAGCGGGCCAACCTGTTGCATCTGGTGGGTTTAGCAGAAAAATAAATAAAAAATAGGGTGTTCCACAAACAACTTTGCTCTAAGGCTTTATAGTAACAACCACCACCTGGAATTGCACTCAAAAGCTTACTAGAAGCTAGTTCAGCTCATGAAGCACTGGTTTTAGGTGGACATTTCAAGCTGTTCTTAATGCCATAACTTGGATCAATTGCAACTTCTAAATGTTCTTAAAAGCAGGCCATGCAGAGCACATTGCAATAATCTAAACAGAGGGGAACTAAACCAGGGATGCCCAGGAGTAAGTACTGTGGATCAAGAAATGGGCATGATTAACCTTACAATGAGTGCAGAAAAAGCCCGAAATAGTATAATAACTCTGTTTGGGGAATGCAACTCCACTCAGAATTAAAGATGGAAAATCTTCAGATCCAGAAGTGTTCTTCAAACCCATAGCCATTGATATTGGCAGGGTTGAGCCAAAGTTATTCCTTATCCAGACTCTCACAGTGCCCAGACACTGACAAATGCCAATTCAGGTAGTTCTTGACCTACAAGCATAATTGGGACCAGAATCTTGTTTGTTGAGTGAAGTGATCATTAAATGATACATCACACAACTGTTTTGTTTAATAACTGCAATCCCAGTACTCCTGGTTGTGGTTGTGAAGTGAACTTGCCAGTTGTTCAATGGATGGAGTCTGAGGTAGTCTGTGCAGCAGGGCCTCAGGAGCAGCCTGGTGCAGATTACAGGACCCACCAACATCTTGGGCCTGCTTCCCACCTCAACATGCCCAGGAGGCCCAGGAAACCCAGGAGGCTCATACTCAAGCCCCCCCCCACACACACACAATCCTGCCAAAGTTCATCAACAGTGTTGTAACCAGGTCTAAAATTTGGCTGAAAAGGGTCCAGATAATCAACATTGAGAGTTCAATCATCATTCCAAGCATCTAAGCCTCTGGTGGAACCATGTACCAGAGCACCAAGGCAAGACCAAGTTTCCTCTGAAACCCAATAAGAATCCATCAGGTGATGGGACAGACTACTCAACTAGGTCCTATCTTCCTGCAGTGGAGCAGTCACAGATTACTTCAAGGCAAATAGAGAGAGAAGTGATATCACTCTATTCCAGATCATGTCTCCATAGAGCTGAATTAAAAACCAGATCTAATACATGATCCCCACTGTGAGTTAGGTTAGAGATAAACATAGCTGCCATGATGACCATATATTCCTGGTTCATTTCTAAATCCATATTCATGGATGGGAGGCTGATCTTCACTAGTACCATAAGCCTGGGAAACTCCACTGCTAAACCACTTGCAGATTCCAATAGCTAGGTAGATGACTAGCTGTGAGGCTGGTATATTAGTCTCCTCATCAGCTCAATTTCACCAACAGAATCTCAGTGTGAATTATTTCTGTGGCAAGGGTTTTGTTTTGTTTTTTGGATAACGATCCATGAAGTGTATTAGTAAAGGGGATGGTTGTATGGAATGGGAATGGTTACAGGGTACTGCATGAGGTGAAACCAACTTGGTAAGCAAAAGCTGTCGTATTTTCAAGCTTATACTAATCCACTATATATAGTATGTGCAATCCCATACATTTTGATTCACTGGAACATATTCCGAGCTCTATAGAAAACCTTCACAGAAAACCTTTTAAATGGTCATTTACCAAGTCCTGATAACCATCTGTTAGAAATTCATGCTTGGTCTGGTCTTCTCCTTCCAACTGTTGGTAAAAAACAGCAAATTTTTCTATCATCGTGTCATATACAACTCGTGGCCTTTCCCAAGTAACAAGAAGACTGGTATAGTTCTTTGGATCGGCTTGGACATTTTCTGGTTCTAAGCTGCAAACTTAAAAAAAGTAAAGGTGGTTTACAAGTTATAGTAACTATGTATTTAAAAAAAAACAACTACAACATAGACCTACAGAGAGAAAATTCACAGATTGACTTTCATCCATAAAATAAATCTATTTTTTAATTAAGCAATATATGGTCCTCCTCCCCATAAGACTTTAGTAAAGCACCCTGTAATTCTTACCAGAGCTACTGCCAAGTTGTAATTTTTACTGTTACAGAAAAATATCATTAAAATACATGGGGAATAATCTAATTAACTTCAGTCATTTCATTTAAATAATATTTAGTTTTTGTCACTTTCTACTACTCCAGAAGCTATTGAAAAGGCTAAATGTGGCCATTGGTTAAAAAAAAATACTGTTCAGCCATCTATATTTAAAAGACTAGATTCAGATTTGGAACAATGCACATCTCATGAGGAAAGAGATTAAAGTATTTTTCCTGGCAACTCTAACAGAAGACAGGTAGTTTGGTGTAGTGGTTAAAATACCAGACTAGAAACTGGGAGATCATAAGTTCTTGTCCTGTCAGGCTCAACACCAACTGGGTGACTTAGACCAGCTCCTCTCTCAGCCCCAGGAAGGAGACAATGGCAAACCACTTCTGAAATCTTGACAAGAAAACTGCAGTGACTTGTCCAGGCAGTTGCCATGGGTCAATATTGCCTTGAAGGCATATATACATAACCTGACACAGAATTCACCTCCCCTGCAGACATTAAAAAACATCTGCTAGTATTTTAAGATGTTAGCCTTACATTTTGGCTTTCATACTGCAACATATGTCTTTATATATTATGAAAAGCATGTTAACTTGTTAAATTTATGTCTTTTTTTAAAAAATGGGGAATTTAATAAATATGATAAGGAAATAAATTAGACATGTACTATTGCTATAATATAATTGCAGGAACTAGAATTACAAAACATAACCAAAGAATTGAAATGAATAACTGATACGATCATCTCTGTTTCAAATATATGATATTACCCTACTCACATTTTTTTAAGCTTGGAGATTTAATCTGGAAATCTCTTCTCATTTTATGATGGAAGATCTTGAATGATGTATCACATCAGATTATGAGATGGTTTTTGGTTTTCAAAAAAACAACAGTGGGTATTCTATATCCAATTAAGTATGGAATTGCTGTGAATGCTTGGATAATTTGGGTCCAATGAAAACAAGTTCTGTGGTATTGTGGTAAAAATCAATGATTTCCCACAGGCCAGAAAAGCTAAACTGTCTTTAATTAGATTTAAACTAGTTCAATACAGCCTCCTTAAAATATAAATTGGCCTAAATTCAGATTTTAAAAAAGCCTTAACTCATTTACTGAGATGTCACCATTGCCCAATCAATTTTCATTAAATTGATTTCACTTAAGTTTTTTAATGTGTTTTTTCTCTAATATTATTTCAGAATTTGTCTTTTGAACACAAGGGGGCACTCCATACTCAGTATAGTATTCCAACATTAAAAATGCATAATAAAATACATTTTAAATTGGTATTTTTCCCATTTTATTAAACTGAAGTTTAATAACACAATCTTATTTAATGTGTGACCCATTTAAAGCTTATTTTAGAATAAAATATTAAACAGATAATGTATCAATGATCATTTGCCTGATTTTGTTACATATTCCTTTATTAGCCTACGCAAATACTCTGAGCCCTTGATTTATCCAGTGGGCAAAAAGCCTTCACTCAGTTGTATCTATTGCTTTTTGGACTTTTGACTAAGCTCATGCACAGTGTAGTTGAATTATACTAAAACAATAAATCATGGAATCTATATGGAATGGGTCATGTGACAAATGTGTGTGAAGGTATAATCAAATACCACAGCTTATATATTTGTTTTAGATCTCAGGATGGAAATACAAAACTGTGGCATTTGCAAGATGCCATTACCACATATGGATGATACTTATTATACATCTACACTTTTTGCTGTGAATGGGGGTTATTTCTATTGCAAGTAATAGCTCACTTAAGGTGAAGGTAATATTAGCAGCCTTTTCCAATTTGTGTTTTCCAGATGTGCTAACAGTCCCAAGGTATAATCATGCTGAACAAATTTTCAAGTTTTGGAAAGGTTGAATTTATCTACCCATTTATTTTTTTCTCCTTGCTTCATGTCCCACAACTAATTAGCACAAGATATAACAGCATTCATACCTCCCACATGACCACAGAGACATCCTCGGACAAGCGCTGGCTCTTCGGCTTTGAAACGGAGATGAGCGCCGGCCCCTAGAGTCGGAAATGACTAGCACGCATGTGCGGGGGAACCTTTACCTTCACCTTTACCTATAATTGTCTTAAAACTCTCTGCATATGGACAGTTGAATAAGGATCTCTTGTTGTTTTCCTTAGGAGCAATTCATTGTGGCAAAAATTATGCTTAAGCCCACAATTCTAACAAACAAGTACCTGCTTCATGAATTTCTTCATGCCCAGTGTATGATGAAAATACTTGGCCAGAAAACTTATGCTGTTGATCTCTAAAATTATTTTGTAGATAGTCCATCAGCATCACATAACCAGATTGCTGCATGGTTAGAACATCACAAAACACGGACAGCTGGAAAAAGACAACAAATGGAAATACAGAAATAAATTATTAAGGAGTACATTTTCGAAAAGCCACATTCAGATGATGGAGAAACACGCTGACTTCATTATTAAACTCTTTCCATAACTTCCATTCCAATGGACTTGTTTCTTTTCTTTATGTCACTATAATTCTAAAGAAACTCCAATGCATTATGCAGGGATTTTCACTTTGATGCCGCCCCCACTTCATTTTAATCTTCAAGCAATTGTTTAAAAGAAACATACTCAGAACCTCATTTTGTCATTCTTTTTGTCAATAAAAGAATTCAGATATACATCAAAATAGCATTTTAAACCACAATAGAAATAAAAGGTGATACATGAGAGAAGAGAAAGAGGTAGCACACTGTAAAGTTTGACGTTCATTCTGAGCCTTAACAAAATACTTTTTATTGGTCAACATTGTTATAGATACAGTCCATACTATCACAAAGTCAGTTTATAGGTACAGATAACATTCTAATCACCAACAAGCAAATATATTTTGTTGGTTCAGAAAAGCACATACTTTTCCTAAAGCTGGTGTAGATATAGATACCACAAATTTTTATTTTTTGAGGAAATTCTGTCCTTATTTCACTCTAATCATGTAGATTTGTCGACTGATACTGGCTGCATATCATTTTTCCTTACAAATAGGATCAACTCTTTCATTCAGACATGTATAAATCACCTGGGTTTCTGAAATGTTAACAGTGTCTTTGAACACAATCCATTCAACTGTTTCTGAGCATGGAGGAGTTGACAAAGATCCATTGTAAGTGTAATATTTGTCTGTTGAATTTGGCAAAAGATTCAACAAAATGAAAGGTTCCAGTTCATTTTTCTTCCCTGCAAAATATAAAGAAGTTCCCATGATGATATTTTAAAATCCAAATTGCATAGTGTAGAAATGGGGTAGCTAGATGAAGGCATGGCTCTGTCTAGGTTAAAATGTTTTGTCACTTTTCAAGACTAAATTGTCTTCAAGATGATTCAAAACCAATATATAAATAAGGAAACCTGTAGTTTGCATTGTCCCCAACACCTAATTTATACCTCATAGAACTCTAGAATGCCAGGGCCAAAACGTGGGGATAAAGGGTGCCTTAAACCTTGCAATGGTGTAAGTCTCCCTTAACATCTTTTAAAATTTCCCAAGTCTACCATGAAGGTAGCCCATTTGCCCAATGAGGAAAAATGGAAAGGTTAAGGGGCAAAATTAGTGCTTTAAGTCTATGAAAGGAAACCAAATTAAAGCATCCCTATTACATCAATTCATGTACAATAGATTGTTAATCAGTGACCACTAGCTGTGGACTAAAATGTTCAATAATCCAGTCATCCAGCCAAGTCCCTTTTCAAGCTTGGTTGCTTAGTTTTGCTCCTCCTACAGATCCTGGAATCTCTCTGTGCCTGCTGATATTTTCCTGCTATACCTGAATAGCTGCATCTATAGCTGTATCAGTATCAGAAATAATTAAAAAAAAAGAACGATCAGATTAAGATACCAGTAGAAGAGATGAAACAAAGCGGAGGTTGCTTCTTTAATGCTATGCTTATGAGCTCCCTGAAGAATCTTGTTAGCTTATGGTAGACTACATGGTCTTTTTTCTTAATCTAGGAAAATAACTCTTAAAATGAATGTATATATTTAATTAATCAAGGTAAAAAGGTAAAGGTTCCCCCGCACATGCGTGCTAGTCGTTTCCAACTCTAGCGGCCGGTGCTCATCTCCATTTCAAAGCCGAAGAGCCAGCGCTTGTCCGAGGACGTCTCCGTGGTCGTGTGGCCGGCATGACTAGATGCCAAAGGTGCACAGAACGCTGTTACCTTCCCACAGGAGTGGTCCCTATTTTTCTACTTGCATTTTTACATGCTTTCGAACTGGTAGGTTGGCAGAAGCTGGGACAAGTAACAGGCACTCACTCTGTTACGCGGCACTCAGGATTCGTCCCGCCAAACTGCCGACCTTCTGATCGACAAGCTCAGCATCCTAACCCACTGAGCCACCGTGTCCCTTTAATTAATCAAAGTCTCCTTTAAATTGTCGTGCTGGGAATCTGATATTTACAGATTCCACTAAACTCCCTGAGCCTGTGATTGTCTTCAACCGGATCTCTTATAAACAATAGAAATGATTACGATTCACCAGCTCTGCCATCTATCTTGTGAACCACAGCAAGTGTCCATTGCTGCCACACATTTTCCATCATGATGGCATAGTTTCCTTTTGGTAGAAAAAGGGAGGCAGTTCTCTTCTCCATGCTTCCATGCCTTTTCTTTCCAAACAGAACACATATGCAGAGATCTCTCTGTCATGGAAATGGACTCATTTCAGGAAGGGTGGGGTGGTAATTATACAGCAGAGTTCCAATGCTTTAAATCTGTTCTTCACTGGGGTTGCTGAACATGTCATGGTGACATCTTACTGACAGCAATGCATTATATTTGCTCTGTGTTGTATTTCAAAATCCAGATCTCTCAAATAAACAATTTGCTATAGCCACTCTCTTGATATATGTTATTCTAATCCATAATATTTAAACCAAATATAAAGGAGGCTATTACAGCTTGTTTGGGTGCAATTTACATTATCCCTGACTTAAATGCTAATGAAACACTTTGACTAACTATTTTTTTTTCTTAGTTTACTTATATTGATTAGGGTCTGAGGGAGGCGCAAAGGTACCATGTGCACTAAAGTCTCTCTTGCGATGAACCTGATTCCAGGTGATCTCACATATCTTATGGAAATAGTTTGTCATTCTGATTTTGTTTTATTTTGTTGTTGTTTTTTAACCAGCAGAAAGAAGGTTCATGTTTTGTCATGATATGTAAATGTTTTTTTGCTTTGGAAGAAAACAGTATGTTTATTCAAATAAAATGGTATTGAATACTATGGCTGTGATAATGGGGGAGCAGGGCTGATTAAAATCCTTTGCACAGCATTAGAGTCATGTTCTTTTGAAGATTTGGCATGGCATTTTGCCACATTGTCTAAGCATGTTCAGAGGAATTTCCACTGGGATGCAAAGTGCCTGTTGGATGGTGTGTAGAACCCTACTATTTATATAACTTCAGTTATAGGATTTAAATAAATTTTCACCATGTATCCAGATTCCATAATTTCATATATCACCAGGCTTAGAATCTTAAAATTGATAACTTTCATATAATTTCTTATATTTTATCACAGACTCACCAAACCGACTAACACTGGCCACGCCTTCAGTAATTGAATTATAATCTATATTATCTTCCAGACCAACCTGTTGAAGAAAGATTGAGTTTTTTTTCAATATCATGCGAGATATCATTAGTTTGACAATTATAAAAATTACATTTTAAAAATATTTTACACAGACAGACCTTAATGCTCAAACTTTTTTGAAAATAAAGTTAATTCATTTTATGCAAAATTAATTAATAATAAACAAATATATAGTACAACTCTTACACTCAAAATGGAAACAATTACCCTTCAAAGTTGAACAATCAATAATTAAAAACTATTACCTCAAATAAAACTGATAAAGTTCTTAATTTCCCATTTCCTTCAATTGCTTTGTCTATATCTGAAAACTCATTTGAATCATAACAGTAGATTTGCATCTGTAATATAATACAATTTAAAAAAGTTAATAGAACTGTGAAAAGAATCTACAAAGGACATTTATTAATTCGGGTCTACAAAGAAGTTTAGAAATTTAAAGCACGGATATGCTCTGATGCATATCAGTTGGTTTCAATCAATATAATGTATAGATATTAAATTAAATAATAAATTAAATTTATTATTTTAAAATTATATAGTTAATGATTATTTTTCCATTCTCATATGTTTAGACTTTATTATGATCAGAAAAGAAGGAGGAGAAAACATTGCATATATAACATCACTTAGCAACATTTAAAGAATCAGAACAGTGTTTGCTGGGTAATGCAATGAAGTAGATACTGTAATGGATAATGTAAGTAAAATACAGTACGTCAGAATACCCTGCAATTTTAGAAAGAAAGGAGATCAACTCCTTACTCACAGCCATAAACAATTTCACCCAAATCCCAAGGATTTGGCTTGGCTGTTATAATTCCAATTTGTAAAAGAGATAAAAGAGGTGACCCCACCAATTTCTGCCCTATCAGCGTGCTGAGGCTAATTAATAAAAAGTATACTAAACATTTGCAGATTAAACTCCTAGAGTAGCTTGAATCTAAAAGCTGAAAAATAATAATAAAATACATATTGAAGTTATTAGGGGACACTGGACATTAGCAAAATTTTAAATGACTCAAAAGCCATGCATAATCCTCTGTTATGCAATTGTTATTGTGCTAGATTTCGGAAGAGGTTGACTCTAGATTGTTCTGATTGTTCTAAAATTATCATTAATAAAAAAAATAACAAGAAAAATGACAGGGCAGCCCATAAAATACCAAAATGGTCTCTGGTAAGAGACAACAAAACCAAAAAGGGGGTTGAAGAAAACATTAAGGCACAAGAAGGATTCAACCAATGGAATGAAACTTAAATCTGTGCCCCTTGAATGATTAAAAGCAGCACCTCGAATTGGGTCGAGAATTAGTAACTAGCACACATGGCAAACTGGCTATATTTTTTGGAACTAATTGAGGTTATCATATCAAAAGTACAATTAATTGTTCCATTTTATCAAAGCTATTCTGAAGACATTAAAAATGAGCTATGTGCTTTTTAAAAAATCTGAAACGAAGTGATTCTGTAAACATTAATGCCATTTATAGCTATTTAATTATGTCTTGTCAAATTAATGTGCATAAATATATTGATACTTATAATGTTATTAAATCAATTATATTCATTACCTCAAGGGGATATTTTTGTCCATCTATGCTGTGTTCAGATCCATCATGAGATATGTTACATTTTCCCCAGTGAAAGATTATCCTGCTTGCTTTAAATGTAGTTTCCGATCCTCCTCCAATTACATAGTATTCATTTTTCAGCCTAATTTCCACTGAAAAAACAAAACAAAAAATAACTATTACTCATTGTATTTAAGAAGAAAAAAGTGACTTGTGTTTCAAATTTATCAGCATTAATTTTTAAAATTATCAGATCAAATGATGTCACTCCATGAGTGAAATTTAAAATAGGTTGACTTCATTTTTCCTCACTAAAATCAGCAGGATTTGAGCTAAATTAGGCATAATAATAATAACAACAACACAACTCAGAATACAGCTTGAATTTAATCTAGTAAGTATAATTTATACTTTATGGATGGGAATTATGGAAATATACAGGTAGACTCAAATATAGAAAGTGCTAGGAAATATTATTTTCTACTCTCACTGTGGCACCACTGTTTATCACTTTTAAGGATTTTAGAGATGAGAGTCAAGGAATTACTAATGATTCTCCCTCCCTGCCTCCCACCTCTAAATGTTCACACACCATTAAGCATTTCTTCTACACATTTCTATGAAAACATGTCCCATTGCCCATGTGGAAAACCTTGTTTACTGTTAACATAATGTACTTAAAAATGAATTTAAACTAACTATTTGGTGTTCATATGTTAGATTAAATAAGAATACTTTTGTGAACTTTAATATATTTTGAAGACTCTAAGTACAATGTTTTTACATATCAGTTTTGTTTTCCAATTTATAATTTTCAAAAGTTCAGTTTGCTTTAAAAATTCTCTGAAAATTAAAAGAATAAAATAAATTATGTAGCAATACAATTGGTTTTTAAGTACATAGTTTCAGCAGATAAATGGTACAATATGTTACGGTAGGGAACCTATTAATATTAAATATTATACCAAATTTAATTTAATGGATAGCTCAGTTTCAAATGTTGAAATATATTTTATAGGCCTGGTAAATATTCAACAGATTTCTATTCCATACTTGAAGTTTTTGGAATTTCCCTTCAGTTTTCAAATGAAGCATTATTAAGTAATTTAGTGGTTCAAATGTATGTTTGTGAGGAATAATTCAGCACTTTCTTATACAAAAGAAATACAAATCATTAGAACCAATTAATATGAAGATTTGTAGATTTCAACTCAGCATATTTGGGATTTATTTCAACTCATTTATTTATACGATCTATCAATACATTGAAAATCTGTACATAATAAACTCTCAATAATTAGAATGATGCCTCTTGAATTAGAACATTGCAATTAATTACAATAAATTTTTAAAGATATCTTTATAAACCATTCTGTGAAAACATTGGCTGGGTCTTTGTGACCTAACATTATGCATAATGTGGGTTGTATTAATAGGCATGCATATTATGCTGAAAGTATATTTATATTCAGAAAATAGAGAGGATGGGATTATAGGAATTATGTGATTTCAAGGGCTATTTTTGTTAATATGTTTCTTTTGTCCCTGGAGGCCTCATGATTTAACGCTTGTCTGCTATTGCCAGCTGTCTTCCCATTAATTGCAAGAATCTTAATTTCAAAAAGATAAAAAAGGAGAAAATAAATCAAGAGACTGTAAAAAAATGATAAACAATTGTTTCACATGTGAACAAAAACTTAATAGGAATATTAAATCAAATATGAATATATATTCTGTACCTGTTTTGCCTGTATTATAGATTAAGGTGTCTCCTGAAGTTTCTTCTTCCCAACCTTTGAACTTCAGTTGCTTGAGGTTCATGTTTACTTGAGTTAGATCTTCGTCAATATTTATAGGTGACTGCTTGGCACCATTGCATGCTGGATATTTTTTCCCCCACTTAGTTTGATTTAAGGCTCCTAAAAATCAAAATGAATTAAGCAAGTAATTTAGTTAAACATATTTGATAGCTTTTCACTTTTTTTATATAAAAGCAACAAATTATGCTCTAAAGCATATCCCATTAATCTCTTAACCAGAAGGCAATTCATATTAAAGCTCCCCTCTAATTCACATGCTTTTACAACAATATATGACAATGCCAGGAAAGTTGTTAGAAGTAACATTTAGAAATGTCCTGCCAGATCACAAATCCTCAGCAAAGCTAGTACATCAAAGTATGAATCTTTTTCCCCCCTTGAACATGAAGTTTGAGTTTTAGTACATGTATTATATGTAAATAGTTCCATTTAATGTATTAACTCTAATTCTCTAAAACTATAACGTGAGGTAAAGTATTTGACAGCCGAACACGCGGGAGTTTTGACAGCTGTCAAAACTCCCGACTATACGCAGGCGCACCGGTTGACAGCTCTCGGCTGTCAAAGCAACACAAGCCGCCCAGCCACGAGGAACCGAGCTGTCAGACGTTTCGCGAAGCTGATTGGAGCGGAAAGCAAAGCGGGAAAAGACCGGCCGCTGATTGGTCCAGACGACCGGTTACAGACTATAAAAAGCCGAATGTCTCTGTTATCTGTTGCTCTGTTCTAATAAATCTGTTGACGTTACCAGCTGTCTTGAGTGGTCTGTCCAGCCACTTCACTGGCGACGAAGGTGGGATCCGCTTCCCAGAGCTGAAGTCACGGCCAGGAAGAGAGTTCCAGGCCGGCAGAGCTAGTCACTGGAAGTTTTAACTTCCATCGCGAAGCGGACCTCCGGACCCAGACAGCATGGCCAATTTCGGACGAGTGAGGGAATTCGACACCCGCCACCCGGAGCGATGGGAGTCGCATCTGGGGCTGGTTGAGGGATTCCTCCTCGTCAGCAAAATTACGGACGACAGAGCCAAAGCCGCAGCACTCCTCTACATCAGCGGTCCGCCCGTTTACGATGCCGCTGTAGGGCTCTTCAGCCCCGTGCCGATCACTGAGGTTCCATACACCGAGCTCATCGACCGGCTCAACAAACACTACATGCCGGCCCGCTCGGAACTGTACTGGCGGGTACAGTTCGCCCAGAGAAGACAGCGGCCGGATGAAGCTGCGAACGACTTCATCGCAGGAGTCCGGCACGCCGCGCGGAGCTGCAACTTTCCTGACCTAGAAGATTGGATCCGGGACCAAGTGGTCATCGGGTTGAGGGACGAACGCCTCAAGAAAAAAATCATGTCTAAACCTGATATGACTCTCGCCGAGGTCTCCCGGGAGATCTTGGCATATGAAGACAACCACAGGAAGACCCTCGCCCGAACTACGGCGGAACCTCAAGGAAGCGTCCATCAGGACGAAGCGTCCTTCAGTGACGAAGAATCCATAGACCTGACAGACACCGACGCAATACAACGCCGGATGGAGAGAAGGCAAAATAGACGAAGTGACAACAACGACCGTCCTAAACCTAGAAACATCATCCCAGCTCAAAGAGAACAACGCAACAACTGTGCCAGCTGCGGGGGCAACCATGCCCGGGCCAACTGCCGGTTCCGGAGCGCAAAATGCCACAATTGTGGTAAGACTGGCCACATTAAACCCGTCTGCCGAAGCCGTTCCCGCGACAACCTGCACGAAGTGGAGGCTAACCCCCCAGGTATGGTCACCCTCCGAGCCAGTAAGGAAAAGTCCCCAGAAGGGTTAGTGGAGGCGGTAGACAGGGTGCACTACTTAAACCCTAAGGTAAAAATTAAAACAAAGCTTCAGGGAGTCTACTGTGACATGGAGGTAGACTCAGGTTCAGCAGTAACCCTAATTTTGATAAAAACGTACAGGGAAATCTGCCGGCGCAGTAAAAAAGCAATACTGTTAGAACCCCCACAGGTTCAGTTAGCGGACTACCAGAAGACGCCAATACAGCTCAAGGGGAAAGCCAAGGTTTGGGTGGAGTATAAAAAATTCAAGGGGCCCCTAGAGGTAATAGTCACCCAAGGGGATCGCACTAATCTAATAGGGTTAAATTGGTTTAGGCCCTTAGGCATTGCCATTACTGGCGTCAACACAGTGCAAACTTCAAACCTCGAGGCCGTCTGCAGAAAATATGCAGACGTCTTCGATGGTTCATTGGGCAAATATACAGGTCCTCCTATCGCCCTTAACTTAAACCCCGCCATACAACCTGTCAAAATTAGGGCCAGAAGGGTTCCCTTCGCCCTCAAACAAAAAATTGAGGACGAACTGGAACGCCTTGTCAAGCTGGGAGTTTTAGAACCTACTGACGGGGGCAGCTGGGAAACCCCCATCGTAACCCCTGTAAAACCTAATGGGCAAATTAGATTGTGCGCTGATTATAAAGCGACCCTAAACTTAGCGCTCAACGCTCACTCTTACCCCATTCCAGTGGTGAGAGACGTCCTCGCCTCCATCCGCTCCGGCGCCATTTTTGCAAAATTAGACCTCACGCAGGCGTACTTGCAATTGCCTGTGACCGATGACACCGCGGTCGCCCAGACAATTGTCACACACCGCGGAGCATTTAAAGTGACAAGACTGCAATTCGGCATTTCGGCAGCCCCGGGCATATTTCAAAGCATCATGGAAAAAACCTTAAAGGGAATCCCCGTGGTCTCCCCTTACTTTGACGATGTACTCATCGCCGGAGAAACAGAAGCCATTCTAGCTGACAGATTGTCAGCTGTGCTAGAGCGGTTCAGAACTGCTGGGCTTAAACTAAAGAGAGAAAAGTGTTCCATAGGAGTTCCCTCTACGGAATTCCTCGGGTACAAAATTGACGCCCAGGGCATCCATCCTACCAACGACAAACTTAAAGCTATTCAAGCAGCCCCCAGCCCCAAGAACAAACAAGAACTTCAGGCGTTTTTGGGGCTATTAAATTTCTATCACGCCTTCCTTCCCCACAAGGCTACAATCGCAGAACCTCTACATAGATTATTAGATAAGGGCAACCCTTGGACCTGGACAAGAGCACATGAAAATAGTTTCCAGTCACTTAAGAATATCATTTGTAAAAGCTCCACTGTCACCTTATTTAAGGAGGACGCCCCTGTCTGCATCGCTTGCGATGCGTCTCCGTACGGAATAGGAGCCGTCTTAAGCCACCTGGACCAGGACGGCACTCAAAGACCTATCGCATTTTATTCCCGGACCCTGACTAAAACGGAAAGGAATTACGCTCAAATTGATAGGGAGGCACTGGCCATCGTCGCCGGGGTAAAAAAATTTCACGACTACCTGTATGGTAGACCTTTCACTATCTTCACAGACCACAAGCCCCTATTAGGCATATTTACCTGGGACAAAACAACCCCTCAAATATTATCCCCTAGAATCCTGCGCTGGTCCACCTTTTTATCAGCATACTCCTACAAATTAGTATACAAGCCAGGCAGGGAACTAGGACATGCAGACTGTTTAAGCAGGCTTCCTATACAATACCAGGACCCAGACCCCGCCCCCGCTGGCAACATACTTGCTATCGCCGAATTACCAGAATGCCCCCTCACAGCAAAAATCATTGCTGACAACTCCGCTAAGGATAAAACTCTTAGCAGGGTCCTGCGATGGGTCACAACAGGATGGCCACATAAGTGCCCAGAGGAAATGTTCCGGCCCTTTTTTACCAAACAATTAGAACTAACATCACACTTAGGCTGCCTATTATGGGGAAACAGGGTGGTGATACCACACAAAAACATACAACAAACATTAAAAACCCTTCACGAAGGACACCCGGGAATGGTAAAAATGAAGCTACTTGCTAGGAGCTATGTGTGGTGGCCAGGGATCGATAAGGACATAGAAGAACACGTAGGGGGATGCTACACTTGTCAATTAACCAGAAGCGAGCCACCCCACGCCCCAGTTCACAAATGGGAAACTACAAAAAACCCATGGTCCCGCATCCATCTAGATTTCGCTGGACCAATACGAGGGCAGAATTTCTTAATAATTGTTGATAGTTATTCTAAGTGGCTCGAGGTGATACCCCTTAATACAATTACAACGAACTCCACTATACAAGCACTTAGAAAAGTTTTCGCAACACATGGCCTTCCTGACGTCATAGTTTCTGATAATGGCCCACAATTCACTTCTCGTGAATTTCAGATGTTCGCTTCGAGGAACTGTATTAGACTGGTGACGTCAGCGCCCTTCCACCCATCGACTAATGGCATGGCAGAAATAATGGTAAGGTCCACCAAAGAGGCACTTAAAAAATTTATAAAAGGAAACTGGCACCGGCGACTCAGCCAATTCCTCCTGGCCCAACACACCACACCTGGCACCACCACAGGGAAAACACCAGCAGAGCTACGATGGGGCAGGAGGCTAATAACTAGGTTAGATCGATTACACCCAGATAGAACATCAAATGACCAAGAACCACCAACACCATCACCACGAACCTTTTCACCTGGCCAAACCATCTGGGCCAGGAGTTACACCGGCAACCAAAAATGGATACAAGGGGTCATAATAAAACAAACAGGACCCATCTCATACCTAATTCATTCAGACACACAAGGACAACTGCGGCGACACATCGATCAGCTATGGAACCGCAAACCACAAAACACACCCCCACCAACCCACCAACCCTTTATACCCCCCTTCATACCTGACGACCTGCCCCCAACTTCCGACGAGGCTAGACCACAACCACCGCAGGAGGAAGGGGAGCCTGGAAATGGGATACCCCCCTGTCGATCCAGCCGAACGAAGAAAGCACCTGCCTACCTACAGGACTATGAATGGGGAGGCAGCAACAAACAAACACACGGGGGTGGAAACAATCCGGGGGAAGGGTAAGGGGTGTATTATATGTAAATAGTTCCATTTAATGTATTAACTCTAATTCTCTAAAACTATAACGTGAGGTAAAGTATTTGACAGCCGAACACGCGGGAGTTTTGACAGCTGTCAAAACTCCCGACTATACGCAGGCGCACCGGTTGACAGCTCTCGGCTGTCAAAGCAACACAAGCCGCCCAGCCACGAGGAACCGAGCTGTCAGACGTTTCGCGAAGCTGATTGGAGCGGAAAGCAAAGCGGGAAAAGACCGGCCGCTGATTGGTCCAGACGACCGGTTACAGACTATAAAAAGCCGAATGTCTCTGTTATCTGTTGCTCTGTTCTAATAAATCTGTTGACGTTACCAGCTGTCTTGAGTGGTCTGTCCAGCCACTTCAGTACAATCATTTTTAGTTTCAGTAGGAAGGCAAGAGGGACAAATGGTGGCATGTGCATTTGGTAAAGATGGTTTCACTGGAAGATGGGTGAGGAAGAATTGGAAAGATGTGTGTCCTTACGATTTTAAAGGAGCCTGCCCATTATGGTTGTAAGTTGTGACCAACCTGATTTTATAACCTTTTTTATGTGGTTTTAAAGTGAACCCATTGTTTGCTATGAGGTGTTTTTGCCAAAAACCAGAGATAAGCACTATTTTTGTCAAAAATGTGAGTTGCAGTCATATGACTGCAGGATGTTGCAAACAACTGTTTGCTGAGCACACAAAATGTGGTCATGTGGCTGTGGGAAGGGCGAATGGCTGTTGGAACATAAAAGTTCTATATTATATTTGCCTATCAGAAGAACTGCTCTACAGAAGATGAACTTTCCTGTGTGCTTCATCTTAACTTGGTGCACCTGGAGGGAAAGAATAATCATGTGCAAATGCTGTTTGTTGATTTTAGTTTGGCGTTCAACAAAATCATTCCCAAACATTTGGTGAACAAACTGGGCCTATTAGGTTTTAATACTCCTTTATGTAACTGGATACTTGATTTCCTTATTGATAGGCCCCAGTTTGTGCAACTTGGAAGAAAAATTTCTAACTCCATCTCCTTGAATACATGTTCTCCATAGGGCTATGTCTTGAATCTGTTACTATTCACCTTGATGAGCCACAACTGCTGTGCCAACTCTGCTACAAATCACATTGCAAAGTATGTGGATAACACGGCAGTGGTGGGTCTTATCCCAGGATGACAATGAAGACGCTTATAGGGAACAGGTAAAGGTTCTGGTGGACTGGTGCAATAAAAGTAATCTGGTTCTAAATGTTAATAAAACAAAGGAGATCACTGTAGATTTTAGAAAGAGCTGGCATAGTCACACTCCACTCAATATGAAGGATGCAGATATAGAGGTGGTCAACAGTATTAAGTATCTGGGGGTACAGATAACTAGCAATCTGAATTGGACTCTCCACACGTCACTCTTAGTGAAGCGTGCAAACCAGCATCTGCATTTCCTGCATCGGATGAGGAAAACACATCTTTCTCCTTCTGTCCCGGCCACTTTTTACAGAGGCACAATTGACAGCATTTTAACAAATTATATCACTGTTTGGTTTGGTGGCAGCAGTGTCTCAGACAGAAGGTCCATACAGAGAGCGGTAAGGACAGCCGAGAAGATCATAGGAAGCTCACTACCTGGTATTCAGGATGCTGCTTATAAGCGCTGTGTGTTTAGAACTCAAAGCATTGTTAGAGAACCCACAAATCCACTTTACGGTCTGTTTCTGTTGCTCCCCTCTGGGAGGAGGTTTCCAAGTATTTCCAGCAGGACTACCAGATTCTGTAACAGCTTTGTTCCCTATGCCATTCATCTGGTAAATTCACAAGATTCATTTTTCTCACCATGAACATGTATACATAACCTGAACTAGACTGTTGTTTCTCTGTGTCATATAATATATGTGGGTATATGCATAATTCTGTATTTATTTATTTTTGTCATATTTATGTAGTGTATATCGGAGGTGGTGACCCTTTGAGAGCTGAATGCAACAAAATTTCATTTTAATGTATGCCGATTAGTATACATTTAAAGTGACAGTAAAGTTATTCTATTCTATTCTGTTCTATTCTATTCTATTCTATTCTATTCTATTCTATTCTATTCTATTCTATTCTATTCTATTCTATTCTATTCTATTCTATTCTATTCTATTCTATTCTATTCTGTTCTGTTCTGTTCTGTTCTGTTGTTTTATTTTATTCTATTGTCCTCAACTTACAACCAGCCACTTAACAACCACTCGAAGTTTCAGCAACCCCCCCTCCCAAAATAATTATTACCTGGTTCTGAAGTGCTGTGTAATATTGAGTCAAGTAATGTTTCAGTATGTAATAGACAATTAAGCAAGCATTTATTTTAACCACTAAAGGCTGATACTTTATTTTGTCCTCTCTTTGGTATGGGACACCTGTGAAAAGTTCGATGATCTTTCTCATCTTCAATAATGCTTAAATTTCGGGTGGTCTTATCTTTGGCAGGAATGGGTGGTGCATTCCTCTTAGGCTTGGCAAAATCAAGTGAGATAATGCTTTTGAGAACAGAAAGGACGAATTATGCTTTGGAATCTATATAAACTGGTTGGCAATCCCCATGAGATGGACGTTCTATGCAGACCTGATTGACACAAGGAGCTATATATCGAATAGCTTTGAAGAGGCCCACCCTCCCATCATTTTTCTGGGTTCCTTGACTGGCAGAAGAAGTCTTTTGTCTTTCTTTTGTTCTTGAGTATTTTTGAATATTCTCTGATTGCTATTTTATGTTATGAAGTTATGTTTATGCTTAATGTTATGTTATTATACTGCCTTGGAATAAAGCCATATGTTCTTATATTCATATGATTATTGCTTCTGAATCCAAAAAGTACCTGTGAAACCTACTGGGCTGATACAGAGCAATATACTGCATGATGCCTGTAAATTTTGAATCAGGCATCAGGACACAAATATACAGTCATGGACCATATATGACATCACATACCCATGTCATCATTGTGGCATCATTGCAATTTTTTCTAGAGGCTACTGGTCATTTTCATTATCCTCAACTTCTAGTTCATTCATTATTAGTTTCTATTTTAAAGTTATCTGGAAATTCAACTGGTCCTTAGAATGATATTCAGCCCTTTTTCTCAATCACTTTGGTTTCAAAATTCATTTCTTCAGCAAAGTTGACCTATCAAAGAGTGACTCCTCTCAAGTTTGAATTTCTATATATTTCCTCTCTTTCATCCAATGTCTAATTGACCATAAGTATGTGAAATATTGTTTTAGTGCAATCGTAGCAATGTGATGTTCATAGTCCTTCTTTCTGATATAGCATCTGTCAAATTTAAAATGCCCCTGTCATGTGAGGTCAGCAAATCTCCCTAGATTTCCATAGTCTTTGAAATTGTTACAAGGTTACAAGTAGACTGAAATCCTAGTAGATCACCAAATTTCTCACGGAAAGATAGATGCCTTGTTGAAATTTAACATTTACAGAACATATAAAAGGATGGAATCATGACAGGAAATCTATTTTCCCCATCCTTCATACGACAAGAAAGAAATGTATATTACTTGACAGATGCCCAGAATCACCAACTTAGGTCTGACAGCATGCTAAATGCATTTAAAGACAACTTTATTTACTCTACGGCAGCTCCCATTCTGTAAGACAAAAGGTTTAAGAAATGAGTTATGAAATATACCATATTCTAACATTTCTGACACCAGCCCCTTTCAGCCAACTATTGGGGCCTTTAGAATAACTTGTTTAGCATTGGTGATACAGTATCCGCATTGTTCAGGTGTATCCTTTGTTCTATGTATCCAGATAAGCATCAGACACCATCATATTGCCTTAAAATGTACAAAATAGAATCGATTTCTATTTCCACAGTTTCTTGTTTTTGTCCATTCCAGTAAGGGAATGGGTAAGGGTAAGGGAAACTGGAGATCAAAACCTGTGGATGATCTCATATTGCTTATTTCTCCTTTGAAGCAATGCAGATGAGCCATGGCATTTTTAGTGCAAAAATAGTAGAAAAATAAACTGAGATCCACCAGCAAACATTGGCTAGAGATTGTAGATCCTCAACATTCTATTTACCAGCTGGGATTCTCTCAAAGTAATGCATGGCTTATTTGCTTTTTCCCTCTGTCACAAGTAACAGCACAACTGGTTATCTCTCTGCTTTGGCTATTAATTGAGTCTTTTTTAAATAACTGACAGAGCTGTGGGCAAATATATCTAGTTCCAATCAATAGAAAAAAGATAGCTTTTTAGATGGAGCGATATAAACAGATGTTCTTAAAGATGATTACACAGGAGATATATATATATATATATATATATATATATATATATACACACACATATACATATACATATACATATACATATACATATACATATACATATACATATACATATACATATACATATACATATATATATATATATATATATATATATATATATATTTGTTTTCTGAGGTTTTCGTGGGTGTTTGTATGTGGATCTTTGGTCATTCGGGTTTTTTCCCACGTAGAATTGAAGGTGTAAAAGCAACGTTTCGACGGAATCCCATCTGTCATCCTCAGGCTGGTGGCTTCAGCTTCCTTCTTCGGGGAGAAGCATGCGGTAGTGACTGTTTGTTCCTCTTTTTTAAACTGCCAGAGGGGGTGTGTTCTGTGGGTGGAGGTGTGCTCTGATTGGGTGGGGGATTAGGTGTGTTCTGATTGGGTGGGGGTGTGTTTTGAATGGGGTGTGTGTTCTGATTGGGTGGGGGTGTGTTTTGAGTGGATGGGCTGGTCTCAGCTGCCAGCCTTAGACCTGAGCTGGTGAGTTGTGCTGCTTTTGTTCGGCTTCGTGTTTGTGGTGGTGCCATGTTTTTATAGTGGGTGTCAGTTTGCTTATTGTGTGGTTTGGAGGGGTTTAAAGTGGCTGATGTTGCAGCTGTAGTTAGGTTTCTGTTTTGTGGTTGTGCGTCGTTATCGTTGTGGGTTCGGATTTGCTTTTTGAATGGTTGTGTGGTGGTGATGTCATGTGATGTTATCATGAGTTTGGGTCTGGTATCATTCTTGGTGGTTGGGACTCGTCTGTCAATCAAGGCGGGGTTCCAAATGGCTGGTAGGCGAGAGGTATGATCTCGTTTGTTCATGCTGTGGGGGCGTTTTTCTATCTCAATGGCTTCTCTGATTATTCTGTTGTTAAAATGTTCAATTTTGGCGATAGTTCTGTTTTTTTTTAAAATCAATTTCATGTCCCGTGGCTTCAAAGTGTTGGAACAGGGATGAAGTTTGTTCTCCCTTTCTGAGTGAGTTTCTGTGCTCTTCAATGCGTGCACTTATTCTTCTGTTGGTCTGTCCGATGTATGTGGTGGTGCAGGTGGTGCATGGGATTTCGTATACTCCTTGGTTTTCTAACCCAATTATGTCTTTGGGGTTTCTTAGGATGGTGGATATTTTTCTCTCTGTGTAGAATGCTGTTTTGATGTTGTGTTTTTGGAGGATCTTGCTGATTCTGTCTGTGGTCCCTTTTAAGTATGGGAGGAGAACAAGAAAATGGCAAAGCCCTCCTCCGGATTATTTACGGGAGCACCTACTGCTGGCGTCAACTTCCCATCGCCCCATGCACTCCCACAGAGAGGGTATCCTCAGGGTGCCGTTGGTCAGGGAGTGCCGGCTGGTGGCCCCCAGGGGGAGAGCATTCTCTGTGGGCGCGCCTGCCCTCTGGAATCAGCTGCCTGTGGAGCTCCAGATGGCTCCCGACCTTCGCTCTTTTCGCCGTGACCTGTAAACCTGGTTATTCGAGCTTGCCGGCCTGGACTGAGGGATTGGGATTTTAAATTTCATAATTTAATTTATTTTGTTTGGGGCTAAATTTAATTTAATCTATTTTTAACTTTTGTATGTCATATTTTAATTGCCCTGTACACCGCCCTGAGTCCCTCGGGAGAAGGGCAGTATATAAATCTAATAAATAAATAAATGAAAGCATATCCTGGAATTAAGGTTCTTTTCACAAATTCCAAAAGAGTGAAACAAGAACACCTATAAAGCTACTCAGTTGCAGACTAGCCATTGCTGAAACATTGATGCAGTACACAACATGCTGGACAGCTGCTTTGCTAACTTGAACCCCAATACTAGATGACTCATTAAAGTGAGAAAGGAAACTGACATCATACATATCATTATACTATTGTGCAAAAATGTATTATGTGTCAATCATGATTACATGAAGATGGGCATAATGCTGGACATGATGTAATACTGTCTTCTACTCTACTTCTACCCTTGATAGATATAACAATAAGGCCAGATTTTACCTCCTTGGCAAGAATAATAGGAGCAGAACAAGATCATGCCAAAATCATATTCTCTTTAGGGTCTGATAATCTGGCAACACAAAACTTTGAGGAGGGCATAGAATGTAACAATGTAACTTATTAAACTATGATTTTCTACCATTATGGCAGGATTCTGAGCAATATTTCAGAACAGAAAATTTACTTAAAAATAAAAACAATCATACTTCTTCCTCCTAGTTCTATTTTACACATCTCTAAAAGTTAAGAGAAGGGACGCGGTGGCTCAGTGGGTTAGGACGCTGAACTTGTCGATCGGAAGGTCGGCAGTTTGGTGGGTCGAATCCCGAGTGCCGCGTAGCAGAGTGAGCGCCTGTTACTCGTCCCAGCTTCTGCCAACCTAGCAGTTCGAAAGCACATAAAAATGCAAGTAGACAAATAGGGACCACTATGGTGGGAAGGTAACAGCGTTCCGTGTGCCTTTGGCATCTAGTCATGCCGGCCACATGACCACGGAGACGTCCTCAGACAAGCGCTGGCTCTTCGGCTTTGAAACAGAGATGAGCACCGCCCCCTAGAGTCGGAAACGACTAGCACGCATGTGCGGGGGAACCTTTACCTTTACCTAAAAGTTAAGAACTGTCATCTATTAAACAACTGGCTTCTGACTGCTTAGATTTAAAAGTCATCAAATTTTAACAAAGCTTTTAATTATAAATCTAACCTTGCAAATTCTGTCACCCATTTAAATTCATAGCAGACAGCCAGAATTGCATCAAAAATATTGTTACATTGGCATTTTGCTTGATTACTCTCATTTTTGCTGATTTCTATATTATCTGTCACAAAGAACAGAAATATATAACAGTCTGTCATCTCCTCATTCTCTGCCAGAGCAGGTAATTACTATGATTTCCAAGCAGCAATTGTTCTAGTCCTACTCTGAAAATATTCTTAGCACAGTATTTTCCCATGTCCTCTCTCTATTTCACTGTTGCTTATTGGAACTGATCCTAAGATGCTAGTCCTTCAGCTGACAGATACTGTATATTGTATTTTATCCTTTCCAATACAACAGAATGTTTGAAAGAAAGGAGGTTGAAATTCTGTCCACGAGTTGAATAAATTGATGGAAGAGAAGATTCGTAGCTCAGGGTTGAAGTGTGGCATCATTGGTGTACTGATGATGTTACCTAACATGGTAATGAAATGTCTGCAGGAAATCAACCACACTCAGAGAGCATCAAACACCCCACATTTTAAGAAAACTCCGAAAACTGAACAGTCTGTAATCAAGTAAGTTATCAACTTTGAAAATGAGTGTGGATGCAGCCATTTTCCCTACTCATTTTCAGTTGACATATATAGCACGGAGGGAGGGGGGTTTTACCAGGTGCTCCGCTAGACAACCAAGGTCATTGTCTGCTCCCAGGACTGCAGGCTGGGTGTTTTGTGAAAAGCCCACCAAGAAGTTGTACTAGTGAACATAGTAGCTTGCATAGCTTTAGGGATGGGATTTCTTAACTTTGTATTGGGGAGTGTTATGTGTCTATTCAGACTTGGTTTCACTTTTGACTTGCCAATACTTTGTATCAATAAACATGTTCTTTGAGGAACTTGCAAGCCTCAGAGTTCTTTAGTTGTCTCTGTCTGTTGGAACCTTGACATAAATAGGGAGAAGCCAGCAAAAGAAAAAGATCAGGGAGAGGGCTACAAAGAAAAAAAATCACCAGTGGATCCCTATATTGGTCAGTGGCTTAGAATGTTAGAGATTTATCTAGTCTAAGCCCTAACCCCTCCCAGTCACCTGATTCAGTGTGGAGCACATGCAGACTACACAGCCTTTCCCTGCACTCTCAGTGCAACATGAATGAAAGCAAAAATTTACACCTAGAAACATCACTTGGTTAGAAACAAGAAAACACAGGTGCACCTTGGCTCTTGGTAAGAAGTTGGAACTAATTCCAGGAGTCATTCTCTGCATGACGTGGCTACATTATTTATCAATTTATTATATACACTAAATATTTTTTTCTTTCTATTTCTCCCTTTTGTTTTGAATAACTAATACACACAATGGCACATTTTGACTTCTCCCTGCTTGTCAATGCATTTCCTATTTAAGAGGTTGCCAATCAGCTTTGAACCATGTTGTCTGCTTAACTGACATATAGGAAACATTTTAGGTTTGTCATTTTGTACCTCGATTTATGTATATTGTTTTTAGTTACATCTAATAGCAATAGCACTTAGACTCATATACAGCTCCACAGTGCTTTACAGCGTTCTCTAAGTGGTGTACTGAGTCAGCATATTGCTCCCAACAATCTGGGCCCGCATTTTACTGACCTCGGAAGGATGGTAGGCTGAGTCAACCTTGAGCCGGTCAGGTTTGAACTGCTGGCTGTTGGTAGAGTTAGCGTGCAATACTGCATTAGCCACCATGGCTAATACAAATTATAGTTACATATTTCCAAGCACTCTGTTTCTCTCTTTCATATAAACTTCAACACAGGTTAAACATTTATAATAATAGAAAGAAGTAAACAAGGCATAACCAATTCTCTTATTCAACAGCAAATTGTTTTTTCATCTCAATCACAATAGCATTATTGTTTGTACCAAAAACTGCAGCTAGCTAATGCTAGAAAGATCTGTTTGATTTGATACTATTTTCTCATCTCACTTGCATGATAACTGGTCTTGTGATTGGAAAAGGAAACCAAGCAAAGTAATTGCTGGAAAATGGAAATAGAAACAAGCAGCCACTTTATCCTTTTTAATAAGAAATATGTTCCCTAAAGTTGAAAGGCTGCCAGCTTTCTCTATGTGCAACATGGGATATGGTAGGACAGAGCAGTTAGGACAGTGTATGATTTTGCCTATTTTAGGACAAAAATAGATCAGCTCATAGAATTTAATAGATTATTTGTGCAAGCAAATTGATTAGGAAAACTACCAACCTGTTGATTATCATAACATTGTGAAACAAAAGCAAGACAAAAGGTTTTGCAGAGAGGAAGTACTTCCATTTGCAAAATATCATTGCACTTAAATATCACTAATGCTGTTCTGTCTTAATATTCCAATAATGTCAAAAGCATTTCAAGAAATAACATAGTTTTGCAAAAATGATGCTTTTCAGATAGTTGTACTTGAACCTGATGAATAAAATGTTAACTGAAACATATACAGGTATTTCAAGAGCCCAGGAAAAGCATCAAGAGAGGTTGCCCTCTCTTGTTCAGCGACCATTTAAAATAAGAATGAAGGAGGGGACTTACAGTTAGTCCTTGAAGTTGCAATGATCACGATTTGGGCACTTGGCAATTGGCTCTCAGTTACAACAGCTGCACCCTCCTATGATCACGTTTGCAACCTTCATTGCTGGCTTCCAACAAGCAAAGCATAGGGGAAACTGGCAGGAGGTTGCAAATGTCGATCCCATGATCCTGTACCCAACGACCATGGGCAATGTACCTAACAACCACCACCAATGGAATGGCTGCCATAAGTCAGCATGGTCACGTGACATCACACTTTATGACATCATTGTTTAATGACAGAGTTCACAGCTCCAATTACAATTGTTAGCCAAGGATTACCTTCACTATAGGGAGTTGAACCATTTTCAGGTTAATGTATAAAATATCCCAAAGTGTTCTTGGATGAATTAACAAGAATTGAGATCACAGTAGGCAAATAGAATAAGATGTGATAAACAGTAAATATTTATGCCATTTCTTTAACTGCATAGATTTCCTCCCAGAGAAAATACCAGAACTTTTAATCTGATAATCATTCTCAAAATTTAAAAGTTCATTTTCCACTAATTAAAAAAAATGGACTGCTGTGAACAGCTGGCTAGGAAGTGACATTCAAGCTAAGCTCCTTTCTGAATTATATCAGTACAGATGACCTTTAAAATAATTGTAGTCTTAGTAGCTATAGTTGATTCTGAGTTATAAATTTATAGATCAGAAAAAAGACAAACCTCACAGTCCGTGGAACAATGTCACATTTTTTGTGGCTGTATTATTCCATATATATTATTTTGGGATTTTTTTCCACTTTAACTGAATTAAGCATATTTTAAAGTTGGGGTTTCTGCTACAATCCCACTCCCTTATAATAAATATTTAGAAAGTCTTGCTGAATCTTTCAGATTCAAGTTTATTCTTGTGCTCCATTAGATTATTGCTAATTACTTTTATATCTGTACAGTAGTAAACATCACTATTCACTTGTTAGATAATAGTGATGTTTACTACTGTACTCTGTGTGTGTGTGTGTGTGTGTGTGTGTGTGTGTGTTTGTGCTCTGTCTGTGTATATACGTGCACATGTGCATCTGTATGTTTAACCACATTCCTATCAATACCTACCCTCTGACAGGTCCCAACACAAATTGTCACAATGGCCATCTGAGAACATATCTACTGCATTAACTTGAGGGTTACCACCCCAAACACTTTGTACACTGACACAAAAGTATTTTAATAATTACACTATCATATGCAACCTGTCACACTCCAGATATTACTGAATTGGAAGTTCTAGCAGTCCCAGACATTCTGGATGCTGTAGCTCAATATCAGCAGAGCTTCTTCCAAGGGAAAGATATTGCCCAACAACCACGATGGCTCTCCATATTCAATGTATCTGCATCTCGACAGAGGACCTAACAGAGTTTGCACTTTAGATATTAAAATAAGAAGACTTTTCATTTATCATAATTCTGCATGTTTCTGCATGTTTCACCAGATGGAACAACTGAGCATCTAAAGACCATTAATATTCTGCATCACTTGCAGAATCAGGAGGCATAGAGATAAGTAAATTAAGGCATAGAGACAGTAAAATAAATAAATCAGCAATTCATACTCAGTGAAGTAACTCCGTAAATTCCTTAGCCACTATGCTACAACTGAATAATTTCACCAATAACTTAACTATGGCAATATGTATGATTCCACAAACTTTAATATAGACTTGTTGACTTATTTTAACAATTTTTTTCATATAATAATTTATTAAAATTATATGGGCCCTATTCCCAATGACTCTGGATGATTTACAATTGCTGAAACATTTAAAAACAAAAGCAGCAGACAAAAGAATAACACTGGCAAATAAAGTATAATTTGTATAAGCAAGTTATATTTGAATCCCCTTCTCCCCCACTCAGTCATATCTAATTCTTGGAGATTGCTTGGACACAAGTCCCTCCAATTTTTTTCACAAGGTTTTTCAGAAATGGTTTGCCATTGTTTGCTTCCTAGGGCTGAGAGAAAGTGATTGGCCCAAGATCTCTTTGCTGGCTTTGTGCTCAAGATGGGATTAAAACTCACTGTCTTCTGGTTTCTAGCGTGATGCTTTAACCACTGTACTAAACTGGATCTCATTAGAAGTTTAGTTCTATGCATGTTTATGTCTCCTATAGACAGATGAATACTGAATTTTCATGAAGTGCAAAAGTTATTATTTCAAAGGACATAAAATGCTCGTAGGAAAGGAAACAGGCATTTTCTACTCTCTTATTTTGTTTCTGTCTTTAATGTTTTAGGACACTTTTTAAAAATGTGTAAATGATGTAAAACAATCAGGAATTGTGCAAACCCAATGACATAATAAAATGCAGATGTTTGTAATTGATTTCTTAGGAGATAGATGAAGATTGTTCATAATTGCAGCAAAATTTCTATCCCACTGAAATGCAATACAGTTCAAATGACATCTAGATTCTACTCCAGCTATCATTTGTATGAATTGGCTGGATTAGGGTAAAAGAAAGCTGGCCTAGTTGTGCCAAATGTGATGCATCTTTCTATCTCCAAACAATCTGGATGCAGTTTTCTTCTTATCCTGAAAGCATTTTTGGAGAGGTTGATTGAGCCTCTTTCCTCCTTTTTGTTCTCCCCTGGATCTATTTATTTCCCAGTATTGTTCTTTTGTCTTGTGTTGCTTTTGTCTTGTTCTTTGTTTTTAAATGTTTCAAGAATTGTAAATCATCCAGACTCATTGGGAATTGGGTGTCATATAATTTTAATAAATTATTATTATATGAAAAATATTTCATAAAACAAGTCAACAAGGCTTTATTAAAATTTGTGGAATCATACATATTCCCATTGTCAAGTTATTGGTGAAATTATTCAGTTGTAGTATAGTGGCTAAGGAACTTACAGATTCACTTCACTGAGTATGAACTGCTGATCTATTTATTTTACTACATGATTTTAAAGTATCACCTATTTCTATAGGATTAAAAATAGCATACAAAAACCAGACAATATATAGAATAAAACAAGAGCAAATACTATATCTCTATCTAACTACAGTAACTGCTTTATAGACCCCCTATGCACCCATAAGTCATAAACTAAGCCAGTATTTTATTACTAATAACTTTTTAAAGGGTCATACTTCAGGCAAATTATTAATAAATGCATTGTTTTTAATTCCTGGAGACTGCCAAGATATGTTTTTGCAGTTTTTTTGATAAGGTTTTTCTTGATAAGGTGTGAGAGAGTGATTGGTTGTCTAGTCACCCAGTTGGGTTATACGTCTAAGGCTGGACTAGAACTTATAGTCTTCCAGTCCCTAGCCTGAACTTCAATCACTATACCAAATTCATGCTAAAAGAGAGTTCTGAATAACTTTTTAGATGCTATATAAATTACTAATACATTTATTAGTGATGGCGTGAAACAACAGTTAAGCTACAGTGAATAAACTCCTTTGAACTTAGTAAGATTCTCTTCCCAGTGAATATGATTGATGATTTCATTTATTCATTGCATTGGGAATTAATTATTCACGAAGCGAATGTTGATAAATGTGTTAGGCTTTGTATTTTAAACATTCCTCTTCTTTCACATATTTATAACATTTATAAAAAGGATACATTAATTATGCCTATTTGAAATGCAAACTTGCATCCCTCCTGGAAGAGAATATGAATATACTTGTATGCAACTTTTAAGATTCGTCAAGGAAGAGGAAGAGCACACCAGGAAGGTACAAAGTGCTCTCTGTGAATGCCAGTGGAATGAGACCTCCAAAGAAAGTAGGCCACAGGAAGCTGTCCAAGAGCAGAGGGTCTGGGGGAGGAACTCAGTGGGATTATTGAGTACTTGGAGGCTTCTAGCAGAAAAAACAAGAGAAGGCCCATGCCACTGCAGCTGTTCAACAACTTCGAGCTCTATGTGTGGAAGGTGGTATCTGACCATCAAAATAATTTTATTATCCTAAAGTCTTTAGATGAATGAAGGTTAACAATCTTATTTCCATGTGGATCAACAACAAAAAATTCTCAACTGGGGAACAGGGTGTGGGAGAGACAGAGCTCACAGTTAGAAGGGGAAGACTTCGCTGCATATGGTTCTGACAAACTATGTTATCAACATGAATTTATTTTCAATATAATTTGAAACTTACTTTTTAAATAACTTTTTAATAACTGTAAATATACCTTCGTTTTAATGAAAGTTATTCATTAATTTGGAGCGTTCAAGAAGTCTCATCTAAATTTAAGTTTAAGTTTAATCCAAATTTAGGCCCATCAGCAACCGTTACTTTGACTGTTTCTGATGTCTTATATTAATCAAATAAACTACTTGATGCCAATGGCAACTGTAGAATTCACTAATTTTAACCTAAGTTATAATGTATTAATATAAAATATTGTCATATAATAAACCATAAGATGTTAATATCAAGGAAACAAAATTCAACAAAAATTGGGAAGAATAGAAATGTTGCAGTACACTAATTTATTCATCCATAAGACCTATATCACTGCTCATTTTGAAACACAACTCTGCAAACTCACAACAATTAAATCAATCAGATGAAAATAATAAAATAATACTTATTTTGGTCAATGACCAGAGACGTAGTTACAGTATAACACTAAAATAACATATAAACCCAACTCAAATATACTATGAACAATAAAACAGTACATCTCAACAGGGGCAATGTGAGGCAGGGGTGGCCTGGCTGCAGGGCCCTGAGGTGTGCAAATGCACTGCAGGTGGGGCAGGCACCGAGCGCAGCTTATCAGACACCTGGCAGGCTGTGCTGGCCATTTCCTCCAGGCTTGTGGGCTTCCTGGGCTGGAGGAGAACGGATGGATGACGGGGCTCCTGCTGTTGCTGTGGGGAGGAGATGGCCTGGCTGCCAAGCCCTGAGGTGCGCCAGTGCACCCTGGCCATTGCTGCTGGCCAATGAGCGGCTGAGGGGCCAACGAGCTGCAGTTGTTGCTGGGCTCCACCAGCCCCAATGCGCTTGCCTCCTCCTGTGCGCACTGGCCAGGACGGCACTGATGTGGCTGGGACGAGACCCTCATCATTTCCAGGGTGGCTCCATGGACCTGTTCCAACCACATCATGGGCCTTGTGTTTGACATATCTGAATAAGTCAAGCAAAAGGACACACATTTTCTGTTTTGCATTGAAGAATCTTGTGCCCACTATCCATACGGTGCTGATTAGTGCTAGAAAAAAAAAACTGGCAACAAGGCAAAACCCAAGAATGCATAAAATTGCTATCCTGAATAGCATGATTTTTTTAAAAACAAAAATGAACTACTGGAAAGCAAATAAATCAGGAATCCCAGCAACAATAAAGAACAGAATGGAAATAGAATCCCAAAGAGGCACTTTTTCTTTCCTTTGCCTAATAAATATCTCATAATCCACAAACATGCATGGAAATTCTACAGGCATCAAATGATGGAATGTATAAACCTTTTATAATTTTGTTTTGGTGCAGAAATAATGCTGTTAGGTTTTTGATTCTTTTCAATCAATAGTAAGAAATGGGGGAAGCAACTATGAAAAGTCATTGGATTTGTGGTGTTTTTTAGAATATACAGTAGGAGTGATGATACATGCCTCACCACTAAGAGTAATTCAAACTAGTTATAAGAATCAATTAAGTTGATAAATGACCTGAATGTTAAAATCCTAATTGAAAAATATACATATGAATCTTATTTTTTATTTGCACAATTTCTGTACTAAATTATGCATTTTCACATTACTCATCATAGTATTATTTGCACCATAATAATATATGTCAAAATAAAAGTTAAAATACGCAGAAATGTTACTTTGTATTCTTTTTCTGACATTTTCAATAATCAATATTATTTTAAAGCCTACAGAGCATGAAATTAATGCTATTATTCTGGTCCTACATAATGAAATCTTACATTTGGAGAGAAATAAAATGTTTTAGAACTGAGTATAACTAATATATTTAGGATATATATTATACATACATAAAATTGCTTTAATTAAAAGTTCTAATCTTTCATACTGGTTATTAAGAAAATGGGATAACATTTGGGGATTTTTAAACCACTATTACACTATTATATTGCTTCTAATAACAATGTACATTTCTGCATGCATGTTTTTCTATATTCAGGAACATTTATTCTTAGACTAAATTTATTGCTTATTATGGTAAAATCTTTGCTACATATGAACAGGGCCAATTAATTTATTTAAGGAACTATTGGTTTCTCCCATTATCCCATTAGTCCATTATATGGAAACTCTTAATATTCATCTCCAAATTCAATATGTTAAAAAATGGAGAATAAGATAAAAACATTAAAACTATGCTGTTCTTTTTCTTGTTCTTCAAACTATACATATTCTCTTGACATTTTTGTTAAATTAAGTTAAATTCTACTTTGAAATCAGTGTATATTTTATTAAAACTCTTTCTTCTCATATTTCTGCAGTGTTATAATAAACTTTCTCTTAGTATTATCACTGTTTCAAAACTTACTATGAATCTCTGACAGAGAAAGTATATAATCAGTAATAATATAATTGGAGACTAATCAGAAATTACAATATACTTCTGCAATTCCAGGATTTGAACTATAATCATGTGAAGAAGGATATTTATATAGTTTAGCCATGAAGTATAATCAAAGTCTTAATATTCATTTTCCCCTCAACTTTTAGTACCCCTTTCACATCATTTAATGTAATCTTCCTTTAGTGTTAATTTCTTTCACTGATGTCAACACTACATCAAACCATTTTTCATGGATTTGTACATTTTTATGCTCAAGCAATTCATCCCTGAATCTTTCAGCAGCCAGTGAAATGTTCTTTCTTTGACTGTATGTAGTTCAGCAACACTGATCAGGCTTGAGAAAACAATTAAATAAACTCGTTAATTCACAGTTTAGCGCATTCATTAATTAACCCAGAAGAGATGGGACAGAAAAGGTCACTTCTTGTGTAAAACAATACAGGAATTTACTCATCATGGTAATCCTTTTCCAGATAAACAATATAATATACAATTGGAAATAGAGTAAAATATAATAAATCAAAGAATTCAAAGATGTATACAACTAAATTTATTCTACACTAGCACCATTCATATATCTCTTTGTAAATCATCTGTGCTTTTACCAACTCCACGTACTATTTCAGTATTGTGTTTTTGTTCTTAAAACACCCTGCCTTTAAAAAAACTCCTGTTGTTGAGAACATCATCATTTCCATCCAATTATGACTATCCTGGTCTTCCCCTTCCTCACGTTCATCCATTCTCCCTTAATATATTTGTTTTCAATTCAGTTCCCATTAATTCCTTCTATAAGTCATTTGAAAGCAAGATGGATAGCATATAAATTTAATAATATGACCAATTCATCCAAATTTACTTTTTATCCCGGTCATCAGTAATCAGTCCATATTTATTTTTTTACTCTATCTCTACACAAACGTCATAAGTACCCATTTTTTATTTTTTTAAAATAATATATATGTGATAAATATTACAACCTGAAGTTATGAAAAAGTATAACCAACAGTATAGCAGTGCTAATAAAAACCAGAAAAATATATAGAAGAATCAGTAACATTATAGATATTATAGAAACCAAATGTATCTACAAAGTGCAATATAAAACTACAATTCTTTAACAAATTTTTACTGCTCTATCTTCTCAGATTTAGTAATACGTTATTTTGATAAAAGATTTATATATTTTGCTTACTATAATATATGCTTATTACATTAAGTGAAACCTTAGACTATTAACTCTTTGCAACCAAATAGATAGGCCTTCTACAAGTTATTTTGCCATCCTTAATACACTTGCTACCAAAATACAAACATTCATCTAACTTGCTCCAGGTTTTTGCCCTTTCTGTTTAATTGCAATTGTTTCCTGTCAAATATGACTATCCTGATCTTTGGTACATTACTACTAAAATGCATAATCCTAGTGGCATTTTATACACTATCTGCATAAATATAATCTCTACACACATTAAACACATTTTAGAATCACGCTCCAAACTCATTTGATTTCCTCATCATAATTTCCTCATCATATACTGTATTCTATCTTATTTTTTGGGTCCTGCAGGAATATAACCAAATCATCAGCAAATGCCCTCAATTTGTAAACTTCTGTCTTGATGCTTATACCCATTATTATCTCATTTTGCCTAATTTAAAAGTTTCTAAATGCTATTGGGGACATCTTGTGGCTAAGCTTGGCACAATAGTTTTATTATTTCTGACAAAGAGACTTGGTCATAGCCCAGGTCTGACCTTGGTTTTATCTATGAGAAACCTATTTCTGAGAGACCAGCTGAGCAGTGGAACTGGCTTCTAGGAACAGTAGAGGTGAACATTTACTGACTTTTCTCTAATAAATAGCCTTCACTAGAAATATCATTTTTAACTATGTCAGAAATGGAGGACGACTTCCAAAAGATCCGGGATATGTTTAAACTTATACTTAAAAGTATTCTTGCAAACACTGAGAAACTTAAATCTAATTTGAAAGATAAAGGTGCCAGCTTACCTCCAGAAAGCGAAACCCTGGTTGCAGCTGGAAAACTACTAACCCAAAAAACAACAGGAGTGGAACAAGTCAACTCCAAGGCAGAGGGATATACAGAACAACAAGCACACTCTACTGAAAATCCAGATAACAATACTATAACTCCAAAACTGGAAATGACCTTTGACAAAAAACAGAAGAAGAAACTTGAGGAAGAAAAGGACCAGATCGAATTGAAGACAACTATAAAAGGTAAAGATAAAGGTTCCCCCGCACATGCATGCTAGTCGTTTCCAACTCTAGGGGCCGGTGCTCATATCCGTTTCAAAGCCGAAGGGTCAGGGTTTGTCCGAGGACATCTCTGTGGTCATGTGGCCGGCATGATTAGACGCCAAAGGCGCACAGAACGCTGTTACCTTCCCACCGTAGTGGTCCCTATTTTTCTACTTGCATTTTTTACGTGCTTTCGAACTGCTAGGTTGGCAGAAGCTGGGATGAGTAACAGGCGCTCACTCTGTTACGCGGCACTTGGGATTCGATCCGCCAAACTGCCGACCTTCTGATCAACAAGCTCAAGTCCTAACCCACTGAGCCACCGCGTCCCTTGAAGACAACTATACCAGAACAAATATGGGGATCTGGGATATCAGGGCAACTTAATGATTATAAATGGGCCAGACTTCTTAGAAAATTTGCAACTAGATGGTCTCCTTTAATCCAAATAATAAATACAAGAATGAAGACAGATCTATCTGATGATTTAAAAACATTGGTATGGAAGCCTGGTTGGCAAAAGAAGAAAGCTAGAATTAGGCTGAAAAACTGGGGGCCCTTGATTTATTAGAGAGGATCCTAAAATGTCAGTTAATTGGCTAAAGGGGGACTTTGAAACAAAGGGAAATTTGAGTGCTAGATTTAAAATAGTCATAAAAATAGTAAAAAATAGGGGATTAATTGGCTGAATATTGAAGATTTAGATTAACAAGGGAAATCTAAATTAACTATTAGGAAATAGGTTTGAATTAGTGATTAGCCCAGTGAATATAGATGATGGATCTGAACTAATAAAGGACACTCTATTATTAAGGCAGTGATCTATTAGGATGGGAAGTAGAAAATGTTTATGGAATAGAATAAGAACATATTTAAGTTCTAATACAGGGGTGTCAAACTGCCGGCTCGTGGGCCAGATGCATCACGACAAAACCACGCCCACCCCATTGCCAGCAATGGGGAAAAAGCTCCGATACGTCGCACGATATCATGTGACGTTGCGAGTTTGACACCCCTGTTCTAATAGGTGTATTTTAGACATTATAACTTTAATGAAGTGAGATAAAGGAAATTTGGGTTACCTGAAAGTTAAATACTATGGATATTAAAGGTCAAACTGGAATACTGCAATTAAAAATTAAAATTAGCTATAATTTAACAACAGGACATTGATTGTTTATCGAGATTTATTAAGATATGTATAAAAAAAGAAAAAAATGTATTTATAAATGTGATAATAATTTTTACTGAATTTTGATATAATTAGAAATTTATTAGCTTAAATATGAAATTGCAAATGTCAAGGGAAACTGAGAAGAAATATTTGATGATGCAACCTGAGATACTCACTAAAGAACGTATTACTGATCTATTGTTTAACCCAATTGCCACATTGCCTTCTAAAATGTTATCCTTAACCCTATAAAATCCAATAAAATCTTTATTTAAAAAAAAGAATGTGTGTCAGCTTGTTGGAGAACAGTGTGAAGCCAGCTTGCCAGGTGAGCAGAAGATCAGAGAGAGGGAAAGGGGGGAGAGAGAGAGAAAGAGAGAGGAAAGAGAGAGAGGGGGGAAAAGAGAGGGGAGAGAGAGAGAGAGAGAGAAAGAGAGAAGGAAAGGGAGAGAAGAGAGAGAGTGGGAGAGAGAGGGAGAAAAGAGAGAGGGAGAGAGAGGAAAGAGAGAAAGAGAGAGGGAAAGGAGAGAGAGAGGGAAAGGAAAGAGAGAGAGAGAGAGAGAGAACTCATACACAGCAGCCTCTATTTCTTTTTAATTAAACTCTTCAATCAAGCTCCCCCCCTCTTGCGTGAGTTTTGTGGCTCCCAGTGTTTTCTTTTCTCTGGAAAACAGGTCCAAGTGGCTGACCCCTGTCCTATACTATACTTTACTCTCTTTCTCTTCCATGTGAATTTTTCCCCCATGATCTATTCTTGATGCTATCAAAAATGATCTCTCCCATGTCCAAAATCTTTCATCCAGACAGCCTTCCCTAATTTGTTCATTCATATTTAACCAAATCATTCAAGCTTTATGATTATGACGATAAATTTACATTTATATTCATTTCTTTGCTTTGTACATTATGAATAGATTTGTGCTTAAACTAGGTATTGTCATTCAGTATGTCACACAATTTCCTCCTGAACTCTTTTCTAAATTCTTCCTTGATCATCATTCACTGAAGCATAACATGCAACTATCACCACTTAGAAATTCCATCCACAAAATTTACTTAACATAGATGCATATTTTGTGATGTACATTTTAGTCTTTGCATTCATAATTAAATCAACATTTTCCTTTCCATAGATGTATTCATAAATTCTATTCCACAAACTCAGGAAACCTTCACTCTGACTTATCTCCCTTTTTTGTTTCAGAGATACATATTTTTATTGCTTAAATTCTTGCTTTTTTATTATTTACTTCTATTATTTTCCAAATCTCAATATTCCACATCTCATGCTTATCCCCAAATGAGTCTACAGATATTGATCTTCACCACCTATCATAGCTTTGGTCAACTGAGGTTTTAACATAAAGCATTTTACCTATACTGACAGCATTAAGTTACCAAATAACTAATTTCCTGCTAGGTATATGCAGGTAGTTCTCAAAGAATTTCCACAATTGAGTCCAAAATTTCCACTGTTAAGCAAGAAAGTTGTTAAGTGAGTTTGGGCCCATTTTATAACCTTTCTTCCCACAGTTGAGTGACTCACTGCAGTTGTTAAGTGAATCTGGCTTCCCCATTGACTTTGCTTGTCAGAAGGTGGCATCAGATGATCACATGATCCTGGGACACCGCAACCATCATAAGTACATGCAAGTTGCTAAACATTTGAATTTTGATGTGACCGTGGGGATGCTGCAATTGCTGAAAGTGTGAAAAATGGTGATTAATCACTGTTTTCAGTGCTGTTGTAACTTCAGATGGTCACTAAACAAATGGTTGTAAGTTGAGGACTGCTGGTAGATGTGCCACAAGCATAATCAAAGTCCAACTTTATGCCCAGCAGACTCACTTTGGTCTATGGAAAACTTACAATAGCTACTTCTTAAACTTACAAGCAACCTTGACTTTTATAGTCACAGAGTGTGCTATTAAGAAAATAGTAGGCACCTGTACTGAGCTTTCTCCCCAATGTCAGCAGGTCAGAATTGGTTATGAAAGCCACAACCTTGAAGCAGGTGGGGGAGGAGACAAGAGGAGCTGTGTGTGTTTTGGAAGCTCAACAACCACCACAAACAGAGAAAGCAGCCAAATAAAAGTATGTTTCAGAGACTGAAGGAAGAAAAAGAGGCACAGCACTTAAAAGATCCCAGTACTTTATCTGTTAAAACACTGTTGTAGCCTAACAATAATAGCAGTATAGTAGTAGTAGTAGTAATACACTTCTAATGGAAATAATACAGTACAGCATAGAAGGATGAATACCAGTATAGTAAAATAGTAGAGAACATTGTATAAATATAAGCAGTAATAGAAATAAAGTATCACAACATACATAGAAAGAGTCACACACATATATTTTTGTATCTTGGATATTTTTTCAAAATAAAACATCTCCCTAATCCTTATATGGAGATATAAAAATCCCCTTGTCTAAGGTCCTGTGTACGTTTTGAGTTGGAGTCAATCAAATTGGATACAGTTTAAAAAGAACCTGTGACACAGGGCAATTTATGTGACAAGCAGCATTTGACTTTCTTTGCTACCAATATCTTAAAGACAGAGGTTCACCTCACAAAGCTCAATGAAGAGAGCTGGCAGTAGCCAATTAATGACCTGGATTAAGACCAAAAGTCGTCCTTGTGAATGCTGAAAACAATTTATTTTGTCACAGATCATCTAGGAAACCCAAACAATTTACTCTGTGAAACAGAATGAAACATTCAATTTGCATTCAAAAAATGTGATAATATGCAGGTCTCTTAAAGAATTGACTTGAAAGCCAGTGGTAAGTTATCTGCCTTTCGAAAGGAGCATGATTTCAAGAAGGCCATTTCTTTGCATCATTTAATATTTTTGCAAAGCCTTCATTATAATGGAAAGTGGCATGTTCTTCTTAATGTTTGACAATGGTAGATGAGTGAAACATGCTTTGACTGCTATTTCAAGAGCTTTGGTATCTGAAACGAAATACACACCTCTGGTAAGCCATCCGATTCTACCCATGTATACCCATAAATCCTACTTTCTGCAAATGTATCTAGGACTGAAACTTTAGTCCTTTGTGAAATGAACTAAAATACTTTTACTCTATCTTCAGTTCAAACTAGAAATAATAATCTTATAAGTTTTTTGTGATTTTCTACAAAATTATAGTTGCAGAGACACATGGACCGGACTGAGAAAAGACACTGCAATAACTTCAAATCTGACTTGACCCTCTGTGCTTGTGTTTTGCCCCAGAGGAGAATTCATCCTGGGACCACAGCAGGTAATCTCCATGCCCTTATGCCATAACTGCAAACTCTTCCCTCTCCCACACAAAACTACTATAAAAAGAACCACACAAGATTTAGCATAGGCTTAGTGTGTCACCTGCCATTCTGGGTGACTATCCCTCTTTTGGCAGCAAGTCAATTTCTTTTGGTTTTTAATTTATATAAAACAATATGAAGTCATTATAGTTTAAAGTCTTAGGGAAAATTAATTTGATGCAGGAGATTAGTGATGGAATTGCTAATTTTATGGGGGAATCTGTGAAGGGTGGGAGAACACATCTATTTCCTCCCATCTCCCTTTAAGTTTCTGACAAAAGTCTAGGTTAACTTGAATCAGATAAAATCATTTTTATATTATATTCAATGGTTCCCTGACTTGCTTCCAATGGCATGGTTCATATTAAGTAAGACAAAATAAACAGAAAATTGTTTAACATCATAAAAACTAAAATATAATTAAAACCATTAGTGAAAACAAGCTTCAAATCAAGCTAAAGGTCTGGGAAAAGAGAAACAGAAGGCCAGAATGCCCAAACAGTTGGAAGCAACTATTATTTATACAGGTTAAGGATTTCTATACCACACGTATTCAGGCAGTTTACAACCAAGAAAATAATAAAACCAATTTTTCCGAAGTCTTTCAAACGCACTACAAATCCTAATCAAAGTTCAATAATAGAATAGAATAAAAATCATATTATTATATGACATTGAGCATTTAGATTCTACACTGTGGCGAAACAAAATACTTTTGGTGCCTCCCAGTAATGGGTTAATTAATTAATTCAAACTGACAAACCAATACATTCTGACCCCGGAATTCCAAAAGAAGATATTGTTGCAATAATTTAATCATCAGTCTCCAGTCATTTTGGGCAGGATTTATGTGCTTCTTTGGCAGCTGCTTCTATATGTTTCTACATGTCTATGCATGCACATTCCATTCCATTACCCAAAGAGAAAGATAGTAAGAAGCAAAATAATAACAGCTCTGAAAAGATCAATCTAATTAATTAGAAACATATTAAACAATTTTAAAAGAGAATGTAAATAAGTCATAGAAGGAAACCTCTACACAAACTACATCTGTTATCTCTAGTGCAATGAAGCACTGCATATTGAAGTGGATCTTCCAACACGAAGCACCTCTTTCAAAAGCTTTGCATTGAGACCTACCCCACATGTTCTGGAACTTGTTTTGATTTCAAGCAATTGTAAAAGAATCAAGACTATTCATTCATTCATACTATCTTTATTGTTTTTATAAATAATTCAAGGTAGTTGGATTAGGAACATATCCTATTTTTCCAACAACAACAGTCCTGTGAGGTGGATTGGGCTGATAGAGAGTGACTGGCCCAAAGTCACCAAGCAACGTTTATATGCCTAAGGCAGGACTAGAACTCAGAGTCTCCTGGCTTCTAACCTGGACCAAACTGCCTCTTTGAAGTCTCAGGTGATTGCCTTCTAAAAGAAAATTTGTTTTTTCAGCTTGGTCTGTCAGCTGAATGGGCCACTCATTAGTTCCTAAGTGTAGGGATGGATGATATCATCCTCCTTCCCCTCCCCAGCTCACTCTAAATGCACCCCATACCCATTTTAGCTTTGATTCAAAACTGCTGTGTTCTGACCTGAGCCCATCAAACAGGTGGACTTTAGCAATTCATTTCATCCTAGTAGCAACCCCAACTCCAACTGGCTACAGGGCCTGACACACCCCTTTCCCTCCAGTGGATGGTCACTGTCAAGGGGAGCCATTTTGTTCTGTTAACAGATAAAAGAAGGTCTTCAGTCTAATCCCCTACTCAAGCAGGCAACCCTATACTATTCCAAACAAGTGGTTGTTCAGTCTCTTCTTAAAAACTTCCAGTGTTGGAGCATTCACCATTTCTGGAGGCAGATTGTTACACTGGTTAATTGTTCTAACTGTCAAGAAATTTCTCCTTACTTCTAGATTGATTCTCTCCTTGATTAGTTTCCATCCGTTGCTTCTTATCCTGCCTTCAGGTGCTTTGGAGAATAGATTGGCCCTCCTTTTCTTTGTGGCAGCTCCTCAAATAATGGAACACTGCTATCATATCACCCCTAGTCCTTCTTTTCACTAGACATTCCCATACAGTTGCTGCAACTGTTCCTCATATGTTTACACTGATATGTTTATATGAAGTACCCTTCATATGTTTCTATCTACTGGGCTCTTGCATTCCCTGTGATTGGCAATTTTTATTTTTTCCATAGTGTGATCAAAGAATGTTCAGATTGATCTAATAATGACCCATTAAATCAACAAATTATCTTTAACTGTAGAAGCTCATACTTCATTGAACTCTTAGGTCTCCCAGTGGACACAACTTTCTATGCTTCCACTGCATTCCCACCTCTTTCAAACCCACAGTACATTTCCCCTTTCTCGTTTTCAAAAAAAACCTCTTTAAGTTGCAGTGCTACTTACTTCTATGATACTGAATCACTTTTTCATCCTTGCTACAAAGTTTCCATGGAACTACAGAGCAATATAGGAACAAAAGAACAATCTGTTTCCTATTGCTTTGATTACTGCAGCAGTAGAATAATGATGGAACCGTAAGGGAAAAAATCTGTAGTAATCTCAGAGGAGATAACTGAGTTCTGGTAGTGATGGTGAAAACATAGAGGAAAAGGACTGGGGACTAGTGGGAAATCAATTATATCTCTTAAAAAAAAGCAGAGTCTGGTAAACCAGATCTGAACAGGATCCAGCTAGCAAGACTTTGCTTTGCTACACAGGTAGGAAAAGCAAAAAGCTTGAAAATGACAAATCAGACCATGCAGTGGTTGTAGACCAGATTGAGCACCAGCCCATTGCTAATCAAAATGATATATCAAGAAAATTCAGAAGCATCATGGGAAATGAGACTGCTGGGCAAAATTGTCCTAAATATCCTGAAAGTACAAAGGTTTGTAGTAAATGCATTAGTGTTTTTAGTGAAAAGAGGTTCTGCCTCTTTTCACTAAAGGAAAAAAAGGGGAAAAAAATCTAGCCAAATGCAGTTCAAAAATTAATATTTCTTTGCCATAACTCAGGGTAAGCAACCTTTTAATGACCAACCATGCATTTCAAGTACATTGACACACAGGACCCAATAGTTGGAATGGTTAGAAAGATTTTAATTCTTTTCTGGATCTGAAAGATTGATCAGCACTTTTTTGCTTCACAAATTATACTGCTTATTTCAAGAATTACCACCTTTTTTCCCCATGCTAGAAATAGTACAAAATCATGACACTGATTTCTGAAAACTGTAGTCAAGTGTGGCTTTGGGAGCTATAAAAAATTGTCCAGAGGCTTCATGCAATAGGTGAATAAGTGACCGGCATAAGACCTTCTAATATTTTTAATTAGGTTCACAGAGCACATTTTTAAATAACCGATCTTTATCAGCTCATACCGCAGCCAACACAAACAATTTGATTTGGCCAGGAAAAAAACAACTTGCTGAAATGTAGTAATGAAGCATTGTGAAATAGGAGTATCCAAAAAATGTCAAAATGGTATGATCAATGGATTGCTTGCTTTTATGTGAGCTTCTCTCTTGATGTTTTTGACCATACTCTGTGAGCACCCTTGGTGAAATAGCAGATAACGTACTTACCTGAATACGACCAATCAACAGCTTCTTCAAATTTTCGCTGTGGTCGAAAATAGCCAAGAATCAGTTCTAAAGACAAACAAGCAACATAAAAAGTTAATGTTAAACAGCAGAGGATTATTTTAAATATTATTTTAGTGACACAGTGTAATTGCCTGTACAAGAGGTAGCATCTGGTTGACTTTGGGCCTGGAAGCTAAAATGTAATGCCTGGAAGACTTCAGGGAGACTTCTCTATGGACTGCCCTGGGAAGTGGAGAAAATACCTTGATAGGAAAACCACGGCAAAGTCATGTCTGTCTTGTGGCCAAGAAAAGTACATGGACATGACCCTAAATTCTCCAAGAGTCAATATCACACTGAAATTTACTTTGACCTTTCTTAAAAATAACTAATGCCTATCTGTCTAAATATGCATTTAATTTGTACTACTCTATAAGAAACCTTCACTTAGTTCTTCTTTCCATTGTCCTAGTCTTTACTTCTTAAATCAATGTAGCTTTCCAAAGTGCACTGGGAAACTATTTATTTATTTATGTATTTATTTGTTTGTTTGTTTGTTTATAAGATTTGCATGGCCATCCACTCACTCTCAATGATTCTGAGTAATTTACAAACATAAAAATATAAAATATAAAGAATATAAAAGAATAAAAACAATACCCACAACCACCACCACCCTGGCGACAACAAGCAATCAAACAAGCTATCTGATGGGCTCCATCCCACTCTGGCTTCCACAGGACCATTGGCAGAGCCAGGTCTTCAGGGCCCTACGAAAGAATGTCAAATCTCTGTGGGGGTGATATTCCAAAGGGAGGGAGCCACCACAGAGAAAGCCCTTGTTCTGAGTCCTGCCAGATGTACCTTCTTAGGAGATGGAACCCACAGCATTCCCTGTCTTCCCATTCTAGGTGCAGGAAACACAAAGCTAGACCAAAATCTGAGAACTGACAACATTTCCTAAGCCAGTCTTCACCATCTAGGACACAAATATTCTTTCATGAGTACAGAATTACTTTTTTGCAACAGTGAAAGCTTTCATATGTTGAATAGTCAAGATTTCTTGTGTGATGAAAAAAATCACATTCAAATTTTCTGCCCCGATACATCTAACTACTTTAAATGCTGGAAAAGAAACCAAATTCCTACTGTTAGAACCAAGAACTTTCCAATCACCTATAAAAGTGATGAAGTAAAACTCTCAAGCTGTGTCCAAAATGGTCGAAGTGAATATTATGTGCATTCCACTATTATGATTAACAAATCAGCTAGTATCATTAGCATTATCAAAACTCGTGTTCCTTCCATAAAAAATTAACATTTAAGCTTATCTGTCTTCTTGAAATATATAAGTAGAACCAATGTTGCTTTATATTATCTATTAGTCTTAATGCAAAATTAATTTTTGCAATAAAAATATATTTTTCCACCATAGTATAGATATTTTTATCTGGCTCATATCTTTTTCTATCTTATTTCACATTGCATTTTAATTAATAGTGAAATAATCCCATTGATTATTGGTTGTATGAAAGAAGGATATGGTATTCCAAGATATACATTCTATTAAAAAACCTAAGCTTCTGCAACACTTAATTGAAACTTGATTTGAGCAGAATTCTAATAATTCTAGAGGTATACATTAGATAGCTGTTGTTATTTTCTGGTACATCTATAATGGCATACTATGACTTGGCAAGTGAGAAAAATAATCTCCCAACTACCTGTCAAATATAATTCTATTAGAAAAGATTGAGTCTAATTAATTGTTATCTCCAAAGATCAAATTATATCTACAGACACTTATAGTTTATGAAATAAATATGCCTGAGTCATATGAAGAGTGTCTATCGCCACTTCCTTTTCTTGAATTTCTTTATCTGCGTTTTCTATTATCTGTTGCTTTTCTTAATTATTAAGCACCCACTAAAGTATTAATTAAAACTATGTGAAATTTGCACATAAAAACTCCTTAAGGATTTTAATGAAAAAGAAAATGATAATCCAATGAAACAGAAGTGTATATTATGTGCACATTCACAGGCACATACATTTATCATCAGTTAATAAGTGTCAAATGATGCTAATTCCAATATTTAAACTATAACAATATTTCTTCCTCAAGCCATCATTGTTTTAAATAAATAAAAATGGATGAACAAAACAGGAGCAAAAGTAATTTAGAATGCACTTGACAAATACTGAATATATTACATAATTAAATAAGAAAAACATGATTACTATGTGATGGATGACTATTATAAATTGAACAGGTTGGAATAGCATTGTTATTGTGTTATGTCTTAGTATAATACTTTAGAAGAATTAGCATATTGTCAAGAGAAAATAATGAAGAAAATTTTGGCTTTCGGATTATTTTTAAATTTACCTTATTTATTCTGGACCAGTCTATGGATTTATCTACTGCAGTTTGTCTTAAGACTACCCAATACAATGTTTACAGGGGACCCACAAATAGCATGTGCTGTTTATGTTCCCTAGCAACTAGTATTGAGAAGCATGAAATTTTTGATATTAATAATAAGTAACCACTGAGTTTTACTCTTCATGAAATACAGGTATGCACTTGTCTATTTTAATGCATTCCAGAAGATATCAAATTGCTGTCAAGTTATCCTTATATCTGCATTGTACAATAAGATAAATATGAGTGTGCATATGTATTAAAGTCAATGGATTTATAAAATTATTTTTTCATTTTAAACTAGGGCTAGTTGAACTCTCAGAGAGGAAATTTAAGAATTCACAATGAAATCATAGCAAGCAAGAATACTGAGTAGGATAAAAACTACACTGAAATCAAGCTTGAAAATGTATTTGAAGAACTGCAAAATCATTGCTGAAAGTGGATTAAGTAGCCAATTCGTCTTATTTCCAGAAGAGATTCTCTATCATACTCTGTAACAAGGTAAATGTAAATGTTTGTACATAAAATCAGTATTTAACTCTCTATAAAAAGGAAACCAGCAACACTGAATTGTATCTACAAACGGACTGACAGACAAAATAACTCCATTATTTCATCAAGAGGATGCATTTAGTATTTCAATCCAGTTTAGTGTTTTAGTTTCAGTTCTTAGAAGTACTTAAAGATAACTTCACACAATCCGCTGCAGAAGTCTCTTTTAGAAGATATTATGCCATGGATATTTTTGGCCAGGTCATTCATATCTCAGCAACACAAACGCAGTGCAAACATTTATGGAAATTCACAATGTTTTCATTCATGCATTGATCATTACTTAAAACTCAAAGCCAGATTGAGTTACAGTTCCAAACAAAACCGTCTTCTAATCCTTAATACCGATAATAGAAGCTCTCTCTCTCTCTTTTTTTTTTTTCTCTCTCTTCTTAAAAGGAACACTTACCGGTATTTCCATTAATTCCAATGTTTAAGTGGAAATTTTACAACTTATGTAGCCAAACCAGTACCACTCATGAATAAAAGAAAAGTATTCAGTAGCCTCTGGAGTATCAGCTTTGCAAAAATAAAGCACTTATTGAGAGAATGCAAAAATGAAGAAAAGCACAGCCCAGTGAGACACACACTGTGTTGCAATGGCTACAAAATGCTGACTGATTATTGCAGAAATGGAAACTGAAACGTGTGGATTATTGGAATGAATACTGAGAAGGGAACCCTTGTTTCCTTGTATCTCCAACTCTCCCCTGAATGCCAGTCCTCAGGAAGTTAAATCTACGTAGATAAAGGATTCTGAGAAGAGAGCTCTGTCCTTATATTTAGGATTCCTTCAGTGGTGGGATTCAGATGGTTCACACCGGTTTGGTAGAACCGGTAGCTAATTTTTTTTCAGTTCGGAGAACCAGCTGGAGGAGGCCTCCCAGGCCTAGAATGCCCTGCCAGAAGTGCATAGGTGCCAGTTCCAGAAGTCTGTTCTAGGCCTTGGAGGCCTGGAGGAGGATTCCCAGGCCTAGAACGGCCCATTGGAAATGCGTGGATGCCACTTCTGGAAGTCCGTTCTAGGCCTTGGATGCCCAGGCCTGCATACACTCAGAGAACCAGTTGTTCAGGCATTTGAATCCCACCACTGGATTCCTTCCTTCCTTCCTTCCTTCCTCCCTCCCTCTCTCACTTAGCTCTAGATAGCTAACAGCCTTTATTTTGATAGACCTGGGCCTAGCTTCTTTTTTCTGGTCTTTTGAAACCTCTCAATTGCTGAGCTACTTTAGAACCCTTTCGCTGATTTGATATGATGTTTGATCTTTTATAATTTTATGTTCTTTGTAATGCTGTACTGTTTGCAATGCTGACAAGTTTTATATTGTATTATTTTGTGTGTTAATTCATCAAGAAGTGGCATTCTTTGTTTTGGTGACTACAGCTACATCATATTCTATGTCCCATCAATGACATATAATGATAATACAATGAAAAATAAATATTGCCCAGTATTTATTTTATTTTGCAGCCCTATTTCAGCTACTGTGCCCAAGATTAAAATCAAATTATATATCAAATTATAAATAAAAATCAGAGTTAAATATTAAAAAACAGCATTTGGGATATACTTTATGAATTTAAATAATATTCTACTACAAAATATACAAATGTATCCAATGTCTAAATACATTCAGAAGGACATGATCAGAAATATTTCTCTGGAATATATGTCACTATAAAAATATATAGTTATAATCCATTTAATATACTCTCAAATGTGAAATTATCACTTACAGGTACAATTGCTGAAATAATCGAGAAATATGTAACAGAATTAATAACTTTTATGGCAGTTTCATTTTATATTCATTTGATTAGCTCTTTTAAACAAAAAGATGTGTAGTAAATGCATGAGCACACACATACACACACAAATGTTCTATTAGCTAACTAGAAAAGTAATACTATATAATCTCATTATTGCACTGTTTGAGAAAAAATGATTGTATAAAGATTTGAGTATAAAAATATGTAATATGCAGTCCTGAAACAGCTGACTCAGGAATTCTGGGAGTTGAAGTCCATGAGTCATAAAAAAGAGCCGAGGTTGCCTACCCCTGGCCTAGAGGCACCATATACCATTTGGATTAGCAACACAGGAGTCAGAGCCAGTGTGCTATTACATGAATGAAACTAGGACAAAAAGTCATCAGAAAGTACATTCCAACTCCCACCTGGAGTTGGTTATTCACAGCCTGAAATTGCTTTCAACATTTTTCCACAGAATTGAATTAGATTTTCTTTCTTCGACCCTTTAAATAGAGAACAACTTCTATAATCTTCCTCAAACCATTTGTCAGTTTTGGTTTAGTTATGCAAACATACACAGCTACAGAACAGTTTCTCAGTTGAAAATTGTGCCAACTATTTGTATTATCATAGAACTGGTTCCTTGTTTAATCCTTAACAAAAGTGGTCTAAGAATCATTTTCCGCAACATTTCCTTTAACAAAGCTCAGGGCTTTTAAAAACAATTTAAAAGCATCCCCTTTTCATCTGGAATAAACTTTTATATCATATAAACCTAATTAGGGAGTTGACGTATTTGCTTTTGAGCCCAAGGCTGGAAATTTTTTAAGGTTTAATTACTGCTTTCTGTTGCAAGCTGTTTTTCTAATACGGTACCTTTGTTAAATCAAGAGCAGATGTAACTACTCTAATCATACAGGAGATGTCATTGCATTAAAAAAAATCACTGACTGAAAAGTATAAAAACATAAAGATGAAATCTATTGGTGTGGTTTAATCATGATGTATTATACTATACATTATTATTATATTTCAGACATTATAGATATATTTATTTGTAATTATTTCATATTTAGATAAGATTAATTTTAATAGCTGAAATATCTTCTACTTTTTATGGAATTGATGAGATCCTGTCATTTGGTTATATATTTACAACTCCCATCTTTCCTTTTTTTAAAAAAAAATGAATTGGCCTCGATCCTTCTCACTAAATGTTAGAAATTCACCTAAAGCTGATGAAAGAGAAAAAGAAAAAAAAGACAAGGAGAGAAAATGGTTGGAACATGATATCCATGTGGTGAAATTTCTGTAATATACCTCCATACTACTGCCTTTGAAGACCACTTCAATTATTATATCAGTCCTAAATGCAGCAGCTTGGATATTGATTAGTGCAAGTTGCTATGATCATATTATACCTAATTTGCAAGCTATACATTGATTAGTAGGGTTATTGGTGCAATGCAAAGAACTACAGGTAGTCCTTGACTTACAACAGTTCATTTATTGCAGACATGTCAAACTCGCGATGTCACGAGACGTCACGCAACGTATTGGTACGGTTTTGCCATTGCTGGCAATGGGGTGGATGCAGCTTCCAGATGACGCATCCAGCCCACGGGCCGGCAGTTTGACACCCCTAATTTAATGTGTATTCAAAGTTACAACAATACTGGAAAAAGTGACTTATGACCGTTTTTCACACTTATGGCCATTGCAGCATCCCCATGGTCACATGATCAAAATTCAGATGCTTGGCAATTGGTTCATATTTATGATGGTTGCAGGGTCCCAGGATCATGTGTTTACCTTTTGCCACCTTCTGACAAGCAAAGTCAATGTGGAAGCTAGATTTACGTAACAATCTTATTAACTTAGCAACTTCAGTGATTCACTTAATAACTGTAGCAAAAAAATATGGTAAAATGGACCACAACTCACTTAACAAATGTCTCAGCAACATAAACTTTGGGCTCAATTGTCAAGGACTACCTGTAGTTTTGACTTTTATGCCCTGCTGACTTTTATGAGATAAGAGAGATTGAACCAGGCAACTTTGCCTATATAAGTCCATATATTATTAATGCAGAAAGGTGTTTATCTTAGCTGGGTAATACTACAAATCACTGGTGTGGAAATTTAAAAAGTAATTCTGTCTTCATTGCCAGTTGCTTATTTAAATTTGTGAGAAGGCTCATTTTTGCACAATGATTTCGCATCATAGAGTCTACAAATTTTAGAGATGTTCTTTTGGATTTCATTAGACAAAATCAGATAATTAAAAAAGCCATCAAGGGTGATATATCTTTTATGTAGTCCAGTTCATTAAGTCATTGAACTGTTTTAAATAAAGGAATACAGTGCTCTAAAAAAATGTAGCTTTCATTCAAAGTGTTTCCAGGAAAAATAATTGTGCTTAGCTTAATTTAATGCAGCTTATGTCTTGGTAGCTTATAATAATGGAATAAAATAAAAAGCCTGCACAGACCTTTTTAAAAAAAAGTTACTGAATTATTAACTGTTATTATACAATTAAAGAGATGGGCGTACCAGACCATCTTATTTGTCTCTTGAGAAACCTATATGCGGGCCAAGAAGCAACAGTGAGAACTGGACACGGAACCACTAATTGGTTCAAAATTGGGAAAGGAGTCCGGCAAGGCTGTGTACTGTCGCCTTGCCTATTTAACTTATATGCAGAGCACATCATGAGAAAGGCAGGGCTAGATGAATCAAAAGTTGGAATTAAGATTGCCGGAAGAAACATCAACAACCTAAGATATGCAGATGATACCACTCTAATGGCAGAAAGTGAAGAGGAACTAAACAGCCTCTTGTTGCGAGTGAAGAAGGAGAGTGCAAAACTTGGGTTGAAACTAAACATTAAGAAAACCAAGATCATGGCAACTGGCCCTCTCAATTCCTGGCAAATAGATGGGGAAGAAATGGAGGTAGTGACAGATTTTATTTTCCTGGGCTCCAAGATCACTGCAGATGGGGACTGTAGCCAAGAAATTAAAAGACGCTTGCTCCTTGGGAGTAAAGCCATGGCAAATCTAGACAGCATACTAAAAAGCAGAGACATCACCCTGTCAACAAAAGTGTGTATAGTCAAGGCTATGGTCTTCCCAGTTGCAATGTATGGCAGTGAAAGCTGGACCATAAGAAAGGCTGAGCTCCAAAGAATTGAAGCCTTTGAACTATGGTGCTGGAGAAGACTCCTGCGAGTCCCTTGGACTGCAAGGCGATCAAACCGGTCAGTCCTAGAGGAGATCAACCCTGACTGCTCTTTAGAAGGCCAGATCCTGAAGCTAAAACTCAAATACTTTGGCCACCTAATGAGAAGGAAGGACTCACTGGAGAAGAGCCTAATGCTGGGAAAGGTTGAGGGCAAGAGAAGAAGGGGAGGACAGAGAATGAGGTGGCTGGATGGAGTCACTGAAGCATTAGGCGTGAGCTTTAATGGACTCCAGAAGATGGTAGAGGACAGGAAAGCCTGGAGGAACGTTGTCCATGGGGTCGCGATGGGTCAGACACGACTTCGCAACTAACAACAACAACAACAATTATACAATAGCTAGTGATTTTTAGGGGAAAAACATTGGTATCTCACTAGTATATTTATAAATTAAAAGATCTATTGCACTATTTTTATGGATACTAGCAAAAGAAGAAAAAGAAAATACTTAAGAGTTTGGAGTGCAAATACAATATAAAGTATCCTGGGAGATTTGCTGCTGATAAGACTCTGTAAAAAAATGATATTTATTTGAGTTGTATTTCTCAAATAATTTACTGTTCATTCAGTTACATTTTTTTCTAGTTTAAGTCCTATGTGCTCTCGAAGCAGCAAAAATCAGGAAAAAATAAGTTCAGTTTAAAAAAATCAGTTGATGAAAGGGACCTATTATTCCCAATTGGCTGTTAAATCATTATCTACAGTAGCATCACTACACAAATGACAATACATATATATGTACACAAATGATGTAAACTGATGCAAAAGTTCTAAATGTAATGTACTGATCCATATTTAAATGCCTTATCTGGATTTCTTTAGTTGAAATAAGACTTCTTTTTAGTGGTAGGTGAAGTTTGGACAGAAACCTTATCACCTGTACCTGAAGTTCGATTCATCAAGTTCTGTGAAACTGAGGATACATTACACTACATTTTTAAATTAATAAACTCTAAATTTGTATTTCCAATAGATCTTAGTTCTAGACTGACCTTCAAGACAGGGATGGATGACAACCATTCTGCCCCAAAGATATACTCTGTCAAAACTGCTCTCCATGTATTCCTATGTGCTTAAGCTTTGCTAGTGAAGATTAATTTTATAATTAATAATTAATTTTACCAAGAATCAGCATTATGAGTTAGATTCAGATTTATTATTTGCCTTACTTGAAAAAAATCCAACTATTTTTTCTAAAGAGTGTAGGACAATTTATCTAGGTCATCCATCATTTTATCTGAATTTTAATCTAAGATTACATTGCAACAGATCAGAGACTTCCTTTGCAGATTACAAGGATAAATATAAACAGGCTGTAGGATAAACAGGTATATTGCCATGTCTCTGGGTTACAGTTACAGTATGTTTATTTATTCATTTATTGATCAAACTTATATCTTGCTTTCCCTTGGAGAGCTCATGATAGCTAGTAGAGATTTAGTCCACAATCAGTCATGGAATGAACTGGATCTTCCTAGTCTCGTTCCCACATTTTCACTATATCATATTGGCATTGTATGTGAAAAATGCCTTCCTTTCAATGCAACAAACATATGTTTGGGTCTGACATATATTGTATCTATGCATAGAAATGCAACACTAACTATAGTTCATCTTTAACAACAAAATGAAGGTAACTTCATATATAGAGGAGCAGATTTTCTCTTGTTTATGTTGCATTGAGTGAATACGGAAACATTGTTCAGATTTTCCATGCAGTCATTGTTTCTTAGATGTTCAGTGGAGACATAACAATTATAACAAGCATCTAGTGCAATACAATAAAATAAAGCCACTGTTACATACAGTATGATAGACTATGATGAAGACACCATATGCTTCTTCCCATGGCGGGGTTAAAAGCCTTTTGGTTACTGTACATACAGGAATATACTTGATTCTTCATCTTGAAGTTTTTACTGAACGCTGTGCAATTTCAATAAGTTGAAGTATTTTTAATGACAGCATGTGAACATAGGTAGAGTAGATTGAACATAAGCAGTGTACATGAACTTTTCTAATTAAAACCTGAAGAGAATTGCAGAATTTATCAGTATCACCACAGTGTTAATGTACCATGGTATATTCATTTATTTAGGTTAGACTAGCCAAAATTATTTTATAAGGAATTTGAAGACAATTTCGTCTACTTAGTTTTATGAAAATTACTTGGCAGAAAAAAATGAAAGATTTTTTTATTTACAGGACTTTTTAATTCTCTTGACTGATGTATGGTAGTTTTTCTTCTTGAGATAATTGCTTATAAACCACCTGACTCCTTTTAAAAACATTTTAATGGTGCTATGCTTTCAGATCTATTATGTTCTCAGCATACAACTGATCCATTCACCTTGTTCATTTGAGCTGGGCTATTTGTTGCCTTAATCTACTTTTCACAACCTTGTCATTTATTCTTAGTCATAATCCACACACTTCACATTATTTGTTCCTTTAATTCATATGGCTGCCTATTGTACATATGTGATTCTGGATATCCAACAGCATATTAAAAGCACTAGGATAAACAATATAAAGAGAACATTCTAAAAAAAATCAACGATAACTGAGAATAAACCTCAAAAACATTCAACCATACAACAACATTTCATTTAACCTTTTGACCATTTATGCCCTGGAGCACAAACAGTACTTCAATGCTGCACAAAATGCTAGCAGGGTTGTGGGCCCATCTAATCTCAGGGATATATTGTTCCAGAAGACAAAAAAAGATCCATTCCTGGGCCCTATTACATGACATTCTTTAATTGAGAGGACCTGGCCCCATGCCATGAATTTTTTAGCTAAATTTTTTAGGGGGTTGGGGAGGGGGGTGGGGGGTAGTGGTTGTCTGGCGGTGGGGGGTAGCCAAACAACTTTGTTGCAGGCCAGGCCTGGGTCTGACGGCGTTCGGGGGGAGCGGGTTGTGGTTACATCTGGGGCTCTTGAGCGGGTCGTGGGACTACCAATTCCCACGACGGGGAAAGGCAGCAGGCGGATAGACAGGGGGCCATATCGTTACCGGGAGGGCCGTCTCCGCTGTCTTCAAGCGGTGAGGCGCTCCGACCCTCTGGTTCTTCCCCGAGGTCCCGGGAGCGGGGATGTGCAGCCTCCTGAGCTCCGGCTGGTGTACCTGAATGCCAGGTCCGTGGTTAATAAAGCTCCCCTCGTTAGGGATTTAGTTGAGGGTGAGCATGCGGACCTGGCTTGCATCACGGAGACTTGGTTGGGCCCAGAGGGTGGGGTCCCTTTGGTTGACCTCTGCCCACCAGGTTTCCGGGTGCTACACCGGCCACGAGCTCAAGGTAGGGGTGGGGGAGTGGCGGTTACCATTAGGGAGACCTTATGTCCGCGGGAGGCCACCGTTTCTCAGATAGTCGGGTGTGAGTCTCTCTTCATGAGATTTGGTCCTGGGGCGCAGTTGGGCTTGCTGCTGGTGTACATTTCGCCTAGTCTCACAGCGGCAGCCCTGCCCGAGCTGCTCGATATCCTCTCGGGTTTGGTGGTTGAGTTTCCCAAACTTATAGTTTTGGGAGACTTCAATCTACCATCCCTGGGAGGTTCATCTGAGCTAGCTCGGGAGTTCATGGCTTCCATGGCGGCCATGGACCTGACGCAAGTAATTTCAGAGCCAACTCATGAGGGAGGCCACACCCTTGACCTGATTTTTTTATCTAGACGGTGGTTGGATGATCTAGGTGGGGGCTCTCCATTTATTATGCCCCTGTCATGGACCGATCATCATCTCCTGCGGCTGGTCTTCCGCTTTGCCACCCCCCGCCGTGGGGGTACGGAGCCAATTAGATGGTACCGCCCCAGACGCTTAATGGATCCTGATAGATTCCAAGCGGCGCTGGGGTCCCCACCTGCCTCCACTGCTCACAGCTCGGCTGATGCCTTAGTGGAAGCCTGGGGAAGGGCAGCCACTGAGGCACTTGACCGGGTTGTACCCTTGCGGCCCCTGACCCGGCGCAGATCCCAGCGAGCTCCATGGTTTTCCGCGGAGCTCCGGGAGATGAAGCGCCGGAAACGGGGCCTAGAGAGCTGCTGGAGGTCTAGCCGATCCGAACCCGACCGGTTGCGGTTAAGAACCTATATTAGGTCTTATCTCGCAGCGATGAGGGTGGCGAGGTGTAATTACTTCTCCACCCTCATCGCGTCCGCAGATAATCGCCCGGCCGCCTTGTTTAGGGTGACTCGCTCACTTCTCAATCAGGAGGTGAGGGAGGATCCCTTGCAAGGTCGTGCCGAGGAATTTAGTCATCATCTGTCGGATAAAATCGCTCGGATTCGGACCGGTTTGGACTCCAGCTGGGCAGAGTCAGGCGATCAGGACACGGGCGGTCTTGTCAATGTTATCTGGGAAGAGTTTGATTCTGTGACCCCTGATGAAGTGGACAGGATTATGGGGAGGCTGAGCTCCTCCACATGTTTGTTGGACCCGTGCCCTTCCTGGCTGGTTTATGCAGCTAGGGAGAGGACACGAGGCTGGCTCCAGGCGGTTATATCTGCTTCTTTGAGTGAGGGTTATTTCCCCACCGTCTTGAAGGAGGCGGTGGTGAGACCTCTCCTCAAGAAGCCTGCCCTGGACCCTGCCGTTTTGAACAACTTTCGTCCAGTCTCCAACCTTCGCTTTCTTGCGAAGGTTGTTGAGAGTGTGGTGGCGCATCAGCTCCCTCTGGTCCTGGATGAAGCGGATTATCTGGACCCCTACCAATCGGGTTTCAGGCCCGGGTACAGCACGGAGACGGCATTGGTCGCTCTGGTGAATGATCTCTGGAGGGCGCGGGATAGGGGACATTCCTCTGTCCTAGTCCTATTAGACCTCTCAGCGGCTTTCGATACCATCGACCATGGTATCTTGCTGCGGCGTCTCAGGGGATTGGGAGTGGGAGGCACAGTTCTTCAGTGGTTCTCCTCCTATCTCCTGGGACGCTCGGAGTCGGTGTTGGCAGGGGGGCAGAGATCGGCCCCTAGGTCTCTCGTTTGTGGAGTTCCTCAGGGGTCGGTTCTCTCGCCTCTCCTGTTCAACATCTATATGAAACAGCTGGGTGAGATCATTCGTGGTTTTGGAGTTGGGTATCATCAGTATGCCGATGATACCCAACTTTTCTTTTCGACCCCAAACCACCCCAGTGATGCCCTCGCCGTGATGTCCCGTTGCCTGGAGGCGGTTCGGGTCTGGATGGGGAGGAACAGACTTCAGCTCAACCCTGACAAGACTGAGTGGCTGTGCATTCCGGCATCCCGGGACATTCCAAATGTTCCATCTCTTTCTATGGGGGGTGAGCTCTTACCCCCCGTGGATAGGGCTCGCAACTTGGGAGTCCTTCTAGATTCACGGCTTACTTTGGAAGAGCATATAGTGGCCGTGACTAGGGGGGCTTTCGCCCAGGTTCGCCTGGTGCGCCAGTTGCGGCCCTATCTGAACCGGGATGCCCTGTGTACAGTCACTCATGCGCTCGTGACCTCTCGCCTTGACTACTGTAATGCTCTCTACATGGGGCTTCCCTTGAAGACCACTCGGAGGCTCCAACTGGTACAGAATGCGGCCGCGAGAGTTGTCTTGGGAGTTTCCCGGTACTCCCATGTTACACCTTTGCTCCGCGAGCTGCATTGGTTACCAGTTGTCTTTCGGGTGAGGTTCAAGGTGTTGGTCACGATCTTTAAGGCCCTACATGGCATGGGTCCGGGTTACCTCAGGGACCACCTGCTGCCGGCATCGACTCCCCTCCGCCCTGTGCGTTCCCACAGAGAGGGCCTCCTCAGGGTGCCGCCAGTCAGGGAATGTCGACTGGTGGCCCCCAGGGGGAGGGCCTTCTCTGTGGGGGCTCCGGCTTTATGGAATCAATTGCCGGTGGAGCTCCGGATGGCACCAGACCTTCGAACTTTCCGTCGGGGCCTGAAGACCCATCTGTTCGAATTAGCTGGTCTGGCCTGATGGGGGATTATGGGCTTTTAATTGTTTTTAATCTGTACTTCTGTTTTAATTGGGCATGGATTTAATTCTTTTTAATTTTTGTATAGTGTTTCTTATGTATGCCCTGTGAACCGCCCTGAGTCCCACCAAGGAGAAGGGCGGTATATAAATCAAATAAACTATAACTATAAACTATAACTATGAAGGCTTTGTAAGTGATAACCAGCACCTTGAATTCTACTCAAAAGCATACTGCAAGCAAGTGTTGCTCATGGAATAGAGGTATAACCTGGGTGTACTGTGGTATACCCATAAAAGCCCAAGGTACTGCTTTCTCAACCAGTTGTAGCTTTCACATCATCCAGGCAGTAATCCACTCAGGAGGTACCACCCAGGAGGCAGACAACTGCCACACAAAATGAGATTATGAGAAGTCCTCCTGGTCACAATAGCCATCTGCCACCTAGAAACCGTGAGTCCAGAAGGACGTCCAGATTGCAAACCGGTTTTGCCTGGGATGTGCATCCAAAAATGGAAAAACACTGGGTCCAGCGGGGGCCCTACAACCCATAGCCACTCAGTCTTGCCGAAGTTCAGCCACAAATATGTGAGCTTCTGCTTACTGATCATTTCCTTTCTGAATTTTCTTAGAAAATAGGATGAATACCTTACTCAGGGTAAAAAATTAGAACATTTCTCTGCTTAGATAGATTCGTTGGGAAAAAATGCAATGCAATCCCACAACCTACAATTATAAAAAAGAGGGGGGGGAAACTCTGATTCGGAATCCCTGAGAATAGTAGCATTTCCAAGTTCTCTTGGAGAGACCAATTGGTTATGAATGAGCAAAGAGAATAATTCATAAATTAACCATTTTTTTAAAAAAAAACTTGCAGTAAGCAAATGCTACTGGCTTTAGTTGTATTCAGATGCCCACATTACTTACTGCTTGTTTTCTTGCCTGAACAACTGGTGCCAAAAACCTAAAACATTGCAAAACATGAGAGTGCAATACAGTAACTCATAAAAGTCTAAAGTTAAAACTCCTGTTTCCCCATTTCCTGGTGAGTGGTAGGCATATAAATAAAACTTAAGTTGCCAAAATAGAGCCAGTTTGGTCTAATGGTTAAGGCACTGGGCTACAAAACAGGAGACTATGAATTCTAGTCCTGCCTTAGCCATGAAAGCCAGCTGAGTGACTTGGGGCCATTCACTCTCTGTCCGTCTACCTTACCTCGCAGAGTTGTTGGAGTACTGAAAATAGGAAAATGAAGTTGTGGACTATATAATAAAGGTGGGATATCAATCAATCAATCATGGAACATCTACTGTACTTAATTTATTTATTAAGACAATATTGTATGTTAAACTGCTATTGCCAACTTGCTTTCTTCTATATAGCTGTTCAGAGCAATAAGTTGTAAAAGAATGTTGCATTTTTAAATGCACTGTGTTCTTGTTGCAATTGACTGGACCATTTGTGACTCTGAACTACTACAGCAATCAAGCAATCAAAGTTAGAAGAATTAAACAATTTATTTTTCTAGCTTATCCTCAGCTTCTGAAGATCCTTCTTCTTAGATAACCTAAGAAATATTACAAAGTTGCCTCCATCTGATATTATTTATTTCCTTCAACTTTACAATATATGCAGCATTTGATCAATAAGGATCTATAGCAAAGATTCTCAATCATAGATGTGAGTGAGCTTACCTGACATGCCTACTACATACATTTAAAAAAACACATGTGGCCAGTGGTCTAGTGCAGTGTTTTTCAACCACTGTTCCGCGGCACACTAGTGTGCCGCGAGATGTTGCCTGGTGTGCCGTGGGAAAAATTGAAAAATTCGAAAGATTTTTTTTTAAAAAATGTCAAATTTTTGCCCACTAGGCGGGCGCCGGACTGTGTCCTGGGTATGGGGGGGTGGGGTTTTGACTCCGCCCTCGGCCAGCAGGGGCGCCGATTGGCACTCCTCAGGGGGACACCCTCCACTTTTCTGATGTCCGGGCTGTGATTGGTCCAGACTCCAGCCTGGACCTATCACAGTAGGACATCATCTTCCGACTTCCTTCCCGCCCGAGCACAGTGTGCGCAGCAGCGGAGAGAAGAAGACGTCACGACTTGAGTCACCAGGAGGACCGGAGCAGGAGGAGACAGACGGAGACCAGGATCAGCCAAGGTTGCGCACTGAATAAAGTATTTTATAATTTTTCATATTTCTGTTTACTTACTATTTCATAACAAAGTAATTATAAAAGACTTTCTTTGTGTTTATTTGATTCCTATTCAAGAGAATTACTTTATATATAGTCAATATAGGCACAGAGTTAAATTTTTTAACATTTTCTAATGGTGGAGTGCCTCGTGATTTTTTTCATGAAACAAGTGTTCCTTTGCCCAAAAAAGGTTGAAAAACACTGGTCTAGTGATCTAATGGTTAAGGCACCAGACCAGAAATTAGGAGACTGAATTCTAATCCCACTTTAGGCATGAAAGCCAGCTGGGTAACTCTGGGCTACTCACTCAGCTCAACTTGCCTCACAGGGTTGCTGCTATGGCAAAAATAGAAGGAGGAAGGAGTATGAGGAATGTTGGCCACCTTAAGTTAAAGGCAGATTAAAAAAAAATCTTGCAAGTGTTGCTCACACCAGCAAATAAAGCTACCTAAAACTATTTTCATATAAATAGATAACTACAAATCTGAGTTAAATACCTGCCTAATAGGTCACAGAACAGCACCTAACCAGTGAAGTGTGTTCTGGAAAGGAAACAAGGAAGAATGGCATATGCCTGTCTAACTTAGCAAATGTCTGGGGTTCTTTTTTTGTTTGTTTTTTGTTTGTTTTTTAGAAAAGCTGGATTGAAGCATTTCATCCTGCTGGTCCACAAAATGAATTTTTAAACTTTTGATTCACATTGTCCCATTAATTCACTGGATAATTCATACCAGACCATGCTTAAGGACAGCATTTCTATAAAATTAAATTTAAGGCTTTCAAGTCACTCTTGCAATGGTAAATGTAGCTGATACAAAATTTAAAGCAAGAGAAAGCCAGTCAAATTGGAAACTCTTAATGGTTTGCCAAGAAAATGTACAAGTTACAGTTGTACAGGCTGAGAAAAGGGTCTTTATTCATTAAACTCCATCTGGAGCCCTTTATTTCTACACAATACATTCCATTTGAAAAAACACTAATATGTCAGTAAAACTAAAAACCGAAAGTGTCTTCCAAAAATGTATAATTTTATATCTCATTTTTCTATAAACAACAATGTTACTTATCTATAACTTTTTTCAGGCTTTAATTAAAGTATTGGATTTAAATTAATTTAGATTTTTACTGAAGCATTAATTAGTGGAGCATTAAAAGCAGTTTTCTAAGGATTCTGCTCTTTTTTAATTCCAGTGTCCAATATTGCGTTAGCCTGGAATGTTTGTGGCTAGTAATGAGTTTCGCAAATAGAATTGGGATTCAGGTGATGTAGCAGCCATTCTTCGGCCAGCAGGCTCCCTCTTTCACTGTTGATAGAAACAGACTTTGAGGAAATAAAACATTCACGTCAAGGTGACTTCAAGTGGAGCAGCTTGAGATTTCATGACTTTGTATTATGTTGCAAGTTATAGTAAGCTTGTCATATGTTAGACATGTTTTATTATACTAGAATAAGGAATAATAATCCAAGAAATGAGGATACAGTTATGAGGACATCTATAACTGCTGAAAGATTGACCAATAAACAAGGTCTGATCCAGAAAGCGATTAACATTGTTCAAGATTTATATGGTTTTCCTCCACATGTAGCCTGTAGCCCTTTCCTTCATTCTTGGATAGGCTGTAGAATCATTGAATCTCTTTGACGTAAGGAAAAGAAAGCAATAGATGGAAGAGTTTGAAAATCAGGGCCCACATTTATTTATATATATATATATTACAGTAATATATTCATCAGCACCCTATTCATCAGTTGCTACCTTCCAGTTAATCGTCTTTATAAATACTCTATGGAAGAGGTTTGTTTATGTATTTATTGTTTTTTTTAAAAAATTAGATGGCTGCTCAGCACATTCATGGTGACTACAAGAGTGCCTTACAGAAATAAAACCCTCAAATACATAACCCAATAAACTCCACTCCCAGCAACCACAGTCAAACAAACCATGTTCTTCCAAATTCCTCGAAGGATGAAAGAATAAGGGTTGGTGTGACTTCTGAAAACAAGCAGTGCTACAGTTAAGGGTCTACCATGGAGAATGTCAGTTTCCAGTTTTCTCAATGTATAGCTAGATAATTTACAGGAAACCCCTCCAAACACAGATCAGTGTTTACATTTTGATTCTCATCACCCACTGGAGCACAAAATGGGAGTTATCACCACACTACACCACAGAGCTGAAGGCCTGCCTACTAGCAAAGAAGGAAAAGAAAAAGAAATAAAACACATCAAGGAAAGGAAAAAGAAAAAGGAAAAAAAGAAATTATAACTGGTATGTTTTGATGGCACCATTAGAAGGTATCAATTTTAAGGTATAAGCATGTATATTTGCTTGTTTAATTAATTTATAGGCTGCCTGACTCTATCATTACTCTGAATAGCATACAGTATAAGACAATTTAAAGCAATACCAACCCAGAAGCATATCTCTGGAAACAATACCAAACTTCTGACAAACCCCATAAGGAGTCCATCACCCACAATAACCCAAGGCCTAGAGAATAGACCAGTTTTAAGGGTTTATTTGAATAAGGTAAACATGGAGGAGGGCATATGAATCTTGGGATAAGCTGTATCAATCCAAAGGGCAGGAACTAACAGAGAAAGTCCACTTCCCAAATTCCATCATATGACACTATTTAATCTATGGACCCACAACATGCTGACTCTGCCAGATTGTAGGATGACCAGAAACTATGGGAGTCAGACAGTGCCTTGGACCTGTTCCATAAATGGCTTTATAGCTGACAACCTACACCATGAATTGCACCTACTGTAGAAGCCTATTAGTAACTAGTGTGGATCATAGAGAAAGTGTTGCATGAACATACCATGGTATGCCTATCACTGCCTGTGTTTCTATGTTCTGGGCCAGCTGCAGTTTCTATGATATTCAAGATCAGTTCCATATAGAGTGCAATGCATTCATCTAAACACAAGGTGACCAAAGTATGATTGACTTTCTAGAGGGTACCGGTACTTAACAGTGAACGGATGATATCTGGCCCCAAAGAAAAAGAAATTATAGCAGTCTCCTGCAGAAATTAAACAGAAGCTGTTTGCTGGTCCTTGACTGAAATAAAGAACTTGAGTTGAAGCAAGAAAAGTGAGAGCACTGAGCCCTAAGGCAGTTCATATGACAGAAGATGCTGGCTTGATGTCTCCCTCCCACAATCAATCAACATTAGCTTGATCCGACCACAAGAGGAAGGAAGATAACCACCGAGTGCCATGATTCTTACCTCTAATCCCTCTAGGAGGTCAAGAATGATACCATGTTCATTAGTATTGAAAACCACTGTTTTCCCAGATTCTTGGCCCAGTTCCAGGATATCATCAGTAAGATGACAAATGCTGTATCAGCGTCATGTTCCAGTTTGCAAACTGAATGAAAGTAATCTAGACAATCCATATTTTCTAGGTCTGTAACCCAACTATCTTCTCAACAACCTTCCTTAAGAAGGAAAGATAAGACACTGGATAATTTTTCTCCAAGACTGTCAGGTCTAGTGAGCAGAAGGCATACCATTTTCTATTGGTATTATCACCCTTTCTCTAAATATATATATTATCACATGTGTTCAATTACATACCATTCCCTCATACAGCCTTTACCAAACAGGAAGAATATGGAACTATTTAGCAAGTCACTGCATTACCAGATCTGAAGATCCTGTCTACTTCATCAGAATTACTGGTTCAAATAACTATACAAAAACATGCTTCTATTACATTGGTATAACCTGCTCAAATGGAGTCCAATTCCAAGCAACTCTGAGCAGTTTTGTCTACCGTAGGCCACAAATGTTCCTCACAGTGGCCATCCAAATATTCCTGTGTCCTGTCCCTTCCCAGCAAAGATAATGTCACTTTAAATATGGTCTCTGGTATGTCTAGCTGCAGATACATAAGGGTAGAAAAATATGTTTTGCTATTCTTATTGTTACAACATAATCTCTAATATGGTTTTGGTCAAATTCATTGTTCATCTTCCTCCAATGATACTCTAGACATCTATTCTGCCATTTCATCTCTTGACATTCCTCAGAAAACCAAGAAGCATCCAGGAACAACACACAGTGAGAGTAATCTGGCTCAGTAATCTGAGCCAACACCCATATCACTTGCCCATTCCAAACAGAAACCTATAGGCCTTGGGGAAAACCATAAGCCCAGTAAGGTAGGAAGGAGGGATGAAGCAGGGAATTAGCCTTGAATTGTTGTACAGCTGCAAAAGATCCAGGACTAGCAAACACGCAAACACAAACACAAACCTCATCTATCTGTTCCCATGAACATGAAAGCATGAAAGATTCCTGTATTATAAACAGAATACAATAAAATATTTCGGTTGAATCCTTCATACTGTATGAGGATCTGGTCACTTGTGTCTGACAGTCAGGGGCAGCACCAAAAAGTCAAAAAACCATCAGAAAATGATTTGATTGTGACAATGGATTGATATTTTAATTGATATTCCTAAATCACATCACAATTATCCCAAGGCAAAATGCAATTCCCATTCCATGGTTGCCATGTTGGACATGAATTACTGGGCTGTCCCAGACTGCACCTAGGAGCAGTTTAAAGTATCCAAGAACCATAAACTGCTAAGCTTGTAAGCCGCCCTGAGTCTTCGGAGAAGGGTGGGATATAAATGGAATTAAAATAAAAATAAATAAATAAATAAACCTCAGGGACTTGACTGTCACCAGGCAACGGAATGTAGTAATTTAGGGAAAGATGTAACTGCAGCCATGACAAAATCCATCTGCTTCTTAAAACTCAATTTCAACCAAGGTGTCTCATACCAATGATTTGCCAAGCAAAGCCTCTAAACACCATAATAATCCCCACCTGCCCCTTTGTGTCCTGGGCTTGCGAATGTGCAAAACATGAAAAACAGGTGGACATATCTCCAGGAGGGTAACTTTCTTCCCTAGGATCCTCCAGGTCTCAATTATAGCACCAAATGGTAGTCTCATCTGCAATCAGATTATGAATGAGGGTTGTCTTCTACTGAACTAAAATTTAATACAGTAAAAGTAGGTGGAGGCCACAACAATCAAGGATTTGATGCCTTGGCTACAGGAATAAATATTAGAGGGCAGAACAGGACAGATCTGAACCACAGGCCCCGCCTCCCCTCAAGCAGGTCATCCTCAGTTTCCCCATCATGTTTTCCTTGGTGAAACTGCTTTCCTTCTCCTCTTTCCCCCCCAAGTCCCTCTCACCCTCACTCCTCAACTGATGCTGCAGAGAAAAGAATAGAATACAACAGAACAGAACAGAAACTTTATTGTCACTTTAAATGTACACTAATCAGCATTCATTAAAATGAAATTGTATTGCATTCAACTCTCAAAAAATACCATTATGCATATACCCACATACACATACATATATGACACAGAGAAACATCACAGTCTAGTTCACATGTATACGTATACATATACTTGATGAAAAAAAGAATTCTGTGAATTTACAAAATGGATGGCATAAGGCAGAGGTCCCCAACCTTTCTGGGTTAGCAGCCCAGAGGGAAAGGGAGGGGTAGGCACCTTTACATGCACATGCACAAATGGGGCCATGAGCACACACTTGCCACAAATGGGGCCGCTAGCACAACAATGATCTTTGTTTTATTAACATTCAAAACCAGGTTATTTTTATTGTACCAGTCCACCAAACCCTTCACCTCCTCCCTATAAGAATCTTTGTTATCATCTCAGATAAGACCCACCACCACTGGTCGTGTCACCCACATACTTCACAATAGGATTTATAGCAGACTTGGCACAGCAGTCATGGGTCATCAAGGTGAACAAAAACAGACTCAAAACACAGCCCTGTGGGGAACTCATACTCAAAAAGATGGAATTGGAAACTTTCCTTCCAACTCACACAAACTGAGGCCTATCAATAAGGAAGTCAAGTATCCATTTACATAAAGAAGTATTAAAACCTAATAGGCCCAGTTTGTTCACCAAATGCTGAAGAACGATTGTGTTGAATGCTGAACTAAAATCAACAAACAGCATTTGCACATGAGTATTTTTCTCCTCCAGGTGTGCCAAACTAAGATGAAGCACACAGGAAAGTTCATTTTCTGTAGAGCAGTTCTTCTGACAGGCAAACTGTAATGAGTCAAACGTAGAGGGACACCTGGTCATCCCTATTCTTAACCTCATGCAACCACAACAACGTCCCTCACTCTATTGGTTGTAGACCATCCTTTACTTAGCCGCCCTATTGTGACAATAATGACACAGAAGGAAATTGTTTACCAGAAAATGGCTGTTCAGATATTGATAGGGAAATATGGCCACCCTTGGAAAGCTGTGCCAATCCCTATGAAACTTTAACATAATGGTCATTATTGTCATTTTAAGACTCAATAGTATCTAAAATATACCTCTAGGTACATGTGAATATAAATCCATTTCATACTCTGGCCCAATATTGCAGCTAATGAACAGTTTGGTTATTTCACATAATTCTGCATACTAATATGTGATGCATATTTTTAAAACAATACCTGAAAAGTACACATTAATAAAGCAAACCCATCCTCAGTATTATCCGAGCAATCTTGCTGCCACAGAAACCCCTAATTAGCTTATCTGAACAGAGCCAAATAATTATGTTGCACAACTTAATTCATGTTGGGCTCAAAGCTAAAACAATTCCGCAGGCTGTCCTATATTACATTTGTGCAATAGTTACACCACACCTAATCTCACTGCCTCTTAACCAGTGTGACATACCACAATTGATTGTGTTTTCATTCTAGAAACTCTTTGGAGATACTTACATACCTACATACGTACGTACATATATACATATGCTGAGTTTTGCTTATGCATTTTTAAATCAGTTTAAATTAAAGTTTAAACAACAACAAAAATGAAAGCAATATGTGAAAGATAAGTAACAGAGAGGGTCTTAGGCTGTATTGTAAACACTAGCCTTTTTCAAAATTGATGTTTTAGAATTCCTAGATTTTCCAACACAACTGAAGAGTACTAGATTGATGATAAAAAATATCTGTAAGGTTTAGTATGTTATAAATGACATTAGAATATCATATATTCTCATAAGGTGTCCAAAAATTTTGGAATACTACCATATGTATGTATAAATAAAAAACCAATTAGGATTAAAAACTTACCTGCATTAAGCCCTATCATCATTTACTTTTGGAAAATATTTCATGCTAAAATATCTTATATATACATATACGTATACATATACATATATACAGAGAGGGACATAATTTTGTGAAGTATCAGTTCCAACAATAGCTTCTCAAATTGCTGTAATATTTTGAATAACAGAGAGGAGTAGTGAATTCCCACAGCAACCTATGAAGAAAATGGAATCTCTGATAGATATCTACTTCTTTGAGCAACATAGTAGTTAAGAGAATCAATTATGCACCAGCAAGATCTCTGCTTATATTTAGTTCATATTTGTTATATTTAAGATCATCTATGCGCTGGTCATAGGGAAGCTGAGATGTCCCAATATTTTTCACTTATAATAAACAGCTTATATTATTGGTCTACTAAACAGAACATCATTAATATATCTGAAAACTTGAATACTAAAAAATGTGAACAACCTAACAAGATTGCCATTATTGAAAAGACTTTCAGAGTAAAACAATCCACACATTCTTGCTGCACCTCTTGAAAGAATAATTAACACATAAATTGCCCCTTGTTGTTGTTGTTAGTTGCGAAGTCATGTCCAACCCATCGCAACCCCATGGACAACATTCCTCCAGGCCTTCCTGTCCTCTACCATCTTCTGGAGTCCATTTAGGCTCACGCCTACTGCTTCAGTGACTCCATCCAGCCACCTCATTCTCTGTCGTCCCCTTCTTCTCTTGCCCTCAACCTTTCCCAGCATTAGGCTCTTCTCCAGTGAGTCCTTCCTTCAGGATCTGGCCTTCTAAAGAGCAGTCAGGGTTGATTTTCTCTAGGACTGACCGGTTTGATCACCTTGCAGTCCAAGGGACTCGCAGGAATCTTCTCCAGCACCATAGTTCAAAGGCCTCAATTCTTTGGCACTCAGCCTTTCTTATGGTCCAATTTTCACAGCCACACATTGCAACTGGAAAGACCATATCCTTGACTATACACATTTTTGTTGGCAGGGTGATGTCTCTGCTTTTTACTGTGCTGTCTAGATTTGCCATGGCTTTCCTCCCAAGGAGCAAGCGTCTTTTAATTTCTTGGCTGCAGTCCCTGTCTGCAGTGATCTTGGAGCCCAGGAAAATAAAATCTGTCACTACCTCCATTTCTTCCCCATCTACAGTATTTGCCAGGAATTGAGAGGGCCAGATGCCATGATCTTGGTTTTCTCAATGTTTAGTTTCAAAAAATTGCCCTTTATGAGTGTTAAATCAATTTTATTCATTTTAAAAATCCTTAATGAAATTTGATTACTGTGATTTGAAAAGACATTCATGCAACAGTACTAGCAAGATCACCAAGGTCCTTTCCAAGCCTATGATTTTATGAAATTAACTTGAATTTACATGGTTGCATGCTTCCCTGAGTTTTCACACTGCATCATATAGATTTAAAACATTACAGTTTTAATTAACTGACATTAAATTGCTTGGTAAAATTGATAGAAATAAAACTAGAAAATAATTAAGCAAGCACATTGCCTAAAAAAATAATGATGAGAGGGGAGAAAAAAAATCTTCCCTTCTAATATGTCTTTAGGATCTTCTGCAATTAAGGATAGAGGGTTCTCTGATATTGTATGATTTTTTTTTAAAAAAAGAAATGACATATTTGAAACTAAATAAGGATGCTTCTTCAATCTCATTATTCTGGAATAATCCTATTAGTGTATTTTAGTTATTCTATGAAAATAATCTGTCTTCTTTTTAACATATTTTTCAGTAGTGCTGCATTTTTTCTACAGTACCTATAAAACAGAAAATGATTTATGTCTACCCTCAAAAAAAACCAAAACCCTAATATGTAAATATTGTAAAATGTAGCGGTTTCCTTAGACAAATAGCTCTTGCAGTGATGGGTCGCATTTTTCAGTTTTATTAATCAAAGCTTTATCATCTTTTCCAAGATTACTTTTGTTTCCTCGGGCAAAAAAAAAATATTCTGGTATCTCCAAATAGTCCCTCGCCTTAATGAGAAAAACAGTTGATAAAGATAATGAGTTCATTATCCAAAATATGAGTCAAATTGGAAAAGTTTAAAAAGTACAAGAATTTGCAAAGAATAAAGTTCTTTGATGCTCTTCTATTAGAGATCAGATTTCCAGGGATTGAATCAAACTGTTTCAAGAGGAATTGAAATTGTCAGTAAAAGAGCTGAACCATTTCACCCTTAAGTTCCTAATTAAACAGGCAGCCACAGTGGGAACTGACCATTTAAATGACAAGTAGAAGAAAGGAGGGAAACAAGAGTTGCTAAGATGACAGTACTCAAATTAATTACTTCACAGTAATTCCACAGTTCTCAGTGGAACACACTGCCCAGAAAAATAATGCAAGGATGCCAGAATACTATTTAAGCTATTTTCAATCCTGTTGCAGTGTGTAGGTCTAAATAGGCTCAAAACCAGCACTTTGACACACTGTATTGATTGCTGTAAACTATCCAACTACTTTGAAGAATAAAGAAAAAGTGAGGGCGCATCAACTGATTATGGTATCGGTATCGGTTCAGCATTGTTTCTTTTAGATAGCTTATATATTGCCTCAAATACATGCAAATAATCTGTCATCTTTATTGGGCTGGGTTTTGTGTGGTTATTGATTAGTTATGCTGTGTTCTCCATTGGATTTTGTTCACCACAGAAATGTTTTGGCTTGGGGGGGGTTCACTATATAAGTTTAAATAAATAAAATATTAGCTAATAGGATTGCTCCCATATGATGAACATTAACATGCGACTACTTCTGTTCCTCTACATAGTAGCTGTGTACTATTTTAATCTATCTTTTATCTTCTTCAGATTTTAAAATAACATTTAAGTAATCCAGGACTTCCTAAAGAAAGGTCACCAGATCAGGCTGCAAAAAATAATCTGACAACTTTGAAATAGCAGAAAAAGGTTAAGAGTTCTCTACATCTTTTTGCTTCCATCTAGTGGTCATCCAGATTTTTGCAGCGCAGATTAGCAGCCCCTAGTTTAGAGAAAATATCATGTTATACCAGGGGTCCCCAACCCCGTCTGTGGCCCAGTGCGAGGTTGGGCCATGGAAGTGGTGTGTGTGTATGAGCATGAGCCATTACATTTGTGAAAGTGGCATGTGCATGTGAAACCATCCCCTCTCCCCTACCCTGCCACCACCATCACCGCCTCCGCTGGTTTGCAGAGCCAGAAAGGTTGGAGACTGCTGTGCATTTAAGGCCTTGGAATATGATCTCAAAACTAAAACACCATTTATAGCATTTTAAAATGTTTGTTTTACTCTCTGACCTTATCTATGCTTTGCCAGGGTTATCAATCAAAGGCCTCTCTTGTCATTTATGTAATGCGGTTGTCCAACATTAATATTGGCTCCAGGAATTCCTGAGTGTTCAGTCTAATCTGTCTGAAGAAATGCAACCCAATCCTGATCAAATTCCCAAATCAAGCCATATTCTTGAACTCTATTCAGTTCAGTTTCTTCTCTTTACAGCCTAAAGTTATGCAGAGCAGAAGAGAATCCAAACCTGGACTTGAAATAAAAAGACTGCAGCTGAGAACCATCAGCATACTACTAATGATAATTAGTTGCAAATCCACAGTGATACTTACTAGTACATTCTTATATATAAATTAAATAAGAGATTAATATAGCACTTTTTGTAGGAATCCCAACTTCCTGGGATGTCATGGTCAATAATATCAAAAGTCAAAGATAGATCCAGGAGTATCAAACTTTTATTTTGCCATACAGATCATTTATTGGGATGATCAGAACTGTCTCCACATCAAAACTGGAATATATGAATCAGAGATGGATGACTTTTAAGGAGTTGTGGGCTACAGAGTTGGCCCTCACATTATGACCACAATTGAGCCTAAAATTTCTGTAGCTAAGTGAAAAAGTTGTTAAGTGAATGTTACCCCACTATAACTTTGAATGGTCACTAAATAAAATGTTGTAAATCAAGGACGACCTATAATTCATCCTTCTAACTTTCTGGAAAATTCTAGGAAGCCCACAGGAAAGCAGGAGACCAATTAAGGGAAGCAACTTATCCAGATAAACATTAAGAGTGTACAGTGCTTGGATTCAATTCCAGAAAGATGCCTAAACATAGCACATATCAGCAAATCTTTAAATTACCTGTACTTTTTTCCAGGAATGTATGACAGCTGCAGAAGCCAGCTGCACAATCTTGAGAAAAGATACAGATGCTTTGAAGAATTGCAAACAGGTGCCACTTTTGTGCCCTTAAATACTTCAAAGAACCTTTTGTGATGTGAATCTGAAGTACACAGTCCTAAGAAATCAGATTACATGGTGCATTAGACTCATCAAGAATACTACTTCTCAAAATGGCATCAAACCAAGTATACTTCTAAGCAATATTACACAGAGAAAGAGAGAGAGCTCAAGGTGCTCATAATGTAATCAGATGGTATTAGTGTATTACCCAGAGCTACCAATGGCAACATCCTTTGGCCAATAGTTAATACAAGCTCTGAGACCCTGTGGTAACTGCTTGATATGGTCAGCTCTGTTGGAACTTAGTGAAGGTTTTCTGGGCTAGGTGACTGACCTATTCTTGGGCAATTCTGAAGCATCCAGAATAGAAGCATTTCATTCAGCATTTCATTTCATTCATATATGGCTAAAAGGAATCTGCTCTCTCAACACTGTTCAAAACCACCTGAATTACTTTGTTGAGATGGATCAGGTAGACTTGCCAATTCATGAAATGAATCTCTTCATCTTCATAACAAAAATTACTTGGTTCAACTGTACCTATATTGCTTCTATTTCGACTGATCAGATTCATCCTCAGATGTGCCCAATAGTCACTCAGGTTACATCACCTGCAACCATTCTGTATACTATTATACACCATAGACCCCCAACATGGGGTAAGGAAAAAATATCCTGGGGGAAAACATTCTTTCCTATCTATACCAGGTTGCAACAGAGTGGTCAGCCAAGTTCAAGAAAGCACTCCCAGTTAGCTCTACCATACTTAAGATCTGGACCAGCCAAACTTACAGTATATACTGCCCTGTTCAATGAGTTTGGTTTAATAATAATCCTGCACCTGGCAATGATCCATCCATGGCATTGACACTACTCTGAAATTGATATAAAGATTATTTCAATAAAGGAGAGTATTTGTAGCTCAGGGTTGAAATGAGGGGTCCTTGATGCTAGAACTGATGAAGTTACCTAGTTTGGGTGAAACATCTTATAGAAAGCAATTAAACTGAGAGAGCCCCAAGGACCCCTCAAAGATTATTTCCCACTGTGATAAAAATGAGATTAAGGAATAAGATTACTTGCCTCGTGGGCATTCTGTGAAATGGACTGGTAAAAGATGAAGAAACCAGGAAATCCACAAAAACCTAAGCTTTCCTCTCAAGGATGACAGCTTCAGTATGAAGTCCTGAAGTCCCCCAATGCCCTGAGGGTCTCCAATATCATATTCAAGATTACCCAAGCCAGCTCAGTTAGGTTTTCCATTATGCAGCATTGTAGTCAATATACTAGTGGAATTCCTGTCTTCACCTGACATTCTGCACAAATATCATATTCCTAAAAGATATGACTAACCAGTGAAAGGGCCTGAAAAGGAGATAAAAGACCTAAGGACTATAGCAGCCTCCAAATGCCCACAATTCATGTACAGAATATTCTGTAACAGCAGATCTATCTTAGGAGACTTACCTTATCTGACCAGGCTGTTTTTTACAATCTATTACACAATCACAAATCATGAAAAGGTCCCCTAAATGCTTCTTTTTTTCAGCTCCTTTTATGAAGCTGCCAAGAGCATGATTTTTGGTTGCAATACCGATAGCCAGCTTAATTTATGGTAGTGCCAGGGTTAGGGCTAATATATGCCAACACAAATATAATTACTATTACAGTTATTGCTATAGACCTGCTACAGCAGATTTTATTGGGTCTTTTTTTAAAGAAATCTATTAAAGCTTCAAAAATAACTAGCCAAAATGTGTATCATTGGAAATGGCATCTCATAACAATGCTCTCAACCTTCCAAAGGAACTGTAATAATTTATATAATAATTAGCTCAATTCATTCATATCTGGGAACAATTCCTTAACTTAGAAATGTCTACTCAACAAAATCCACAATAAAATACCCTGATCCAATAGCCCATCATTTTTTTTAGGTTTCCTTCATCTGAAAACAGTGGTGTGCCATCCATAGGGAACCAACTACTAGACAATGGCCAACATTACACTCTCTGTATAAATTTAAAAAAAATCTTATCTATATCATGCTAGTTTGCATCCCAAATCATATTTGTACTTCTCACCCACTTCAACAAGGTAAGCTTATTGAAAATATTCAAGAAAAAAACAGTCCTTCATTATAGAAAGATAACTTGTGTCTTTATGCAATTGATATCGAAAATGTAAGGTCCCATAAATTCAAGCTGTGCCCCATTAAAAGAATCAGTGTCCAGCAACTGGAGAAAGGTTATTCATTTGAATATATAACCTGAATTCTGTTCACATTGAACTATTGATTTTAGATTTTTTTTCTGCCAGTCTACATATTTTGACATTCATTTATTTCTTGTTCAACCTATTAATATCTAGTACCATCACTGAAAGAATTCAGTTAAAACCATAGTAGCTACCAAAGCATTAAGAATGTTATATCGCTCATCTGATTCTACTGGAGCCTCTATTCAATAAACTCAGCTAGTTGCAAATTAAGTCTTTCTAGCAGGCTTTGATATATGAACCCAAATTAATTTACTATGTGAAATAATGACAGAACTAGTTGAAATAGGATACTAATCGTCATGGTGTACAGAGGTTTAATATAATAAAAGGATGTTTACCCATTGGATAAAGAATATAGATTAATGCTTTTTGTAGTAAAACTGGTCTTGAATATAAATTATTGCACCAAATCATTACTTTCAGTACAGAAACAATAGTTTCTATGTCTGGCAAATATTGATAATATAATGTACAATAGCCTTTAAAATCCAGTGTTGGCTTATCAACCTGTAACACTTGTAAAATGATCGGTGTAATGTGATTCCTACTTTTGCTAGTATCGGTATTAATTACAAAGGAGAAAAGGCACTGTTCGACTGAATATTGTACTTTCAACTGAACGTGATTATGCAAGTTGCAGTGTTAAAAAACCCCAGTATTTGAATACGTAAGTGATGGCAGCACATAGATTAGTAATAAATTGTTTTGCAACTGTGAGATATCCACCTAACACATTTCACCTCCTCCCTCCCTTGCATTCCACTTCTAACTACATTGGAGGTAAGAGCCATTGATTTCAAAAGAAAGAGCTTTCACATCCAGGGCTAACTGCCTGAACACGTAATACAATGTAATATCCAGGACACAGACAGGTTGATGCCTGTTGTCAACACCCTGCTTGGACTGTAGGCAATTTTTTATTCCCTATCTCATTCTCTTTTTTAGGTCATATGTGCCGATGTTCACCTAAATGTTTCATTTTGCCAGGGAGAATGGCTGAAACGGGTTTCCTATGCTCTCCCTCTCTCTCTTCCCCCCTCCCCCCCGGTTGCCGATTTCATGGCAATCCGTATGAAATCCTACTGGATGTGGCAGAGAGGGAAGAATGCAAGGAGGAAGCTTCTTCAGATCTACCGATCTGCTGGTATATAGGGGAAGCTATGCTTCCTACACACCGGTAAACAGAAGCAGGGGGAGAGCTTTCAAGAACCGTCCCTTCCTTTAAATAAACTCCCGCCCCTCCCCAATCTGAGGCCACCACAATCGCAGAAAAAGAAAAAGAGCAGGTGCGTCCTTCTAGGCGCCCTGGTCCCACGCCCACCGGCCAAAGGGGCTAGTTCCTCACGCCAGGCATGGCACCCAGAAGCGCCTGCCTCATTTCTGAAGTTTTGCTCCAGCCGCCTAGAAGGAGGCAGGGAAGGGACGCGATGGAGGAAGGCAAGGGAAGAAAACCGACTGGGAGACCATTCCCAGCCTCCTCGACGGCGCGGTATACAAGCACGGCAAGAGAATGGGATAGAGGCGCCAAGGCAAAGTTGCCCGAGCCGGCGCCGCGCAAGCGGCCCTCACTCACCTATTGGACAGAGGCAGAAGAGCTGGACGGAAGCAAGCAACAAATGCCGTAGGAGGCGCATTTCCAACCCGTCCTGTGGGTTAGCCTTTTTCTTCCAAGTAGCCTCCTTTGCTCTCTCTTCGCCGGCTACGTCGCCTTTTCTCTCGCCGGAGAAAAAGCTCGCCGGGCTGAAAGGCTGCAGGGCTGGGGGATAAACTCCAGTTAGCGAGGACTTGCGAGAGAATCCAGCTCGGGCTGAGCAGCCAAGCGCATCTCGGAGCGCCTTCCCCCAGCCTCCTGGCAGCAGCCCGAGGCGCTCGGCGAGAGGCAGAGCGGAGAGGAGCGGAGAGGAGCGGACGCCGGCTCTGGGCTCGTCCGCGCGTGCGAGAAGAAATGCGCGGACCCGAGCACGAGCGTGACAAGACGCGCGCTCCCGCTGGGGCAGGAGCGCCCGCCTCAGCCGAGCTGGGGCCGCCGCCAAGCTGGGAGGAGCGGCGTGGAGCGGGCTGGGGCGCGGGGGCAGTCGGGGGTCTGAGGATGGGACGAGGGGAGGGGAGGGTCGCGCGCCCAGAGCGGAGGAGGCAAGGGAAAGAGGGCGAGCGCCTTAAATCCTGCAGCCGAAGCATCCTGAGCGCTCGGGTGGGGGTGGGGGCGACTCGTGGTTGGAGTGTCCTTATCAAGCTTGCTCTCCCTTCCCTCGCCTAGGAAAATAAGGTCAAGAAGGGGGGGGAGGGATACAGCCTTTCATACAGATGATTGTTTAAAGGTTGTGTGTGCCCGCCGGAAAAGAGATTAAAGAAATCGGGGGGGGGGGGAGGAGGAGGAATCGTTCATTATTCCCCCCCTACCCTCCTTCCGGCAGAAAAAGAGAACTGATGGTGGCCTCTAGCTCCCAGGGGCGGCCTCCGTCAATGGCCACACCACATCGTCACAAAGCCAGTGGGGGGTGACAAAAGTATCGGTAGGCATTCCGTTCCGTTGCTATTCCTGCTGTTGCCACCAAAATACAAAAAGGAAGAGATGCAATAGTTGCAGGCGCATTCCCTTGCTGCCCATCGCCTTCCCCATATAGCGATCCAAACTCTACGGAGAGGTAGGGTAAGGGAGCACAATGGGGTAAAGTGAATCGTTGCAGATTTTCTCACCCACCCTTTTTAAAAAATAAAATTCCAGCCTGCCTTTCTCCAAACTACTCCGCTGCTGATGAAGTCATGTTTCCAGGATGGTACAAGGGTTTTATAGAAAGAAAACAAAAGACAACCTAGTCAATCTTAAGACTCTTAACAATATGCAGAGTTTGCAACTTGAACTAGCAACTGCTCCATCGCTCCCCTCTTTCACCTTTGTGTGTGTGTTTGCTGTCTTGTCTGATGAAGATTTGGGGGGAAGTCCCAAATTCACACCCCATGATCAGATTTTGTTTTAACTAAAAGGCATGCCTTAATGGATTTGGGAGCTGAAAGTGCTACTCAAGGGCACCTTGCCTAAAGATGAGGACTAGGAAAGTAACCTAATTGGCCTTGCCTGGTTTTGTAGAATTAAGCATGCCTTGGTCTAGTTTAGTGATGGCAAACCTTTTGGGCTTGGTAACTAGAAATTTAGAAAATGTCTAACTTGGCTCTGCTGATGGATCTCTCTCTTTCTCTCTCTCTCTCTCTCTCTCTCTCTCCCTCTCTCTCACAAACACACACACACACACACACACACAGCCTAAACAAAAGAAATTTCTGTATCTCTTTCCTGCCCCCACCCCCATCTAATCCATCCTAAATAATGACGCTTGGTGGCAGCACCAAAGCTAGGCCTGAAGTAGAGACCCTGGCCTTGACTCCAGCCCTGGTGCCATCTTGGCAATTCAAAAAGCTCATCTTACACCATTTGACCAGGCATGTAAGACTTGCGGAATGGGGCAAATGCCCCTGCAGCCCAGCCGTTTCCAGGATCCGTCACACGCTGTTTGCCTTTAGGTGATAGTCTCTTTGTGTCTCCAGGTCCCTGCAACCTATCAGGGTTGCAGTTCAGGGCTGCACAAGACCTTTGTTATTGAAGCAGCTTCAGAGAATGCTGTTTGGTAGCCTCTACAGCCTCCAAAACCTGCACAAAAGCACCTTCCATGATTTTTGGAGGTTCCAGAGGCCGTGAACACAGCCCTCTCTCACTACTGCCAGAAGGCCTAGAGGCTGTGCGAGAGCACATAGCCTATTCTTGTATGGTCTCCACAGCCTCTGAAAATCCTGCGAAAGTGGGGCATGTTTTTGAGAATAGTTATTGTTGGGTGCTGGTGTGTACAGTACGTTACTTTTGACATATGCCATAAGTTGCCATCACTGACCTAGTTAGTAGCAGAGCTGTAAACTAGATTTGGAAGTTTCAAAAGTTCTGAAATAAAGCTATACTGTGGCCAAATAAAGTAAATGAATATGTCTATGAAGCCATCAAGAACTGAGGGAGACTCTTTTTACCTTGATCTCTCTTTTGTCTCCTGAACTCACTCTTGTCAATCCATGCAGTGCTGGCAGACCTCATTTAACAACCTTAATTGGGACTGGCAACTCGGTCACCACTGTTGGTAAGCAAAACATTAGGTGATCTTCCTGCTTAGCAGTGGCAGTCATTAAATCTTTATCTTTATCTTTATTAGACTTATATACCGCCCTTCTCCCGTAGGACTCAGGGTGGTTCACAAGGTTTTTAAAATAACAATACAACAATTACAAAAATTAAGAACAGTTAAAATGATTACATTTAGACCTTGAATAAAACCCCAATTAAAATTCAATTAAAACCCCAATTAATACTCTCAGTCCAGGCCAGAAAGCTCAAAGAGCCAGGTCTTCAGGTCCCAGCGGAATGAGCGAAGGTCAGGGGCAGTCCTAAGCTCTAAGGGCAACTGGTTCCAAAGGGCAGGCGCACCCACAGAGAAGGCCCTCCCCCTGGGTGTTATCCGCCGGCAATCTTTTACCGGCGGTACCCTAAGAAGGCCCTCCCTGTGGGAGCGTACAGGACGAATGGAGCTTGATGCCAGCAGCAGGTGTTCCCTCAGATATCCTGTACCCAAGCCATTTAGGGCTTTATAGGTCATCACCAGCACCTTGAATCTCACCCGGAGGGCAACCGGAAGCCAATGAAGCTCGCGGAGCAGAGGTGTTACATGGGAGTATCGGGAAACCCCCATCACAACCCGCGCGGCTGCATTCTGCACCAGCTGAAGCCTCCGAGTGGTCCTCAAGGGCAGCCCCATGTAGAGAGCGTTGCAGTAGTCCAATCAGGAGGTCACGAGCGCATGAGTGACTGTGCGCAGGGCATCTCAGTCCAGGTAGGGCTGCAACTGGCGCACCAGGCGAACCTGGGCAAAGGCCCCCCTGGTCACGGCTCCTATATGGTCTTTAAAACTGAGCTGCGAATCCAGGAGGACGCCCAAGTTGCGAGCCCTATCGATGGGGGGGTAACACCTCACCCCCCCATCATTAAAGGTGGAATGAACTGGTTAGTCCGAGATGCCGGTATGCACAGCCACTCAGTCTTGGCGGGATTGAGACGAAGCCTGTTTCTCCCCATCCAGACCCGGACCGCCTCCAGGCAACGGGACATCACAGCGAGGGCATCACTGGGTTGGTTCGGGGTGGAGAAAAAAAGTTGGGTATCATCAGTATGCTGATGATACCCCACCCCGAAACCACGAATGATCTCACCCAGTGGCTTCATATAGATGTTGAACAGGAGGGGAGAGAGAACCGACCCCTGAGGAACTCCACAAACGAGAGGCCTCGGGGCGGACCTCTGCCCTCCCGTCAACACCGACTGCGAGAGGCCCAGGAGATAGGAGGAGAACCACTGCAAAACAGTGCCTCCCACTCCCAACCCCCTGAGATGCCGCAGTAGGATACCATGGTCAATGGTATCAAAAGCTGCTGAGAGATCTAATAGAACTAGGACAGAGGAACAACCCCTGTCCCGAGCCCACCAGAGATCATTCACCAGCGCGACCAATGCCGTCTCCGTGCTGTACCCGGGCCTGAAACCCAATTGGTACGGGTCCAGATAATCAGTTTCCTCCAGGAACAGAGGAAGCTGATGCGCCACCACACTCTCAACAACCTTCGCCAAAAAGCGAAGGTTGGAGACCGGATGATAGTTAAATGAATCACCCATGACTATTTGCAATCTTCCTTGCTGGCAATCATGTGGGACTCTGTGACCATCATGAATGTGCAATTGTTGCCAAGGACCTGAACCACAATCATGTAACTGGGATGGCTGTGTAAGACGTAAGTGCCAGGAGAGGTCATAAGTTCCTTTTTTTCAGCACTGCCATAACAGTCCCTAAAGAAATGGTCATTAAGGGACCACTATCTCTCTCATCTATCTAGAAAAAAATAATGATTTTTTTTCCTGCAGAAATCTCTTATTTAGCACCCACAGCAGTCAACGACATGAGATTCTGCCCTTATAATGCACCCTAGTGTACAGTTCTGGGTTAAAACCTCGTATATGCTGAAATGCCAGTTCTGTCATGTCTGCCAAATATGTATTCACAGGATAAGTAGGGCTGGTATTAGGCAATGAACACGAGGGATAAGCGACACAAAGTCCAAAGGAAAGGACAAACAATTAAAACAGATACTGTGCAAATGTCTCTTAACGATCAACGTTCAACAGTTCAAAATTGTAAAGGTGATTTTACTTCAGTAAATGAGACTCTGCCTATTGTTATCACAGTGGTGAAGGTAAGATATAAGGAATTCTTGACTTATGATACTCTCTAAGCCTGGAATTATGGTGGCAAGTCGTGCCAATGGTTAAGCAGGTCATCTTATGACCAACTCGATATTATGACTTTTTTGTGGTGGTCATTCAGCAAATCACCGTGGCTGTTAAGTGAATATGCTATCATTAAGTGAACTCCTTGTTCATAATGGGTGTTCTTGGCTGGAAACCAGAAGTAAACACCAATTTCCAACAAAAAAAGACATAAATTGCAGTCACATGACTGCAGGATGCTGCAAATGGTCCTGTTGCTGAGCCCCAAAAATATTTGTTTATTTGTTTGTTTCCCACCTTTATTATACATATTTATTTTTTATAAATAACTCAAGGTGGTGAATGTACAAAATCCTCCTCCCTCCTACTTTCTCTACCCTGGCGACCCCGTGAGCTGGGCTGGGCTGAGAGAGGAGGAGGGGCCCCAGGTCACCCAGCTGGCTTTCCTGCCTAAGGCAGGACTATAACTCACAGATCCCTGGTTTCTAGCCTGTTGCCTTAACCACCAGTCCAAATTGATGATCACATAACCACCAGGGGAGGAGCCAGTTGTCAGAACTTTTAATCAAGGTCATAAGTACTTTTGGGGGGGATCTGTCGTAACTTTGAATGGTCACTGGTTGTAAATTGGGGACCACCTGTACATGTAAAGGAAACTTCCAAAGGTGGCCTATTTATCATTTAAAAAGGAAAAGTCATGTGACACTTCAAAGCCTGCTTTAATTAACATGTGTCCTGTGTTCAATTCCATACTTAGCCAGTTTTTAATAATATACACTTATCTTTTTTTCCCCTATGACATACATTCCCTTTTGCTGTTGGAGAAAAGGTAGGATATAAATCTAATGAAACAGGATGTCACAATAATTAGACGAAACTAAAAGCCTTGTGTCTTTTCTATAATATTAATTTTCATGCTTTTGATATACAATGGAAAATTACTTACCCTAGGCTGACAATTATTCCTATCTGTAACTTCTGTAACATATCTTTAACATATGCAAATTCAAACAAGATCTTAATGATTTCATCTAGAGTACCAGGATATCTAGAACATGATATGGAAGCCAGTTTTAAATCATGTTGGTATATCTGTGTGCGTAGGTGGAGTTTTTGTTGTTGTAGATGACAGGTTTAACTAACCACATATCTCTACAGTTGTTAATGCTCTTAATTCTCATTTTCGCAATTGGCTTTCAGTAGACTTGAATCTCTGCTGCAGCAGTTAGTAAAAATCAGTAGAGGTTGTCAGTTTGTCTCCTAGACCAGGGGTCCCCAATCCCCGGTCCATGGACCAGTACTGGGCCGCGGCATGCCAGCAACTGGTCCGCACAAACAAGGAAAGCCCCATCCACAGGATGCAGGCAGCACACAAAACCACGCCCCCTCTGGTCGTCGGAAAAACCTCTCTTCATGTAACTGGTTCCCTGGTACCCAAAAGGTTGGGCACTCTGACCTAGACTGCCTGTACTTAGTTGTATTTGTAACATTAACTTTGCCTCTTTGATCCCCACCTAATAAACTGAATCAGTCTTCACTGTTGAGGATATAACAATAGGTCACACAAAAATGTATTTATTACATGTATTAAAAGATTTTGTTTTTTAAAAGGCAAATGTCACCATTCCAGGAGACATTTCAGTGGAACAGAAGCAGCAGCAAGGATGAATGTTAACTTTTTGCTTTGCTTCAAAATTGCCCTCAATTTCTTTTCTTACCATGTATGGCCTTAGCAACATTCTGGGCACAATAATCACTCTCTGATATAATTTCCATGAGGCTTGATGCACTGATTGCAATATGGTGGCACCAAAGGTACAAACACCCATAGCTCTTGTAAATTGATGGTAGTGATGGCAAGAGCCTTGGAAGATTATGGATACACCTACACCAATTTTCTACTGAGGTAGAAGAAAATATGTCAGAACTATCTTGGCTTATCTAACTGATCTCTTCTTTGTCTTAGTAACAAAGTCTGACTTGCGAATGGTACTGTCCTAAGAATTCAGAGCAGGAAATTCTTGCTAGCAGGAAAAACACCTATCAGTTTGTCTTGCTCAAGTAGACTAGTAATGGGGCTGGAGGAAGAAATGAGCAATGAAAGAGTGAAGTGGTCCTGGAGATGGCTAGAAAAAATGGTGGACCAGAAACTTCTACAACTTTCTCTCCTAGTAGATAAACCAAGTATTTTTGAACTGGTAAACAAGAACCTGAGGTTCTAATCTGTCATTTATTATAGAGAGGTCTTGATGGCTCTGTTCTAGCAATAGCAGCAAAACAGTCATTGGAAAAAGATTGTGATCTATGGCTTTTTAAAATTATATTGGTGCTGCTTTCTTGCCTCTGGGATCATGTCAGTCCAGCTAGACCGATTAAATTGGCTATGAAGAAAATTGACAGCAATAGAAGAGGAGAAGACTTGCCTGCAGCAAAAGCCACCAATCAGAACTGCACAGTTCCCATCCCCTGCCAAATCATTGTCATAGTCACTGCCAAAGCACCACACATCATACAAAGTTTGTGCCAGGAGAAGACAGAAAACCCCGCTTTCATATAAGATCAGAACAATCTGAACAAGTTCAGATTTTGGTTGGGGTTCAGAGCTGGGAATGAGAAGAATACAGTGTTGTACAGTTGTGTCCTTAAGCACAGTTAGTAAGATAACTTCAGTGAGAGGAACATGTATATATGCCTTGTGTTCCCTTGATCTTTAATTTCAGAAAACTGCCAGTTGCTTATGAATTGGAATAAAAAATTGAAAGGTTTAAAGAAGGTTGTTATTACTTTAGGCCAGTGGTGGTGAACCTATGGCACACGTTCCAGAGGCAGCACTCAGAGCCCTCTCTGTTGGCACACATGCCACCGCCACCAGAAGGAGGTCCATCAGGCTGCCACCACCACAGGAGCCCCTCCCAGCACAAAGGAGGTGACCAATAGCAAGCTTGAGTAGAAGTGGTAGAGCAGAGGTCACCAACCATTGTCGATTGGTGGACTGGAAGAAAAGGGAGGGGGAAGCATTTTACATGCGTGCATGCATGCATGGGGCCGCAAGCATGCACACGCTGCAAATGGGGTGGGGGTAGTACCTGCGTGATACTCACTAGTCCTGCCCCGTTCTTGCATGGTACAGTGCCTTGTATCTGCACCCTGTGGCAGCCATTTTTGCGCCTTGCAGCACGGTGGTCCATTTTTGCACCCCCCTGGCTTTTGTATGGCAGAGGTGGCATTCAGAGGCACCTCCCTGCCCCCTCCAGAGGACACCTCAATGCTGATGTGGCCCTGGCACTTTGTGATAAATAAGTGGGTTTTGGGTTGCAGTTTGGGCGTCTCTAAAAGGTTCGCCATCACTGCATTAGGCCAACTTCAGGCCAGGTTTAAATTGTAATGGGCTTATATTTTTGAATTACTGAAGGTTTCTAAATATTGTCATTCCAAACTTCATCCTTAAAAATGTTTAATTATGTTAATCTACACTAGGGGTGTCAAACTCGCAACATCACGTGACATGTCGCGACATATCACGGCTTTTTTCCATTGCCGACAATGGGGTGGGCGCGGTTTCGCCATGATGCATTCAGCCTGCAGGCCAGCAGTTTGACACCCATGATCTACATGAACTTATTCATGGACAAGGTATATATAGTGTCCTCCTTCTGACATTATTTCCTATTAATATTCTTGTTCTTCCCCAGGGTACTGTTATGATGGTTCTCTTGTGTGATTGAAGCTTTTCTTTTTTTAAACTACTACTGCAAATAAGTATCATTACATCTTTCAGCATTATAATTCCTACTGGTAGGAGTGGTTTCAAAGCAGTTACAAGGATGGGCAGCATGACAGAACTGGTTTTCTGTAAATGGGTTTGTCATTGATACCTCCTTTGAGTGCCTTATAAGAAAGTGACACCATGATAAAAGATAGTATATAAAAGAAATGCAAAGAAATTCCTTTGAAGTAGTAAAGAAATATTTTCTTAAAGGAGAGTTCCTCCAAGCTGGGAGGATGAGACTTGCAGTAAAAAAGCACCAATTTATTTTAGAGTAAGGATTATAATTTTCATACCTGCATTCCTGCATAAATATGGAGATATTCTTACAATTATTTGACTTGTTCAAAAGCTGATATAGCAAGATTTGGAGATGACAAGGGTATAGGTCAGTGTTTCCCAAACCCGGGTAAATTACGGTACCCAAAATTGATTGAAAGTGGCTTTTCATACTAAACCATTAATAGTTTTTTTAAAGCAAATGATCAAGCTTAAATCAAGTAGTCAGTGCAAAATGTTATTTGAAGAAAAGGAGGACAATTTGGAGTCCTTTTTGGTTAACAATTTACAATGAACAACTCGTGACAGTTGAGAAGGCCATAATACAATTATTGCTGTTTTCAAGCATCTACATCAGGCATGTCAATCTCCTGGCCCATGGGCCGGATGCGTCATGCCGAAACCGCGCCCACCCCATTGCCAGTGATGGGGGAAAAGTCACGATATGTCACATGGCATCACTTGATGTCACGAGTTTGACATGCCTGATCTACATGTATGAAGTAGGATTTGCCATTCTTGCTTTCATAAAGAGCATAAATAAAACTGCTGACTACTGAAAATGGTTTGGGTAATGAATGAGAAAGTTTGGGAAATACTTTTATAAGTGGTAAGCATTAATGCCATTTACTTATACTTTCAACTCCATGAATTAATATGGGAAAAACTGTATGATCTACATTGTGTTAATCTCATGTACCCCCTTTCTTCCAAGAAGCAAGTATATTTGGAACAAATACTGTATCTCTATGGTGATGCTACACATACAAAAAAGATTCTTGTGTAAAACTGCTCATTATCCTAGAGGATAACTCTAAAATACAGTATCTATTTGTTTGTTTGTTTGTTTATTCAACTTCTATAATCCAACATATTAAATTTTATGACTCAATGGGTCATAAAGCAAGTCCCTAACACAAGCATCGAACACTGGTTTTTCATATCTCCTACTTTGAAGTTGAGAAGGAAAGGATTTTGAGAAGACTATTGGTTTTATCCATCTTTTACCATGTTTGCCTATAAAACTGAATATTGGAAGTGGATAGAATAGAAATAGCAAATGCTCCATGACTGTTGTGCTACAGTATGTTTGCCACCAGCCATACTGTGAAGTATGGGGATGATACAACAGTAGTGGGCCTTATTCAAGATGATAATGAGGGTGCTAATCGCAAGGAAGTAGAGGGTTTGGTGAACTGATGTAATAAAACAGCCCCTTTTAAATGTAAGAAAAACTAAAGAGATCATTATTGATTTCAGAAAAGGCAGATACATCTACACACCTCTGTGTATTAATGATTCACCTGTGGAGGTGGTTAGCAGCATCAAGTTTCTGGGTATGCAGAGTAGGGTAGCTTGGTCGCTCAACAGTGAGATACTGGTGAAGTGGGCACAGAAGTGCCTGCATTTACTGTGTTGCATGAGAAAAGCACATCTTCCTTCCCCTGTCCATATTGCATTACTGTCTGGTTTGGAAGCATCACTGCTTCAGTCAGGAAGGTGGTAAAGAGAGCGGTGAGGATGACAAAACATTATTGGTAGTTCGCTCCCTTCTATCCAGGAAATAGCATATAAGCAATGCTTGAGCAGGGTCTGCAGGATTGTCTGGAATGTTACACATCCTCTTCCCAACCTGTTTTCCTTGTTACCTTTTGGGAGGAGGCTTCGTGCTATCTGAAGTAGAACATCCAGATTCAGCCACAGTTTTGTTCCACATAGTATCAGCCTTGTTAACTCTCACATTTCCTCTTTCTGCTGTGTATTCAAAATGGACAGCGATTTGTGTGTGTGTGTGTGTGTGTGTGTGTATGGGTGTAGGTGTGTGTGTGTATGTAGCATGTGTATATGTGTGTATATGTATATAATGCATATATTTCTATAACCAAAAATATGGCCTCACAGTTTGTCCAGACATCAAAATAATTATCAATCTTCATTTGTTTTCATAATTAGCATTATCACTTAATGACTTCTAGGTATTTTGAAGGAGAATATGTAGAAGAAGATAAAAAAGTGATTCATACTATCCCAAAGGTGCTTTTTTAAAGGCAACCAGACTTTGTTTTTCCTTGAAGACGTTTCAGTTCTTTCACTTCATGAGAAGTTAAACAACTTCAAGGAAAAATGAAGGAAGTCCAATTGCCTTTCAAAAAAGCACCTTTGGGAGAACCATGACCTGGATGACTGAGAATCTCCATAGACATTAAGTGATTCATATGTATCATCTTCCAGAATAGTCACATTTCTTCCTAACCTGCATTCTTTATAACTGAACTGCTAATTGATTATTTGTATTAAAATGCTAAAATATTCCATCTTCTTCTTCCTTCTCTCTGTTCAGTTTTAAAAAACCTCTACTTATCTTGACTGTAAATACCTTTTGCATTTATTTTGCTGGGTGCTTTCCTAATGTATGCTACAGTATAAAAAGGTAGAACAAAACAATTTAAATGAAATAACCCTATTTTATTTAGATAAACCTGTGAACTATTCTGATAGAAAACATGCCAAAGGGATTTTAGAAGAACAAAAGTTATCCAAGAAACTGTCACTGCTATTTAGCAATTTAATCACACTTAAGCAACTGGCTGCTTCTGCACTAAGTAACCCACTGTCAGCATTTCTCACAGAAAGTAGTATCCACTACTGGTATCCACTAAAGGTGGCTTTTGTTAGCGAAAAATATAGGGCTGGAATGAAAATGTTTTTTTTATCAAACCAAAATTATAATGTCAAATATAAAAATATCATAAGAATATGATAAGATTATCAAATATAAGACTTTGCAGTAAATTCAGAGAAAGTGCAAGGAGTGCTTTCCTAGATAAATGGAAAAATTTGGGATGGATTTGTTGATAATGGGGGAATCAAATGTTTTCAATAAATAAATTAGTTGTTTTTTGGGATTTCGGAAATAAGCAAAATCACAAAAACTGATTATATTGTAAAACTGTGATATGAAATAAGTCTCATGACTACAGTAATGATATGAGGGGTATATGAAAAGTGTTTATATATTATAGGTAATAAGGTATCAAGCAACATTTAATGGAGAAGACACTGTTTCAGTCCTGTAGCTTGCATAGATGCAGAAGTGAGAAAACTTCATATGAACTGCCACTTAATAAAGCTGAAGGATTTCCCAGGCATCTAACACTTGAAAGTGATGCATCATCAAATATGGGTCGGTCACCAGAACCAGAGGTTTACTCTTCCGAGCTTTCAGGCTCATGCTGGAACCCATCTTCAGGGAACTTCTCTCTACTGGAATATGTGCTTTGGGCTATTCTATAAATTCTATTTATGTGGTGCCTTCCTATTGGTCGATTGGTGTGCTGATGGCTGTGATTGGCTGTTGTTTCTTTGTGCTGCCAACCCCCAGGACACGTATATTTGCATTTATACTTGAAAGTGATTTACAAAGATACACAATGAGTTGTTCTTCAAGACACTAATAGATTGTTTGTAGAAGGGGTGAACACCCCGTTTTAAAGCCAATAATGCAACAAAGCGTAAAAACTCCCTCAAAAAAAAAAGCTACCTTTATCTAAATGTACGGATAAGTAGTAAATGTCCCTACCAATATAAAACAATTTGATTTTAAGCTAAATGGGGTTTGAACAGGCACAGGTACTTCAGCAGCATCTATTTTCTCTGGGATGCAGCAAAAACAGCCTCAGATCATTTTACATGTATTTATAACATACAATATATCCATGCAATCTGTTGTAAAAGTTAATTAGGACTGCTATCGTGTAGGTTGCATATTAGCGGTTACACAGTGTTAAAATAGAGTGCAAAAGAGCCCAGGTAGCATTTGTTATGTGGGAGGAAGGAACCGAGACATGCTTTGCTAAAAAATTCACAGTATCCAGAGAGTCACCATAAAGTAAACAAGCATATTAACTAGACTACAAACAAGCTACATTTGTTTATCTGACTTCATTTTTCATATTTATTTCTTTGATTTTTGAAGTTGGGAGTGAAAGTGCTTTATTGACTACAGAATTCTGTTCCAAATACTTTTTGACAGCAAATAATTACTTGAAAACTCCTGGAAAATTGACATGCATTGAGTGAGATGAAGTGTGGTGTAGCAAACAGTAGATTGTTTTCTCTTTTATTTATACTGTGTGGCAAGTATGTTAGCATACCATATGTGAGCTTATTCTTCTGTAGCAATTAGCATCCTATCTGCTTGCAATCATAAACCTGTATACTATACATAACTTAATTCATAATAATAATAATAATAATAATAATAATAATAATAATAATAATAATAATAATAATAATAATAATAATAATAATAATAATAATAATATATAAAGTTGGAAGGGACCTTGGTGGTCATCTAGTCCAACCCCCTGCTCAGGCAGGAAACCCTATACCATTTCAGGCAAATGGCTGTCCAGTCTCTTCTTAAAAACCTCCAGTGTTGGAGCATTCACCACCTCTGGAGGCAGGTTGTTCCACTGGTTAATTGTTCTAACTGTCAGGAAGTTTCTCCTTAGTTCTAGGTTGCTTCTCTCCTTGACTAGTTTCCATCCATTGCTTCTTGTCCTGCTTTCAGGTGCTTTGGAGAATAGCTTGACTCCCTCTTCTTTGTGGTAGCCCCTGAGATATTGGAACACTGCTATCATGTCACCCCTCACCCTTCTCTTCATTAAACTACACATACCCAATTCCAGCAACCGTTCCCTATATGTTTTAGCCTCCAGCCCCCTAATCATCTTGGTTGCTCTTCTCTGTACCCTTTCTAGAGTCTCGACATCTTTTTTACATCGTGGTGACCAAAACTGGATGATGTGTGTATATAATTTATATATATATGTGTGTATATAATTTTTCATTTAAGAATTTGAAATCAAATGCACTGGCAAAAAGTTCATTTAACTGCATTTGAAAAGAGTCATGGAATTGTGATTAGCCAAGGCTGAGTATGAGTCAGCAGGATGATATGGTGGTAAAAAAAATGGGAAATAGAAATCAATTGACTGATTAATTGAATAATTGATTTGATGTTTGTACAATCAGTCACATTGTTTCTAAATCATGACAGTTCCTACACCTGATCTAAGTTGCACTGAATGGACTACAGTGGAGAATTATTTCTGGTTTCATTGCCACTCATTAGGAATTCAGATAAATTGGATCAGGGTCAGATAAAGGAAGAAAATAACTGATCAGAGGATTGGTATGATAATCCTATCTGAGGGAACATATACTGGGTAGGTTTAGTCTTCAGAGGTAAAGATTGACTGAGAGATCTGTCACTCTTTAAGTATCTGAATTATACCTGAATTGCTATTATACAGCAAAAGACACAAATTTAGTTAACTTCTTTCCTAATGAACTACTGTCTTTAAGCTACAGAAAGGCATATTTCAGTTGAACATTTAACAAAAAAATTCTCATGACAAAATGGTTCAACAAAGGAACCAATCTACAAGTAAGATAGTAGGCTATTTGCCTTTGGGTGTAGTCTAGCTAAAGTTATAAAGTCATCTATCAGGGTTGTTTTGTGCTGGATTTCTGTACTAAGTAGACCCAAAGAATTTATGATTCCTTCCCATTCTAAGAGTCTATCAATATACAGGGATATATTTCCAAATAAACTAAAACTTGAAAAGTTCTAATCCAATACATTGTGACTTGGAAAAGAATAATATTTTCTTCCTTGTAAGTCTCAGTAAAGCTTAATAGTTCAATAAACATACTTTAAGCATTTCTGTACAGTAATTATAAGCAGACTTGGTAGATCATCATTACCATTGACAACACTTAAATTTTGAGTAAAACCTTCTATCTCAGACATGTTAAACACAAGGCCCAGGGGCTGGATCTGGCCCATGAAGTGGTTTCATGTGGCCCACGAAGCCATCCTGGAAACAGTGAGGGACCGGCCCCCACTGCCTTGGCCCTGGCCTAGAGACTCTCCTTCTACCAGAGACCCCAGATCTGTCCCACTCCTGCCCAGGCCCCCATAGGCACCCTTGATGCGAACGATGTAGAGCTGGCCATGCCCACCCAGTAGGCCATACGTACTCTAGCCACGCCCACCCAGTAGGCCACACCCACCCTGGCCATACCCACCCGGCCCCTTGAGGGCAACCGCAATGCTGATGCGGCCCTCAATGAAATTGAGTTTGACACCCCTGTTCCATATATATTACTAGAAGGAGTTTGTACCTTGAGGACAAGTTATAATTCCTTGTATAGGGTGGATTAATTAATCATTAAAGAAAGGATTAATTTCTGGTCAACCATAACTGGTTTTAATAGGACCCAATGTTTTATTTAGATTGCTTGGTATTTAATTAAAAATACCTAGGATTCAGTCTTTAGTACAGTGAAAGCTTCAGCATTTGAAAAATGTTAAATGCTTGGAATTATGATTTGAAGAGAAATCAGAATTGAGATGATTCAATTATATATTTCTTTCTTGCTCACTGTTCACTTTCATATTATTCAATTTTACTGAATTGTTTATCTCTCTGAATTGCTAATCTCCAAATAAACTAATAAAATGCAAGTTTCTCTTCCCATATATGAGCAGTTAATTTGGGAGAGGAAAAATATTATTTATACAGAGTCAGTCCCAGCAGAATAGGTGAGATAAATTGTATGCACCATGTATTCTGTCCTATATCCCCTGTAATTAAAACACTATCCTATAAATAAGACTGAAATAAGATTGAATCCTCATACTGAGAAGCATTGGTGTTCATGCCATTTTGTCTTGGATACCTTTCTCTTCCTCCTCAGTTTCCTTCAGTGCCAATTGATTGTGCATATCCTAGGAAGTAGTCTAGCAAGTGACTTCTTAATAATTAAGTGTAATTTTACTAAATTTGTTATAGTATATCAGAAAATCTTAGGTTTATCCATATATATTTGTTTTAGTAGTTACACTTTGCCTGCTTGCCTGCCTATCCATCCTTCCCCCTGCCTGCCTGCCTGCCTACCTATCAAAACAGTACTGTTTGTACGTTTAATATTTAATTTAATAATTTAATTTGTATACCGCCCTTCTCCCGAAGGACTCAGGGCGGTGAACAGGGCAATACATAATAAAAAACAGGATACAAAAATTAAAAAGTGATTAAACAACTATGCCCGTAATAATTAATACATATTAAAAGTTAAAACTAATTTATAAAAACCCAACCCCATCCCATCAGACCAGGCCAGCTTGTTCAAAAAAGAAGGTTTTGAGATCGCGCCGGAAGGAGCGAAGGTCGGGGGCTATCCGGAGCTCGACCGGCAAGCGGTTCCAAAGGTCTGGCGCGCCCACAGAGAACGCCCTCCCCCTGGGGGCCACCAATCGGCATTCTTTGATCGGAGGCACCCTGAGGAGGCCCTCTCTGTGGGAGCGCACTGGACGGAGGGAAGTTGACGCCGGCTGCAGGTGTTGCCGTAGGTAATCCGGACCCATGCCATGTAGGGCTTTGTAAGTCATCACTAACACCTTGAACCTCACCCGGAGAGCAACCGGTAGCCAATGCAGCTCACGGAGCAAAGGTGTAATATATCAGACAATTTCACCACTGCACTGCAGCTCCACTCTGCCACGTCTCCCCCCCTACTCATTGTCCCAAAGTGTTTATTTGGTACAGAACAAGTTGCTATTGGCATCAATGGCAATATCATTCCCTTATCAAATAGTAACCTCAGGATATGATGGTTGGCTTGTATTGGTCTTTGGGTAACACATGGAGAAATAAATGACACAACTGTACTCTATAGGCCTGATCCAAACCTTTTTCTGCAACTGCTACTTAAAGTTCAAAATCTAAAAACAAACAAGAAAATATTCTATTTTTGTAAAGACAAATAGACTTGTACATCCAAGCTAGCCCATTCACAAATAGAGCCCCACAAAATTGTCCCCAAGAAAAAGAATAATTTCATAATCTGGGTCAGCATGAATTTTAGCATCTGAATTAAGCTCTGCTTTTAGCCCACGATGATGGGATTATTCATTGGTACCTTTAACTGGGGGGAAAAACATGATTTCTTTTTACACACTTTCTAAAATCCGAGTAGGACTTTTTAAAAATTCAAGAAACCTATGTTGATCTTCGTTCAAAACATTTACAGCTACAAATGTTGATAAGACATTACATTTTTTAAAAAAAAATCTAGAACATTGTTTAGCAAAAGGAGTTCAGTAGCTACCGAAATTATTTGCAGATTAGACCATTGTCTAGTTCTACAATATTGTTTTTTTAGTCAAATCCTCTGACTCAATAGAGCCCTTTGGAGAGTACTGTTGGGGTATGTTCCATGCACAATAAAACTACTCTCCAGATATAAAGCAACTACTGTTGAGAAAAATGGGAGCTTTCTAGGAAATAAGGAAAACAACAACAAAAGAAGGAAAGAAGCAAAGGAAAGAAAGAAAAAAACCCCACTGTTGATCATGAATGTGAAAACATTCTCTTTATCCCTTGACCTTGTTTGTAGATGAATTTAAAACCCTGATGCATATTTAGTTGGAAATGTCTCATTAAACTCGATGGAGCTGAGCTTGTATAGAGATTGCCCTTAAACTCGGTGTTTTAAATTTAACTACTGTAAACATTTTTTTGTCAAGACTGTTTCCCCTGGGTATATTTTTAGAGTTATTACTGCACTAATGTATAATCATTATTTTTTTATATATGAAAGATGAAAAAAATAGATTACATGTCAGAAATACATGATACTACAATTGCAATAAATATACAGAAAGCATTGCGCACAAGTACATTTGAAAGTGCACTTTTAAGATGTTAAAACAGTAGTATGCAGTCTTCCAGTTCCCCTTTAAGGAAAACCCAACTCTATTTCGCCACCTAAAATCTTTTATAGTCAGGAAGACTGCAAAGTATCATTTGTCTCGAACAAAAATATATTTTAGATTAACTTTAGATTTATTTTAGATTGACCTTTAGCTAAACTCATTCATTTCTAACATCGTGAATAATACTGTTCCTGTTGTTTTTTTCTGATAATAATCTACTAATCACAACAATATCTTTACTGTCAGAAAAAGAAAGTAGATTATCGTATGATTTTTACTTCTATGGTATTGAACATGTAGTTTTACGGTGGGGGGAGGTTATTCTTTGAATTCTTGTAAGCATCTCTGATCCTTTCAAAGCCCATTTAAAAAGATATATACGTTGTTATCAAACTACCAAGGTTATACAGTATTCATTTATTTTATTTTTTCTATGTTGTGATTCAATTTTTAAACAACACACTGAAGCTAGATCACACAGAAGCACATTGTCTGCCTCGCCATCCTTACAGATGTAATTCAAAGGTGAAAAATTGACAAATTCCATTAAGCCAAGAATTGGGGATGCAGACATTCTTTCCCAAGTGCATAATCATCCTATGTCCAAGCGTGGCATATCATACATTCTTCCTAAACTGAAACTTGCCAGATATTTGGGATATAGTTTAATTTTTTAAAAATGGATATCTTTAGCCCAACTTTCTTTGAGAAGCCAGGATCATCGTAGCAATAACCTATAACTAATATGGAAATATAAATAGATTAGCACATAGCATATATACCAAAGTTCCTTTAAATTTATTACATCTTCACCATAAAATCAATGGGAACCAACCTTTTTTCAACCTTAAAATTCTCATACGATTTATTTGCTGAATGAGCTTTTAAAACCTAAAAACATGCCTACTGTTAAATAGTGGGTTCTTTGGCGCAGGAATAAAGACGTGGAACAGAGTACAGGGTAACTCATTGTTTATTTTGTGCAGGAACTGTACTGGGGAAATGGCTGCAACTAGCCGCGATATATAGTCTAGCCCCTAGGCGGCAGCCAATAGGTTTGAATCAACCAATGCCACCTGGACATAGCCAATTACAGCACAGGAGACTTGTAGTCTGGGTTGCTGGAGTGCCGTTAGCGGCTCCAGTAACCCATGTGGCATTCCTCAAAGAGCCCAGTACATAACACCCCTCCCCTCTTAGATCAGACCATAGTAACACCAATTAGTCTCAACAATTGTCAAGACTCATTATCCAACACACTAAAGTAAAATTGATAATAATAATAAAAATAAAAAAAACAATGTAGGTTACAATGTTATTAAACAACGTCTGAATGAATAGGCTTCAAAAGATGGTACTTTTAGATAGTTACATCATAGCACTAGTTTCTGTAGTCTAGTGGCAACAGGAATTACAATATATAGCTCTTTATTTTACAATGTAATCTGCAAGATATGAAGGAGGCTTGTGTGCCCTAGAGGAACGTCTCGGAGTTCCCAACACTTTGTGGTCTACCAGCTTACCCAGTGGGCTGGGTACACTTGTGTCCCTTTGTGCTCAAGGGAATTCGATGCACTCTGGCTGGCCTCTCCAGGTTGGCCCACCCCAGAGTCAGACTGTTCAGCAGAGTAGGCACAGCAATTGCTGAGGTTCGGTTGGCTTGCTCCTTCAGGGGACCCATGTTGCACTCCAGGGCTCCCCAGTTCTTCCTCCAGTTCTGCCTCAGTTAAGAAGGAAAAGTCCTGATAGTCCTTGTGAGGACTGGCTTGGCCACAAATTTGAGGACCTTGTGAGGGACCTATGATGCAGTCCTCACTTAGTGGCCATTCTGGAAACTGTTTCCTGAGCTGATCAATGTGTCGTCTGACAACTCACCCTCCTTCCAACCCCACTTCATAAGATAGGGGTCCAGATGCCTTGGTAATTTGACCAGGAACCCACAGATTCCCATCACCATAGTTCCTGGCCCAAACCCAATCGCCCATGTGCAGCCCCCTCAGGGGTTTTGGTCGAGAGGCTTCTGCTGCCACTCTATCTGGATGCAACCTGTCCAGTTTAGTGATCAAACACCTCCCCCAATGTAGTTCTGCAGGACTTTTGCCTGTAGCAGTGCAGGGCATAGAATGCTGGCAAAGTAAAAAATTTGCCAATCTGTGATGCCAGTCACCTGTAACAATGCACTTGAGTGCTTCCTTCATTGTCCTCAGCATGCGTTCAGCTTGACCATTCAAAGATGGATGAAAAGGCGCAGACGTTGCATGTCTGATAAGATTAGCTCTAAGGAAAGCCTGAAATTCAGCAGCAGTGAACTGGGCCCCATTGTCTGAAACTAAGACATCTGGCAACCCATGTGTGGCAAAGAGTTTTCTCAGCACCTGGATGGTCCTAGTAGTAGTCATGTTAGGAACTGGAATTACTTCCAGCCATTTGGAGTGGCTATCCACAACTATAAAGAAGAGCTGTCCCTGAAAGGGCCTAGCATAGTCTATGTGAACCCTAGACCAGGGAGTGTGTGTTTCCTCCCACCTGTGAACTGGAGTCTGTGGCATTTCAGGCCTAGATTGCTGGCATGTATAACAGCCATGGACTTGAGCCTCAATGTCCTTATCAAGGCCAGGCCACCAGAGGTAGCTTCTAGCTAAAGCTTTCATTCTGACAATGCCTGGATGGCCTTCATGTAATGTTTGCAAGACCCTGTCTTTTAGGGAAGTGGGAATTATGACTCTGTTTCCCCATAAAATGCACCTTTTATGGGCAGATAACTCATGCCTCCTGACAAAATAGCTCTGAAATTCTGAGCCTGGACTTTTATCCAATCAGCCCATGTATACCCATGACAACACTCTACTAAGTATTTTATCTGTGGCAGTTTCAGCAGCAATGTCCCTTGCATGGAGGGGAAATTCAGGTATGTCCTGTATGGACAATATTCTAGCAGCTGGAGCCGGATCTGGATCCATTAGTGGCAGTGGTAGTCTGCTGAGGCCATCAGCATGGCCCATTTCCTTGCCCGGTTTGTGAATTAATTTAAAATTGTATGCAGATAGGAAAATAGACCATCTCAACATTCTTGGAGAAAGTATGTGGGGGGTTTGTTTGTCCATTGTGAAAAGTCCCAACAGAGGCTTGTGGTCAGTGTAGACCATGAAATCCCTGCCATATAAATAGTCATGGAATTGTTTTTATTCCAGCAACGATGGCTAGGGCCTCTTTGTCAATCTGAGCATAATTGCACTCAGCAGAGGACAATGTCCTTGAGTAAAATGCTATAGGAACCTGTTTCCCATTTTTTTCTATGTGACTTAGAACTGCCCCCACCCCATAGGGAGATACATCACATGCAATACAAACAGGTTTAGACTCTTTGTAGTGAGTTACAGTGGACTTTTCTGACAATAGTGCTTTTAAGTCCTGGAAACTTTTTTCATGTAAATTAGTCCATTTCCATAGAGCTTTCTTATCTAGAAGCCTGTGCAGGGGCTCTGCTAGTGCGGCCTTATGAGGTAGAAATGTGTGATAGAAGTTTAGGAGTCCCAAGAATGCTTGTAACTCTCCTTTTGATTTGGGCCTAGGAGCCATTTTGATGGCCTTCACTTTAGAATCAGCGAGTGAATGCCATTAGCATCAATTTGAAAACCCAGGAATTCTGTTGAAGAAACCCCAATACTACACTTGTTCTTTTTTAATTTGAGGCCTGCTTCGCGAAGCCTCTGCAAGACAGTCCTGAGCCTACTGGCCAACACTTCTGGGGATTCCCCTGCAATAGGTACATCATCAAAATAAGGGCAGATGCCCTGAATACCCTTGAGTGTACGCTCCATGATTCCCTGAAAAATACCCAGTGCAACACTGACTCCAAACTGTAAGCGTTTAACTTTGAAAGCTCCCCTGTGAGTCACAATCATTTGAGCCGTGGCTGTGGCCTCATCAACCAGCAATTGCTGATAGGCCTGTACTAAATCAAGTTTAGCAAAAATAGTACCCCCTTGCAAGGAGGCTAAAATATGGTTGACCACAGGGACCGGGTAAGCGTGTTGCTTAAGGGCTTTATTTAGAGTGCATTTATAGTCAGCACAAATGCGAATTTCCCCATTGGCTTTAAGTGGAGTGACTATAGGAGTTTCCCACTCCCCACCATCAACAGGCTGTAACACGCTCTGTTCTACAAGCTTATCAATTTTGGAATCAATTTTATGTTTTAAGGCAAAGGGGACCCTACGAGGCTTAACCCTGATTGGAACTACATTGGGATCTAGCTTAAATGAGATAGGCGGGCCTGTGTATATTCCTAGGGTTGAATCAAAAACATCCGCATATTCCTCGCATACTGACGCGAGGTCTGCAGTTTGTGTCTGGTTTATGCCAGTAATCTGAATAACTAAGGCATCAAACCAATCGAGTCCAATGAGACTCATTCTCTGGCCCCCTACTACTATTACATCCAGGTGCCCCAAAAACCCTTTAAACTTTACCAACAAGGTGGCTTCTCCCTTGACTTTAACGTGAGTATTTTGGAAATCCATTAGGATTATAAATGAGGGTCTTAGTTTGGCCCAATTGTTACTGTGCCTACACACGAAGTTAAAAGTGTCTTGAGAAATAATTGACACTGCAGAGCCAGAGTCCAGTTCCATCTTACATGGAACTCCTTGTAGCTCTACCATGAGCTTAAGTTTGGGTTTGAGGGGGCGTTGAGCCCCAGTGCGGCATACGCTGCTACAGCTTCTGCAAAACCCCACACTAACTGGACCCTGGGCCCCAGTACCTCTCCTAGTCGGTTCTTCTGACTGGTGTTTGGGTTGCCGGTCTCTCTGGCGGACCCTGCAAACCATTGTGATGTGGCCTGTTCTTCCGCAAGCTCTGCATGTGGCTGATCGAAATCTGCAATTGGCACAAAAATGGTTGCCTCCACACCCCTTACATCTCGGTAAGAGAACTGCCTTGTAACCGTCCTCTCGCTGCTGTCTGTTGTAGTGTTGTGCATTGGGTTGCTTTTGGAGTTGGTTGATTTCAGGTTCTTCGTCCTCGGAAGATTCTTTGGTGCATTTGGCATCCTCAAGGTGAACCGTTTCTTCAAACTTTGTCAATCTGGCAGGCTGAACTGTTTGAACTGCGCCCCCAGCAGCTTCGTTGGCCATCACCTCGTCTTGTGCTTCAGAAAACATTAAATTTGGCCTAGCAAATAGTCTCTGCTGAAGCGTTCTGTCCCGTAGGCCGCAGATGAGCCAGTCTTGTAGTCGCTCTTCTAAATTTGAAAATTTGCATAGGTGTGCGGCCTGCTTTAGGCCGTCTATGAATTCTGAAGCAGACTCCCCGGGTAGCTGCACTCTTTGGTTGAACTTGAACCGCCAAGCCATTTCAGACATCTTGGGCTAGAAGTGCCCAGTTAGCTTCTTTTTGAGATCTGCGTAGGAGATCGCTTCGATTGGTGTCGGCACGAAAAGGTTCTCGGCTAAATCAAAGGTTGCTGGGCCGCACACACTGAGTAGTGTTGTGGCCTTCAGTCCTTCTTCTGCGATCTGATTGGCCCTGAGGTAGTTTTCTACTTGTGATAAATATGATGGCCATTCCTCTGGGTGTTTCACGTCGAATTCTCACAGTTTTCCAAACTTCGGCATTCTTCCTTGCTGGTTCCTGCATTCTTCAGAATCCTGCTTCTAGGCTTAGGGAATGAGTCCACTGAGCACGAGGTCGCTAACGTAGCTTGCTAGCCGACCTTGAGAGAGGGGGGGGGAAATGCCTTTTCCCACCGGAGTGCTCTGCCTTTCCCTCGTAGACTTCCACTCTCTATTCAGTGAAGCAGGAACCCATCCTTTTCACCACTGTTAAATAGCGGGTTCTTTGGCACAGGAATGAAGTTGCGGAATGGAGTAAAGGGTAACTCATCATTTATTTTGTGCAGGAACTGTACTGGGGAAATGGCTGCAACTAGCCGCAATATATAGTCTAGCCCCTAGGTGGCAGCCAATAGGTTTGAATCAACCAATGCCACCTGACGATAGCCAATTGCAGCACAGGAGACTTGTAGTCTGGGTTGCTGGAGAGCCGTTAGCTGCTCCAGCAACCCACGTGGTATTCCTGAAAGAGCCCAGTACATAACACCTACTATTTTAAAAAAAACTGGCGCCATTGATTGAGTACTCATGGATACTCCAATTCATTATTGCAAATTGCTTGGGTATTATCCAAATTTATTTTGATATTTTTTTCAAAAATGGTTTTGTTTCCATGAAGATCATTTCCAACAACTTTAATACTTCTGGTATTTATAAGGCCACAATGGCCTGAGGGCTGAAGAGTATAGATGTTTTTTAATGGCATGTATTGCCATTCAGTCTATCTAGATAAATTCCTTTTGCAGAATTTCTAACTGTACTTTTAAGTACAGTTATTTAACATCTAAGGGCTTTACCTTCCTGAGAACTAGGGAAGTTCATGTCTGAGACACTTTCTCAAATTACATTTCTGCCCTGACTCAGAGCTCTTTTATCTGAACATGTCTTGTTTCCTCTTGTCCCTTGAGATTATTCCTTCTGTCCTTTACAACTTATCATGGGTGCTATGCTTAATTATGGTCATTATGGTTAGAAAGTTCAATATTAAGATTAATTACACTGATTGCATCAGTTTCCAAAATTACCCAGCATTATTGGATTGCAGACTAGACATATTAGTATTTTAATGTAATTCTGATAAACTATCAACCATTGGAAAGAATGAGACTTATTGAAATCAAATCAAGGTACATCCTTTCAATTAGATTTGGATACTTAGTTTTCTCATAATTATATGGATGTAGTAAAGGTAATGTCTAATTTAACACAAAGAAAATGATTTTCTATCTTTGATCTTCATCATGCAAATAGTGTTCATCTATAGATATAGAAACTTCATATTTATTAATTGAAAACTCTCCTAAATACAGTATTAGTTATATAACCAATGCTGCATTATATTACAGCAATGCTGGAACTCGATTTAGCATTTATCTTTCCCATAGGCTGAAAAATACATTAATAAGAAGGTAAATTGATAAAAAGGAAAAAAAATCAATATTATATTCCAAGGAGGTTTTTGGCCATCAGAACAGCCAAGCTCTATAGACATTTATTAAATTAAATTTGGCTGCAAGCTGAGAAAATTTCAAATATGTTTATTCAATACATAAATAAACTTCGTAGCAAGAATATGGGAAGGGAGAAAATCTCAACACTGATAGTAATTGTTGAGAAATAACAACTATGGCTGCCAGAAGTAAATTGCACCGAAAACAATATTTTTAGTCCTGCATAAATATGATAAGCACCTAAAGGCCAGACAGGGTTGCCTTCGCACAACATAGCAGCTAGACATATTTTCATATGCTTTAGCTTATCACTAATTATAATTCACTGATAACACTGATCCAGACTGAAGCCACAATTTACAAGGTTAAAATTCATAATTCTAATCAAGACTAGAGCAGCTGGGGAAAGGGTTAAATAATCTTGTAGTCACCTTCATTCAAGATTCCGTTTATTTTCTTTTGAAATTTTAAAAAAGGATATACCTTTATTTCTTTAAATTTTCTACCTGGAGAGGAAGAAGCATTCTGAATTAAAGTGATTAGAGGTAGCCCAGGTTGGATTAAGATCCCACACATTTCCTCCAATAAAATGAAGAGGAGCAATTGTATGCTATGTTATTAGCACTTAACGCGTAGTCTAACCAGGGAATTGCAGAGTTGAAGATTGAACTTACGTTCCACTACAACCAATGAACATGGGCATACTGGGGGTTATACCCTTTTCATCTAGGACAAACATCTTAGCAAGGGAGAGACCAGCTTGACTTAATCAATTAGCCCAAGAAGAAATTGCCATATACAATCACTGAGGAAATGAAACACATAGCAGGATAGAAAATATTTTGGCGGGTTTGTTGTGGGGCTGTCACAAAATAATGCTAATAGGAACTTAAATATTCAAAAATCTTGCCACAATAAGTACAGCCAGATGCAAAATGCTCATTTAGTACTAGCCAAACTGTTAAAGTTGCTATGTCATTCCTTCTAGACTTTCATAAAGCTATTCTAAAGTTGTGCATAGATTGTCTCGGACAATGACCAGAGAGACGGCAGGCTGGGTTCCAAATGTTTTATTCGCTTCAGCTCCGGACGGACCGACAATCGGAGAAACACGTCCTTTTATAGCGAACTGTCAACAGTAACAACGAATCGGGAAATCGTATTCTCCCGCCTCGAGGGCGGCGACCAATAGCCTGCAGGTAGCTTTGACAGCTCCCGGGCAATTGCACTTGCGCGGCTTGGCCAGGGAATCCGTCAGCTGGCTGGCTTACCGGCTGAGGGGAGGCGCGTTCCAGGAGCCGGCATTCTGACAGCTCAGCTGTCAGCTGGCCGGCTCTGCGCCTGCGCAGCCTTTTGACAGCTGTCACTGTCAGAGGTTGCTGCTGGCCTGTGCGCGTGCGCGGTTTCTTCCGGCAGCCTTTTGACAGCTGTCACTGTCAACGGCTGCATGCATAGGGATTCCCTGGTTGTTCTCGGGCCGGGAGATTGTCCATATAATGTCAGTATGTAACACCCCTTCCCCCCCCTTGATTTGAACTGTTTAACAATAAACATAGAAGTATTCAAACACAACTGTTGAACGTCGGCATGCTCCCAGCCCACTCAAAGTCCGCGAGGTAGGCGGAAGGCCATCTGGTCCTGCTGGAGCGGCAGAAGATGGGGCCCTCTTCCTCCGCTGGTGTATCCTCTGGAGATGGTGGAGGTGGGGATTGTAAGTTCGGGGATGTTTGCGGTACACCGGGGTTGTCGCTGCTGGACGGTTTGGAATCTCCAGGTAGTGGGCTCAGGGGGAGGTTGGGAAGTGACCTGGGTCAGAGTTGGTCGGTGTGTCTGCGGAGGGTGAGTCCCCCTCCGATGTCTATGGTGTAGGATAAGGGCCCAGTTTGCTCCAGGATGACACCCTGGGTCCATTTATTCTTTCCCCCATAGTCCCTGATCCAGACTTTTTGTCCTTGGGCGAATGTTCTGGGTGGGGGCTTGTTGGCTTCTTCAGCCGCCGGTCTGTCTGGGTGAAGTCTGTCGAGTCTTGTCACCAGCCGGCGGCCCCAGCGCAGTTCAGCGGGGGATTTCCCGGTGGTAGAGCAGGGCGTAGAGTGGTGAGCTAGGAGGAACTGGGCTAGGCGGCAGTGCCAGTCTCCTGCGATGATCTTTCGGAGGGCATCTTTGGTGGCCTTCACCATGACCTCTGCAAGACCATCGAACGAAAGGTGGAAGGGGGCCGACGTGGCGTGCCTAATACAGTTTCCTTGGGAGTCTATTCTATAGCCCAAGAACTCCGTTAAAGCAGCCTGTGCTTATGTGTGAACCTGAAAAAGATGTTGTGACATGCGGGCTAGTTCGTTTCTGACTCTAGGGGCCAGTGCTCATCTCCGTTTCAAAGCCAGCACTTGTCCGAGGACGTCTCCGTGGTCATGTGGCCAGCATGACTAGATGCCAAAGGCGCACAGAACGCTGTTACCTTCCCACCGTAGTGGTCCCTATTTTTCTACTTGCATTTTTACGTGCTTTTGAACTGCTAGGTTGGCAGAAGCTGGGACGAGTAACAGGCGCTCACTCTGTTATGCACTCGGGATTCGACCCGCCAAACTGCCGACCTTCTGATCGACAAGCTCAGCGTCCTAACCCACTGAGCCACCATATCCCTTACAAGATGTGTATACCTATCTGCTAAACCTACTCCATGTAATTACCAAAGCATTTGTTATTCTTGTTTTTGTTGATGATATCAATTGACACAACTTTCATGTTCCCTATGGAAATCTGGTTTGGAAAGCAGCAACTCCATTGCTACCAATGAACAAGGGATGGAAATCCTTTGTATCCTTTATGAATAATGAGAGCAGTGACAACACTAAGTCGCAGATATAGATCTGCATAAAGTCTTGATTTGATTGAACTCATCATTATCACATTTGAACTCTGTGCATTTACAGTTCCATGAGAACACCAAGTTTAGAGAACATTAAAAATGTCTACAAAAGAGCATTTCCTGTATAGTACATAACTATCTAATGGATCTAGTCTAAACTATGAATTTAGTGGTACCCTTCATTATGTTAAATATCAATTAACCCATATAAGTAGAGTGGTTTTGCTGCTAAGAAATTAGATTCTTGAAGTAATTCAACATCCAGTGTTGGATGAAATCTGATATTCATTCCACATTTACTCAGAAATAAGGTTTCTCATGTATCACTGGCATTTGATCAAAAGAAATTATTACTGCTTTCAATTTTGCCTCTCTAGTAATTATGTAGAAGATTGCAGCTTTATCCACTATTTTTCACTGAAAGCATTTGTTTTCCCAAAAGAAGAAAGTGTTAAACATTCTACAAATACAAACAGGTCCTTTTCTCTCTGCCCACTATATAACTATACAATACAATTACAAAAAAAGTAATATGTATAAAATCCTTATGTATAATGCAGAAAATTGAATATTGTACATGTTTATAAGCATAAATACCAAAGTCTTTCCTGCAGTTGTAATATAGCTCTTTCTCCTACTTCCAGATGACAAGATCTGAAATGAGCACAGCTTGTAATCCAGAGCCTTCTGTTCACCTAAAAAAAAATAAGCTCATTGGCTTTCTTTCCAGTGGAAGTTTCTTTGGTAGAAATGCCACTGATTATTTTACAGAGATAAAATGAGTCAAGATCCTTGGATTAAAGTATAGGTTCCTGATCAAATTGTAAAGCTTTCTAGGAAATAATCTTGAAGGCTGCAATTACTGTAGAATAAACCTCAGAATCTTCTAGCTTCTTCTAGGTGAGCAGTGGATAGGGTGAGATGGGGAGGAGAGAGGAAGATGGTTACTCATGGAGTTTTTCCCATGGCAACTGATATGCCAATTTTGTCTTTTCATTTATTCCATAGCCAAAAATATGAGTCATTAGCAGAAGCATCAGGGTTGTTGCATGAATAATAAATGGCACAAAGCTTTTGAAGTCTCTCTAGGTACTCCTCAATATTAATGGCTTCTTTGGTGTTATTTACTAGGTAGCATATTAAGACAGAAGCAGCTAGTATTTAGAAATGCAATTTGCCAGAATGACACCTTTAGAAGATAAGGGTTACTTGGTTGCCAGGCAACAGATATTCTAAAACCAAAAGCTAACTGCAGAATGTTATATCAGCCTCAGTAAGCTGTGATAAGGGAAAGTTCTACTTTTTCATTCCATTTATTATGTTCATAAAGAGACTGTTTGTGACATTTGCAATATCTCAGAAGGGAATTAAATGTCCAGGGCTTCAGAGTTGATAGAAACAATATTTTATTATATTTTCTTCTTAAGATGCAAAGGAATAGTGCATGTCAAGCTGATATGCATCAAAGGATTGTGAAGTAAATTCTAAATCTGAATATGATTCAAGAGACCAATAACTGGCTAGAAGATTGCATAAAATAGTGGGTGGAAATCACTGCACATTCTGGAGCATTAGATTAATGTGCAGTGGGAAGATGTGATACTGCAAAGGAATGCATCCTATGGTGTGTTTTTAGTCAACACCAAGATCATTTCTGACCAGATCAGGTCTTACTTGTTCCTGGACAATGGGTTATACTATTCTAGGAAATGAAGGACAAATTGGGGCCAGCGGGAACAAATTCCCCAAATTAAATATAAACTCAAATAGCAAGAGGATATTAAAAAGTAAATCCAAGAAGGATTTGACATATGTTCAGCATCTTCTTCTAATGAAATATGTGTTTTTGTCATGACCTCTGAGTATTATGTCTCACATATGCATTGCAAAAACAAAAGGGGACAGTGGAATGCATCCCAGACAGTCAAAAACAACAGTTTCTATAAAATTTGCCACATGTGCAAAGTTATCCTAATTTTAATAGAAATGCAGTGTATTAACATTGTATCTTCCCATACTGGGAAAGGCTGACCTGATAAAGTGTGCGACAGTTGTGACCTGATAAAGTGTGTTGCCAACTATTAACGGGCAGTTTGAAGACTCTGGTTCTTATGGTCCTTTATTTTAAATTCAGAGCAATCTGGGATGATCAGCTTTCAAACAGAGGTCACCTTTTCTGAAGAACCTCTAGTCATTAACTTCAGATATAACTAATATTTATTCCTACCAGTGGCATGTGAGCCGGGAATTCTCAGAGCTGTGGTCCCAGTACTTAGGGATGGAAAGGTTTTACTTATTCATTCCAGATTGCAAAGAACTGTTTATACCATCAGATGTTGTGCTGTAGTTTTTTCCTGAAGCTTAGTAGATAGGGAGATGGTGAGAAGGAGAGGCTAATATCACATGCCTTTGCTCCCCTCCCCAATGTCTTTTGTTTCCGCTGAGCTAATCCTTTTCACTATTAAAATGGCCTCACTTGCCATCCTTCTTGCTTGTTTAGATGACTTTTCCCAAGCTCTCTTAGTTGTGCACTTGACTGATGGTTCTTATATTGGCAAAATGATGAATGAACTAAAGCTCAATTCTGTGTTTTTTCTGCTGAACTGAAACATGAAGCTGTTAGTTTCTCACACAAGATCTCACACAGATTGAAAGCAGCCATCATGATATGAGGGAAGGAAGTCTTTAGTTCTCATAAATGAATCATGAATGTTTCGTATGTTGGATTTTTTTTTCTTTCATAACAAATGTAAATTTATAGTAAAATATTATATAAGTCTTAAAAGAACATTTTGTAGATCAAACTTCTATAACAGTAGCCAGCAGTGCTTTTTTTGTAAAAGAAAAAGGTGCCGGAACTCACACATGTCATACAACCCGCCTTGCCTACCCTACAAGGTTCCCTCCAAAAAAGGTGCCGGAACTCCGTTCTGAGCGTTCTATGAGAAAAAAAGCCCTGGTAGCCAGTATTGTCTATAACAGTAGCTAGCATCAAGCCAATTTGATGTCAACATGATGTTTTTGTCATGATGTCATTGTACAAATTACTTAACTATGTACTTGTGCATAGTGTATTTCACTGTTTGCTTCCTTGTCTCCATCATAGCACTCATGAGTGCAGCTTTTACGTATACCGCAGCAGTATATTCAGTAATTCAGCTATTAGCTTGAAGCTGTGGGCAATTTGAAACTAAGGAAGAAATAATTGTTCTACTTAAGTTAGATATAGAGTCATTGACTGAGATGGGCAGCTATAGAAATTAAACAAACAAATTAACTAACAAACAAACAAACTAGCTGTGTAGATAATTTAATGCCTTAAGTCCTATTATTTTTATAGAAATTTCACTGTGTGAATTGAACAGCCATTTTGTGATGAACTTCCTAACTCTGCATCTATTTCGGGAAAGTACTCATCATATCACCTCAAAAACTCATTCAATATATTACTTAAAGCTCAATAGCATTGCCTATCCTTGTGTTATACAGTATCATCACTAGGTGGTGGAGCAGTGGTCAGAATGCAGTACAGGTAGTCCTCGACTTACAGCCACAATTGAGCCCAACATTTCTGTTGTTAAGTGAGACGTTTGTTAAGTGATAAATACATGCCAGTTGCCAAGCATCTTAATTCTGATCACGTGATCATGGGGATGCTGCAATGGTTGTAGGTGTGAAAAATGGTCATTTGTCACTATTTTCAGTGCCGTTGTAACTTCAAAAAATTACTAAATGAATGATTGTAAGTCAAGGACTACCTGTTATTAATTCTTTGCACCTATATTTATATTTTCCTAACAGGAAATTAAAGAGGAATTGTAATTAAAGACAAATGACAAAAATGCTTCTTCATAGGTAAAATCATTCTCACTAATTATTTAAAGTTGGCTGTAAATTTCAGGAGGATTAGGTAAGGGAATGGGATCCTGATGCTACTGCTCAGGGTTTCTTTTCGTGTATTGGATCTCACAGTCCAGAAATATAGATTGGTCAAAGAACCAGAACACAACCAAATGCTGACAAGTGTTACCAGTAAAGGAGAATATTTGTAGCTCAAGATTGAAATGAGGGGTCCTTGGTGCTCTCTGAGCTTGATTGTTTTCTTGCAGATGTTTTATTACCCAAACTAGGTAACATCATCAGTGCTTAGTAAGGAGTGGAGTTGGCTGTCGGTTTATATTCTAGTGACTTGCACTGTCAGTGTTGGTGAGGGTGGTCTTAAAGATACTTTGATTGGGCTGTTTGCTGTTGGCTTCTTTGGCAGTTCCTTGATTGGGGTATTATTTACTTGATTGTTGGTCTGGTGTTAATCTTGGAGATTACCTCTATGCTCATCTGGGTGTTGATTGCTAGTGGGGAGGTGTTTTGATCTTTTTGTCCCCTTTTTGGCTTGTTGATTGTATCTTTTGCATAGTATATAGATATTGTTTATGTCTATGTGCTTATTGATGGCTAATTTGTCAGAATGCCAGGCTTCTAGAAATTCCCTATCATTTTTGGACTTGGCTTGGTCTAGGATGGTCACAGTTTCTATGGTTAAGTCTGTTTATATGTTAGTATGTGAAAAAACATTAGTCTGATACATATGCAAATGTATCAGAGGGAGGAACTGGGAAACAGGTTTATAGAGAAAGACAGAAAAGGGAAAGGGAAAGAGAGATTAGAATATTTAGGCAGATAAGTCTTTTTATCTATGTTCTACAAATGAGACTCTTTAATAGGGATTGTTGCAAGTTTCCTTTTAATACCCCAAAAGAATTCAGCCGTGGTTCTCCTTTTGCTGGTCTTCTTAATGAAACCTTAAATTTAAATGACTATTAGCTCTCTTCTCACATATTCTGTCTCAGCTTTAGAGAGCTCACCTATTGTAATCAAATACAACAGTTTCTTTAGGGGTACTGAATTTCCTCCCCTCTCAATGGGAGCTACCAAAAGGGAGAAGAAAAAAATTCAGTGTGTCAGCAAAGGGACAATCTAATCCTCTTTGCGACTACATCAGCTCTTGCAGTTTTGCTCTACAAATCAAAAGGCATTCCGTTAATGAAAGACCCTTTCCTTTTCATTTTTATTCAGCTTGTGAAATGTGACTAGTATTCACAAAGAGGAAAGGGTGGGGGAGAAGAAGTTTCAGCAAACTTTCAACACCAATATCCACAAGAAGAGTCTACACTTTGATTTGTTGCCTGGTTTCCGTTCACTATTCTCCTCTCGTTTCTCTTTCTTCCCATTCTCACTCTGCTTCATTTTATGCTGTGGACCTTCTCCCGTGGCTAAGTGCACTACATTCAGAGAGTCTTACAAAAACAAAGCTCTTGTTTCTTGATCAGCAACAAACTCATCTTTGTTTGTGCAGCTCAGTTAAGGAAAGCAGGCCAATTTGATGCAGGTTTCTATGGTTCATGGGTACAAAAGCATCTATTTGTATGCAGGCTCTCTGGCAGCCACACAGCAGACTGTGAGATCATCAAGTGCTGGAATGACCAGCTGTAATAAGGAACTGTTAATATAGACACTCTCAATCTTACACGGGAAAAGACCCAAATACGCCAAGACCTACACACACACACACACACACACACACACACACACACTTTTTATTCAGTGCTTTTATTTTCTCAGCTGTCTGTGCCATGGATTTATTCACAGTTCTATGAGGTGGTAAGAAGGGCAGCTACGAATACCTCTGAAAACTGAGAGCCCATTGGACCTTTTTCCCACTTTTGTTTAAGGACTAATGATATTTGTCTTAAGCAGGAAATGATGCTTGACTGCTTCATCCCAGGATTATAGTTACTGGAGCTGAAAGAATTTTCACCCTGTGTTTGACAGACTTCCATAGCACTTGGGTGATGGCCCCATAATGTCCTGCAGCAGATAATCATCCATTTCACAGTTGCTTCTCTAAAATCAGTCACTTGATATGAGGTATTTAGAGATACTAATTTTGCAGATTCAATTAGTTTCCCTAACAGTCACTTACATTGCATTCTGATACGTAACATCTTTAAAAAAATGCCCCATTAAATTCAGTGGAACATAGGTTTGGGGTATCTGAGATTGCAAGCTTAAATGGAACCATCTATCATTCCTTTGCATTTTATTATGTTGGCTTCTTTGGAGAAAAAGGAGTTGTTACAATAGGATTTTATAATTCATTTTTTTTAAAAATGAACACAGTCCAGCATAATTTTAATCATGGAATCATTTCATTGAAGATACAACAATGGAACAGTCTGAGGAGTCCTTCATGGTCTCTGGCCATGGTTGTTTTCTTGCAGATGGTTCATTGCCCAACTATGTATCATCTTCAGTGCACTTATTCAGTGCTATAATATTCTCCTCCATTGGAACAATCTGGGTTGGATGGTTCTTAAAGATGAGTTACTTGCCCTTTCCTCTGTAACCCAGGAAAACTCCAAGTTGCTTAGAGAATCATCTTGACCTCAACTGCCATATACCCTGTACATACAGAATATGGAATATAGCCAGAACGTTTTCTTCCTAAAATCTAAGGGATGTAGATAGATCTGTTGCATATGGCAACTGACTTTATAGGAAAACCCATTCCTATAAACCCCTTTCTCTATTATGTGTCCTTTACAAGCAAAGGACATTCCAACCCCTGGTTCAAAATGCATGTACTCTTCTTGCCTCACAGATGTCCATGCTAAGTGATGCCTGTATTTTGGTGGTTTGGGTGGGCTTATGCTAAGGACTAGTAACATAATTATTTAGTTCAAAACAGAATTAAAGTCAAAATAGTGTGTGTGTGTGTGTGTGTGTGTGTGTGTGTGTACACAAATTAAGAATGACTTCAACTTGAGTGATTATTTGATTTTGGGAAATTGGTCTAGGTTTTGCACATTATTTTGTAGTAAGTGGTATACCAGGCAAAATGATGCATTGGTACCAGATCTGGAATTCTTGCCAACAGCTGTGTTGTATTATTGGCAGAGTCTGCTGTTACATCTTCCCATATGCATATTCTCCATCACTCTACTCCAGGGGTGTCAAACTGCCGAACTGTGGGCTGGATGCGTCATGGCAAAACCTCACCCACCCCATTGCTGGCAATGGAAAAGAAGTCACAATATGTCGTGACACATCACATGACGTTGTGAGTTTGACACCCCTGCTCTACTCCCTTTCTTGATCTAAAAAAAGCTGCATGGAGGCAGTTTCATGATTCTTTTCTCATGATGTAATTGAAGCCTAGAAAGCTATAGTGGCTGCAGTTCACCAGAAAGATTATTATATCATGAAAGATGGGATATTCATATACATCCCTTGATCAATTGATAAAAAGTAACTAAAAAGTTAAATGTTCTTTTCTTTTGAAAAGAAAAAAAATCCCAGTGGATCTGAAATTTGGGATGATTATAAGAATTGAACAGACTATGTGTCTAGCATAATGAATAACAATCATTAATATTGCCTTTCATGAACTTGATTTGAGAAGTTTAAAACAACTGCCAAGGACATTAATATTTCATATGTTTTGGATATTGGATCCTATAGTTTGGAGATATTTGAACTTTGTACCTAGAGAGCAATGTGTTCTCTTCATGAATGCAGAGTATTTCCTAGCCACCATAGAAGCTTCACTCCTTGTAGAAATCCTCAACTTGCATCTATTTCATATTCTCCAACACATGAATATTTATTTATTTTTATTTTTTTTAAATTCCATTTATATCCCGCCCTTCTCCGAAGACTCAGGGCGGCTTACAAGCTTAGCACTAGCCTTCATTCTATGTATATCCCTGCTTATTAGGGCTTTCATACACCCTCCAAGCGGCATTATTGTCTAGCAAATATAGTTGTAAGTGTGTTGGGAGTTCTGAATTAATTAATCAAAATATAATGTGAACCAAATGGAATAAAAATGTATGCAGAACTACAAACAATGTTAAGGATCTTTTTTGTTGCAGGGGGGGGCATTTCAACTTCAGGATTAAACTGTATACTTGCTTAAAATAGGTGCTTATCAGTGACATCATCTAAGTAAACAAAGTCCACATGGTGCAGATGGCACCAGGTCATGAACTCTATCAGAAATGAGGTATTACTAATCTCATCAGAAAACGCTGCTTGCCAGCCCTAAAATTGATGATTAACAATGCAACTTCATTGCATTGACTCTGTAACCCCAGGCTGACTTTGCTGTAAAGCTGTATTTTGAAGCAAACCAAATTTTGATAGTTTCTGAAATAAAGAAAACTTTATTAAAGTTATATTTTTATTGGTTTTTTTTTAATCAGCACTTTAAAGTCCTGGAAATGAACTTTGAAAACTACAGTTGGGGTTTTTGTTTTCTGTTCTCCTTTTCTGAAAATAAAATACATACATATATTCCTCATCCCACACAGTCCTTAGAACAATCATTCTCTGTTTTGGCATGTCAAAAATGTTTATAATGCCACACTATATAAATTTCCCTCTGATTCTGCAAATCTATTTGACCAAATCCTGCGCTACCTCACAAACTGGCGACTGCAGTATCTGCTTTTTGCATTTTTCCTAAAGCTTAGATAAGTGTCTTAAATTCCTCTTAAATTGTAAAAGTTGCCTTTCATGTCACCCTTTCACGGCAATAAAGCTCATAGATATGTATGCATTAGGTTATAATACGATTCTATAATATTGACTTGGAACTATAATTGATATAGATCAGTTAAAATTTTCTTATAAATATCTGGCAATTGAGGAACCAATTTAAATGCAATACATCAATCTTCAGCTTTGATCTTTTTAGGCTAAAAGGCTTGGGGACAGTCAGAAGCTTTGCAGGAAGAAAAAAAAATACATGAAAAGCAAGAGTAAAATTGTAGTCTTTTAAACTCCATGGTAACTCAAATTGCCTGACAAATCCAGGTCACATTTCCATTTTGGATTTCTTTTCTCCTACTGAAGAATAAAATAGCCTCTTTTAAAAACTTCTTACTGACTGAAAATTGGTGAATCTTCTCAAAGGCAGCCAGTTGGAGCTGACCAACTTGTGGATTATACAGAACAATCCAATGGTTGGGAAACAGAGAGCATTTTTTTTAATAAAGAAGGGAAACCAGCACAATAACGTCGGGTGCCCTCAGGGCTGTCAGTGCCAGGGGCCTTAAGCATGAAGTGTTAGTGAGCTCAGAGTAAATAGGAAAAAAAATCAATTGGCAAGGGAGAGCTGCTCGAAAACCTATTTGGTTCAACAGGAATGCTTCAGTAAGCTCATGATGTGGCCATAAAAGTAGGCTACACTTCAAGCAGACTTTCAAATTTCAAGCTAAGCTGAAAGACCCACAAATATGGATGTAAAAAGCCTTCAACTGACCCAATTATCAGAACTTGCATTGTAAAAGCTGCATGGTCAACATCTTTGGATAGGGTTAAGCTTGGTGAGTGGTGATTAGGTCAAGGAAGGAAGTCTAATTTTTATCTTCTGATGTCATTCATTTGTTTGAGGGGTGAGCACTGATGATGTTATCTAGTTTGGGTAATGAAATGTGCAAGGAAAAAAACCAAGCTCAGAGAGCATCAAGGACCCCTCATTTTAACTTTGAGCTACAAATATTCTCCTTTATTGGTATTCATTTGTGTTTTTTAAAAGAAATGTAAATATCCTTCAATAAAACTGAAGAATTCAGATAAACTAATCTCATGTTCCTCCAGAATAATTCATTTCCATAAGTAACCATCTGTGAATTTACTGAAATGTAACAGTGGTCTCCTATTCCTATAAGAAGGATCTCTCAAAACCTGAGAAACAGAAAAACTGAGTAATGATTTATTAATAAATAACATCTTCCAGGTAAGCCTTGGATGAGGTTGGGGAAACTCAAGCTTAAAGTTCAATTCCAGACTACTGAAATAAAATTTGTTTTATTTCCATATCACATAGCCATGCCCCATTCTCTGCCCATTACTTCATTAGGGAAACAATGCTTGATTTTTAATTTCATTAAGGCACTGTTGCTACACCTTCAGAGTCATTGTGATTTATTGTGGATTTTATTTAGCAGTTTGTTTATCTGATCTAATAAAACATCCCAAGTGTGTGTTTGTGTGTGTGTGTGTGTGTGTGTGTGTGTAATATTTATACTGAACGAGTATTAAAAGATTCAGGGACTGCAAAAATTTCAAAAATAAATACTGAATTAGCAAAGGATCTTTCAATTCATCTAATGTTTCTTAAAATTAATGTCTTAAACTTAAGACATGTCTGCATGCATAACTCTTCAAGATATGCATATGATGATGTATTCCATGATCATTTTAAATTTTTCCAAAGAATATTTTAAAAGCAATATTAATAGCACAATATGACTAGTTTGAAATAAGCCCCACTGACGTTTACTGTCTGCGTAGCTCACTCTTTTCCAAAATGACAGAGAATTAAAATGTCTCTTTCCATACACACTTAAAAATTACAAATATATTTTCAATTTAAATCTACATTTTCAAACTCTGTTGTATTTAGTCTTCCAATATTTTATATTTAGTGTCTATTATATTATAATAGAGTGTTTATTACATGAATGTTTGATTTTAGTACATGAACAATCTTCCTATTACAAAGTTACCTTCCCACAATTCCAGCCTTAAAATTATAATAGAAATTATCTATGGGAGTATTCTCTTTCTTAGGAGCTTTAAGATATGTGGACTTCAACTCACAGGATTCCCCAACTAGAATGCTGTAAGTAAGTAACCTCAGTTTCTTCCTGTTCTGTAAATGAACTAGAAGTTAACCTGTTTAGCTGCTAAATGCCAGTATTATGAGAATACAAAAGGTATGATAACAACCCTTGATTGATGCACACATTGAATTTGGAGGCACATAAGGCATTCGTTCCTTTGATCTTTGACATGTTGAAAAGTATAGTGGCAAAAAAGTAAATAAAATCTATGCTGGGAAGCATGGAATTGAGGTAAGTTCTGTTTCATTGGGGTAAAAAGAAATCATAAGAGAGAAATGTGTAATTTTTATTATGAGCCACTAATGAATAACCACACTGCTGAAGTGCAACTTCTAACACACCTGACAGTAATTAAGACTTATCCATCATAGAAGTATATAAGTAAAAAGTAGTTTCTATTGTGTGATAGTATAATGTATTGATATAACTTATTGCAGTGGTTATTTTATTGTTTTGTATACAGTCTGGAATCCAAGATGCTGAACAATTATTTAGTCAGGGATAATTCTTAACAGCATATAACAGCTTATCCTGAGATACTTGGAAGTGCTTAGGAGTCAAGGATGGTGCCTGACCTACCTTTTTTACATCTATGAATTACATAGTACAGTAGAAGGTACATTTGAAAACAGAATGCTAGTACATATAGCCATTAGAAGAGAATACATATATCCTTTGGGTAAAGCATTCCAAATAATTCTTTAAAATATCAACTTGTTTTCATAAAGCTAGGAAAAAGGTGTTATGTATTCTTAGTGAATGGCTTGGCTGAATATTCATGATGAACTAGCAGTTATGTGTTTTAATATCCCTCTGATTTTAATAAAAGAGAATCTCACTGAAAACAATAGGAATTGTGCTTAGTTCTGGTAAGGAGTATATATCTATCCATTGTCAGATGGAATATTCTGTGCATGCTTGAAAATGGAAAGAGATTATTTTGACTGCATGAGTACCATATGTTAACACCTTTTGGGGATAGCCACACCTTTTTTCAGGCTTCCATTAAAGCACCTATGCCTTTGAATGACTTATTCAAAATCATTTTCAAGGCATGTATTGCCCCATAGAATATCTTTTGAAATTGTCCTTTAAAAATAGTGTTAAAATAATCCTGTATCAAAGAGATGAGTGAGTTAATAAAGAGTACCTACAATCTGCTTGCAAAAATCTGGATGACTGCTAGCTGGCCATAAGTAGATACAAAAATATTGCCCACCTAACATAGTAGCCCTGGTTAATAAAAAGTGATTTCATTTTTTTAAAAATGGTATCTGTTTGAGTTGTAAAAATTGCGAAGATGCCATAGATCCCATATGCTCCAATTACAAAGTCTATAGATTTTTTTTGCAAATCATAGAATTCTTTTCCTTTTATGTGCCTGGTGATTAAGGTGCTGGTTTGTTGAGAAGAAGGTTGGCAGTTTGAGACCCAACTACCACATGACAGGGTGAGCTCTCATTCTTGCTCCAGCTCCTCCATATAGCAATTTGAAAGCATGCAAATGCGACTAGATAAATAGGTATCACTTTGATGGTGTTCTGTACCAGCCTGCTACCGGCCCTGCAGAAAAAGCAGGGACAACCCCTTTACAAACGGCAAGAGGCTGGAATAAAGCCTGCCAAATTTATTAACATAAAACAGACACCAACCATGAAACAGGAGCTATGAAACAGGAACTATTCAAGCGGTTGCCTTCAGCAAACCAGCCCTCCCACACATTCCCCTTTTATACAGTTCAGGGCGTGGCTTCTCTCTGCCTCCTTCCGAGGTGCCCCATTGCCTTTCTCTGTTTACTCCTGATTGACTGCCTCCTGCGTCGGGCGTCCTTGAACAGGGCCAGCTGTGGGTCATCTTCATCCACGCTGTCAGGCTCACACAGCTGGGTCTCCATCGTGACCAGGTGGGAGGGGCCTGGCTGAGGGCTCTGCAGAGCCTCAAGGCCATCATCAGCAAGCTCTTCAACACCCCCCTCCTCCTCCTCTGAGTCGTCCGACCCAACTGCCAAACCCACAGGCTGACCCTGAATCACAACAGATGGGAATGTAACAGCATTCCAGAAGGTAACAGCCTCGGCATATAGTCATGCTGCCACATGACATGGAAATGCCTTTGGACAATGCTGGCTCCCCGGGCTAGGAAGTAGAGATGAGCATCATTCCCTAGAGTCACATACAAGAGGGCAGGGGAAAACTTTACATTTACCTTGTGACATTTGACATGACCAAGATCTATATTATATTGTTAGGTCCATTAAACAATTAAGCAGGAGATGGAACATTTGAATTCATTTGTAATGTTATTAGTAAAGATGCAGGAGCACAAAATATAGTAGTATTTGGGTATTAAAAAGAGACTTAGGTTTTAAAAAATGAGGAAAGGTAAAAATAGAGATGGTATTGTAGCTTTGGAGTAACTTACAACTTTGGTCAGAAATCTTTGTCGTCATGCATTTATAAGGAGCCTAATTAGCCAGCAAAATTTTGCACTGACTTTGTAAGGGTTAAAGTAGTCTTAAGCAACACTTCTTTTGTTCCATCTGTATTTGTGGTTGTTCCTCTGAGTCTCTCTGACTCTGGGTTCTCCTCCCCATTCCCATCTCTTTTTTCGACGTGTAATTTTGTTGTTTCCTGCCTCTACCACTCAAGGCATCTGTTTGTTTGTTTGTTTGTTTGTTTGTTTGTTTGTTTGTTTGTTTAAAAGAAAGAAAGAGGGGGTGTCACTGAACTGGGAATGGGCACCAGGCTGTAGGGCTCAACCTCTTTATCTGGACATTTACTGCCAGCAGTGCAAATGAATTTCCAAACCAGAAATAGGCACATTGAATATGGTGAATCTATTTTCAGCAATTTTCTATGCAAAATGAAGACGGCACACCAAGATACTTGAGAATGTTTACATGGGTGGTTGATTAGCACAGCACTGCACAAGCCTATGCATGAAAATCTGATAGATGATTTTTTAAAAAAACGTTAATAACAGCTGAAAATGTGCATATATTGTACTGCTTCATGGAGGTGGAATACAAATGAACAGAATATATTCCAGCTGCATCTACCAAATAAACGGGGAGTTACTAATTTTCTTCTTAGGCTATCCTATAAATTACAGATTTTACTGAGTATAAGTAGGGTTTAATTTTTTAGGCATAGCCTTAGAGATGAATAAAGGAAAATTTAGACTTGAGTAGCTAGTGCAGATCTGAGAAATAAGATCACATTGGTTGATACAAATATTGATTTAACTATACCAGCATTTTCAGAATTTGCATTTTTGTAACTGGAACAATCTTAATCCTGTTTAAATTTGAGACTCCTGTCTATGCTTCTGTTTCCTTTTCTTATGTTTGAGAAAGAACCAATCCCACATTTAATAGTTATGTGAATGCACTAACTTGGATTCCAGACAGTCTTCGAAAAGAATGGACAAAATGGACACTAGGAGAGCAATCCTAGTGAAATGAATGCTGAATTGCTCTAGAAGCCTACAGTACATATTTGGCCTATGAAAAGTCCTGGGTTTTAAATTATAGAATCTCCCATTAGAAGAGAGCTGGGCTTGTTAGTATATGAAGACATTAAATGCCAGGAAGTCGCAGCAAAACTTTGGAATGGAGACGTGTCCAGGTACTTTACTCTAGTTCCCCAATCTGGCTTTCAGATGTAATGAAATACATTGTCTTATTATCAATGGCAAAAAAATATTCAAGTTGCAATCCCATCATCTTTCCTACACAGAATAAAAGAGCATCTTGTGTTATCTCAAAGTACTGCATATCTTACATCAGATTTGAATTATAACAATATCAGACAGCAAGACTGATAAAGATTGTCATCCTTAGATCTTGGAGACGTAGTGCAGATGAAGTAGGCATCACTTGATCAAGAGAAATAGATTATATTTGTGGTAAGAAATTAAATAAAAAAACTAAAATGTGGCTTTTTTTTAAAAAAAGATCCACATATAAAAAAGTATATCATGATGTTTTCAACCCAGTTTATGGAGATTGGCTTGCATGCTCAGAATTATTTGTGACCTATAAATCAATCAATCATAAACAAATGTTCAATGCCATCTGAAACTACTTGTCATGGAGATGCTAAGCTATTCTGCCTCTCAGGATTGAGCTGCCAGAAACATGTGACTTGTATATAATTAAATAACTCACCTCCATATGTTCACCTTTTGTCTTCTTGTCATATGCAATCTCTGTTGTTGGTGTCTCTTCTTTTGTTCTTCAGAGTTGAAACATAATCCCATTACCACTCAAAGACCTATTGGTTTGGCTATGACTACCAATGCCTTTTCTCTCTGGAAACATCTCTCTCTCTCTCTCTCTCTCTCTCTCTCTCTCTCTCTCTCTCTCTCTCTCTCTCTCTCTCTCTCTCTCTCTCTCTCTCTCTCTCTCTCTCTCTCTCTCTCTCTCTCTCTCTCGTATTTATCTGTCTATCTTCATTAAATCACTATTAAATCACTGTGTTGTGAATAGATACTTTTCATAATAAACATATCTATAGGCTATAATTCCTTGACTTCATACATATATACATATATATATATATTAACCCTGTCATTCTGAGGTCTTTCTATGACTAAGACTCCCAAGTTTTATATTGGTATAGTTGTTCATAGGCAGCATATTAGGCCAGTGATGGCGAACCTTTTAGAGACTAAGTGCCAAAACTGCAAACCAAAACCCACTTATGTAATGTTGGGTGCCGGGTAGGCGTGGCCCATTGGCTGGGTGTGGCCAATTGGGTAGGCGTAGCGCATTGGATGGGTGCAGCTGTGGTGGTAACGGCAGACTGGGTGGGACTAAAAAGTTCAATCAATCAATTCCAACTTTGCGAGATCTTTTTTTTTTTCTGTGAAAAGTTGAAATTGATTGATTGGTTGAACCTTTTTTTTTTGCACATGGCGGCAGAGGCCTAAAGTGAAAAGGTTTTATAAAACCCAGCTGAAGGCCTAGGACTGGGATGATGGTGTGCGTGCCCACAGAAAGTGCTCTGCGTGCCACCTGTGACACACATGCCATAGGTTTGCCACCATGGTGTTAGGCAGTGCTGGACTTCAGGGTTTAGTGACCTCAGTGCTATAGAAAATATATTGTCTACATGGGACAATGTACAATCATGGGACATGTTTGAAACCTTTAAATATATTAAGGGTGTGTCAAGTTTTAGAAGGCAGTATTTTTAATATTAAACAAAACTCAAGAGCAAATAACCTCAAACTGACAGGAGGGAAGGTTAAAAGTAATGTTAGAAAGTATTACTTCACAGAAAAAATAGTGAATGCTTGCAACTAATTTGCCACAGAGATAGTGAGCCAATCATTAGTATCTGATTTTAAACATACTTGGGATAAATGTAATATAGAACTATGTCTATAATCTTACAAAATTAAAATAAAAAATAATGCAATAAAAAAACATAATTAATTAATAAAAAATACTGTTTTCTATGTTTCTATGTTTTGTGATAGCAGGCATCTTCAGATGTTACAGACCACTTTGCCTCTGAAGATGCACATCACAGTTGTTAATGAAAATCAGGAAATCTTTATGTAGATCATGGTCACTAAACTCAAAAGACCAACACTGACCAACTCCAAATCCCTCCTCAGTTTTCCTCAGCTCTCCTTTATAGTTTCTCCTATAACTTGGTAAAAGGACCCCTATGTTACTATGCTTAGATACTGTAAGTAGTTCTACTTCTAATAATTGTATTTTCCATTCTTGACTATATACACATTACTTAATTACCATATCAAAAATCTTTCCTAGCTAGAAAATGTTATTGAAACACCATGATTCTTCTAATAAAGATGGTTTTCAGCATTTTTTAAAAAAAAATATTAATTGGCTAATAAGAAATGCCTTCAGTTTCCTAGCATAGCAGTGTCATTCAGTAAAGAGAGCTCTCTTTCAGATTTCTTCTTTTAATTATTGCTTGGTATTTATGCTATAAATAGGGAAACTAAAGTCAGATCAAAACTTCAATTACGATTTAGAAAAATCTCCCCTTTAAGTTGAAAAACTTCATCTCAAAAACAGTTACTCTAGGACTGAAATTAATGCAATATTGATTTTAAAAATATAACACAATAGAAGAAGAGATGGAGAATGTTCTATAAAGTGTTTCTAAAGAAATTGTGCCTATTACTTTTCTTTTTCATTCTGCCTTTAATTGTTTTATGTAATACATTTTGCATCAGTACTTTTTCTATGATATGTATAGCATCATGGAGGAGGGGACTTTTTGGTAGGTAGTACACCAAACATTTCTTAAGGTTTTGAATTGTTTGCTTTATGGAATGGAATATTCTATCAATTATTCAGCTAAGTAATTAGTAACAACACTTAATTAACTAAGTAATTAGTAATACATGTTATTGTGATGAGATGTGTTTTCTTTACATAATTAAATAATTAATAATTCAGTGGTTTTCAACCTGTGGTCTGTGGACCCTAGAGGTCTGCGAAGGCTTGAAGAAATGTTATGATTTAAATATTTTATATACCTTTTATGGCCATGGTCCATGACCACAAAAGATATTTAAAGGGGAGTGGTCTAAAGTAAAGCAAAGGTTGAGAACTACTGATATAATTGATTACATGTTACATAATTAATGATTGCAAAAACAGCCCGATTTGTGCCATTATAAATGTTTTAAAAATAATTCCATATATTTATGTTATATGTGTTCCCTATTTTATTTATCATCATCATTAGTATTCCAGATCATTTTAAGGGCTCAGATTGAGCTACTCAGATAGCAATTTGAAAATAGGGATAGTAAAACTAAGATTTGCAAATATTTCTGCATATGCTCAGAATGCCAGCCATTGTTTACCCTCCCTTAATAGGTTAATATGCAATGATGGGCATGCTGTGGTCACATCCCTCATGTGTTCTTAAAAATTGTGTCCAGCTTGGATTTGGGATCTCAATATTAAAAAAAAATAGTATCAAACACTTCATTTTGCCATTTTCCTTACCTGAGTTTCCTTACTTTATAGGCCTCCTTTGAAAGCCAAACATCTGCACGAGCAGCTTAATGTATGATTTTTACAAAACTAATAATAAAACTTCAGGAATGCCCATGTCCACCAACACTAATAGTTGCGAGATACAGGGATCTAAAATACATAAATAAAATACAGGGAATCAGACAATCCCAGAGTACTATATTGCAAACAGATGCCAGACGTGAACAATGAAATATATTCTGGAAATGGCTTGAATAAAAAATAAGGATTTTGAGATGTCTTAAAACCTATTGTGATGAGACTTAATGAATCCCACCTGGCAATTCATCCCCAAGGGTGGGGCCACAGTAGAAAAGCCCAAACTTTTCCAATGTTAATGAATAAACAGGCTTTAAAGAAGATCAAATGAGAAGGGCCTCTTTCTTTTCTGAATGAAACTTGTCTTTCCTCATGAAACACTTGGACTTATCAAGGGGGGAACTTTAAGGCATTATATAGAATGAAAACCTACCAAGAGGTAAAATCACTATAACTTCAACCATGCAATGAAAAGTTACTTGTATATTTTTATTTGTACATAATTAATTGCTGAGAAGTGCTGTGCTAAGTATGACTCTTAAAGAGAAGAAGCCCAGATCTATTCCCGCTTATTTAAATGAAAAGCTTCTCACTCAGAACATGGCTGGGGGAAATGGGAGCTTTGATATCAAAGACACATTTAACCAGTTGATTCGAATGGGACATCTGTTTTCTTCAAAGTGACTTAGCTTTCTTCTTCAAGTTTTTCCTCAGTTGAATTATCACTAAGCATTGTTTGCATGAATGGTTACTCTTTAATTTATCAAACCATTTCATTCTTTAGCATAATTCCCATGACTATTAGATTTTTGCATTTAATTTGCCACAAAATATCTTATTGAAGTTTTTTTTTTGTTAGAGATTTTGCAGTATCTTCCTGGAGGCAAAATGTTGTCAGGAAATTATCTGGAGATTGTTTCCTTTGAATTTTAATTTTCTGTTGTCCTTCAAACCAGGACACCACCTAACTCTCAATTCAGATGCTATGTTTTAACCTGTATCTTCTTCATCTATGCTTATAAAACCTACTTGGAATATGTTAATACCCTCATTTCTTTTACATTGAGCTGTGAATAATAGTCTAAATGAACCTCTCATGACAGAGGAGGATATTCATTAAAATGATTTCCTTTTTATAGATCGTGAGTCCTTAAACTACTGTGCAAAGCAGAGCACTTACAAAAGCGGTTCTTGCTTGCATTCAGTAAATTCTCAATAGGCCCTGTAGCGTAGACAAGGAAGACTATGAATGGCATCTTACAAGGCTGTCATCTCTCAGAAACTCATTTTCTTTTCTTTTTTTAAAAAAGGCGGGGGGGAACCAATTTAATTCTGTACTGTCATCTTATTTGACAAATTGCCAGTCTGCCTAAAGCTTCTCAAAGAGCGTTCAAATATTATGCATGGGTATAAGGACGGGAAACTTTTTTGTGAATGTGAATGTATAAATCTCTTGTGATTTCTTAGCACTGGATAGCACCCTGGGGCCTAATGTTTTCCCCCTTGCTTTGAAACCTGCACAGGAGCTACAGAATATGGAAATTGAACAGATCATAATAAACTTATAATAAGGCTCCTATATAAGCCTACAGAAAGCTCTGCTGCTGCTACTTTTCTGGTGTGTCAGAATAGAGGTAAACCTATTCTGACATACCAGAAACCTCTAACATTATTTCTGGAATATTCCCTTTGCGTAACTTGTGATCTCAAAGCAGTCTCAGAATGAGTAGATAATCTTGACTTATTTGGTGATTTGGTGAATGGTGAAATCACCGATCAGTAGATTTTGATATTAACAAATGTAGTATTTTTCTGGATCACTTGGACATTTCAGCTTGGAGTTGTTCCTCAAGATAAGACTCTTATAATTATTCTGTAGTATAATTTTCCTCTGTTACCTTTCAAAAATTACATGAAATTATAGATCATAAGAAAATGTGAAGTTGGAAGTATCAGTATTCTGATGATATTGCTCTCAATATCACTTCTGTGGCATTCTTGATTACTTGCTCACAGATGCTAATTGATTGGACAAAGTATCATAAAACTATATAGTTTAAAGGGATCTTGTAGGTCTTCTGGTCCAACTTCAATAATACATCGAAGTTGACTCAGATAAGGTGGGAGTGTTAACTGTAAAATTTCTGACTTCAGGGAAATGAATTCTGAATGGGATTACATTCCCCTGAAAGAGCATGCATGTAGTCCTGAGGTGCTTTTTGCCAGCTTAGGACTTTCAGCTTTAGTTAAAATGCCAAAATATATCTTTTCTTGGAAGAAAATAATTTTTAAATGGTAGCACACATACTGATAGTTTTGACTACTGCTGTAAGCTCTATATTGAACTGCCTTTATGGCTGGGCCAGAGACATCAGTTAGTATAGAATTGTGCAGCCAAACTGAACTGAAGGAAGTCACGCTGCACTTGTGCTAAACGTGTTAAACTGGCTGCCAACTGATTTCCAGGCAAAATAGGAAGTTGTGATTGTCGCCTCTGATTTGAGGCTGGATTATCTTAGAAATCCCCCATCCTCTGAAGTCATCAGATGACATTTGGTTTTAGATCTGTGACTTCATTTGTACTGACTCAGAAATGAACCCTGTCCAGAGCCAATTTCTGGATCCAATTTCTGTTGAACTAAAAGATCTAACCAACTTGTCAATATTCAAAAAGGCTTTGAAGGCACAATATGATTTTCTTAAAGGATTTAATTTAATGTTCAGTGTTTATTTTTTGGGGAAAAAAACTGATTTTTCTTGATTATAATATTGAAAATAGGAAAGAAGAAATGTGGAGAGTCAAAGAGGTTGGTGGGCAAATATCATAAAACTCCTGTTGGTTAGAAACTATGGTTTGTCTCCCACATCAACTTAACATTAAATGGTACAGTTATAATCCTTTTAAGAAATATAAATTTAAGCTAACAATAAGATAAATAATTAATCTAATTAAGATGAAATAATGATGCATTTCAAGTATAGAAATATAGAAGAGCAACAAAGATGATTAGAGGACTGGAGGCTAAAACATATACGTAAGGAACGGTTGCTGGAATTGGGTATGTCTAATTTAATGAAGAGAAGGACAAGGGGGGGGACATGATAGCAGTGTTCCAATATCTCAGGGGCTGCCACAAAGAGGAGGGAGTCAAGCTATTTTCCAAAGCGCCTGAAGGCAGAACAAGAAGCAACGGATGGAAACTAATCAAGGAGAGACGCAACCTAGAACTAAGGAGAAACTTCCTGACAGAACAATTAACCAGTGGAACAACCTGCCTTCAGAAGCTGTGAATGCCCCAACACTGGAAGTTTTTAAGAAGAGACTGGACAGCCATTTGTCTGAAATGGTATAGGGTTTCCTGTCTGAGCAGGGGGTTGGACTAGATGACCTCCAAGGTCCCTTCCAACTTTATTATTATTATTATTGATCATCGCACAGTCAGCCAGATGTTGAGACTGGATTTGGCATTTTTGTCTACCTATCGAGTCCTTACCAAGGACCTGGGATAGGCAGATATGGATCTTTGGTGGTATTAACAGATATCGTTGCAGGATGGAAGCAGTTCCTAGTAAGGCCACCTTTGCAATTGACTAATGGCGAATTTGTCAATGCCAATGGTGTTCAAGTGGTGCTCCAGTTGTTTTGAGATTGCACCCAAGGTGCCTATTACTATTAGTACTACCCTTGCTTGCCTTTGCCACAGTCTTTCTATTTCTATTTGTAGGTCTTTGTATTTTGTTATCTTCTCCAGTTCTTTCTCATCTATTCTGCTGTGTCCAGGCACTGCCATGTCCACTATCCAGATTTTTTTGTCTTTCTTATCGACAATTCTTAAGTCTGGGGTGTTATGTTGCAGGTGCTTGTCTGGGACTGGGACTTTGGCCCCCTGGGAGCGGCCCACTGGAGCCTCCGCTGAGCAGGTCAGGTCTCCCACAAGCCACGGGCCTGAGGAAGCACAGCCCCTGTGATCCCCAACCAGTGCTATTGTTGGCCCTGCTGGCCGGGAAGGCATGCTGGAGTCCCTGCTGCCGGCAAGGTGATTGGCCCACTCCTCTCCCATCACCTGCTCTGCCCAGCTTGAGCCTGGCTGGAGCAGCATTGGTACTTCCAAAGGTGGCCTCTTCAAGGTCACATGGGCAGCCCTCGGCCGCTCCCCTCCCCTCCGTGCCTCCAAATCGATACGCGGGCCGCTGTTTGCAACCCCCAGCTATCGCCAACTGGCCCTCTTGGCCAAGCGGCTCTGGGCAAATGGGCTGCGTTTCTATTTGCTTGGACCTGCAGCTTTGAAATGCAGGTGACCCTGCCCCCCCAGTAATAGGCATCTGTCAATTTCCCAAGGGCTGCCTACTAGAAGAGGAGAAACGACCTGGGGGTGATCCCTATCTTAAGGGCTGGCTTGGCTGCAACTTTCCTGCCCTGCAGCCTTTGGTCAAACATGCTGCCAGTGGCTCACAATCGATTGGCCAAACCCAGCAGGGAGCTCTGGCAGGCTCAGGAGTGAGAGAGAAAAGCTGTAAGAGCCAAGGAGGGGCTGAATGGCTACCCTCATCCCCACCTTCACTCAAGATACACTCCTCATTCCCAGGACCTCAGACCTGTGTGATCCTCTCTCAAGGCATGAGGATGGACAGACATTTTAAGAAACCTTTTCATTTACAAAGGGGGTGAGGAACAGACACATGGAATGTGGGATGAAGGATGAGTGGTCAGGAACTGCTTGGCATCCCAGGATGAAGAAAAAATCAACCTGGAATCAGGAAGAGGTAAACAATTTGTCCCCAGTGCTGGGTTTTCCCCGCATGCAGAATCCAGGGCAGGGCTTACATTGGTGGCATCCCCTTTAGGTGGTGACACGCTTGGTGCAGAAAAGGAGGGTCCCAGGTACAGAGCAGCTTCCTTCATTGCCTCCTGGCTTCTAGAGTGCAAGGACTTTGTGCCAAGTTAGACCACAAGGAAACTTGCAAGCTTTGCTCTGTGAGCGAGGTTCCAATCCTCCCTGCTGCTGAGAGGCCACATGGGCTGCCAACCCTCCATGCCAGGGCCAAGAAACATGGCTACAGTTCTGACTTGCACTGCAGACATATGGAAATGCATGTGTAAACCAGTGTTGCCCAACCTTGGCAACTTTAAGACCTGTGGACTTCAACTCCCAGAATTCCTCAGCCAGCATGGTTTTCATGATGTTTCATGACCCAACTAGGTAACATCATCCATGCTAATGGCTGGCTGTGGAGATGCAGCAAGGGCAGGAGAGGAGCGTCAGTGTAAAGCCAACCCAATAAGAATGTCTGCGGTGTGTCAGCTTATCGGAGAAGAGCGTGAGGCCAGCTGGCCAGGTGAGCAGAAGATTGGAGAGAGAGGGAGGGAGGCAGGCAGGGAGGGAGAGAGAGAGGGAGGGAGGAAGGGAGGGAGGGAGAGAGAGAGGGAGGGAGGCAGGGAGGGAGGGAGAGAGAGAGGGAGGGAGGCAGGGAGGGGGAGAGAAAATATAAATATATGTGGTTGTCCTTCCTGGACTTTTAGTAAAGAATGTTTAATGAAATATTTTGATTTTTTTAAATTAAGAGATGAGGTATGGGGATAATTATGCTGTATTTAAAGATGGTAGACAAGCTACTAAAATTGTTTTTACTTGTTGGGATGAAGGAGAAAGGTTTTTTTCCCCTCTTTCTCCTGTCCTTTTCTTCCCCCCACACACAATTTTTTTCTTTTCTATTTTTCTATTTGTAGTTTTTATAGTTTGCACCGGCTTTTTATTTCATAAATATGAAGAGGACTCAAATAGACATCGAGTATTTTATTTGAAAGTAACCTTCAACCCAGCATCTTTTTTTTTTGTTCAAAATGTTTTTGTTGCATTCAGAAATAAAAATTTGTTTTCTTTGTAGCAGTTCATTGACTTCATAAATACAACACACTATAGTTTTTTATATATAGCATAAAGGTAAAAAACAATATATGCAGTGTTATCTTCATTTTAGATATCAAAAGGGTTTTGCGGCTCCCAGTGTTTTCTTTTCTGTGGGAAACAGGTCCAAATGGCTCTTTGAGTGTTTAAGGTTGCCGACCCCTGGGCTAGACACTGATCTCACACTAGCCTTTCTCCTGTCAGGTTCAAGGGCTTTCCCCAGATCAAACGAAGCAATTGCCGTCGCTTCATGATCAACGGGGTGCCTGTCCTTCACAGTCACCTCTCCGGGGCAATTTCGGACCCATCTAGGGTCCCCAAAGCAGGAAGAAACTAGCTGTGGGGAGTGGAGGTCCACTCTCGCGTGGCCATACGCCACAGATGCAAAACCCAGAAGTCCATCTTCAAGCTGATTATCATTATTCAGAAGACCATTTTCCTATTTTATTGTGCAAAAGCTTCCTGGAATGAACACGGAGGTTAGTGAAGAATTAAGCAATTTGTCCTCCAAGTTCTCTTCTTTGTAAAAGTGCTTCACTAGCCATTGCTTTGATAGATGACCACAATTCTCCTTTTAAATGTATCCCAAGGGTGTGAAGAGATGCAAGCTAATTAAAGAAAGTGCAGTGAAGTATGTATAACTAACCACAGCAGAACAGCCCAGGCAGATGCCTGTAAGCAGTGAAGAATTCCAGTCATGAAAAATAATTCTAACTTCCCTCTCAAAATCTCAAAATTTTACTCTTCTACATGCCAAGGCAGGCAGTGATGGTGCCTTACCTACTAAACATGATTTAAAGGATTTTACCTCTGTAGGTAACATGCAGTTAAGCGATTTGAGAGGCTAAACTTAAGAATCTTATGGTGAGCCCTTTCTTTGATGTCATTCTTTTATACACAAATGAAGTTAAGCCATCCTTGCTACATTCTTCTGATTGGGGCCCTTAACTTTGGCCTGGATGTTTAAGTTGTGCCTTAAAAGCTGCCAGGCTTACGTTAAACTTTCCACTTTCCAATACCCCATTTCTCCTGCCCTTGTTTGAATTCAGAGTCACCTTATAGGGTAGATGGGTGGCATAAAAAGTTTAATAAATAAACAAATAAATCTTAAACAAACAGGGTTGCTCAACTGTATAATGCAGCAAAATTCATAGAGCATAAGTGAACAAGATTAAAATATTCAGGAAACAGGAAATCTATAGCATGAATGGATAGTGCATACTAAACATGATCTTATTCAGACAATTATTTCAGTTAATACAAAATATGTAATGAAAAGTTACCAAGTTTGGACTTGGAATTTCAAGTTTTTCTTATAGGTATTTAAAAATGCTGCTTTTGAAGTTTAGACAGACATGTAGACACATATACAGATATGGTATCTGTGTGTGTATACTGTATGTGTGTGTATGTCCTTCTGGATGTGTTTTTTGGTTTGTTTGTTTCTTATTAACTTCCCAGAGGTACATTTTCAAAATGAATGTGTATGTCCAGAAGTAAATTTGACTGACTCCAGATCTGAACTTTTAGTCTTAAATTATAGCTCTGTGTCAATTCTTTTCACAATATTTGATGAAATTCAAAGTCTTAGGATATTAATATCCTTTGAATGACATTGAATGAGTCCTGCTGAGTAGACTTAAGGCAACTATGGCAAGTATCAATATATCAAATGTTGATACTTGTGAATTTCTTTTTTTTCAAAGTGTTTGTATGTATGAGTAGACATAAATGAAAACAAAAGGAACATAAATGTGTTTCTTTGCAAATTAATTTGAATTATAAAAGCTGCCTCTTTTTCTTGTGGATCTTAATAATAATGTCAGAAGAAAATATTTATCTATAGATGTTTTGTCCAGAAGTACAATCTTGGAGAGGAGCATGAGTATTGGTTGGTCCTGACAAGGCAGAAGAGGGATGTGATGTGAATTTTTTCAGTTTACTTGGTTTATTGGAGTAATTCTTTTCCAGAATAATCTCTCATTATTTCTGAAGACTGATGTAGTCTATCCTTGTTTCAGAGCCATGTTGAAAGTGGAACATGGAAGATTGTGATAGGTAATCTGTGGGGAGCCAATTGTCATGCTTAGACTTATACACACACACACACACACAGAGAGAGAGAGAGAGACAGACAGACAGACAGACATTGTCATGCTTATTATACACACTTTCTCAAAATGAAAGTGAGAGCAACTCAGTCTTTACTTTTTAAAGTTTTGTATCAACTTCAGAAACGAACCTGGCTAAAGCCATCTTTATCATTTTAAGTTGCCACATAGGTTAAGAGAGAAGGGGGGAAGAAAATGAAAGTAATGCTAGACTAAACACAGAGCGGTCCTGTGGGAACCAAGGTCATTCCCACAGGAGCTGGAAGGTGGAGAGAAGAAGCCGGCCAATTGCTTTTATTGGGTAGCATCATCAATAGCATAATAGAGGGGAGGGAAATGTTGAATTTAGTTACATTGAATCCCTGAGGGATATTTTAGAGTTGGTTTCACTTTTGGATATTATTGTGCTTTGAGGAAACTTCAAGCCTCGAAGTTCTGATTTGTTTAGTTTTATTAGTGGGAACCTTGACACTATGCCCCACAGAGGGTTTACTTTGGCTATGTGATCTGCCCCATCTAGCCCATAAGGCCATGTTGACAGTCTCCTTCACAGGAGAGGCCAAGCTAGACAGGCAGTTTAGCAGCCCTATTGGCAACCCAGAAAGCTTAATGATCAAAGACAGCAAAGCATAACTTGATGACAATCCAACAAAACAACTGAAAATGTAAAATTATTTCTTAATAAAGATAAATGTAAAGATTTCCCTGTCTAGGCTCATCTCCTTAATACCCTTTTTAAAGGTGTGTATTGTAAAAAGGAATGTGACACACACTGCATTGATTCAATGACTAGTTTATGAGCATTCTGCTAAATAATTTTAAGGTAACCATGTTGTCTTTTCTTCATTCCAGAGTCTTCTGGAAGGGATGCACCACCACAACCACCATCACCATCACCATCTGTCATATCTGACATTTAGGAAAAGGGAGACATTTCAAAGATTTATTTTGGCAAATCCCTTTAAGATATACAACTGAAATTTGCTGGGTAAAACTCTCTAAAGCAGGGCTTTTCAACCGGTGGTATGCGTACTACCTGTGGTACATTGGCACCTGTCAGGTGGTATGGGACCATCCTAGAAAAGTGCTAGCAGGGGAGGGGAATGAGCTGGACCGGCACAGCACTGCACAAGCCTGAGCGAGAGATGGATGGAGCTGCAGGGCTGTCATGGCTCAGCAGAAGTGCCAGGATCAGCACCACTTTTCAGCTGGTTAGCACTTCTTTGGGGCTGTCAGGGCTCAGGGGAAGCGCCAGGATCAGAACCAGGCTCCAGCTGGAGCTCGGCGCTGATCCCGGTGCTTCTGCTAAGCCCCAAAGAAGCACCAATCACCTGGAAAGTGGCACTGATCCTGGCACGTCCTGACAGCCCCAAAGAAGCACCGATCAGCTGGAAAGCAGCACTGATCCTGGTGCTTCCGGTGAGCCCAGAAGAAGTGCCGATCACCTGGAAAGCGGCACTGATCCCAGCACACACTCTCGCACACACAGAAACATGTTCGCAGGTCTGGAAGAGATGAGCTGAGTCGAGCCACAGAGAGGAGATGATGGGGGAGGGGAACCACCACTGCCTACCTGTTGTCACCTATTCCCAGAGCCTCTGGCAGTTTAAAAAAAAGCAGGGGAGGAAGGGAGGGAGGGAGGGAGGGAGGGAGGGAGGAAGGAAGGAAGGAAGGAAGGAAGGAAGGAAGGAAGGAAGGAAGGAAGGAAGGTCAGGGAAGGAGGGAGGGAGGGAACTCGGATATAAAGGGGGGAGAGAAATTTGTTAAATAAGCTTTGTCCCATTTCATGACTTTTCTTGCCACAGTTGTTAAATGAATCACTGCAGTTGTTAATGTAGTAACATGTTTGTTAAGTGAATCTGGTTTCCCCATAACTTTGCTTGTCAGAAGGTTGAAAAAGGCGATCACATGACCCTAGATGTGACCATCATAATTATGAATCGGTTGCCAAGCATCCGAATGTAAATCACATGACCCTGGGGATGCTGCAACAGTCATAAGTGTGAAAAATGGTCATAAGTCACTTTTTTCAGTGCCGTTGTAACTTTGAACAGTCACTAAGCAAACCTTTGTAAGTCAAGGACTACCTGTACTTTATCACTTTTTTCTGGGTTTCTTGGTCATCAAGTTTTTGACACCTTGCTAGGTGACTGGTGGTACTCAAATGTTGCCATATTCTGAAAGTGGTACAATTGGTGAAAAGGTTGAAAAGCCCTACTCTAAAGGTCCTACTATCCCTGTTATCTGCATTTCTTTCTGATCCAAATTGAAGCAGCTTCAGGCATATTGATGTTTTCCAGTTATAATTTATGGATTTTATTTTTTTAAAGTGGCTTGAAAACCAAAACTGAGTGGCCATAGAATTTCATATTGCAAAGTTGAATCAAATTATACCATCTTGAAATTCCAAATCAACCTTAAGAATTGAATTAGAGATAATTTGCATAAACCTAATTTGATTATCATTGAATTGTTACATACTATGTCAAGAGAAAATTAATTACCTTTCCTCTATTTCTAATTCCTCAAAGTAGATAAAGGAACATGAATGCTTTCTGTTGGAGAACTGATCAGAATAGAAAGTCTAAAAGTTCAAAGAGGAATGAAGTAAAAGGCTAGCAGAAAGAAGCATGGACTCTGGTTACCTTTGGAAACTTTGGACTACACTGTCAAGTATCCTGTGTTATTAGAATTGAGGGTGGTAGTAGTTCAGATCATCCTGGTGGTAGCAGATTTGTCTCTTTCAGCTCAGATGGAAAGCAGGACACAAATAGGCTAAATTCTAATTTTTAATGTAACTGTCATAATCCACTTAAAAACGTTCAAAGCAGTCATTAGTATGTAATGCAAATTCTTTAGTGCTCGCCAGTAGCATTAGGTAGATTCTTAAACTGTGAAAGCAAAAAGATCTGAAGATCTGGTTCATGGATCCTGAGGGTTGTTTCCCACGCACCTTGTTAAAATCTCCGTTCCAGCATGTGGCCTCCCAACTTCAAATGAAGTTGCTCAACTCCATATGAATGTGGGAACATATTTAACTAAAACTTACAGTGATGCACTGCCTATTAGTTTGCTTCTGGGTCCAACTGTTTCTTGGTGAGTTTTCAAGAATTATGGAATACCTCTTCCAATACACTTACAGTGCAAAAGTACAGATACTATTAAGGATCCTACAGGGCCTTCTATTTTACTGAGTTTGTGGAGAGTTCAGTTGATATGCCATTCAATCCAAAAAGACCCAAGGTGGTTAAATTATTTTTTTTAAAAAAGGGTGTACTTTCAAGTCAGTGTTGATTCTGATGACTGCCTGGAAAGGTCCCTGCAGCTTTCTTGGCAAGATTTCAAAAATAGTTTGCCATTGCCTGCTTCCTAGGGCTATGAGAAAGGGGCTGGCCCAAGTCACTCAGCAGGCTTTGTGCTAAAGGCAGGTGTAGAACTCACTAATCTTCCACTTTCCAGTTGGATGCCCTAACTAGTACACTAAACTGGGTCTCTAAAAACTGTAATAAAAATAACAAAACAAAACAAACATCAATTTAATGATTCTATTTTATAAATATTTTTTGGTTTTATGTGTCTTTATGCAGTGAAGCTTAGTTGAAATTGAAGTAAACCATGGGCACAATATCTCAATAGAACTTATTTCCCTAAGAATGCATTGTAATGGTAATTGTATGAGGGTAAAAGCAACACCACTGTTTCTTACTAAAGTAAACAGAAATGTATGTTTATCTACATATAACCAACATCTCTGGTGCTGATTTCCATTTATTAGATGCAGTGCTTTTTTTGTCATAGAATGCACCGGAACAGAGTTCCGGCACCTTTTTTCAACAGATTTTCCAAGTTTTAAAAGTAACTTTTGAAAATTTGATGTTTGGTCCACGTAGACTTGAATTGCCCTGTTGAGTATAGCATATCATGGCAAAATCATTAAAACGGTGCATGCTGGCTGCTTGTGTGTCGAATCTGATGCATGCATACTTCATCCGCGCTGGTTGTGATGGCGCCACTTGGCTTGTGGCACTGCTCGGCTTGTGATTGGTCATGTGGTTGCATGCTGAATGCTTACTGTGGGCGGTGACCGTTATGTTTTGTTACACAACTGACGTGAGGGTGTGTGTACAGTGATTGACTACATGCGAAAAGTAAGTAATTTCTTTATTTTTAAAAATTGTTGGTGAATTGAAAATCTTTTTTAAATTTTTAGTGTAAAAGTGTGACCCCCAAATTTAAAAAATGGAAAAAAATACTAATTACTTCTCAACCACCAGTCCTGCTAAGAACTGAATATGTAATTTTTAAAAATAAAAGATTAACAAGATGTGAGTTCTGGCACCTTTCTTCTTACAAAAAAAGCACTGATTAGATGTATAACACAGGAAAGACATACAGTGATTTCTAAAAAGGGAAGTGTAATTAATAATCTGAAAAACCCATAAGCTTAAACTTAATCATAAAATAAGCTAACATACTTGACTGTTAGGCCCATATCCTGAGAAGAAAATTATTTTTCATATTGTATTGTTTACTCAAGCTCAGTCCAAATGAAAAGAGAATAAAAACTAAAGTTTTTCAGGTAGTTGAAGCTCATGCTTTTAGTAAAAATACAAAGTAAGAAAAATAAATAACATTTACATTTTACAATACATAATGTGGATTTGTTTTGTGAATAGGCAACAAGAACAGCTGCTGATTTTGACTAAGTAAGATTGGTTTTGGCCTAATCACTTCTTAAAATGTTAAAATGAGGTAATTTAAGCTTCAATGTGCAAGTAAACATTTACCCAAGAGAACATACTGAACTAAATAACTTTGTCTTTGGAACAAATGGATAACATCAAGTGTATTTGTGTTGTGAAGCTTAAAAAATAAAACACTTGTTTAGACTGAGACAGAAAGTCTCTAAATCATGCAAGAAATCATGAGAATAATACTACACCATAGCAAGGATGATAATATGATAATATATTCAGAGTGTTTTGTAATGGTAAATCTTATTAAAATATAGCCCTGAACCTGGTCACAGAAATTTCTTCTTTTAATATATTATGAAAAGATTTTACGTATATAATTACATTCAAAGAAGAAGTATAATAAATGTGAAAAGAAAGGAAAAAAGCCAAAGAAGAAAAAAGAAAACACAAAATATGAACACAAATATAAAGAATTTCTGATTTCATTAAAGTACAGTATTATATTATTTGGTGTTTCTATTGGGGAAAATTCTGCAGCAAACAACAGGTAGCATATCGAAGGAAGAAATTTAATTTCTACATTTCAACCTACCTTTAATTCAATGTATTACTTGTGGTGACCTGGAAGCTTTTGCATTGTTATAGTTTTGTTAGAAATGGATGAAAAGATGCACATCCTCTCTTTCCACCCTTTTGGTCTACAGCCAGAGAAATGGAGAAGCCAACTCAGTTGACCAAGATAATGTAATATCCCCTTCCTTTGCTCAACCTGATGAATGGCTATTTCTATGTAGTCATGGCTTTTGGTTTCACCTGAACACCACTTAGGTTTAAACTAATTCTTAAAGATGGTCATATTACTTGTAGCACAGAAGAAGATTTAGCATTTTCCATGAGGTGCATATCAAAAATTTAAAAGGAGAATCCATAGTGAAGCAGACTTTTATGACTTTGTTAGCCTTGTACAAAGCAAATTAAGAACAATTGTGAAATGTTGTAGCATTACACACCACACCTTTTCTCTGATTGCAAATAGTTGGGTTATCAAAAGATCTCATATTAAAGCTTCTAACAGAAAATTAAATGGGCAATTATGGCATGCATATATAAGCATAAAGTACACCCTTTTCACTTGCACATTGTGTGAAAATTGTACATTCTTATCTATAGCTATATGATGAAATTATAGCTTTAAGGAACATTATAAAACAACCTCATGATTTAATCACAGGTTATCTAATAACTGTATTATGCTACCATAATATAAAAATATGGCCTGAGTACCTTGCTGTACATAACTTTCCAACAACATTTTAAACACTGGTAATTATGTGTAAGGGAGTTAACAATCACAGAACGATGAAGAGACGTTTTTCTATAACACGGACAAACCATGTAATTTTGTTGCAAATGGAAATAAATGCATAAGAACACTTAAATTAACAGCATCCTCTCAACATTTCTGAATACATAAGCTTATTTTTGATGGATTATTCCTCTTTCAGATCTGTAGACACATTTGGGAGTATTTTGAAATCCTTGAGCCTCACTTCTATTTATTTTGTTTGAAAGTTTAAAGAGCAAGAGTGCCTCCTATCTGATGTTAGATAGGGAGAGTTTTCAACGGGACTCCTGACTGAATCTTGGACATAACTATTTGTTAATAATGAGTTCTTCCTAAACTACAGAAAGATGTTAGACATCGCACTCAGCATAATGATGAAGGACTTCTTTCATCACATGCTTTAACTGCTTTTTGGATTTGGAAGAGGGAATTTCCTGTGGCAGACCATTCCAAAATGCAAGCTGAATAGGAAATGTGGATAAAAACACAAAAGTTTCCCAAGGTTTTCCAATATAACATGTTTAATGTGAGTGCTTCAAATTCTCTTTATGAATTTATCTCCTTTTTCTGCATACTTAAGGATGTATTTATCAACTTCACCGTTTGCTTGTCTCAACCAAAACTGAAGGCACGTGGGAAAAGGATCCAACAGGTTGATAGATTGGCTATTCAGAGAGAGAAACACAAACAAACAAACAAACAAACAAACAAACAAAAAGCAACCAGTCTGGAAGTTTTGCTTGTTATCAAAAGCAGCTATAACTTTGCACATTCACCCAGTGCTGTTGTATTTAAAACCATGAATACAATTTTGTCTAGGATGAGAAAAGATAATAATACAGATCAACCATATAATGTTGTGGAGGTCTCAGTATTATTACAAAGATTTATCAAAGATTTTGTGGTGTAATAGGGACATTTTTTATAGAATGATTTTTAAAGAGCTAGCTTTTTTATGGTTGACATGTAAATGTATAAATTTCCTAAAAATAAAATGGATTTTATGCAAAGGCAGAGGCCATTAACTTTAAAAAGCCCCTAACATTTTAATAGCTCCATGGTCCAAGGAGGCAATGAATTTTCTAGGAAATGTATCAGTAAAAGGGAAAAGAATGAATTAAGGGAGGTTGGGACCAAGGATGAGTTGGGGGGGGGAGATATTCCCTAATCTAAAGAAAAAGTGCCCCATCTACATTATATTGTTGATATGTCTACTATGCCCTTTCTCTCCCTAAATTTCATTTATGTACATATTTATATATCACCCAATTACATATTCTTCTAGCATTGTTAAATTACTAAATGCTAAATATCAAACTAGCTATATCAAGCATAAAGGTAAAGGTAAAGGTTCCCCCGCACATGCGTGCTAGTCGTTTCCGACTCTAGGGGCCGGTGCTCATCTCCGTTTCAAAGCCGAAGAGCCAGCGCTTGTCCGAGGACGTCTCCGTGGTCATGTGGCCGGCATGACTGGACGCCAAAGGCGCACGGAACGCTGTTACCTTCCCACCGTAGTGGTCCCTATTTTTCTACTTGCATTTTTACGTGCTTTCGAACTGCTAGGTTGGCAGAAGCTGGGACGAGTAACAGGCGCTCACTCTGTTACGTGGCACTCGGGATTCGATCCGCCAAACTGCCGACCTTCCGATCGACAAGCTCAGCGTCCTAACCCACTGAGCCACCGCGTCCCTATATATCAAGCATAGTTAAGCATAATTTTGTCTTTATTTACTTTAGAGGCTATATATAACAAACTTTAGATATTTTTTTTTATTGAGATACAACCAGTGGTGGGATTCAGCCAGTTCGCACCACTTCAGCAGAACCAGTAGCTAATTTGTTGTTGCCCAGGCCCAGAATGGACTTCCGGAAGTGGCATCCACACAGAGAAGTGGTTGTTCCCACCACTGAATACAACTGTGAATGCCATCTTAAGTCAGAATGCATGGTATAATGTCTTGGGATCTGAGATACAAAAGTTTTAGAAAGCCTCTCCCCTCCCTAGCAACAAAAGAACAATATATCTGTAAAGAAAAAAATCAGCTGACTGTGGCAGTTGAAGTACTTCTTAATGGAGGACACAGCAAGAAAGGCACTTAAGAATTTTTACAAGAATGATAGCTAGATTTCCAAACTGGGCATATAATAAATTGAAGCCATTTGCTTTCTAATTGGAAAGCCTTAATTTGATTCCATCATTGAGGTATATGATAAGTAGCCTGTCTTGCTTACCATCCACAAATGCTTACAAAGCAGACTTTAGTTATGGAAACGATTTAAGCCTGGCTGATCTTCAGTAACTACCTATTTTTCCATGCATAGGGAAAGTGCTTTTACAGTTGGGTCATTTTTTTTGCCACAGCCCTGTACAAGACAGCCAAAGAATGCACTGTTATGATTAAGTAAAAATTTCCTTTTTTTGCCTGATGCTGAAGTGTTACAGTGCTTTGAGCAGTGGAGCTGCTCAAAGCAACATCATCTATCGTTCTTCTCATGGGGAATCTCTATTGCTATCTTACTTTCCAATAAAGCTATAAAAGGCAGGTATAGTCTAAAAGTAATCAGCCCTCTCTCTGTCACTGAAACAAACATTTTACTGGAACATAATTATCCTGCAACATAGAGAAAGCAGGCCCATTCATTAGCCTGAGAGCAGAGAGAAAAAAAGGGAAAATCCAGAATCCTAGTGATTCATTTGCATAATGATCAAACTAAACCCAGCCTTCTTTTTCGGAGGCTAAAACAGAGCCTTGGTGGAGCAGTGGGCTAATGCCTCCTTAAGTAACACCAGCTGCCTGCAATCAGTGCAGGTTCGAGTCCCACCAGGCTCAAGGTTGACTCAGCCTTCCATCCTTCCGAGGTAGGTAAAATGAGGACCCAGATTGTTGGGGGCAGTTAAGCTGACTTTGTAATAATGCCGCTTGGGGTGTGTGTGAAAGCCCTAATAAGCAGGCATATACATAGAATGAAGGCTACTGCTAAGCTTGTAAGCCGCCCTGAGTCTTCGGAGAAGGGCGGGATATACCGGTAAATGGAATTAAAATAAAATAAATAAAAATAAAATAAAACATATAGGGAACGGTTGCTGGAATTGGGTATGTGTAGTTGGCTCGGGAGTTCATGGCTTCCATGACGGCCATGGACCTGACGCAGATAATCCAGGGCCCAACTCATGTAGGAGGACACATGCTCGATTTGATTTTCCTATCTGGACAGTGGTTTGATGATCTGGGTGGGGGCTCTCCAATTGTTACGCCCCTGTCATGGACAGATCATCATCTCCTGCGGCTGACCTTCCGCTTTGCCACTCCCTGTCGTGGGGTTACTGAACCAATGAAATGGTACCACCCCAGGCGGCTTATGGACCCTAGGCGGTTCCAAACAGCGCTTGGCCCCCCACCTGCCTTCTTTGCTCATAGCTCGGCCAGTGCCATGGTGGAAGCCTGGGAAAAGGCAGCCACAGAAGCACTCGACCGAGTTGTACCCATGCGGCCCCTGACCCGTTGCAGATCCCAGTGGGCTCCATGGTTTTCTACGGAGCTCCGGGAGATGAAACGGCAGAGACGGGGCCTAGAGAGCTGTTGGAGATCCAGCCGATCCGAATCCGACCGATCGCGACTAAGGTCCTTTACGAGGTCTTATCTCGGGGCGCTAAGGAGGGCAAGGTCTAATTACTTTGTTGCCCTTATCGCGTCCGCAGATAATCGCCCGACCGCCCTGTTTAGGGTGACCCGCTCCCTCCTTAATCTAGAGGTGAAGGAGGATCCCTTGCAGGGTCGTGCTGAGGAATTTAGCCAACATCTGCTGGACAAAATCGCTTGGATCCGGACCAGTCTGGATTCCAACTGGGCAGAGTCTGACGATGAGAACATGGACAGTCTTGTTGATGTTATCTGGGAAGAGTTCGAACCTGTGACTCTGGACGAGGTAGAAAGGATCATGAGGAAGCTAAGCTCCACTACATCCTTATTGGACCCGTGCCCCTCGTGGCTGGTTTATGTGGCTCGGGATGGGACACGAGGCTGGATCCATGCAGTGGTAACTGCTTCATTGAAAGAGGGCAGTTTCCCCGCAGCCTTCAAAGAAGCGGTGGTGAGACCCCTCCTCAAAAAGCCTTCCCTGGACCCAGCTGTTTTAAACAACTTTCGCCCGGTCTCCAACCTTCGCTTTCTTGCCAAGGTTGTTGAGAGCATAGTGGCGTATCAGCTTCCTCTGTTCCTAGAAGATACTGATTATCTAGACCCGTACCAATCGGGTTTCAGGCCCGGACACAGCACGGAGACGGCATTGGTCGCTCTGATGAATGATCTCTGGCGGGCTCGGGACAGGGGTCATTCCTCTGTCCTGGTCCTATTAGACCTCTCTGCGGCTTTTGATACCATCGACCATGGTATCTTACTGCGGCGTCTCAGGAGATTGGGAGTGGGAGGCACTGTTCTTCAGTGGTTCTCCTCCTACCTTCTGGAACGTTCACAGTGGGTGTTGGCGGGTGACCAGAGATCGACCCTGAGGCCTCTCATTTATGGAGTTCCTCAGGGGTCGGTCCTCTCACCTCTCCTGTTTAACATCTATATGAAGCCGCTAGGTGAGATCATCCGTGGTTTTGGAGTGGGTTATCATCAGTATGCTGATGACACCCAGCTTTTCATCTCGACCCCAAACCACATCAGTGATGCCCTCGACGTGATGTCCCGTTGCCTGGAAGCGGTCCGGGAATGGATGGGGAGGAACAGGCTTCAACTCAACCCGGACAAGACTGAATGGCTGTACATACCGGCATGTCAGGATATTCAGATTATTCCATCTCTTAATATCGGGGGCGAGTTATTACCCCCCGTAGATAAGGCTCGCAATCTGGGTGTCCTCTTAGATTCACAGCTCTCCTTAGAAGATCATATAGGAGCTGTGACTAGAAGGGCCTTCGCCCAGGTTCGTCTGGTGCGCCAGCTGCGACCCTATCTGGACCTGGATGCCTTGCGTACAGTCACCCATGCACTTGTGACCTCTCGCCTTGACTACTGCAACGCTCTTTACATGGGGCTGCCCTTGAGAACCACTCGGAAGCTTCAGCTGGTGCAGAGTGCAGCTGCACGAGTGCTTTTGGGGGTCTCCCGATACTCCCATATTACACCTCTGCTCCGTGAGCTGCACTGGCTTCCAGTTGCCTTCCGGGTGAAATTCAAGGTGCTAGTGATGACATATAAAGCCCTACATGGCATGGGTCCGGACTACCTACGGGAGCACCTACTGCCAGCGTCAACATCCCTCCGTCCTGTGCGCTCCCACAGAGAGGACCTCCTCAGGATGCCACCGGTCAGAGAATGTCGGCTGGTGACCCCCAGGGGGAGAGCATTCTCGGTGGGTGCGCCAATCCTTTGGAACCGCTTACCAGCTGAAATCCGGATGGCCCCCGACCTTCGCTCCTTCCGGCGTGATCTAAAAACTTATCTATTCCAATAAGCCAGCCTGGCCTGATGGATTTGGGTTTTAAAATTTTCTCACTTTATTGCTTTATTGTATTCTTACTTTATTGCTCTGTACACCGCCCTGAGTCCTCCGGGAGAAGGGCGGTATATAAAACAAACAAATAAATAAATAAATAAATAAATAGTTTAACGAAGAGAAGAGTGAGGGGTGACATGATAGCAGTGTTCCAATATCTCAGGGGCTGCCACAAAGAGAGGGAGTCAAGCTATTCTCCAAAGCACCTGAAGACCTCCTAGTCAAGGAGAGAAGCAACCTAGAACTAAGGAGAAACTTCCTGACAGTTAGAACAATTAACCAGTGGAACAACCTGCCTCCAGAAGTGGTGAATGCTCCAACACTGGAAGTTTTTAAGAAGAGACTGGACAGCCATTTGCCTGAAATGGTATAGGGTTTTCTGCCTGAGCAGGGGGTTGGACTAGATGACCTCCAAGGTCCCTTCCAACTTATCATCATCATCATCATCATCATTATTATTATTATTATTATTATTATTATTATTATTATTATTATTATTATTATTATTATTATTATTATTATCTTTCCAATACCTTGTGTAAAACACGGACATTCTTTCAAGTGAAATTAAGGACCAATAAATATTTAAGCTCTAAAACAATAGATTTATATAGATTTGTTAAACAATTATGCGTGGTAACAAGTTTCTCTTTTTGATTTATGACCCTGAAAAGATAAAAATCCATAAGAAGAAGTGAGAAGATAGCCTGGGGAAAGAGCTGCAGTTATTGGAAATAACTGAAGATAGGATTTCTACTTAAATTGTCTTCCTTTCTCACTAGTGACGAAATCAAATGCACCACTCCTTCTCTACACAATTTGCTATGTTGTATCCACCTGCAACATTTCAAATTTAGAAATAAATATCACATTGTACCATATTAGATTGAATCGAAGAAGAACTGCTATCTTCTCTTTTACACGTATTTGCAAACCATCAGGATTAAGGCCAGATTCTAACACATACATTTGAACATACAAACTGTCTCTTGGTACACATCATATTTCACTTGAAAAAATGTTATATAAAAGAAGATTCCATATATTGTGTTTATTGTTGGAGTTCAGAATGTTGGCTGGGGTAGGGCAGGGTGTGTGTATGTGTGTATCAAAAGTGAGGGCAGCTACAACCATGTAATCACATCTGTTTTTTTGATAAAGGGTAAGTCACATGGCCAGATGGTCCTTTTAGCAAAGCTTTCAAAACTATTGTAGAAAAAAATAAACCAGGAATTGCCCAAAGAAGCCGTAAGCACTATATTTGTGATTAGGTATGTGCAGAACCAAAGCGATGCCTCCTGGCACAGTGTTTCCCTACAAAATCCTAAAAATGTTTCTTTTTGCATTAGGATATGAGCAGTATAACAGATGCTCACAAATGAAGTCACAGTATGATGGAAGTCTGTATAACAGATTTTGAACAATAAAACAAAGCACATTTAATCTAAGAATCAAAGCCAGTTCTGTGATAGAAACTATTAGCACCAGTTTATTGTGTCTAGGAATGATCCCTGTTCCCACAGCATAATTAACTGTCTCAATGGAAGGGGTAGGGGAAACATATAGCAGGAACACCAAAAAGAGGTTAGTTAAATCAGTCACTGACTTTCAAGAAATCAGTTTCAAACTGAAGTCATGGGCAACATGGACATCATCACTCTGTCTATCCAGTTACCCAAACTGATCTGTTTTGCATAACTAGTCATTGCCCCAAAATCTGTACAGAAGGCACAGAGGAGAAAAAAAAATGCTTGTCAATTATGTAAATCACTTCTAAGCTTGCCATATCTCAGAATCTGATTGGCTGCTGTGACTAAACCCGCCCTACTGCTTCCTGCCTGCTCAATAGGGAGGAAGTGATGTAATGAACACTTGTAGCATTCCACTGATGCTACAATGACTTGTGAGTATACAAGTACTTCTGAAGAAAGTGGGTAGAGGTTGTATTCCTAAAAATGTGATTTTTGACTTAGCTAATATAATAGTATTTTGTACCTTAGTAAAGTACTCTAAAGTGTACTTTACTTTAGAAGTAAATTACGGTATATTTCTGAATAGAATCCAGTAGAAATTGAATTGGTTTAGTGACTGACTAAGGAAACATGTAGAACAGTGTTTCTCAATCTTGATGACTTTTAAGATTTGTGGACTTCAACTCTTAGAATTCTCCAGCCAGCAATGAGTCTGGAACATTGGAGAAACACTGATGTAGCAAAAAACAACAACAACCTGCATCTTGTTTGAGTCCATATGTCAGTACTGGTGCATTAAAGTGACTTTATTCCAAGATAGCTAGGAAGCTGGTCAGCTGTGGCTCTGTATCTGCTAGAACAGGGGACTTCAAACCTGGCCCTTTTATGGACTTCAACTCCCAGAATTCCTCAGCCTGTGCTATAATGTCTTTATCTGTATCAGGAATATATTTAGAAATAGATAGTAAAAACAAAAACTAAAAAAGTAGAGTACTGGAATGCTTAGTATTCTATGCCACTTTTAATACAGCAGCTTGTGGGGAGGGAAGAGGTTTTACTAAACTGTCCTGGGAAATCCCAGTGAATGATTATGCACTGTATTTTGCCATAGATCTGCAATGAATAATGAATGAAGACAATGCATTGCAATGCTACCAATTATGGGGAAAATAGTCCATTTCAAAAGGAACCACATCTGAAAATGTGACAGAAACAAACGGATAAAAGCAGAAATCATTAATGTAAAGTACCCTTCCACATACAATGTCCATAAAAAAGCTGACTGATGTCTGCAAGCCTTTTGAAATATAATACAATGTATTAAAGATGCAGACAATTGTGCATTATGCATGGCAGGAATGGGAGACAATTGAAGTAAGTAATTGACATTGGGTTAATAAAAACCCTACCATACCTGACATACTATGTTACAGCTTGAGTATGAGGAATGGGTTTGAATTGCAAGTCCAGATTTTTTTTTAAAAAAATGTGTACATTGTTTTAGTGAAACCAGGTAGTGCTTTAAAATGCAGTCTGCTATATATTTTGCAGCATATTTCAGGGTAAGGGACTAAGAGAGTTAGATGAAACAGATAATAGCCTACCCCGAGCTGCAGGTGTATCAGACATATCAAGCTACTACTTATACATGCTCCAGAGACTCTGCAATACAGTACTTTTCAATTTATGACCTTTCATTTAACAATGGTTCAAAGTTACAATAGTCTCAGAAAAAAGTGATTTATGATCTGTCCTCAGAGTTACAATTGTTGCGCGTACACAGACCCAGTCAAGTGATTGAATTTTGGTACTTGGCAACTGACTCTTATTTATGATGGTTGCAGAGTCTTGTGGTCATGTGATTGCAATTTGTGATCTTCCCAACTGGCTTCCGGCAACCTCTGCTGGTAAAGCTGGAGTTGCTTAATGACCATAAGATTAGTTTAAACAGCAGTGTGCTTTGCTTAACAACTGTGGTGATTCACTTAATGGTTGCAGTAAAAAAAATCATAAAATTAGATCTGGTCATGTGATGACTTACTTAATGACTGATTTTTTTTAAAATCCCATTTATATCCCGCCCTTCTCCGAGGACTCAGGGCGGCTTACAATCTAAAGCACAATGTGCTTAGCAATAGCCTTCATTCTATGTATATGCCTGCTTATTAGGGCTTTCAGGCCCCCCCAGCGGCATTTTACAAAGTCAGCTTATTGCCCCTAACAATCTGGGTCCTCATTTTACCTACCTTGGAAGGATGGAAGGCTGAGTCAACCTTGAGCCTGGTGGGATGCGAACCTGCACTAATTGCAGGCAGCTGGTGTTACTTAAGGAGGCATTAGCCCACTGCTCCACCAAGGCTCTTTTAAGTCTCAATCATGGTGATAAGTTGAAGACTAGCTTTAGAAACCTACCAAGATTGCTTGTGGTTCTAGAAAGATGCTCTGTCTGGGTTCATGGATTGTGCTAAGCCACAGTATTTTTAACCACCATATTTTGTGTTATTCATACTTTGCATATCACTCACCGCAGTGGTGGGATTCAAATATGTGAACAACCAGTTTTCTGTGTGGATGCCACTTCCGGAAGTCCATTCTGGGCCTGGGCAACAAAAAATTAGCTACCGGTTCTGCTGAAGTGGTGCGAACTGGCTAAATCCCACCACTGACTCAGTGGTATCCAGGGTGCAGGTCATGTGTATCAAAATCAGTAAGATAGTGGACAGAACATTGTGATGCAAGGCATGCCCTTTTGTATCTGCACTGATGTTGCCTGCAAATTCAAAGTGGCGGGGCTTGCAGCACAATGTTTCTAATGGATTCTGATACCCCACCCCAAAACTTTATTATATTGTATGTGAATCCAGCTCAAATGTATTACGGCCTATTTTTGAACCACGGACAAGAAATCTATTAAAGGCTCCATTTATTCTTGAATAAAGCAGCACTACCTTCCAGTAAACCTACCCAGGGTTACGTTATGTGTCTGTTAACAATATTGAAAGAAAAAGCTTATTGCATTGTCCACTCAGTCTGCAAGTAAACAGAATTCAACCTATTTTTATTTAACTTCAGGTAACTATATTTCAATTTAAATGTGAAATCAGTTGGAAAACTACTAATGCATTATTAGGAAGTCTACTAATTAAATGACTATCCCTTTATAGCCTAAAATACAAATGCAGGCTACTTAGAATCTAACCATAGTTATCTAATACATAATCTAAATATTACAAGCAATTTTTTGTTTTGCTCTTATCCATTTCTATCATAATCCCATTTGGCAATCTAGATAAAATCTTCAAAACACTTAGAACATTGGAAATTCCACAAACCTGCATCCTGAAACCCCTTTTAGAGTTTGGAAATGTGAAGGCATCAGGATAAATCTGCACTGCAAAAAGCATTCTTGAGTGGTGTCTATGTGCACGGAGGAGGAGTGGAAGAAGCTTTGAAGAAAATAGCATGGGAGGGATAAAGAAGAATACATCACACAGAAGACCTCTGGGTCATCAAAACCGTCAGTGGGTGGGCATTTTGTGGTGAATTAAAAGGAGATACTTAGAATCTCACTTTGTTACATTAATCCTTTGATGATAAAATCATTTTCTTTGAACTTAACTGGCATTCTGACCAATCTTTGATGTCCTCCTTTCATTCATTTCTGTAAAAAATATAGTGCAGAGTTAAAAATCAGTTGTATCAACCTATTAATTTTAATATTAATAAGCCTTGCCCATAAATAAAACTCAGCTGGTGTGAGAATTGGCTCTATTTCTTCCCGAACAACTGGGTGGTGCGCAGATACATTCATTCCTCATTTTGAAGACTAACAGCACATTATGGCTTTTTATTTGGGAAGAACATATTCTATAAAAATGGGAACTTTTTTCCCCAGTCTGAATTCAGGGTTTAGCATGTTGGAGAATGCACTGTGTTGAGTTGAGCTGAAGAGGCAGAGATAGAAAATGATTGCTGACTTTGAGACATGGTTCCACGTGGTTGGGGAGGGATATTCTCTTTCTCTCTCTCTCTTCTACTTGAACTTTGGCATGCAGAAGAAAAAGGAGGGTATCTTCATCCAAGCAGAAAGAATCGAGAGGGCCGAGGCACAGTATGGACTAAAGAGAAAGTTGCAGGAAAGCAACAGGGAGAGAGCTGTCATAAGGAGTCTTGCTCAAGTGGGGGGCTTAATAGAGCTTCCATAGTAAGGGGCAGTCTACACTGGAAGAGCCAGGCCTCTGATGAAAATGAGAAGTCTGATCTTTTGGCATCCAGAAGAGTCAGACCCCTCAACACTGGAACTTGCCTAAAAGAGGGCCATGTGTTTTGGGCCCCAGCATCATTAAGCTATGTCTATTTTGTTTGGGTAGAATGTATTCTATGAACAGATTTTTTTCCTGGGTTGGATTGCTGTATGAGAAATTAGGTGTGGAGAAAAAGGTTTCTGCACCTAAGCAAAAACAAAAGAAAGAGCTGACCTTAGTCACAGTGGTATGGGGGGCGGGGAGGGGAGCCTGTCATTGGCTTTATGACTTCATCCATCCGGGCTCAAAGGTCACTAACTGTCAGTTGTCACAGTGAAGATGTCTTCCTGTCCTAACTCGTCCTGCAGCGTGCAGAACGACGGCCGAAACAGGAACGAGAGACCCCCGCAAGGGATTGTAGGTACTTTATTCTTCCTCAACAACCCGAAGCAGGAAAACAAAGTCAGCGTTGGCTGCTACCCACAACCAATGCTGCTAAATACACGCCCATGGCACACGCCCATACTCCACCCAAACACGCCCATGTACTCCCAACCCCTATATACACCCTGCCCCTCCCCAGCAGAGCCTTTTGCTTCCCGCTCCCTTTCTGCCAGGTAAGCCCACACCCAAAGCCCTCCACCACCGTGCCCCACCCCCGCACCCCACCACAGAATGGACCCCACCCGACCCTGGACCCCTATATGGCTGCCAGCGTCCAACCCCTTTAGTCGCCCGGGTGCCAGCTCTGTTGTAGGCACTGCAGTGGGAACGAGCCCGTTCCCTGATGAGACAACTGTGGGGCCTGCTGGTACGTGGGCCGAGGTGTCCTGCGCTTGTGCGCGTTGCGCTGCCATCTGTCCGTCGTCCGGTGGCAGAATGGAGGGCCCCGGGGCAGCAGCCGCCGCCCGGTGGTTGCGTGCAGCCGCGCCAACCGCCGCAACGTCCCTGCCGGCCCCACCGTCAGCCGACGTGGTCTGCGCCTGCGCAGTGACAAACGGGAGCCCCGCCGGCAGCAGCGCGGACGGCCGTCGCGAAATGGCCGTCCGGCAACTCTCCTGGGCCAGCAAGGAGCAGAGCGGTCCAGGGGAGTCCGTCGAGTCGTCAGGGCACCCGGCAATCAGGTCAGGATAGGCCACAGGGAAGGAGGGGGCCCCCGCCGAATGTCGGCCCCACGGGGCCCGACACTTCCAAGATGTAAGTTGGTCTTCAGAAGGGCTGCTCTAGCATTTTTATCAATATTGTTTTCTTGTTGGTGGGGGGAGGCTTGTTTCTGTGTGGAGAAGAGGACCGGCTTTTTATGTCTTGTTCAAAGTTGTCTAGAGGGAGCAACACACCTAGTCCCTATGTACAGCAAAGGAGAAAAATAATAATTGTTCCTATTGGTCTCCAAAAACATTGTGGTGAGAAGACCCTTTGCCCTGAGGTGGGGGTACTGAGTGGGATAAGGTAGGGAAGGGATGTCCTCAGGACTGGGCTCCTTCATAGAGATTTGTACAGAGGGAACTCCTCTCTGTCCAAATGCTCTCCTTGGCTCAGAAATTGAGCCGAGGCCAAACCTTTTCTGAATCACTAAGAATCCCCTCCCACTGAAGCCCTTCTGACTACCCTGCCTTCCCTTGAGGTTTTCTGCCTTCTGGGAAATACCTCAACTCTTTGCCAGAGACCTTAAATTCACACTGGCAAATTTAGGCAATTTACCTAAGGGTCTGAAAAACATAACTAGGCCGAAGAGTGCTATATATAAAATAATTTCTGATGGTAAGAAATGTTTAATGTTATGGTAGAGGACAAAGGGAGGCGTCTTCATCAAAGTAGAAACAATGGTGTCAGCTGACCCAAGAAGATAGGGATGTAGGGCCACTCAAGACAATGTGCTCCCAAAAGTCAGTGAGTCTTGCTGATGTGACTAGCTTAATGGAGCTTCCACATTAAGAGGCAGTCTACATCCAAAGAGCTACTCCTCCTCAGCAGCACAATGGAAAATAGGCTGTTTTTGTTTCAAACGTGCTTTTTCAAAAGGCAACTGGACGTGTTTTTTTTCCTCGACAAGAAGAAAACCTTTTACTTCTCAACCAAGAAGCTTCATCAGTTCTGATGGTAGGATGGAAGAATGGAGGGGAATGGAAGAAAGAATCCTTCCATTTCCCCCCCCCACACACACACACACACAAACGCACACACACACACCATCCTATCAGAATCTAGCCTTCCATTCCCCCCAACATCCAGTCTCAACCGTCAGTACCTATCCTTCCATCTTCCCATCATTAGAATGGATGAATCTTCTTGGAGGCAAAGTGAAACATTTTCTTCTTCCTCAAGGGAAAAAAAAACCAGTCCAGTTGCCTTTTGAAAAAATACATTTGAGATAACTATGACTTGGATGACTGAGAGCTTCTGCAGACATTTAGGCTGTTTTTCTGAACTTCCCAAAGGTATTGACCTGGAATTGCTGGTATACAGAAATGCTGGGCTAAAGGATCACTGTGAGCACCTTACAATGTTTAATGTTTAACTCCAGGGCCCTTTGTGTCTCTCAGTTACTCCCTGAGTAAGAGAGCAGTTCCATTTCCAGAGGTAAGTTGGATTTCTCAAGGGCTGCTGGACTCTAAGCAACCCTCCCTATTTTGTAGCCATATTGGGGTTATGGTAAGATAAAGGTGAAGGGCAATAGGAAGACCCTTGTACTTCCCTAAACTTGAGCTGAAGACATTGGCAAACTCCTGGTAAACTGCCAACAGGTCTGCCACTTGTGTTCAATGAATGCCAGTTACTTGGATGCCCAAGGCATCAAACCAGTCTAAGCCGATGAGGCTTGTGCGCTGGCCCTCCACTACTACAATGTCTAGTGGACCCTCAAATCCCTTGAACTGTACATTGAGTGTAGCTTCTCCTTTGATGGGAGAAGTTCCATGGAACATGGAACTGGACACAGGGTCAGCCCTATCCATAATTTCCCAAGGGACCTTCAAATATATTTGCAGTAACAGCAGCAGACGAGCTAAAGTCAGGCCATCTAACCTTTTGCTGATGGATTTCCAAAACTCCCGTGTCAGCCTCCACAGCCCACACATCGAGGGAAGGAAACTGCCTTGTCAGTTGGCCACTGTCCCCTCTCCAGTTGTTCCACTGCTGGTTGACCTTGAAGTCCAAGTCGGACTCTTCTGTTCGTTCTGCGTCCTTGTGGTGGATGGTTTCTGGGCTAGGAGTGCTCTTGGACGGCCACAAAGCTTTAATGGCCCTTCCAGCGGCTTCATCGGCCATCACCTCCTTCAAGGCATCTTGCAATGGGAGGGTCTCCTTTGTGAATAGCTTCTGCTGGAGCTCTTGGTTTCTCAAGTCTGCAGACTAAACCATCCCTCAGCCTTTCCTCTAGGTCTACAAAGTTGCAAAGCTGAGTTGCCTGTCAGAGGGTGGCTATGAACTCGGTTGCAGACTCTCCTGGCTGTTGCTTCTGCTGCTCAAATGCATGTCTCCATGCACTTCGGCTCGAAGTGGTCCTTGAGTTTCTTTTTGAGATCTGTGTAGGCGACTGACTCGAGCCTAGCAGGGGCGACCAGGTTCTCGGCTATGTTGAACATTGCCAGGCTGCACATGCACAGGAGTGTTGCAGCCTTCAAGCTGTCTTCACTAACCTGGTTAGCTCGTAGATAGTTCTCGACGCGAGAGATGTAGGAACTCCACCTCTTGGGATGCATCACATCGAATTCTTCCAATTTGCTGACCTTGGCCATGGTGAGTTGCTTTCGTACTTGCAATGCCTTGTGCTGCTAGGCTTCTATGCTGGCCCTAGGATGGATCCTTAGGGCATGGTAGTCTCCAATGTGGCTTGCTGGCAGACTGAGGTGGGGGAAAACGTAGTTCCTGCCAGGCTCTGGTGCTGGTCTCACCCCCTAGTGACTTCTGGCTCTCTTCATTAGGCAGCACATCCCACCTTCATTGCCACTGTTAAGTATTCGGTTTGGTTAAGTATTGACGAGGCAGAGCGGTGAAACAGCAACATGTTTATTCAGTAACAACAGAAGCAGCCCTAATGCCTGTTTAACAGCTATATATATACGGAAGGCCTCTAGGTGGCAACCAATAGATTTAAAGTAACAATTCCTGCGCCCAAAACACAGTTAACAGTCCTGGAGACAAGCAGTCTGGGTTTCAAACAATACAACCATTAAGCAATCACTCAAGTGATTAAAGCAATTAAGGCCAATACATTACATAGCCTGTATCCAAAGAGGTAGTCCTCCTCCACAACACAATGGAAAATAGGGCGGGGGATATGGCAGAGAAAGATCTGGATCCCAACAATTGGAATTCTTTGACTGACAAGTTCTACAATAGGCCCTCTCTTCTTAAGGTAAAAGTAAAGGTTCCCCCGCACATGCGTGCTAGTCGTTTCCGACTCTAGGGGCCGGTGCTCATCTCCGTTTCAAAGCCGAAGAGCCAGCGCTTGTCCGAGGACGTCTCCGTGGTCATGTGGCCGGCATGCCTAGATGCCAAAGGCGCACGGAATGCTGTTACCTTCCCACCGTAGTGGTCCCTATTTTTCTACTTGCATTTTTACGTGCTTTCGAACTGCTAGGTTGGCAGAAGCTGGGACGAGTAACAGGTGCTCACTCTGCTACACGGCACTCAGGATTCGACCCGCCAAACTGCCGACCTTCTGATCGACAGGCTCAGCGTCCTAACCCACTGAGCCACCGCGTCCCACAGCTGAAAAACATATATAGGTAGTTCTTAACTTACAACAACTGAGCCCACTCTAATGGCAGAAAGTGAAGAACTAAAGAGCCTCTTGTTGCAGGTGAAGAAGGAGAGTGCAACAGTTGGGTTGGAACTTAACATTAAGAAAACCAAGATCATGGCAACCGGCCCTCTCAATTCCTGGCAAATAGATGGGGAAGAAATGGAGGTAGTGACAGATTTTATTTTCCTGGGGAGGAAAGCCATGGGAAATCTAGACAGCACACTAAAAAGCAGAGACATCACCCTGTCAACAAAAGTGCGTATAGTCAAGGCTATGGTCTTCCCAGTTGCAATGTATGGCTGTGAAAGTTGGACCATAAGAAAGGCTGAGCGCCAAAGAATTGAGGCCTTTGAACTATGGTGCTGGAGAAGACTCCTGCAAGTCCCTTGGACTCCAAGGCGATCAAACCGGTAAGTCCTAGAGGAGATCAACCCTGACTGCTCTTTAGAAGGCCAGATCCTGAAGTTGAAACTCAAATACTTTGGCCACCTAATGAGAAGGAAGGACTCACTGGAGAAGAGCCTAATGCTGGGAAAGATTGAGGGCAATAGAAGAAAGGGACGACAGAGAATGAGGTGGCTGGATGGAGTCACTGAAGCAGTAAGCGTGAGCTTAAATGGACTTCAGAAGATGGTAGAGGACAGGAAGGCCTGGAGGAAAATTGTCCATGGGATCGCGATGGGTCGGACATGACTTTGCAGCTAACAACAACAAATTTTGTAGGACTTGAACTGTAGTTTTTATGTGATTCCTGCTTCTAAATGGAAAATAATATTGTCCCCACTTTTCAACAACAGCCATCAGAGATGATTCTGGAAGCAGAAAGAAAGACATTCAGAAATAATATGGAAAATACTCTTTAGGCTTCATCTAATGCAGGGCTGTCAAACTGCCAGCCCGTGGTCCGGATGCGTCACATGGAAGCCATGCCTACCCAGCTCTGGCAAGGGAAAAAAAGTTGCGATACGTCACAACACATCACGTGACGTGGTCAGTTTGACACCCCTGATTTAGTGGATGAGAATGGCAAGCATCAGCCCTTTTGAGGGCAGAATCAAGAGCAGAAGGGTTTTCAGAAATGCTTTTTATCATTGTGCAGTATAATAAAAGAATCTTGAATGCCTGACAAATGTTCTCTTTACTTTGTTTTATATCAAACAATATCAAGGCAATGCTCTTTTTTTTGAAACTGCTCCCTTATTGGCTTCCAGTTGCCTTCCGGGTGAGATTCAAGGTGCTGGTAATGACCTTTAAAGCCTTACATGGCATGGGTCCGGAGTATCTTAGGGAGCACCTGCGGCCGGTATCAACTTCCTTCCGCCCAGTGCGCTCCCACAGAAAGGGCCTCCTCAGTGTGCCACCGGTCAGAGAGTGTCGACTGGTGACCCCCAGGGGGAGGGCATTCTCTGTGGGTGCGCCTGATCTGTGGAACCGTTTACCGGTCGAGCTCCAGATGGCCCCCGACCTTCACTCCTTCTGACGTGATCTAAAGACCTATTTGTTTGAACAAGCCGGCCTGGTCTGATGGGTTTGGGTTTTATTACTGTTTTTATGTAATTTATTTGTTGTATTTGGGCATTATGATTTAATCTCTTCTTAATTTTTGTATTTCGGTATTTTAGTATTTATTGCCCTGTTCACCACAGTGAGTCCTTTGGGAGAAGGGCGGTATACAAATTAAATTAAATAAATAAATAAATAAATAAATAAATAAATAAATAAATAAATAAATAAATAAATGGTTCCTTCATCACTTCCCTAATCCCAAAGCCAGATTAACATTTCAAGTCATACTGAGGTTTTGGAATATAATCCTTTATTAAATTTATATGCTATCCATTTTGCACTTTGAAGCCACTCTGAGCAGCTTACAACATAGTAAAACAGATATAGAAACACTTATAAATATAAAAATAATTAAAATTACAAAAGATTAAAGCAAACCATAGTTTGAGCAGAGAGGCAGTGGTGCCATCTCTGTTACTGTGGCAGCCACCTCCATCCTACAGCTTCTCCTTCAAGGCCCCATGCCAACCCTATGATGGGCTTACAACGCCACTTCCCATTCAATCATTAATCCTTGTGGTCTTTAAGCAAACATTACATGACCATGACTTACAATTGTACTTACACATACTTCCTTAACTCTTCTTTTTTTATTAAAGAGTTTTACAAAAAAGATTTTACAATACATCCCCAAACCCACCCACCCCAAACCACCCCCTTTCCCCCCCTTCCCAGAGCTGAATACAGGGTTATAGTTATAATAATCATATTCTAACTAAAGATTATCCATAATATAAAATTAACCAAATTCATAATGTGCTTTAACTCCCCTTTAACATAGATACATACAAAGTACTAACACTAAAATTAATAACAATATCCCTTTAAAATCTACTCATAAGTTAAATGGAACTTTTTAGTCCCATATTTATTCTGAATATAATCTGTCCATCTCCTCCAAACTGAAATATATCTTTCTTGTGAATGATCCTTCAAATAAGCAGAAATTTTAGACATTTCTGCAAGATTCGATACTTTAAACACCCATTCTTCTATAGTAGGCAAACTATCCTTCCAGTCCCACCAGTAACCGTGCTGCTGTTATCAAATTCAACATAAAATTGGTTTCTTTAACATTAACATTAACATTAATCTACAACAATGCCCAATAAAAACAATTGCGGAGAGAACTTTATCTTTCTCTTAAAAATCTTTTGAATGTTCCACCATATTTTAACCCAAAAAGCTTTTATATTTCTGCAAGTCCACCACATATGAAAATAGGTGGCTTCTAAACTACCACATCTCCAGCATTTAGACTGTAAGTTAGGATACATCTTAACTCTTCTTGACATTTGCATGGTGAAAGCATGCAAATGCAATCACATGACTTCAGGATGTTGTTATAGTCAGAAATGCAAGCTGATTGTGAAGCACCCAAATGGTGATCACATGTTTGCAGGACACTGTATTTCAAGAAATCAGAATACAGCTGGAATGACAGTTGTAAATCTGAGGATTGGCCACAAAGCTGTTTTTCTTATATTGTCCATAAGTCTTAAATTTGCCAAGGTTGGACACTCTTGCTATACATCTGAAAGTTAACAAATTTGAAAAATACTGGGTTAATCTCTTCCATGCCACAGGACAAAGTTGAAATAGATTTAGATTTAGATTTTATTAGATTTATATACCGCCCTTTTCCCGTAGGACTCAGGGCGGTTTACAAGGTGTTTAAAACATCAATACAAAAATTAAAAAACAATTAAAAATGATTAAATTCAATCCCTGGAATAAAATATAAAAACCCCAGTTAAAACTCTCATCCTGGGCCGGAAAGCTCAAAGAGCCAGGTCTTCAGGTCCCGGCGAAATGAGTGAAGGTCGGGGGCAGTCCTAAGCTCCACGGGCAGCTGGTTCCAAAGGGCAGGCCACCCACAGAGAAGGCCCTCCCCCTGGGTGTTATCCGCCGGCAATCTTTTACCGGCGGCACCCTGAGAAGGCCCTCCCTGTGGGAGCGCACAGGACGAAGGGAACTTGATGCCGGCAGCAGGTGTTCCCTCAAATATATGGCAACATTGCAATATTTGCCACAAACAACTATGTTCTCTTGTTATTTGGAGGCTTTGTGAATATAAAGGCTGAGTGGACCATGGCTTACAACTCATATGAATTTAATTTGTATTTTTGTGCCTCTTGGAGCCCTCTACAATTTTTTTGCTCCAAACTGGCAGGAAGTTACCAAGTTTTAGCAGGATTGTTTTTTCTCCTTTTTTTGTCAAACAAATGAAATTTGAAATAATTTTGTTACACATATGCTACACTTAACATATATTTCCATATCTACAGTACCTCACCCCCTCCTGCCACTGTGATCTGATCTTTAGCTGCACAAACCTGGTAACATTTTATTCCATTAGTTATTGAATTGATCTATAAGATTGTTCAACTCAAACAATGTGATTCTAACATTGTACCAAGTCAAGTTTTCTGTAAAGTCTGAAACAGACACAAACAATCTGTCAATAATATACAGTGTATTGCTAAGAATACAGCAGTCAGTCCTTGAACTTTACAGATAGGAATTAGACTTGAATGATTATAACTGTGTTGTTCATAATCATGAGGCACGTTCCAAACAGTATTCATATTAAACTCTGTGGGGAACAACTATCTTCTTTTAATGTCAGGAGCATCAAAGTCTTCATGTAAATAAAAAGAATGGTAAATAATAATCTCTTGGAGTTGAGTAGTAACAACAGTCACATTCTGAATCACTGTTTGCCTTGATACGGTCTGACAAGCTAATTAGTTCTAAGTGTGCTTGTTTCCTTACAGAGGGGAAACAGCTATTACAATAAACTAGAAGACACCATATGCCTTTCAGTACAGTATTCTTAATTTTATATTCTGTTTGGAGAAACCCCACCTTTTCTAGTACTATAAGAAAGAACCTTACGAGGAGATATTTGGCTTTGAAAGCACCTTTCAAAGAAAAAGATAATTTTGTAAAAAAATGTTATGGTTAATGTCCTTGCATTTTTTTATTTTTAAAAATGGTGATCAAGAACTGCCTGAACATGCTTGCAATAGGCATTCATGGGGAGCTGAGAGAAGTCAAAGGATGCAATGTGTATCACGATGTCATAATGAAAAGCATGTGACTCAGCTTTTTGACATTAGAACACAGGTACAAAGGGCTGGGGATTGCATTGTTATGTCACAATGCATATTTCATCATCTTTTCATCAATACGATGTGTCCAGAAGACCTGTGATTGACTCTTTAATTCTGCAACCATTTCTCCAAGAATGGGGAGCTTTCCTGTCTTCTTATGCTTTAATAAATTCCAGGAGAAGACATCATATGGAAAATAATTTGTTTTGTTTTGTTTTATTAGGAAATGTGCACCACTATTGGGGGAATCAAAGTGATGGAAAGCTAAATTAAAGACATTACCTCTAAAACTATCTATTTCGGCCTTTGGTGATATAATATTCCCAAGAAAACATTACTGAGAAATTGTTGAATTAAATTCTTATGTTCTTTTAAAATAAATTAAAAAAAACAGAAGTCTCCTTTTCAGGAGAAAAAAAATGAAAAAATTATTAGTGGATTTCAGAACAGTATTGATCTTATCACCTTGACTTTGTGCAAACTGTGTTTCATTCCAGGTATCCAATAATTCCAAGTCAAAAAACCAGATTCTATGTAATGAAAATTCAACATTGCAGTGGATCGTTTAGTATTTGATCTATACTTAAAACACACCAACATTCCTGGTTCAACCTCTTTTTGAACATGCTTCAGACAGAGAAAAAGAATATACCATCTTTAACAGAAAATTAATATGTATCGTATATAGGATTGTCTATAATATTAATAAACCAAAATTATCACTGCAGTCATATATACTTTCCTAAAATTAAGTTGCACCAAAACAGTAGGATTTCACTTCCAAATCTGAACCATGCATGAGATTGTTCTGTGTACTAAACGGGAAAGATGGTGTGAATTCTTGATTCTTTCCAAATGTTTTATGAGCTGAATCATATGGCCTGTCTGTGTGTGTTTTTACATGTAATATATACATTTTCCCACTCTGGATGGATGTGCCTATTCTTGAGTTCTGTCTGTTTGTATGCTTGCATATACTGGAAAGCATAAGGTGAGCTGTAAATTCTCCATTTTGGGTCATGTGGCCAGGCTTACAATGGAAAAATTGGCCATATTCCACTTCACTAGCCAAGTGCTTATAGTGATTATTTTTCCCCTAGAATCTTTCTTCAGATCATATTCAAACTATATCTTTCTTTTGCAGGATTCTTCCGCTAGACCAAATAGGCTTCAGTTATGTAATTTTCCAGTTATCCTGCTGGCGTATATACAGAGAGATAGACAATTCTGAACTTGTTTAAATAAATTTCTTTCCAGTGTTTCATTGGTACGGAAAAAATAAAGGACACCAAAGAAGACTTTGTCTTTATCATCTTGCCAAAGGCATTCAAGATGACTCAAGAAACTAGCATATCCACATGACACTACAAAAGGGAAAATAAAATCATGCAGCTTTAGGGCAACAAAAAACCCCTCCCACTTTCCAGGTCTTTCAGGATTGCTGGCCAGCACTGCTGAACATTGATAACACAGTTTGTGCTACTTTGAAGTGAGAAACATATGACTCTGTATGTAAACCATAAAATAGGCTGATCAAATTAAAATGTAAATGATTAAAACATCTGAAAAGCCAAAACCTGCATCCTCCATGTATAATATGCCCCTCACCCTTTGCAATCTTCAGCCTCTCCCTTCTCCAAGATTAATTGAACCCATGGCTATCAAAAACATGGGCTTAGGAAAGTTCAAAGGCTTGCTAATGAAGGATGTTTATCATGGAGGGATGATTCTAAGGATTATTGTGAATATCATAATAAACAAATATGCATCAAAGCAATTTTCAATTCAAGGACATCATTTATTTTTTGAGAGAAGTCTTCTGTGAATAGATCATCTAGCTGTACCAACAGTAGTATATGTGGTAGGCCAGGAACTTTCCCCACAAATGATATTGAACAGAGGAAGAAGACATGGACGGTTACAGAGGTCAAGATTATCCAACAGTAGTGAGAGAATGACTAGCCTACTGGAACACTAGGACTCACAGCAGAATTAATCTAGACCAGGGGTGGGCAACTATGGTCCCTTTACAACTGGTGAACTTCAACTCCCAGAATTCCTGAGCCAGCCATGCAAATTTCCATTAGCAAATTGCAATAATACTAATGTGATGTGAGGTCACAATACTAGCTCTATTCTTTCATACTTGCATTGTGACATCACATGAAAGTATATATGAGTACATATGAGGCAAATTCTGCATTCTGGTGCTACAACCCACATTTCATGTAGCACAAATGGGGCTTCATACACTCTCACACATGCCCACTGCTCATGCAAGGGGAGCTGTGCATGCTTGCCCATCGCTTGTGTGGCCCAATTCCAAACAGGAAAGTACTGGGCAACAGCCCAGAGGCTTGGGACCCCTGATGTAGGGCATTACAAACTAAAGCTGTATCCATGTCCTGTACAATGACCAAGTCTAAATGTGTCCATCTACTCTGTAGTGCTTCCTGTCATCACCCAATTAAAGATAAAGGCTCATTCCTCCCAGTATGGAGGCAGAAACTGATAGTACACAAGTAAATTACCATGTGGGCTATTGCTAGCACCCATGTATAGCTGCGCCACAAATAGGCTAACGAAACAATTAGCTATTTCTCTCTCATGTGGTTTTTTTCCCCCCTTAATCCTAGGCTACCTACCATGGACAGCTAATTGCCTACTTTCTCCTACAGAAGAATTTTAAAACCAAAACTGGGTGTAGTGAAACAGTGAAGTGCTAATAGATTTTGTTCCCTGAAGTAGGGAGGAAAAAAATAATCTTGGGAAATGCTCAATTAAAATCATATGGGTTGCAGTGTTGTGTTAACATCTTGGGTGTTCTGCCTCCTGGAAAGGGAGGAACCTTTGCATTTAGTCACCTCAAAACAGGTCAAATGCTGGAAAGAAACAAACCAGTTTGAAATAGGACTGGAACTGATGCACAGCTGAATTGAGATCAAATGCTGAAAAGGGTATTGTGGAAAAGGAAAATAATATTTTTGTTTTGCCCCATTTTATAACCTGTCTTGCCACAGCGATTGAGTGAATCACTGCAGTTGTTAAATGAATCTGCCTTCCCCATGGACTTTGCTTGTTGAAGGTTACAAAAGGTGATCACATGACCCCGGGACACTGCAACTGTCATAAATACATGCCGGTTGCCAAGTATCTTAATTTTGATCACGTGATGATGGGGATGCTGCAATGGTCATAAGTGTGAAAAACAGTCATTAATCACTGTTTTCAGGGCCGTTGTAACTTCAAATGGTCACTAAAATTACCTGTCATTAATTCTTTGCACCTATATTTACTTCCAAAGTTAAAAGACCTTTTTTAATCTTTTTTCCTGATGTATTGAGAATATAATTTGCTGCCAGCTTTCCAGACTTTGCTGCTGCCATACATTTCCAAATACCCCTCAGTCACTGGCATTCCTGACTGAGATTCAGACTGTTATAGTTATCTATAGAGTATTGTATTGGGAAAAATCTTTGAACATATACAGCTAGTACATCACTGCACTTATTCCCGGATCCGGAGATCCTTCAGAAAGCTATTCATGCCTTAGTCTCCCCATAAATGGATGGCTGTAATGTGCTCTACAGTACATGGAGCTGTTCTTGAAGCCCACCCTATAACTGGTCCAAAATACAGCAGCATGGCTAGTGATGAATGAGCCTCCATGTGCTCATCTGACCACACTCTGAGTGGTAGTCGGGGGTTGCATTGTTAACTGCTTGGCTTCCTGGTGCAATTTAAATGCCGGTGATCACCTATAAAGCCTTTCAGCCTGATTAACTGAGGGACTACATGTCTGCTGCTCCAGGCTACTCTGACTGGGTTAACTGGACTACAATCTCTGACTTTGCTTATTATAAGATACTTAGAATACAAGGTTATTTTTCTTGCAATTAACTGGTTCCGTATCCATAGGGAAACTTCTGAACTTTTTTATGGAACTTGTCAAAAGGTTGCAAAAGGGGATCACATGGCCTTGAGACATTGCAGCCATCATTAATGTGAATCAGTTGCCAAGCATCCGAATGTAAATCACATGATCCTGGGAATGCTGAAATGGTCATAAGTGTGAAAAATGATCATGTGTCACTTTTTTCAGTGCCATTGTAACTTCGAACAGTCACTAAGTGAACTGTTGTAAGTCGAGGACTAGCTGTACTTTATCACTTTTTTCCTTTTGGGGTAGAGTAGTCATCATGTTTTTGACTCCTTGCTAGGTAACTGGTGATACTCGGATATTTCCATATCCTAAAAGTGGTACAGTGGGTGAAAAGATTGAGAAGCCCTGGACTAAACAACAGCTAAAAGGAAGCTGCCTGTCAGACAGCAAATTTATTCTCCTGAAAGACAGAGTGAAATGGTTGTCTTTTTCTTTAATCACAATTACTTTTTTATACTGTGATCACATTTTGAGATACAGTCAGTTTGTTGGCATGAAAATGTCTGTCAGAATAATTTTACTTGTTGAATCTTAGCTTATAGGCCTGCATCCCCTGAGCCAAATGTTCAACTTACCCTCAGGCAAAAAATTGTTTTATTTGATTTCATGTAATATATAATGATGTATGATGTAAATAATTTGGATATACTATAAAGACTGTAAGCTTGATATGTTGAAGGATTACTGAAACAATGAAGGCTGTTTATAAGGGAAGCAGAGGAAATTTGTTGAAATTTAATGAGATCAAAAAGAGAAAGAATTAATGGACAGAGAGGACACAATGTTTAAGATCTGCAGCCATCCCTCTGTATTTGTCTTCAAACGTTAAGGAAGATATGGAATTGTCCTCAAGTAATTAAGGACGCCAAGGATCCTTCCTTTGACCTTGTACAGGCCAATTTTAGCTATAGGTTTAGGGGCAAAGATTCAAGTTAGCCTCAACAGAATTTAGTTCGGATTCCATGTGCAACAGAATGTAGATGATACACTGAGGATCATGAAAAATAGCTCCGATGAATTTGAATTAGGCAACCTGTGGAGGACTTAAATCTTTACAGGAGCAGATCTGTGAACTGTAGAGTGAATGGTTCAATGCTTTAAATAAATTTAGTGTGACCAGAACATAAGTTATAACTATAGGAGATGATGAATAAAAAAAATGAGTTGGCAAAATATATTATTTTTAGTTTAGAATTGATTGGCTTTTCCTGTTACAATTAAAAATAAAGGCTTGAAGTTTTTGCCTTAGGTTTACTTGGAAAGTAGAAAGGATAACTGTATCCTCACCATAAAGAAGTATGGAGATAGATTGATTTGTCAGAATTAGAAGATATCATTCTTTTTTAGTTAACAAATGATTTATGAAAATAATACAAATAAAATACAACTTGTCTGACTCCTTTTTATGGCAACTGGGATCAAACAAACTTTGACAATGGCACATCTAAACACAAGTGTTTTTATGTAATATCATAAATGGCATCCCTTAGTGGAGATCATTAATTTATTCAGAGCCTCTCCCTTTAGGTATGTAATCAAAGATGTATTTAATAATTTTTAAATCAATATAGGCAGCATAAAAGATGCCTTAGAGGTAAGGGAAAATCCATTTTGGCCAGGCGATATCAGGTGTAAGCAAACAAGATTTATTTGTGAAATGTCAAAGCCAGCAACTTAATTGTATTCTAGCAATAATGCAAGAATTTTCCCAGACTTCTTGCCTTCTCTTGTGAAAAACCAGATAAGGTTTCATGGAACTTAGTGTGTGTGTGGATCAGGCTTATGCCTTTTGCAGGTGTGCAAGGACTCCAGGCTAGTTCCACGCTTGACTCCTTTTCCCTGCCTGGCTGAGAATTTCCCGACAGAAAGCACAACACTGAACAGTATAAGATATAGAGTGGTCCGTCCTAAACTCTGCTTTATCCTCTGCCAGAACTTTGCTTTGGATCAGGCAATCCATTGATTTCCTTGCATATAATTTATGTAATTTAGTGATGATACTAATTGACTAAAAGTTGGTCAGTTCAGACTATCCAATATAAACTGGAACTATACAATAAGAAAACAGAGTTAATCCGTCAATCAACATTTATTTTTATTATGCAAGATAAAATGAATTGTCCACCTTAACCTTTAGAAAAAGATGAGTGATTATTGTGATTATTAATGTATGGTCTGGGATAATTGCCAAAAGAATATATATTCCAATGGATATGACAATATGGAAAGCAAAAATAAGTTGATCAAATCAAGATAAGAAATTAAATAAAATTTGCAGGAATATGAAGATCTGTTCATCCTTTCCTTATTATAAAGATGGCTTGCTCAAAGACCCTTTACTTCTGCTAATTATTGTACAAATATCCTCTTTGACTTGCAGATAAGAGGGCTTACTCTGGCTAAACTTTGTGCTCTACCTTAGATAATACTAGAAGGAGATAAAACATCACCTTGTAAAATTGAACTGATCATCCGAGTCATTCTGTGATGCCCTTTCTACCAAACCTGGTTTCCTAACTTATCAGTATCTCTGCTTTTGACTGTTCAGGTAGAAATGAAAGGAGTGCAATCTTTCCACTAGCAAATTGCAATAATGCTAATGTGATGTAACATCAAATAATAATAATAATAATAATAATAATAATAATAATAATAATAATAATAATAATAATAATAATAATAATAAGTAGTAGTAGTAGTAGTAGTAGTAATAGTAGTAGTAGTAGTAGTAGTAGTAGTAGTAGTAGTTGGAAGGGACCTTGGAGGTCATCTGGTCCAATACCCTGCTCAGGCAGGAAATCCTATACCATTTCCTACAAATGGCTGTCCAGTCTCTTCTTAAAAGCTTCCAGTGTTGGAGCATTCACCACTTCTGGAGGCAGGTTGTTCCACTGGTTAATTGTTCTAACTGTCAAGAAGTTTCTCCTTAGTTCTAGGTTGCTTCTCTCCTTGACTAGTTTCCATCCGTTGCTTCTTGTCCTGCTTTCAGGTGCTTTGGAGAATAGCTTGACTCCCTCTTCTTTGTGGCAGCCCCTGATATATTGGAACACTGCTATCATGTCACCCCTCACCCTTCTCTTCGTTAAACTACACATACCCAATTCCAGCAACCGTTCCTTATATGTTTTAGCCTCCAGTCCCCCAATCATCTTTGTTGCTCTTCTCTGTACTCTTTCTAGAGTCTCAACATCTTTTTTACATCGTGGTGACCAAAACTGGATGCAGTATTCCAGGTGTGGCCTTACCAAGGCATTGTAAAGTGGTATTAGTACTTCATATGATCTTGATTCTATCCCTCTGTTAATGCAGCCTAGCACTGTGTTGGCTTTTTTGGCAGCTGCAGCACACTGCTGGCTCATATTGAAGTGATTGTCCATTAGGACTCCGAGATCCCTCTCACAGTTACTACTATTGAGCAAGGTACCACCTATACTATACCTGTGCATTTGATTTTTCCTGCCTAAATGTAGAACCTTACTTTTTTCACCATTGAATTTCATTTTGTTAGATAGTGCATCCCCTCATCCAAATCGTTCATGAAGATGTTGAAGAGCACTGGGCCCAGAACAGAGCCCTGGGGCACCCCACTACACACTTCCTTCCATGTAGATGCAGTTGCATTGAGGACCACATGCTGTGCGGCCTGTCAGCCAGCTACGAATCCATCTGGTGGTGATGCTACAGTATCTAACCCACATTTTTCTATCATATCAAGTAGTAGGTTGTGATCTACTTTATCAAATGCCTTACTGAAGTCCAAGTAGATTATATCTACAGCATTCCTCTGGTCCACTAATTTTGTCACTTGGTCAAAGAATGCAATAAGATTTGTCTGGCATGATCTGTTTTTGACAAACCCATGTTGGCTTTTAATGATGACTTTGTTTGCATCAAGGTGTTCACTGATTTGTTGTTTGATTATCTAGCTCTATTCTTTCATACTTGCATTGTGACATCACATGAAAGTATATATGAGGCAAATTCTGCATTCTAGTGCTACAACCTACATTTCATGATTTACGCTCTCCACCCCTTGGATACCTATGGAGAAGTGTTATCTGCTTTTGTTTAATTGCAATGTGCTACATTCAATTTGCCAGCAAATTTGGAAAACTCAACAGTGGCTACAGGATTGGAAAAGATCAGTTTACATTCCAATTCCAAAGAAAGGCAGTGCCAAAGAATGTTCAAACTATCGCACCATTTCACTCATTTCACATGCTAGTAAAGTTATGCTTAAAATCCTACAAGCTAGACTCCAGCAGTTATGTGGATCAAGAACTACCAGAAGTACAGGCAGGATTTCAAAGAGGCAGAGGAACTAGAGATCAAATTGCCAACATACGCTGGATCATGGAGAAAGCTAGGGAGTTCCAGAAAAACGTCTACTTCTGCTTCACTGACTATGCTAAAACCTTTGATTGTATGGATCACAACAAACTGTGGCAAGTTCTTAAAGAGATGGGAGTACCAGACCATCTTATTTGTCTCTTGAGAAACCTATATGTGGGTCAAGAAGCAACAGTGAGAACTGGACACGGAACCACTGATTGGTTCAAAATTGGGAAAGCAGTCCAGCAAGGCTGTATACTGTCGCCCTGCCTATTTAACTTATTTGCAGAGCACATCATGAGAAAGGCAGGGCTAGATGAATCAAAAGTTGGAATTAAGATTGCCGGGAGAAATATTAACAACCTAAGATATGCAGATGATACCACTCTAATGGCAGAAAGTGAAGAACAACTAAAGAGTCTCTTGTTGCGAGTGAAGAAGGAGAGTGCAAAAGTTGGGTTGAAACTAAACATTAAGAAAACCAAGATCATGGCATCTGGCCCTCTCAATTCCTGGCAAATAGATGGGGAAGAAATGACAGAAGAAGTAACAGATTTCATTTTCCTGGGGAGGAAAGCCATGGGAAATCTAGACAGCACACTAAAAAGCAGAGACATCACCCTGTCAACAAAAGTATGTATAGTCAAGGCTATGGTCTTCCCAGTTGCAATGTATGGCTGTGAAAGTTGGACCATAAGAAAGGCTGAGCACCAAAGAATTAAGCCTTTGAATTACGGTGCTGGAGAAGACTCCTGCGAGTCCCTTGGACTGCAAGGTGATCAAACTGGTCAGTCCTAGAGCAGATCAACCCTGACTGCTCTTTAGAAGGCCAGATCCTGAAGTTGAAACTCAAATACTTTGGCCACCTAATGAGAAGGAAGGACTCACTGGAGAAGAGCCTAATGCTGGGAAAGGTTGAGGGCAAGAGAAGAAGGGAACGACAGAGAATGAGGTAACTGGATGGAGTCACTGAAGCAGTAGGTGTGAGCTTAAATGGACTCCAGAAGATGGTAGAGGACAGGAAGGCCTGGAGGAACATTGTCCATGGGGTCGCGATGGGTCAGACACGACTACACAGCTAACAACAACAATAAGGGGGTTGTTTGTATAGCTTTGCTTGGTAACTGATAATTGCAGTAATTGTCTTAGTAGACTGATGTAATAAGTAGAATTCCTCAGTGATCTGTGCTAAGAGCTGTTTTTTTTTAATTTGGTCATAATCTTGATTTAGGGGGGAAAGGGAGCACTCTATAAAAATGTCTTTAAATTGGGTGAATGATCAAGTGACGAGTGGAATTCAGTTGAAATAAAAATGAATGCATATCTGGGCATTCCTCTCCCATCTCTCCCCCCTCCACCGTGCAAATTCATCTATACACTGATGCAGTCTGATTTGTTTGTGACTGTACAAGAAAAGGGTTTTGGAGTTACAGTAGATAGCCCAGTGAAAATGCTGCTTCACATGTTAGAACTGTGAAAACAGGAGATTCTATGATTAATGAGGAATCCATAGGATTGCCAACAATATTTTTAAGTAATTTATTGTATATTCAAATCTGGAATAACGTAGACAATTCTGGTTGCTTCATTTGAACAAAGTTATAATAGAGATGAAAAAAGAGGAGGAATATCAAAATGATTAGGAGGTTCAATTGGTTGGGGAATTGTGGGAATTGATGTCTCGCAAAATAATTTAAGGGATACAATGCAGTCAGTTCGGGTATAAATTTGTTGTTATTATGTATTCTTAATGGCAATTTTAAAATGTGGGGTTGTTGATCCCCCCCCCCGAACTCTCGCATACTCCTGATCCCTCCAGCAAGTTAATTAGAGGCTTGCTGAGAGGTAAGAGACTGCCCCTATTCGCTTGGTACTACTACAGTGAATCAGAAGGCTTACTGCTCTGTTACATCTAGTGAACATGCACCCTGAATACACTTGCTCAAAATAATAGTCTGAAGGCAAATAGATAAGGAGATCAGACTGCATTAAATGTATAACAGCTGGCTTCCAGTGCTGAGACAAAACAGATGCCAGACTGAGAGACCTTAAAGGTAAAGGTAAAGGTTCCCCTGCACATGCATGCTAGTTGTTTCCGACTCTAGGGGCCGGTGCTCATCTCCGTTTCAAAGCCGAAGAGCCAGCGCTTGTCCGAGGACGTCTCCATGGTCATGCGGCTGGCATGACTAGACGCCAAAGGCACACAGAACGCTGTTACCTTCCCACCGTAGTGGTCCCTATTTTTCTACTTGCATTTTTACGTGCTTTCAAACTGCTAGGTTGCCAGAAGCTGGGACGAGTAACAGGAGCTCACTCTGTTACGCGGCACTCGGGTTTTGACCTGCCAAACTGCCGATCTTCTGATTGACGAGCTCAGCGTCCTAACCCACTGAGCCACCGTGTCCCTTACATAAACCTTACATAAACCCATCTAGCAGTTGTTCTTTTCACTAAGCAATGTGATATAGTGACAACTTTATTGACTAGTTTGCTCTGTCACCTTTCCTGTTTCACTGCCCTTTAGGAATAATGGAATAACAACTTTGTATTCAGGACATAAACGTTGCTTGTCTTGATTCACATTTCTCTACTGGGCATTTTGTATTGCTCAGTTGGTGAGTCAGAAAAAAAATTGTGATACTAATGAATTGATGTCTAATATGTAAGTCGCTCCTCCAATTTTGCACTCAGGAACTTACCATTGCTTGCCTCTTTACTACAGATTGGGAATTATGCTGCTCACGTATCACCTAGGAAAAGAGGGGTCCAACAGATTGCTTTTTTCCTAGATTCTTTTTTCCTAGACTTTCCACTCTGCCTTTATTGTTCAATAGGTAGCTTTTATGAATACCAACTATTGTTTTGTGTTGCAATGTGGGCCTCTCTTCCTCTCTCCCTTTAAAAGCTTTGATCTGCTCTGAATGGCAATGGTTGGAAAAGCTTTCCAAGGTTGACTTTTGTTTGATTTATTATTTCTTTTAGTACTTTTACTCTATTTTATACTCAAGGAAGCATAACAAAGAGGCTTAAAGTATCAGTTTTGGAACAGCACTTGCCCTTAGGTATATATTTAAAAAAATGATAAAAAGTTAAAAAAGAGGATGCAAGTAGGGGAAAAAGCCCTTGTTTTGCTGGCAAGTTTTGTTTCAAAAGCTTGACAAGCTATATTCTTGAAAATTCTGGTTCAAAGGTTTTGTTCGAAGAGTCACAGAGATACAGACTTAGAATGATTACTTGTGGAAACTGTAGATAGGTACCTTTTCTCAATTTAAACAGACAACATATAATTAAGCATTGCTTAAGTGCTCTTAGAAATTTTTCAGATGGGAGATAATCAGAACTAATTGATTTCACCTCTGATCCGATCTCTTAAATCTCTCAATCTTGTGATCCTGATCTACTCTGCCTACCATTAGCTGTCTTTTGCTATACCATCTCAGATTGGCACCCAGTGCCATTGCATATCTCTTAGCTTGGTTACCTAAGAAAGTTACCACAATTGGTTTAATGGAACACTCTGTCACTGCGAGAGATTGGAGGTGACTGACAGGGTAGGAAGACCTCATCCTTGTGCCGTTCGTCTCCTGATTCTGATTCTTTGCATGGTTTGAAATTTTTAATTGCTGTTTATGTTCTGTAAACAACCCAGCGTCATCTAATTAGGGAGATGGGTGGCATATAAATTTAAAGAATAAATAATAGTCTAATTAAGAAAGCAAGCCAAGACAGCTAATAAAGACTTGGCTGGAGGAAATGTTGGGACTGAAGATAGGTCTCAGACCAGAATTGTTTTTACTGGGAATGATAGATGGGAAGTTTAACAAAGGAGAGACATATCTAGTGTTGCATATTATAACAGCAGCAAGGTTGGTGTATGCCCAGAACTGGAAAAACGGAAATACCCCGATGGAGAGTGAATTAATTAAAAAAAATTGATATGTGCAGAGATGGATAGACTAACCTTAGAAATTAAAGATAAGATGTATTATTGGTTAGACTCGAGGACAAAAAGTCAGAACAAAGAAAGCTCGTCTAGAAGAGAGAAAGTGTAGATTTTCAACCCCACAGTGAGTGTAAGATAGAGATCAGAAAGAAAATGAAATAAGAATGGAAATGGAAGTTATGTTTTTATTTATTTATTTATTTATTATTTTAATTCCATTTGTATCCCGCCCTTCTCCGAAGACTCAGGGCGGCTTACAAGCTTAGCAGTAGTCTTCATTCTATGTATATGCCTGCTCATTAGGGCTTTCACACACACACACCCAAGCGGCATTATTACAAAGTCAGCTTAATTGCCCCCAACAATCTGGGTCCTCATTGTAAATAGACGTAAATATGTATGTAAATATATAAATATGTAAATAGTATAAAATGCAATATGTAAATGGTATAAAAGATCAATGACTAGGGAGATATATGGTTTATGGTATAGTATGTATGGTAAAATAACAGCCAGAAAAGTCACACTGTGTTCAACCTGTTTTTAAATGTTTATTCAATAAAAAAATTATTAAAAAAAACAAAGCAAGCCAAGAGAGTTGAAAGATTACATGATTAAATTCTTCTAGATACTGAAAGATTTCTAAAATCATAATATCTTCCCTAGAAAATTGACAGTTAAAGGGAAGGCCTAATCTCAGACTATGCTGGTTTCCATATACAGGGGTATCTTAGTACTCAATTGCTTTGAAACTCATTGAATTTGGTACTCAATGCATTTTGACGCAAAAATTTTGTCCTGGTATTCATTGCTTGTTTGGTACTCAATGCAGAAGCTAGAATTTGTTGGTGTCAGCTGCTTTGTGACTCAATAAATTATTCCTTATGGGAAAATTTTGTTTGGTACTAATTGCACTCCTGGAAACAATTAACGATGAGTACCAAGGTACCACTGTAGATTAATGTTGCTCCATATGTCTTTCCAAACTTTTAACTTTCTTTCCACTGAATCCCCTTTTTATATTCACTTTTGTCTAGTTTTTCAGTGGGAGAGATTTGTGGTCTAGCATATTCCAAAGATTTATATAGCTGTTTTTCTTATTGAACAAACACTGGACAGAACCACATATCATTCTTTGTATGTAGCAAAACAGAATACCTGACCACTGCTGAATATTCATTTATTGACATGAGGAATTAATTAATTAGTTGATAGGACAAAATATAAGAACCTCTACAGAAGTGTTCTATCTTTTTTAGCATCAGGTATTCCTAAAACCACACAACAATTAAATCTTAGACTCAGTCATGTAACTGTTGTTTTCTTTTTAGTTCTTTTTATTGTAGGAGGGAAATCAATCTTAAGATGACATTCTGCTCTACTAAAAACAAAATATTTTTATCTTTAGACATTTACATATTTAGCTTAAAGGGATTATTGATAAAAGCATAGATGAAAGCAGATCTGTGATGAATTCCTAGTCCAATGACAGCATTGGACTGGTGTCACATTGAAACAGGTGGAACAAACAGACTTGGTTTAGGTCATGGATCAGTAGAAAGAAGAAATACATTCATATCATTTAAGGGCCAAGAATGATCAACATAATTCCCTTTATGACAAATACTGTAGATATGTTCTTGTGTAAGATAGATAATTAATAAGAGCTTTTTGAAGGTTACATTCAAAGCCTAGTACAGAATTCTGCCCACAAGTCCCTTCTCTGAATTGACCTTATCAGAACAGCAGTTGGAAAAATGACAAAAAAACTAGCAATAAGAAGTCAGCTGTCATGCATTTGATAAGTAAATGATACTGCTGTCTCTTTTATTCATTTATTTATTTGCATGCATGTGTATTTATTTAATTTTATAGTGCTTATAATCCATTCCAATCTCAAAGGACTCTGGATGCAGTATAACATCAAGCAAAACAGCCACATAATGAGAATAAATATCTGAATCTAAATGAATATTAAAAACAAAAGATAACTACAAAGAAAAGCAAGCATAAAACCACAGACAAAATGCCTGTTGAAATATAAAGATGTAGCTTGTTTATGAAAATAAAGCAAGGTGGGAGTTGTCCATATTTTATGTGGGATATACTGTATCTCTAAGACTGACTTGTATTTTGGGAATCTAGAAAATAGCTATTGAGATTCACTAATTTTTAAAATATGGAGGTACAGGTAGTCCTCACTTAACAACCACTCATTTAGTGACCATTTGAAGTTACAGTGTCACAGAAAAAAATGTTGCTTATGCCCAGGCTGAAATAAAGGTCAAGGGACATAAAAAGACATGACCCAGTGCTCCGCAACAGAAATTTGCATGGCTCATTCCTATTTTATAGTAATAGATAACTGAGTCTTGAGATTTATCATTCAATCCTTTTCAGAAATAGAAAGTTTCAACCTTTTAGAGTTTGTCCCGATCATGGAATTTTAGGCATGCAGATGGAAGCAACAATTTCAGCTGCTAAGTTGAACTGCTTTAGCGTTACTGTCGTACATTTCTCTTTGATGTTTTAGATCCAGTTCTGCCCTTTTTAATACTTCCTTTTGAAGTGTGTTATCACCAAACTGCCGGTGAATCAATTTCTATTCTGACACCATATGAAATGGTGGCGAAAATAAAAAAAAAATAGCATCATTCAAGCCATTGTGGAAAGTGGCTGCCAAGTTACTTCAGTCTTTACCAATTTTGTCAATGCTGCTAACATTGAATGTTATTGCTTGACAAGAGATTGAGTTTAAAGTTGGGAGGGGGGAAGAGGAGGATTGTACCTTCAAGGCCATCTGAAACTAAAGAAGATAAGACCTTGGCGGGTTTTCTAACGGAAGGGAAACTGATTCTTTAAATTAATTGGAGAATATGATTAATGACAAAATTAGAAAGGTGGAGAATTGTGTTTTAATATATTGTGCAAGGGGCGGAGATTTCAGATTCCAGCTTCCTTCGAGCAAGCATTGGCTGGTGTATTAGGCTGAATAAAGGACTTTTAAGGTAAACAATGCCTCAGAGTCACTTGAAAAGCCCATACGTTGGAAACTTGACAAATTTTCCAATAGAAGTACATGAAAATATAATAGTTTTCCATTACAGTACATTTTTCAGAGAAATGGGAAATTAGCAACAACAAGCTGACAAGTTTCTGCATTTTGCTATTTCTGTTCTGAAACTTGAAAGGTGGCTGGGCGGCTTTTCTGAAGTGGGGCACCTGCTCTTTCATTCAATGGGAGACAGGTAGATTTAAGTCCAATGCATTACATAACACAGGTCATATTTCCCCTTGCTTTCCCCTTTCCCTTTAACAGCTAAGTTTCTAATGTTTCAAGGTTGCGGGTGTCTTATCTATTTTCTGGGCTGTCAGCCAAGTCTTTTTTTGACAATAACAAATTGAAATATCAAGTTTACCCACAAGATGTCGCTCCTACCATTAGAAGCTGTCCTTTGAGCCCCAAAGTTATTTTAGTATTTTAAATTTTGCTTCTGTTTTATAAAGAAAAACCAAGATATTCAGTAAAAATAAAAATAGAGAATAAAGAATAGAAAGTCTTTTAGTCCACAAATTTTAGGAAATAAAATTCTGATTGGGATCCAATTAAGTTTTTTTCAATGTTTTAAAACTCCCCTGAGTAGTCGGTTGCTGCTTTTTCTAGAAGGAGGGCTGAAATCCCGCTTCCCTCTGCACAGGGGGGAAAGTACTTAAGCAGCTTATACAAGTACAAAAGATAATTAGGATTTAAGAGAGATAGATCTCACCCATTCTCTTCCATGCTGCTCTAAAGTTGCCTGCCTAAAAGTGTGACTTCAGCTGTCTGCAACCTAGTGACAAGCCATATTACTATGGTCGGTCTTTGTTTGCCAATTTGGAGGGTTGCACCAGCTCTAGGGAGAGGGCTACCACTTTCCCACGATCCAGTGAGAGTCCCTCCTTGCTGGTCACCCCTACAGGGTGACTTTTTACCCTTTTCAGGGGGGGCGTGATGCAAAACTAGATGAGGAAGACTGAGCTCATCTTCCAGGCATCCATGGCAGCCGCGTGGCAAACTGGAAGCCACCTGTCATAACTTCTTAGGGGTGTTTGTTTTACTCTCTGAATTCATGGAGGCCTAACCCTAACTCTTAAGTGGATTTCCCTCCCAAAACATTTACCAGGTAATGAAAATAAGAGTGATTGGAAAAGAGGCCTCCTAAGCATAAAGAACCTCCATGAATGTTAATTTTGTGATGTTAAGTTTACTCTCTCTGTTCATGGAAGTCTAACCCTAAACCTAAGTGGACTTTCATCCCAATAGCATTTTTTGATATATTTTGTCAGAAAACTCCCAGAATTCCCCAGTGAGCAACCAAATATAGACATTTTCAAGCTGGTGAAATGGAGAAACACTGGGTTAAGGTGTTTGAGTAGAAGTAGGAAGTAGGAAAAGCTACTTAGATATACAAGGAGGTTTTAATTATAGAGAAGAATATATTGACTTTACTTGCCATCCTTTATAACAACAGCCAAGGGTGAATACAATGGGTGATGCCTGCCAAGGTAAGAGAACAGAGTACAGCTCTTGAAAATGTTTTTCCAAAATGATCCATTTCACATACAATCACAGTAACAATTTTGGGTGACATATATGCCATCCTCCATAAAATGGGTTAAAAGATTTAAAAGAGAATCATTAATATTATACTACCCAAGTAAAGCACTTGGAACAGTCATCCATATAACGAAATAGTCAGAGACCTTCCATTAACTGTGAGAACACGATCACAGCATCCCAGCCCCAAGGACTGATGAAGTAGCCATGGCCCAGAGGGAAGGGGCCTTGCAGATATCAAGAGGAATGATGACATATCCTGAGTGAAGAGATCTGGAGGAAGACCTACCACAGCATGTTAAATAAGCAGATACCTTTAGAAATGTGCACCAGCATTCAGATATTAAGGCTGAATTTAGGATTTCTAAACAAATTTCACTGTTGTTCCAACAACCCAATGTTTGCTTCCATATCCCTGACAATGTCTGACAATGAATACAAATGCATATTATTGTTCAAATGCATGTGGTAGTTTATGCTTTTCCAAAATATACAGATCAAAGATTTGCAGAGAGCCTCTGAAGACTTGGCCATAGCTGGAATTGCATTCATACAAGTTGGACTACTCACTCAGGGCTCAAAAAAGCAGCTGTGCCAGATTAAAATGTTTTCCCAGATGCCCCAAAATGAATTATCAGAGTGCTTGAAAATTTAGTGATAACTCATTCAATTGTTTTTGCTCTACTACTTTCTGAGTGAAGATGAAGCCCACATAAATATTGGGAATGTTCAGTGTGAGGCTTGAACTATAATTCTGGAAACTGTGTCTGGCATTATTTTTTCAAAGCCTCCATGTGCCTCCTTTAGCTCAGAGCTTTTCAACCACTGGTACGGGTACCACTTGTGCTACATTGGCACCTGGCAGGTGGTATGTGACCATCCTAAAAAAGTGGTAGCGGGGGAGGGGAATGAGCTGAACCGGTAGCAGCACTGTACAAGCCTGAGCGAGAGATGGCTGGAGCTGCAGGGCTGTCAATGCTCAGCGGAAGCACCAGGATCAGCACTTCTTCAGGGCTGTCAGGGCTCAGCAAAAGCGCCAGGATCAGTGCCAGACTCCAGCTGGAGCTCGACGCTGATCCTGGCGCTTCTGAGCCCAGAAGAAGCACCGATCAGCTGGAATGTTGCAGCATCTCCAGGGTCTTGTGATTTACATTCAGATGGCGACTGGTGGTACTCGGATGTTGCCATATCCTAAAAGTGGTACAATGGGGGAAAAGGTTGAAAAGCCCTGCTTTAGCATGTCAAACAATTCCTCAGACTTATGCAGCTGCATTTAAAACTAGTCAAAATACTTTTTATGCTGTTATTGTCTCCTATAGAACACATTTACTGGTGGCATACACAAAGAGCAGCACATGGAAATATCTCCCTTGCATAAACAGAATAGACAGCCTTAGTTATATCAGGGGAAATTTATAGAATTCAATATTTGCCAAGTCTGATAGAAACAGGCCACTACTTCATATCCCAGAGTGATTAGAAAGCAGCTATCCACTGGATAGAGACAAATCATCATGGAAAAAATATAGCTATGTGGTTCTAGGAGTCGAAAGCAATTTGATGGCACATAATCAATAAATCAAATACATCAGAGCAAACTCTAGAGATCTCCACTAGCAATGTGTCAGAAGGCTGTCCCTAACCTGCTCTTTCAAGTCTTTCAACAATGTATTTGGAGAAATATGCAGTATGAACTCCTGCACACACTGCATTTTAATCTTGGTTGTTATATGCCTGTTATATCCTCAATCTAATTTACTAGCAGCAATTATTGTTAGCTTTTTTTAGTCTTTGCTTTGAAGTTGCATGTTGAGCTTACATGGGCAGCTATTTTCTACAGTCAGCTCAACTGCTCCTCTTCTGAAATTTATTAACCAAGGTTCAAGAGCTTCACATTGGCTTTTCATAGCCAGAGTAATAAAATGAAATAAAAATTTTAAAATATAAAATTTAGCAATGTACAGAGTTAGGGTTATCTAATCTGTGGACTTTAAAAACAGTTGTCATCCCAAGGCCATTTAAAATTGACCGCAGCCATGATAGTAGCGACTCTGGCACACAGACTTCCTTCTGGCATTGAAGGAAATGCCAGTTAAACACCTCTATTTTTGATTGATTACATCCCATCAAGTCACCGTTGACTCTTGGCAAGCACATAGGTCTTCTTCAGGATGATCCATCCCTAAATTGTCCTTCCAATGGTACTCCCATCACAACTGTAACTGAATCTATCCACATTGCTGGTGGTCCTGTTTTGTTCTCTTTCTTTCCATCATTCCCAGAATTAGAGCCTTCTCCAGGGAGTTCCACATAATATGTCTAAAATAGAATAATATGAACCTGGTCATTTGTGGCTCAGGTGACAACTCTGAGTTGATTTTTTTGATGATCCATTTGTTTGTTTGTTTAGATGGCTATCTGCGATATTCTCAGGAGTCCAACATCAGAGTTCAAAAATATCAATACTGGCTTCTGTTTGGCTTCTTCATTAAACATTAAAGTATCAGCCTTTCAGACACTGAAAGCAATTTTCAGATTTTGTCTCTAGTAAACCATGCAGAGCTGTTTCTCATCCTTCCTGTCATTCTTCCTAAGATGTTGTTAAGGAAGCAATCTGTGTATTAGCTGCCTGATCAAATTATTTCATTATAGTCTGCTGAACTCCGTGAAATGCATACAGTCTGGGTCGATTAATTCTGATGCTTGGAAAATCTCAAGAAACATTCTCTGGTTGCTTCCTGACCTACTTGTAGAAGGGCTGATGATGAACATAGTTCCAAACAGCTGGTATGTAATGAGAAATGAGAACTGTGTAGAAATCCTGCATCCTGTACAGAAGCTATTCACTTGATGGTCTCTGGCTAAAAAGTACAAATGTACAATGCTGAAGAGATGTTTCTTTATTAGGAGGTATATAGGATGAGATTGATTTGTTTCTTTTACATCCTTATTTTTCTTTCTTCTCGGGACATAATTGGTCCATCAACTTGCTCTAATATGCTAAGCCCAGATTTTCAAATGAAAAAAAAATATATATACGGTGGTATATCCCAGGATTAAACAACCTGTAACCTTTGAGTCCTGGGAAGGGAGATAGTATTAAAAAGTTGCTCAGGCTGATTCCTACCTGACTCCCTGGGGTATAAGAGACAGGGAAGAAAACCAGGATAGAATAGAGCTGGAAGGGACCTTGGAGGTCTTCTAGTCCAGCCCCCTGCTCAAGCAGGAGAACCTGTACCATCTCAGCCAAGTGATTGTCTAGCCTCTTTTAAAAAATCTCCAGTGATGGAACGCCCATGTTTGATATTTTTAAAAAGGCATATGCTACTGACTACACTTATGCACATATGTAACATCTTTTGCTAGGATACATGACCACTGCTTGTCCAGAATGTGAAAAGTGAAAGATTGTGACTAAACAAAATTTTAATGTACAGATAATACCACCAGAAATTATTTTAGCCTTTTTAATAAATGTTATTATTGATGTTAAGTTCACCATGGAAAACATCATATATTGTTATGTATACACTAGGTTAATTGTTTACAGACTGAAGTGCAACATACCTAGATTCTAAATAATCTATTTTTCAAAATATACAACAGTCCAAACAGTAAAAGTAAAGTCCAAATTAAGAATATTTCATTCTTAAGAATTGTTTAATTTCAAGTGCTTTAGTTGTAATAGATGGTTATAGATTCAAAATACTGTAGTTTTCAAGAGTGTACAAAAGATACTATTTTTTTCTAGCGTCAGCTAAATTAGACATATTACATTGAGAAAAATGTTTCTCATTTCTTTCCTGTTACCTTTATTGATTTCATTGCAGAGATGTTAACATGGGAAATAGATTATTTTGTTATCTAATTTTACCTTCCAAAAGACAAAAGCAGATGAGAAATGTGAGGTTCTTTCCTGTTGGCTTTTAGCTGTTTTAGATTCTAAAAGTTTAGTTCCTAAAGAAGTAATCTTGTAAATAATTTTAATGTCCTCCTCTAGTGCAGGGTAGGCAACCTTGGCTCTTTTATGACTCAAGGACTTCAACTCTCAGAATTCCTGAGCCAACATGGCTCACCTTGGAAACCTCTCTCTTTCCCCTCAGTGTGGCTGGCTCAGGATTTCTGGGAGTTGAAGTCCACAAGTCATAAAAAGGAGCCAAGATTGCTTACTCCTAAAGCCAATAGAGGGAGCTTTTTTTTCCTTCCCCCCCCCCCAAAAAAGGTGCTGGAACGCCGTTCTGAACATTCTAGGAGAAAAAAAGCCCTGCTAATACCTTGCATGATCTTCATTCTTTGCCTATTTATACAACCCAGGATTGTATTAGCTTTTTTGGCTGCTGCTGCACACTGCTAGTCCATGGTTAAGTGATCGTCCACTAGTCAGTTTTTAAGCCAGGTCTTGCCCAATCTGTACTTGTACCTTTGATTTCTCCTACCTAAATGTAAAACTTTGCTTTTCTCCACACTGAAATTCATTTTTCTGGATAGGGTCTATTGTTGAAATTTGTCAAGATCTTTTTGGATCCTGAGTTTGTCTTCTGGGGTGTTGGCTACTCCTGCCAGTTTGGTATCATCTGCAAATTTGATGAGTTCCCCTTCAATTCCCTCATCTAAGTCATTGATGAAGATATTGAAGAGTACTGGGCCTAAGACGGAACCTTGTGGTTCCCCACTGCTTACTTCTTTCCATGTGGATGTAGTGCCGTTGAGGACTACTCATTGAGTACGTTTTGCCAGCTAGCTACAGATCCACCTGGTGGTGATGTTGTCTATTCCACCTTTTTCTAGCTTACCAAGGAGTAGGTTGTGGTCTAATTTATGCCTTACCGAACTCTAAGTATACTACATCTACAGTATTTTGCTGGTCTATTTTAGTCACTTTGTTGAAGAATGAAATAAGATTGGTTTGGCATGATCTGTTTTTAACAAACCCATGCTGGCTACTAGTTATAACTTTGTTTGCTTCTAGTTGTTCGCAGATCTGTGTTTTGATTATCTTTTCTAGCATCTTCCCAGGTATTGATATTAAACTGATTGGTCTGTAGTTTCCTGGGTCCGTTTTCCCCCCCTTTCTTGAAGATGGGAACCACATCAGCTCTTTTCCAATCCTCAGGTACTTCCCTGGTACTCCAGGATTTTTGAAAGATGTGGTACAATGGTTCTGAGATAACATCTGCCAGCTCCTTCAGAACTTTGGGATGTAATCTGTCAGACCCCGGTGATTTATATTCATGAAGGTTGGATAGGTGTTCTCTTACCATTTTCTTGCTTATTTTAATTTTTGTTTCTAATTTGTCTTTTGCAGTGGGTTTTTTGGTATGTTGGGCTATAGTTTCTTTTTGTGTGAAGACTGATGCACAGTATGAGTTAAGCAGCTCTGCTTTCTCCCTGTTGCCTGTTATTTCCTTGCCATCTTTTCTCTTTAGTGGACCTACAATTTCCTTGACTTTTTTTCTTGTTGCTAATATATTGGAAGAAACTTTCTTTATTTTCCATGATTTCTGTTGCATGTCTTTGTTTGTTCTGAGTCTTTGCTTTCCTGACTTCATCTTTGCATGTTCTGGCTGTCTGCCGGTAATCGGCCTTAGTTATGTGCCCTCTTTCCAATTTTTGGATTTTTCGTTTTTGTCTTTCAGTTTGTCATTTCTTGTTTTTCTTTTTCAGTGGTATTGTGCTGGTTTGGGCTTTTATGATCACATTTTTCAGAGTTTCCCATGCTTCTTGGGTTGTTTTTCCCTTTAGGATTTTCATCCATGGGATTTTTCCTAGGTTCTCTCTGAGTTTGTTAAGTCAGCTCTTTTGAAGTTCAAGACACTGGTTGGATTGTTTTCTGTTGCTATTGTTTGTGTTATATTAAATTCCAGCATGACATGGTCACTTTCGCCCAAGGTTCCAGCAACTTCAATTCCCTCTATCACTTCTTCTCTATTAGTAAGAATTTGGTCCAGTATGGCTTTACGTCTAGTTCCCTCCTCCACCTTTTGGATGACAAAGTTGTTGGCTAGGTTGGTTAGGAATCTGTTTGATCTCCGGCTCACTGCAGAGTTTGTCTCCCAGTTGATATCTGGATAGTTGAAGTCTCCCATTACTACTGTGGTATTCTTCCTACATACATATATTTGGCTGGCAAAGAGATCATCTATTTCTTCTGATTAGTTGGTTGGCCGGTAATATACACCTATGGTAATGTCACTTTTCTTTTTCTTTTATATTGACCCAGATACATTCTGGAGAGATTTTATCTTGAATCATATGCATTTCTGTAGATATGTAGTGTGATTTTATATATAATGCAACTTCCACAAGTTTGTTGTTTGAAAATCCCTTTTTGTGGTTTTTGCTCTCTGCAGGCCCTGGTCTACCACTGTCCATAGCACTCAGTCTGCTGCCAGCTGTAGGTCCTGATCTACTGTGCTGCAGCATTCCACCACTCCTACCAACAGCTCCGTGGCCACATGTCTCCCATTTGCTGGGCCGTCACGCTGGTGTTCTGCTTCCTTCCACAAACAGGGCTGCCTGGATGGTTGACAGTAAGCTCTCCTCTTCTCTCTCTGGCTGGCTCTCCTCCCTTCTCCACTATCTCACCGGCTCTCCTGTTTCTCCTCTCTGCCAGTCATTGCACTGTCCTCAGTTGGTTTTCCTCTCCGCCCCATATTCTCCTCTCTGCTCTGCAGATCCCTCTTTGCTTTTTCTCTTCTTCAGTCTTTTTTATTTTTCTGACCTATCTTTCCCTCTTTCCCTTTTCTCCTACCGTTTTGTCTTAGTTTAGGATAACTTAGTTTAACAGCAACTTCTCTTCCCATGATGTAGCCAAGCTTCCAGTTAGCATCATGATTATTTTGGAATGTGATCCTGATTGAACCACTATTTCTTGAAAGCAGTGTTTCTCAACCTTATCATCTTTAAGATGTGTAGATGTCAACTCCCAGAATTTCCTGTTACTACATGTACATCTCAATACAATTTACTCCTGTTCTTCCAACAGAGTCAGTTTCCTGATCTGACTACTGTTGTACAACTGACTGTTCAACATTAGTGTTTTCCATCTCAACTGAAGAATGTTATTAGTGTAAATAAGTCTGTGCTGAGAATAGGATATAAAGGTTACTGATAGAATCATTCTAAGATTCCTTTTCTAAATGTTCTTCCCCTTTGTAAAGTGTGCTTAATTACTTTTAATCCTCTTTGCAATGTTCACAGTTCATCACACATTGGTAAGATAACAAGATACAGCATGTTAATCAGAGAATTTTGCTTTCCTACAGGAATACAATTTTGGCAACAAAACAATATTTATCAGCATTTTGAAAGCACCTCCTTGATGAGACATTGAGGTACTTACATTAGGAAAGGTGGTCAAGAATTCTCCATACTGTCTACTTTTTCCTGGGTTTCATTTGAGAGTGAATAATTTGCTATGATGAAATCATTTTGTCTTCCAGATAAAATTAAATGCCACTCAGAATCTCCAGGAGTGAACAGGCAGGCAGGCTGGCTTGGATGGATTCTCGAAGATCCTTGGATGGAGTCATCTTACAGGCAGGTCTACTAGAACATAGGTGTCACTCTTGATTGCGTCACGTGATGTATTATGATGTAGTGTGACTTTTTTGCCTTTGCACAGCTGGGGTGGGTGTAGCCTGTGCATGATGCATCTGGCCTGCAGGCTGCCATTTGACACCCCTGTACTAGAAAGAGATGAAACAGGCATTGATTGTGACAGAGCTTCTGTCTGTTGGCCAATCCTGGTGGCTCTATCATTTAACAAATAGCCTTAAGAGACAGAAGGACAGAAATAGTACCTAGAGAACTAGTGGAAGGAGATGAACCTGACTTGAGTATAAAGACAACCTCAAATTTGAACCATACACTATAGTGATAGGCAGGTGACATCCCTTATTTGTGACCATTTCCTCCTTTATTTCATCAATGGAGCTTAGGGAAGGGAGCAGCAATTAAGCCTCCCAACTAATCATTTTGACCTGTTTCCCCAGCACTTTGTCAGTAAAGTCTGTCCAATTCACTCTAGGCTTTTCATAGGCAGCATTCTTTGTGATGAATGGACCTGTGGATTCTGATGAAGTAAATAAGGAGCTTTCATAGTTGTAGGCTTTTTCATGTCCCACCAGGTAAACCAGATCCATGCTCTGGGGGTGGGTGAGGGGTGGGAATGCTGCAGGCAGCCTTGAAGGAGGTTGTGACATGCCCATTACTTAAGATATCCATCTTAATCTAGCTGTTCTTGACAAATATCGCCCTGATGATTTTCCTTTCTAAGGAAAGGAAGATAGCGCTACACTTACAGGAAATAGATTAACTATGCTATGTTCAGCCAAGTTTCAGACACAGATATGAAATGGTGATGGTATTAGCTGCTCCTGTGGTTAATTTGTCCAGATCTGGATGTTGATAGTGCCCTCCTCCTCTCCCTCTTAAAACTCTTGGCAGCATTCCATATTACTGACCATGGCTTTGGTCTCATCATTTCTTTTTACATTTATATGGAGGTGTTGTTTCAAGATACCAACTATGCTAATGATACCCAATTGTACTTCACTTTGCAGAACCTTACAAGAGATTCTATCAGTGTCTTAACCAAATTATCTGGAGACATTTAGGGTCTGTGTGGGAGGAAGTAAGCTGAAGCAAGTTGAAGTTATTATTTATCCATCAAGATGTTCTGTTAGTTCCAATGCTACCTCTTGTTGGAATGGACCTATTCCTGAAAGGTCTAAGATTGGGGATGGAGGTATTCTTATGGGGCCCCAAATTTGCTAAATTAGCAGGTGGAGAGTGTGGCTTGGGGCCTTTTAAGACTGGTGTGACAGGAGAAGAAGTGGGACTTAAGAGAATAAAGGGAGGTATTGTTTGGTTTCTTTATTTACACTCTGGAATGTTCCTGAAGTCTGGATGGCCCCTGGACTTGTAGAGTTTGGGAAGGCTACAAAGACAATATGACAGGACTTTACAGCTTGAGGTGATTGTCCTTCTATGTTCCGTTATGTTTGTTGTATTACTGACTGTATTTATAATGCAGGCAATATTTAAATTTGCGCTATCAGTAGTAACACATCTCATATTATCCATATTATTCTGTATGCTATCTTATAATTACCCTATGCTAACCAAAAGAGTCTTTTCAACGGCCAATTTAGCATTGGCCAGCAAATTGGATAGAGTCTAGAATTAAGCATGGAGCATGGAATTGGTTTCATTCCATTGAACTTCAGCCTTCCAAATTCTTACGAGACTAGCTCTAGATTAATAAACCTGCTTTATTTAGGCACGGCATGAACCTGCAGGAAACATATACATTTCATTATTATGGAAAGGTTTATGGTATTTGAGCCACATAAAAAACATAAGTGAAGGGTGACTCAACAAGCAGTCATCCTACAGCTCTACACTTTAATTTCAGTACTGAAATCCAGCACCAGTGAATCAGTCTATTAATAGCTCATGATCACTAGAACTACAGAGAATCTCTAAATCCTTTTTATTGCCAGAAGGGGATAATTTTATAAATGTGCCTTTTTGGTGAGACAGTTGCATCAATGATATGCCCAAGAAAGAGGTTTAAAAGTCTTTATTATTTACATGTCTCTTAATCATGTTGTGTGTTAATACTGGTTTTATGCAGGTTTTAAGTGAGAAAGATTTCAATTTACAGTTGAGACAAAAAAAACCTCCCCTAACCTATTACTGAAATTCTCATATTTCAAACAGTTTCACATAGTGATTTATCTTTGTTTATTTCCTTTACTAAAACAAGGTTTATTGTTTTTATTATAGAAGTATGCCTATAAGCTGCAGTTTAAATCCTCCCCTTTGTCAGATGCACTATAATCGCCTTTTAAATTAATTACATGTAATCGCACATGGACGTCTGTATCAGAGATGGCAGCACAGCTGCTACTAAATAATTCCTTTTCAATTCTCACCACTTAAGTGGCCGTATCCAAACATATATAAAATACAAATTGAAATGCACCAAAAACACAAACATTAGAAAAAGTATCACACAGAATGGAAAGCCTAAAATGAAATTCACTTTAATATATTCGCCATAAATATTTCTGGGAAGTTACCCATATTATATTCAGATTTCTTCTGCTGCTTTAGATCATTGCCCTGAAGCTTGTTGTCATTTATAAATCACCCAAATCAAATGCCTCACTTTCATCCCTCAACAGAAATTTCCCAAAGGTTAAATTACTGTCTAGTGTGCAAGCATGTATTATGTATTATTTTTATTTAATCAGACATGAGTGAATTGCTTTAAAGTAGGAATACTACCAGTGAAATTTTAGATTTATAGTGTATGGTGCTATATTTGGCATTTTAAAATTCTGTTTGAATACTTAAAGGCCTTGTGGAAAGTGTCTACCAAGGAAAAAGGGTATACATAATCACATATATACATATACAGAGGGGGAAAAATGCAAGTGGAATATATGTGTAAGACTGCAAGACTTGGTCAGCAAAAGCAACCATAACTGTTCTACTTAACAGAGTGTACATCTATTTGTATGTGATTGTTAAGAGGTGTGTATTCTTGTTTTCCTGCACCTTTATAGCCAAGTTATTTCACATAAACCTTTTTCAAATCTAAGAAAAATCTGTCACCTTACAGTTCCCTCTGGTAGGAAAGCAAAGAAAGCAATAGAGGGGAAAAAACACTTTTATAACACTGCCAAAAAATTATATGAGGCAGTCACTAAATGCTGGCTCAGTTTCAGGGCTTCTTTGCATTTCAAGCCTCTTTCCAGTTATCTTAGTTCTGATGATTCATCCATTGGCTCCAAGCTATACAGAAGACTCTTAATGCTCTTTTTGATAATCACCACTAGAGGGCATAAAGTGCTAAGTCTTTTAATCCTCCCTTTTCTCTTCTTTTTTTTAGAAAGGTTCAATTTAATACTTCTCTTTCCCCTTTACACATACATACATACATACATACATACATACATACATGCATATACACAGTACCTCTGTGATTAAAAAATAATACTGATTTAAATTCATGTCGGGTGACACATATTCTGAAGAAATACAGGTAGTCCTTGACTTACAACCATTCATTCATTCAACAGTGACTGTTCGAAGTTACAATGGCACTGAAAACACCTTGACTTATGACTAGTTTTCACACTTACAACCACTGCAGCATCTCCATGGTGATATGATCAGAATTCAGAAGCTGGGCAACTGGCATGTATTTATGACAGTCGCACTGTCCCACTGCATGATCACCATTTGTAACCTTCCCAGCCAGCTTCCAGCAAGCAAAATCAATGAGGGCAACCAGATTTGCTTAAACACTGAATGATTCGCTTAACAACTGCAGTGAATCACTGAACAACTGTGGCAAGAAAGTCGTAAAACGGAACAAAATTCACTTAACAACTGTTTTGGTTAGCAATGGAAATTTTCGGCTCAATTGTGGTCATAAGTCGAGGACTATTTGTAAAGATTTCAGTTTAAGCTCTTCAGGGAGAGGCAGCATCGTAATTAAATTTTGATCCGGAGGGGGGAACCCTTCTCCTCATTCCTCCCTCCCCTCCTTCCTGTTTTATTGTAGGCTGTATTCTATTTTTGCTTTCTCTATGTTGCCATTGGTCCTGTACATGACTCAGAGTCCTTGAGACAGAGGCTGGTTTTAAATTAATGAAATAAGTGAACTCTGAGTGGAAACACTCTGGGGTTCTCTGCTTTCCACATAGAAAGTCTCCTTTAATGAATGCCCTGATTACTTTGCACTGAGGTATATGTGAGCAGCTAGCTCCCAAGAGCATTTTTACAATTAAGAACGAAGAGCTCTGTGCCAAATATCCTATTATTATTAATGTTGGTTTAATTGCTCATTAAAGTTAATAGTCATGTCACTGTTACCATAATTTACCTTATGAATGACTACTTGGAAAAGCTTCCCACAATATTCTTCATTGCTGTTATCTTCCTCTTTGTCTTTTGTGGGGGGGAACTATGAATTCAGCAGCATTACTGATCTGTCTTAGATGAGCGATTCTATGGCTAGTGAATTGATGCAGACCAACTCAAGGCAGTTTCACAAGGGAAGATTTTTCTTGTGACTTCTCCCATGGTGGGATGACCAGCCTAGCTTTTGAAAAGTTTGCTGATATCTGTGCTCTGAAACTTTAGGATAATAACAACCACAAAATAGACAAAGTAACACAAAATGAAGAATCTAAAATGCTCTGCCCTTTAGAATTCAGACAAGCACCTGCCACACAACACAGGATTTCCAAGATGGAATTATGTTGGTGAAAACTTCTGCCCACTAAATGATTTATTATTCTAGCCAAGGATATGTTGGCACTAGTTTGTAATCTGGCTGTAAGTGCACAATTCCTTACATATTATTCCAGGAGAAGAATAGAAGCCCATCAAGAGAACTGTGCAAAAAGTTTTGCAAAGCTAATTTCCAAGCTTTAATATGGTCTGTAACACAGTCACTCATGTTAGTTACAAAATCCATTAAAAATGATAATGCCAGGTCACAGCATGTTCTGACGCTCAAGCTGGCAGTACTGTTTAAAATAAGAAATATTAAAGCTACCTTTAAACATTAAATAGCTATTTAAAATGACCTTTTTAATTTTTAAAAAATAATTTAAACCATTTGCCATACAGCCAGATTTGTTATAAACTTTGAACAACATGTTTTGTTTTAATGTATGGCATCCAAGTCGTTTATGAAAAACCTGCCCTGATCTAGTCCTTGGAAGATACTCAAGGATGCAGCTTATTCTGGAATGGTTCAAGGAAGATGGAAAGAACAATTGTGCATAGGTCCAGATATGAATGAGTTTTTAATTATGGTTAGTCTTCAAGTGGTCACTCAGCGACTATTTGAAGCTTCAAAGGACCTATTTATGAGCCAGATTTGAAGTTCTGATGGTCCGCCCACCCTGATCAGGTGATCACACTTTGGGTTTCAGCAACTGGGTCAAATTTATGGCTGTCTGCAGTGTCCTGCCATCACATTTTACAATGGTTTTTGCCGAAAACCAGCATTTACTTTTGGTTTTCTGCAAAACTGCATGCATAACAAATCATTGGTTCTCTTAATGACCATGGTGTTGGCTTAACAATCACAGATTTCCTTAATGACCACTGTAAAAAAAGGTTATAAAATTGGGTTGGCTACATGACTGAGCTGTTTTACAACCATCATAAGCTACAAGTGTGATAGGCAGGCTCCATTATAGTCATACCTTAGGACTACTACTTCTTTGAATTGCAGGATGTTGAAGCACTCTATGCATGCATTTGAGCATTCCTGACTGCAGGGATCTAAACTGAAAGATGATTAGTGAAGCAAGCTTTATAATAGAGAAGAAATTTATTTGCAAGATTTATTTATAAGAAATGGATTATAGGGATAGCCAAAACTTAGTACTAAGCTTCCTAGATCTTACTAGGAGAAGAATCAAGAATCCAACACATCAGGTAAAATAATAAGAGATAAGAAAATTTTGGACACAACAGCTAAAGCTCTCCACTAGGGGTAGAAAAGTGATGAGAACAGGAGAAATTCTCTTTGGCAGAGGCAAACATATAGACACCTGAGCGCTAAAGAAGCAAGGACACACTGAGTGCCAGTGGAGCTCATGAACCATTACAGGAGTTTCCTTCTACAGCAGTGGTGTCAAACTGCCGGCCCATGGGCCAGTTGCATCATATGGAGGCTGTGCCCACCCCAGCTCCGGCAATACAAAAAAAGTCACAATACGTCACAACATGTCACATGATGCAATGAGTTTGACACCTGTGTTCTAGAGGAACACAGGCACCATGTGAATGCTGTGAAAGACATCTGGCCCCTTGTAGATCAAAGAAATTCAGAGCCACCTTGAGAAAGCAGACTCAAGCCTTGGTGATGGGTGATTCCCTCTTGAAAGAAATGGAGGAAATTGTCTGCAGATCCAATATGACATTGCAGGAGTTACTGTATATTGTCTTCTGTAAGTTGTATCCAGGTCAGTCAGACCTGAAATATTCAGCAAGACTCAAATATTCAAACTCAACAATAGCTGTTCTCTTTTGGAAAGATGATACAGGCACAAAAGATTCTGGCTTGGATCAATCCCACTTGATATACTGCATCCAGTATTGGTGAAGAGTCTGGGAAACAAATCCTTATAGGAAAATAAAGGATCTGGGTAAGTTCAGTTTAGTTAAGAGACGACCGAGACAAGATATGACAGCAAATTTCAAACATCTGAAGGGTTGTCACAAAGAAAAAGGAGAAGATATTGTCTGTTGCCTCAGAGAGGAGGACCAAAACCAATGGATTAAAATTAGAAGATAGATGCCAGGAGATGTCTTTATAAGTGCCACCCAGTGATGGAACAGGCTGCCATCAAGGGAGTTCTTTTTCACTGAAGGTCTTCAATCAGTGATTGGTATCCTGTAATGTACCTTCCAACTTTTTATGTTCTAATACATAGATACCCTTTTGGGGGAAAGTGGCCCTTTTATGTCTATCAAGGGAAAAGCCAGATTCTTTTATTGAGGACAAATTCAGAAAACTAGTCCAACATGGCTTCCACCAATCTGGTGTAAAAGGCAAAGTAAACCAGTGCATATTTGTTCTGCACCCACACTTAACCTCTGCTTTGACTCATCAGGCAAGACCAATGATATCAGAACTACTTATGGGAGGACAATTTAAGGTCCAGTAATTGGTAAGTTTTCTTGCCAGTATTGAGCAAACATCCAATATTCAGTCTCAGTGATGTGGGATGGGGATGGAGTTTTGACAGATGGCTAGAGTGGTGGGTTTATTCATTTATTAGCATTGGATCAGCTGAAGCACCAGATCCATAGGGATGGAGCCCCAGTAAAAGAGTAGGCTGTTCTTCTCGTCAGTCTTCCTCCATAGATCAAGGGTTGCAATTGGTCCTTAAGGTGGACTGTCAGGCAGGTCACTCAAGAAGCCAGCATTGGTTAAACCAGGACTTCCTGACTTCCACAGCTCTGCTCCCAGCATGTACTCTGTTGATAGGGTGTGCAAAATTTTGGGATATGGAATCACATGCCTCCTGGTTCTGATGGCCACCAGGCAGGATGCCACAGGATGTGCCAGATTATGGAGTGTGTTGCTGTCTGATGTAGGAGAATTTTCTTCCTTCAGCCATTGCTGAACATGGCATGCAGTCTGCAGAACCATTTGCCAGCCATCACGTTTGCTGTGTGAACCTGGAAAGTGACAATGTGGACGCACTGTCCCATCACTGATCCCCATATGACCAGACTGTCTAGTCATTGCCCTCACAGGTGACAAAAAGTTGAGGAAGTAGCAAGGTTTGTATCAGAAGATGAAACTGTACTTCCAGAAAAAAACAGTGAGTTGATCCTAGTAATGGGTTGTGTGAGAGAGAAACTGCATCCTCTGGGTGCTTCATGAAAGATTTAGCAAGAAATCTTCTAGCTGAAGGGAGGGCAACTATGGGTGTATTCAAAGTGATTCGTGGGACACAACACTGAAAATTATTGATTTAGAGCAGGGGTTCCCAACTAGGGGTGGTCGCACCCCCTGGGGATGCGAGACGATATTCCAGGGGGTGCGTAAACTTGGCTTTTCAAAATTATAGTGTCTATCTATGCATAATTCACTGCCATTATTTCAAACTTTTCAAAGGGGTGCGAGAATATATCAGAAGCGTTCTAGGGGGGCAGGGTATAGAAAAGGTTGGAAACCGCTGATACAGAAAATGGGAAAAATAAGCCTAGTTTCACCACAGCACACATGCATTTAAACCCCTGAGAGCCCCACGTGGTGGAAATCTTGCACACCACATTTTCATCTGAATGCTAAAGCTGGGCAGCCAAATGAGTAAATTAAAACACTAATCTCATTTTAAAACTGTAATTTCTTTATTGGTCACAAGGGGGCAGAGGAGGATATTTTTCAAACAACCACAATCCACCATTGACTTCCAATAGTGAGAGTAGAAGGCGGAAAAAAAATCTCATCTTACACCTGCTTTCTGTTGTCATGTCTTCATAGTGTTGCTTTGAAACTAGTAATTAAACTTTCCAATTTAGGTCAGCTCCGTTCGCTATAATTAAATACCAGGAAGGGAATTAATACAACTACTGATTTTAAATAGCAGCATCGCTATTAAGTTATTATATGAATGAAATATTTGGTCCTGTATTCTTTTAAAAACAAACCAGGAGCAAGGTGGCAAAGCCTGCTTCCATTCTGTCTTATCAAGACTAAAAGGTAAAGGTAAAGGTTCCCCCGCACATGCGTGCTAGTCATTTCCGACTCTAGGGGCCGGTGCTCATCTCTGTTTCAAAGCTGAAGAGCCAGCACTTGTCCGTGGACTTCTCCGTGGTCATGTGGCCGGCATGACTAGACGCCAAAGGCGCACAGAACGCTGTTACCTTCCCACCGTAGTGGTCCCTATTTTTCTACTTGCATTTTTACGTGCTTTTGAACTGCTAGGTTGGCAGAAGCTGGGATGAGTAACAGGCACTCACTCTGCTACGCGGCACTCGGGATTCGACCCGCCAAACTGCCGACCTTCTGATCGACAGACTCAGCGTCCTAACCCACTGAGCCACCGCGTCCCTTCTTATCAAGACTACTAACAGTTAAAAACAATTATCTACTAGGCTTTTGTGCGTGTTAACTTTTATGAACAAAGCTTTTGATCTTGCTCTTGGAATTCTTTTCATAAAAAAAAAACATCCTCCTGTGATTTAACTGTGATTTCATTTTTTGTGAAGTTAGATGGACTGCATACTTGAGATCACTGGGGGTAGCATTCATGAGCAAAGAAAGCTTCATAAGGATGTTTTTTAAGATGTGTGTGTGTGTGTGTGTGTGTGTGTGTGTGTGCGCGCGCGCAAACATGCACACACCTTTCAATTTTCAGTTTTTGATTGCTGGCAATTGTCTGGACTGGTTCCTGCAGTTTTCATAGCAATGACTTGCCAGAGAAAATGGTCTGTTTTACCAATGCCCACTACTTAGGGCTGAGAGAAGATGACAGGCCCGTGATCACCAAGCTGGCTTTGAGCCCAAGACAGGACTAGAGATCAGAGTCTCCCGGTTTCTAGGCCAGTGCCTTAACCAGCATAGTACAGGTAGTCCTCGGCTTACAACAGTTCATTTAGTGACCAAAGTTACAACGGCACTTGTAGTGACTTATGACTGTTTTTTACACTTACAACCACTGCAGCTTCCCCAGTCAGGTGATCAAAATTCAGATGACTCATATTTCTGACAGTTGCAGTGTCCCTGGGTCATGTGATCACCTTTTGTCACCTTCTGACAAGCAAAATTAATAGATAACAAGCGTGTTACTAACTTAACAAGTGCAGTGATTCACTTAAAACTGTAGCAAGAAAGATCGTAAAATGGGGCAAAATTCACTTGACAAATGTCTCACTTAGCAACAGAAATTTTGGGCTCAGTTGTGGTCCTATATCAAGGACTACCTGTACATCAAACTGACCCTCTCATTCCAAGAATTAGGAAGGCCATTAAGAATTCTAGTGACTACTAAGCATAAGGGCAATGTGCACTTATAGTAAAAATCAAGGTTCAGGGTTAGGAGCTGTAGTGGTGCAGTAGTTAAAAGGAAGTATTGCAGGTTAATTCTGCTGACTGTCCAGCAGTTCGATTCTCACTGGCTCAAGGTCGGCTCAGCCTTCCATCCTTCAAAGGTCGGTAAGATGAGGAGCCAGATTATTGGGGGGCAATACACTGACTCTGTAAACTGATTAGAGGTTGTGAAGCACTATGAAGCAGTATATAAGTCTAAGCGTTATTGCTATTGCACCTCTTTTTCCTGCCTACTTGATGCAACTGATTGAATGCCTCATATTTCTGGATGGGATGAACAGTCCAATGGATTATCCATCAGATTTCAAGTTGTTTGCTTCTGAGCTTGCTTGAACCTACTAGCTCTGTTTCTTACATCAGAGGCCAAGCTAATTAAACAAAGACTATCAATATACAGAAGGCCTGACAACAATATACTCTTAGGAAATGTCCTCCATTCCTTAAAATAAGTAAGATCCTAAGTTGAACTCTGTCCTTTTTCAGGCAGACATATCTGAAAGCAGCCCATTCTTCATCCTTTACAATTCTGCTTTTCCATTTAAACATTTTCTGCCATCTTTTCCAGTCTGATTTTCCATATATTTATTATTATTTATTAATTTATTAATTTAATTTGTATACCGCCCTTCTCCCGAAGGACTCAGGGCGGTGAACAGGGCAATACATAGTAAAAACAAGATACAAAAATTAAAAATTATTAAAAGTAATTAAACAATGGTGCCCGTAATAAATTAGTACAAATTAAAAGTTAAGTTAATTTATAAAACCCAACCCCATCCCATCAGGTCAGGCCGGCTTGTTCAAAAAGGTGGGTTTTAAGATCGCGCCAGAAGGAGCGGAGATCAGGCGCCATCCGGAGCTCGACCGGAAGATGGTTCCATAAATCCGGTGCGCCCACAGAGAACGCCCTCCCCCTGGGGGCCACCAGTTGGCATTCTTTGACCGGTGGCACCCTGAGGAGGCCCTCTCTGTGGGAGCGTACTGGGCGGAGGGAAGTTGACGCCGGCCACAGGTGCTCTCCAAGGTATTCCGGACCCATGCCATGTAGGGCTTTATAGGTCATTACTAACACCTTGAACCTCACCCGGAAGACAACTGGAAGCCAATGCAGCTCGCGGAGCAAAGGTGTGACATGGGAGTGTCGGGAAACTCCGAACACAACTCTCGCGGCTGCATTCTGTACCAGTTGGAGCCTCCGGGTGGTCTTCAAGGGTAGCCCCATGTAGAGAGCGTTGCAGTAGTCAAGACGAGAGGTCACGAGCGCATGAGTGACCGTACGTAAGGCATCCCGGTCTAGATAGGGCCGCAACTGGTGCACCAGGCAGACCTGGGCGAAGGCCCCCCTAGTCACAGCTACTATATGGTCTTCTAGGGAAAGCTGTGAATCTAGGAGGACTCCCAAGTTGCGAGCCCTATCTACAGGAGGTAATAACTCACCCCCCCATAGAGAGGGGTGGGATATCCTGAACGTCCCGAGATGCCGGTACGCACAGCCACTCAGTCTTGTCAGGGTTGAGTCGAAGCCTGTTCCTCCCCATCCAGACCCGGACCGCCTCCAGGCAATGGGACATCACGTCGAGGGCATCACTGGGGTGGTTTGGGGTCGAAATGAAAAGCTGGGTATCATCAGCATACTGATGATACCCAACTCCAAAGCCACGAATGATCTCACCCAGCGGTTTCATGTAGATGTTAAACAGGAGAGGTGAGAGGACCGACCCCTGAGGAACTCCACAAACGAGAGGCCTCGCGGTCGACCTCTGCCCCCCTGCCAACACCGACTCCGAGCGTCCCAGGAGATAGGAGGAGAACCACTGAAGGACCGTGCCTCCCACTCCCAATCCCCTGAGACGCTGCAGCAGGATACCATGGTCGATGGTATTGAAAGCCACTGAGAGGTCTAATAGGACTAGGACAGAGGAATATCCCCTGTCCCGAGCCCTCCAGAGATCATTCACCAGCGCGACCAATGCCGTCTCTGTGCTGTACACGGGCCTGAAGCCCGATTGGTACGGGTCTAGATAATCCGCTTCATCCAGGACCAGAGGGAGCTGATGCGCCACCACACTCTCAACAACCTTCGCAAGAAAGCGAAGGTTGGAGACCGGACGAAAGTTATTTAACACAGCCGGGTCCAAGGCAGGCTTCTTGAGGAGAGGTCTCACCACCGCCTCTTTCAAGGTGGCGGGGAAACTACCCTCACTCAAAGAGGCAGATATAACCGCCTGGAACCAGCCTCGTGTCCCCTCCCGGGCTGCATAAACCAGCCAGGAAGGGCACGGGTCCAATAAACATGTGGTGGAGCTCAGCCTCCCCATAATCCTGTCCACTTCCTCCGGAGTTACAGGATCGAACTCCTCCCAGGTAACATTGACAAGACCACCCGTGTCCTGATCGTCCGACTCTGCCCAGTCAGAGTCCAGACCGGTCCAAATCCGAGCGATTTTGTCCGACAGATGTTGGCTAAACTCGGCACGCCCCTGCAAGGGTTCCTCACTCACCTCCTGATTAAGGAGGGAGCGGGTCACCCTAAACAGGGCGGCCGGGCGATTATCTGCGGACGCGATGAGGGCAGCGAAGTAGTTAGACCTCGCCACCCTCATCGCTGCGAGATAAGACCTAATATGGGTTCTTAGTCGCAATCGGTCGGATTCAGATCGACTGGACCTCCAACCGCTCTCTAGGCCCCGTCTCTGACGCTTCATCTCCCGGAGCTCCGTGGAAAACCATGGAGCCCACTGGGATCTGCACCGGGTCAGGGGCCGCAAGGGTACAACTCGGTCAAGTGCCTCCGTGGACGTCCTTTCCCAGGCTTCCACTAAGGCATCTGCCGAGCTGTGAGCAGAGGAGGCAGGTGGGGCCCCCAGTGCTGCCTGGAACCTCTCGGGGTCCATTAAGCATCTGGGGCGGAACCATCTAGTTGGCTCAGCACCCCCACGGTGGGGAGTGGCAAAACGGAAGACCAGCCGCAGGAGATGATGATCGGTCCATGACAGGGGCATAATAATTGGAGAGCCCCCACCAAGATCATCTAACCACCGTCTAGATAGGAAAACCAAATCCAGGGTGTGACCTCCCACATGAGTCGGCTCATGAATTACTTGCGTCAGGTCCATGGCCGTCATGGAAGCCATGAACTCCCGAGCTAACTCAGATACTCCTCCCAGGGATGGTAGATTGAAGTCACCCAAAACCATGAGTTTGGGGAACTCAATCACCAGCCCCGAGAGGATATTGAGAAGCTCAGGCAGGGCTGCTGCTGTGCGACTAGGCGAAAGGTACACCAGCAGCAGACCCAACTGCGCTCTAGGACCACACCTCAGTAAGAGAGATTCACACCCGGCTATCTGAAGAACGGTGGCCTCCTGCGGACATAAGGTCTCCCTCATAACCACAGCCACTTCCCCACCCCTACCCTGAGTCCGAGGCCGGTGTAGCACCCGGAAGCCTGGTGGGCAAAGATCAACCAGAGGGATACCACCCTCTGGGCCCAACCAGGTCTCCGTGATGCAGGCCAGGTCCGCATGCTCAACCTCGACCAGATCCCGGACGAGAAGAGCTTTATTAACGACGGACCTGGCATTCAGGTACACTAGCCGGAGCTCAGGTGGCTGCACATCCTCGCTCCCGGAGCCTTGGGGTGAAGACAGAGGGTCGGAGCGCCTCACCGCTTGTAAATAGCGGAGATGCCCTCCCGGACATCGATACGGCCCTCTGTTTCTACACCTGCTGCCATTCCCTAACGTCGTGGGAATAGAGAGTCCCACGACCCGCTCCAGAGCTCCGGAGGCAGCAGACTCCAGCTCCTCCCCACCGCGATCTATCCCAGGCCTGGCCTGACCAGCGATTGGTGGATTACCCCCCATTTCCCACCAACCACAACCCTCCCCCCTCCCTAACCCTACAAAAAAATTAGCTAAAAAGGTAATCAGGGGCCGCTTATTAAATTTATACTGGAGGCCCCTGCCCCTGCCCAACCATCTCTCAGGGTCCCGGCAATCGGGCCCTTCATCAAGAGGAGGTGTAAAGAATAAGGCGGGTCGCTCCCAGGATGGGGGGCCCCCCTGAGGGCGAACAAAACCATGCTCGGATAAGTCAGACGCATGGTGGTTGTTAAACAAGTCAATGCAAATTATTCAAATTGCTAATAAAGAATTTTGGGAGGCTGAGATGGCCATTTCGAACTCTTTATGTTCTCATCAGTCAGTCATACCCAGTCACACATATATATGTGTGTGTGTGTGTGTGTGTGTGTGTGTGTGTGTGTGTATTTGTTATGCTCTGACTTCAGGTTCCATGAGATCACCCTGAATATTGTAGACACATCACAAACTATATCTAACACCTAAAACCATTTTCATAATATTAAGCAAGCAGTAATAATGCATTGGCCAAACATAGCTGTCTTCTAATAACAGTCGTAAGATTATGTTATGTTATATAATACAAGTTTTGTCATGTGGCTGACCAATCATATTACTGCAATGCAAAGATGGCAGAATGGAACATTTAGAAAACTTTCTTAAATAAGATTTAACAAAAATATATGCTTTTCTTGTCACCAATACTCAGATTTTCCCAGTGATATTCTTTGTGGCCAACAGCCCAATTCTAACCAGGTTGATGGATGAATTAGACCCATTATTTTTAATAAGATTGGTTTCCAGTCGGTTTGGAAGTTTATGCTTCTTTTAACTGCATGTCTGTTAATCTTGAAATGGGGTTGCCTCTAAGGACCATCCAGAAGCTTTAGTTGGTATAAAATTTCTCCTGGCAGAGACAAGTCTTCTATTAGAGGTTTGCTTGTCTCCTCATTGTCTCCATTCTGGAACAAGCTGAAGTGAGCTTCTCTGGACAGGTTTTGTGGTCTGAACACCAAATGTGTTGTACTGTAGCTGAATTTTAGTTGCTCTATGCTTAAAGTATTTTGTGTATCTTAATTTTATGGGTTGCCATTGGGTCTTCCAATAATAAATTGTATTTCATTATAGAAAATCTGTTAAACTTCAGATCTCATCCACTCCACCGAGGATTGCTCAGGAATTATCTCTATAGTCCCACAATATCTATGCAGCCAACTGTCCTCCAGTCCTGATTTAAAAATTTAAGATTACAAGAACACAGCACCACTTCCAACATCTGAATCTCTTGGGGCAGCAACCACAGATCTGGGACATAATTATTTGGCTAATGATTACATCTTCCTTATGTTTCTCATTGAAATTTCAAATGTGTTTTGTTTCTACATGGGTGTTTCTCAACCTTGGCAAGTTGAAAACATGTGGACTCCCATAATTCCACAGCCAGCATAACAACATTGTTTAGTGTTTAATGTTTCTGAAAGTTTCATAAAGTATAGTACTGTTTAGTGTTTAATGTTTCTGAAAGTTTCATAAAGTATAGTACCAGGTATGCTTTTTTTTTTGCTGTTTCTCAGACTGAGGATTAAACATTGTATTAGTGATTAGAACTCCCTTTACAGGAACAAGTTAATTGTTTTAATAACTTAATTTCCGTCTGTCAAATTTACATGGTCACATCTGTTTCTTTGATAGTTGAGTCCAACTGTGTAAAGTCTACAATTTTCAGAGAGAAAAAATAACCAACTTTACAAGAATCATTCTTACAAAATGCTGGCTGGCACCTGCAATTTATGGACCGTCAAGCAATAATCTCTAGATTCCCATTACACAAATATTCTGCAATAGCTACTTAAGAGTTTCACATGCCAACAGATTTTAGGGAGAGGCGGAAAAGGAACAGATATTCAAACTGTTCCCAGGCCCAGAGCACTGGTATTCCAAACAGAATGCAGAAGTTGTCAAGTGATGACATTTTTTTAATGGTCTATTGTAAATTGTACCCACAAATGCTTTGGAGTAAACAGTTTTTAGTGAAGCATAAGAAACCTCTTGCAGAGTCAATAGTATGGATTTCAGGTTTGTCCTGTTTGCTATGCAAAACTTTCAGCCCTTCAGGGTAGACCAAATCATTACTTTTATTGTACAGTTAAGACCTAGTAATTGAAATCATGCAAGTCTCCAAGCTCTTCCCCCACCCCACCCCACCACCCTTTGTGAGAACTAGGAAGGATCTTGACTGACATATTTTCCAAAATTACAGTTCTGTCACAGACTCAGGTTTCTTTTACTTAACTATTGTCTTGGTAGCAGCTTTTTCCTCCTAAAGGTTGGGCATCATAAGATTCCATCTGGGATTCTGGGACAGTATCTGCAGTATGATCCCAAAAGTAAAAAAGGTGACTGCAATGGTATGGTTAAAGCACTGCCTGGTTATTATGTGCATCACAACACACACAAAAACCAGGTGATGCAATGTAATAGCCATCATGGTGACTTTGTGGATTACACCCTGCAGATCCTCCTGGGATTCCTGCAGGTTGGTATTGTCCAAACTGTATTTTGGCTTTTAATAAAGCAGGTTTTTTTTTTACAAATTATGCACATTTGTTTTTGTACATAATTTTTGAAGTTGCAATTTAAAATGAATTATTATCCTATTCTACCTCCTACTAGTGTTATGCTACCATTTCTAGTGTTCTCTTTGGGTGTACATTGAGAATAGATTCAATACAGACTTTGAAAAAAAAAGTACTGTGAAAAAAAAAAGTAGGTATTTTGGGCAAAGCTACTTTGAAAGTTCTGTGCTATTCCAAACAATTTGATTGGCATGTTGTCTTGAATCATTCTAGGATTTTTAAACATTAAGTCGCATCCCTTCTATTTGTTTAGGATGAAGGCAGGAAGAAACAGAAGGTGATATTGGAAAAAGAAAAAGCTATGCTATTCTTTATGGAAACAAAACTAAGTTCCTCTACTCTAAGTCGAAACAGAACACACTTCACTAAGTAGCCACACACAGTTTAACACAGCTACTCTAATTACTAGAAATAAATGGTTTAAAATTGTTTTGTTGGCTCTGTAGACTAAGCAAGAAACTTTTGATTCTTTCCCTTACTGCCAAAGTCTATCAAAACAATATTTAATCTATTTTAATTAGCTTGTTGCAGAATCAAGAGACTCAGACCCCGGAATCAAAAGAAGTTTGGTTTATTTTGTGCAAAAGGTTCAGAACAAAAAGCAATGTCAATGTCTGAACACATTTTCAGGGAAAAGCAAGTACATATATAGTCTTCAAAAGTAGCAAAACACGGAAATGTAACTTATGAGCTCTGATTGGTTACATGAATTACAGCCCCCAACTCCCCCTTGTTGCTATTCTGAATTTAGCTAAATATCTTGCAACCTTGTTGTTAGCAAAAATCACAGGTGTCTTGCTTAAACTCAGTTCCTGGCACAATTTGTGGTTAGCTACAAGCGAGACATATGTGGTAAGCTGTAACTAAACTCTGTGCTGGACTACGAGGGGTGACCTATAGCTCAACTTGTGGTTTGGCATTTCTTCATCTCCTTGTTCCTCTTCTAACTAATACAAGCAGTATCTTCAATGCCTCATTTTCATGTCCTGCCTCACTTTTATGACATGCAGCATTTTGATGTATTCTTTTGTATCTTTCTTTATGGCCTGCCTCAAGCTTTGCTAATATTGTTATACATTATTATTTTATTAAATTTAATATAGCCACTCATTCCAGTGGATTCTTGGCAGCTTACAAAATCCAGTACTTATTTATGACTTTTGTAGGAAAAAGTTGGAAATGTCTTTCAAATTCGATTAGACGTCCAAGTTCCTCCTCCATTTGACTAAATGAATATTTGGATTAAACATCCTCTCCCCCCCCCCCGCCCGCCTATGGGCGGCAGTTGAGGTCTCTCATCTCACTTGTGAACAATTGAGTTTATTCTGCGCGAGGCTACTGATTTCCCCTACTGTGAAGCTCCACGTAAAAAGTCAACACGTAGCTGAACTGCGGAGTCCTCGCTGCTCTCCGGGCTTGGTCGTTTGCTTGCAGACTTTTGACTAGCCGACTAGGTAACATCATCTGGACGAGGTGTGTGGGGGGGGTGTTGCTTCCTGACATTCGGATGCCCTGGCGAAGCCATCTAGTCGGGTAATGAACTGTCTGCAAGCAACCCAGCTCAGAGAGCAGCAAGCTTAACTCTGAGCCACATATGTTCTTTTGTACTGAAAGTTCCTCGAAACTTATCTCCAGCGATACGCAGCCTCCGCAAATAGATACTCAGGGGACACATCCAACGCTGACATCGTCACCAAGCAGCATGAGGCAGCCTTCGTTCCTGAACGGTGTGTTTGCACATTATGACGAGATGAATGGTTAAGCACACAAAACCCAGGGCCTTCGGCGGGGCGTAATTAAGGAAAATTAATTAAGGAAACGAGCTGCTTACGCGTTGCAAATTCCTAATCGTTGTGACAGAATAGCTCGGCCGGTTAAGTTAGCAACCGCAGCTCCAGACTTCTCCTTCCTGCTTGTCAACCCAGCCTTCAGCACACGCCCACAAGCTGGTTGTTGTTTTTTGCCCCTTCGCAATATTTCACTCGGGGCAAAGAAGGCGAACTTCGGCACGAGTTCCACCCCCACCCCACCCCCGTTCACAAAAATTACAGGACCTCCTTCCTTCCTGGAGCTCAGCTGGGGTTCCCGGTCCTCCAGCGCTAGAGGGCGGCGCACTTTCCCGGCCTGGACTTGGGGACCAGCAGCAGCAGCAGCAGAGGGAGCTGCCCGGAGTACGCGGGATCCCGTTGGCTTTTTTTCTGACGCTTCCTGCTCGGCCGCCGCGTGGGTTCGGCCGGGGAGTCTCTAAAGCGCAGGCGCCGACGGGGCGGGGGAAAAAAAAAAGGGAAGAAGGCTGACGACGAAGCACTCGCTGCGCTGGGCTGACCGAGATCGCAGGTAAGGCGCCCGGGATTGCGCGAGCGAGCCTTGCCTCTAGCTCTGCTCCGCGGCGGTCCCTTCCCTTCGTTGCTCTTGCAAGCAAGCCGTTTCCTCTCCGTCCCCTTCTCTGCCCCCAGCTGTGTCACCCTTGTCTTGGGCGCCTATGCCCGTTCCCACGTATTTGCACCAGCACCTTTTCCTTCTCTCCTTGCGCCGTTTCTCTAAGCTGTCGCTTAGTTTCCGGTCCCTGGACCCGAGTCCCACTGCCTTTCTCTCGGTCTCCGGTAAAACCCCCGGTGAAGGACATTGCACGGCTCAGAAAAACAATGCGAATCTCTCAGGCTGCCTCTGGGGTTGCATTCAGTCAGGTACTCGGGTTGAAACCGACCGGGTAGCGCGTTTTACCCTTCGGCCTTAAACAAATCTCTGTCTCTGCAATAGAGTAGTACTCTTAATGTCAGATGGGAAATCTTTCCTAGCTGCTATAAGCGCATACTTGTGTTTAACGGTGTGTGTCCCTGGCCTGCTTCATGCTCTTACTGTACAGTGTAGTTAAAAGAAAGTACAAGTTTCTCAGGGCATTCACTTCAGGTTTTGCAGCAAGACGCACGAAGTGGCATGCAGGGTGCATCTAAGGGGGTGTGGAGGGCATTTCCTCAGCCAGGAAGTAGCCTCATCTTGCTCTTGTCCATCTGGAATGAGAAATTTGGAATTTTAGCGGGAAGGATGCTGTGTTTCTAGCCATTTTGAGCACTGACATTTCTCCTGTAAAATGACATTCATCTTTTTTGCCAGGCACTTGATAGGGTGGATTTTTAAAAACTTACCTTGTTTCCCAGGCACTGAAGAGTATAATATATGCTGTCACAAGATTAGAGTTGTTGCATACCCAGACAGATTAGCATGATCTAATTATCTTTTTGCTCCTACTGCTCTTTGATTCATGAAAGTGAATTTTTAATTTTCTGTATGGGTAATCCTTGTGGTGATGAAGTCATTTTGTGACCAGTCCTCATATTTATGACCTTCACAGGTCTGTGAAGCTAAAGAAAGCTGAAGTAATATAATTGTAAAAATTCCCTCTGTTTTAGGCACAGCACAAAGGGTCATGCAACTTATTGCCAATGTAATATTATTAGTGATAATTTTCAATTTACAGAATTTTACACTGTTAAACAAGGTGGTTAAGTGAATCGCACCTGATTTTATGACCTTTCTTGCTACAGTTGTTAAGCAAAACATTGCAGTTGCTAAGAGAATCATGCAGTCGTTAAGTAAATTGGCTTCCCCCATTGACTTTGCTTGTAGGATGCAAGTTGTAAAATTCACATGACTCTGGGATGCTTGAGCTGTCATAAATACATGCCAGTTGCCAAGCACTCAAATTTTGATCACATGACTGTGTGAGAGGCTGTGGCAGTCATGTGAGAGTGATTGTAAGTCACTTTTTTCAGTGCCATTGCAGCTGTGGGTTGCTAAACACATGGTTGTAAGCTAAGGACTACTGTACAGTGTAACTTTGGTATCTCACTTTTTTCAGATTAGTTTATTGGTTAGCATAGGTCATATAAAAATATAGAGTTCAAAACACAAATTATTAATAAAATTCTATAAAAACAATAATTTAAAATGAAATTGGAGTAAAATAATTTAATATATAGATCATTAAAATAAGAAAATTATATTTCAGTATCACCCATACAATCTACCCCAATCAGTCCCACATATGTCGATCTCAGCCAAACCATTTTGCTTAAGATGTACCTGTCTCTCACCCTCTTATACAAACAACAGTCAAATAATATGTGAGCCAAGTCTTCTACCACTCTCTAAATGCAGATATGTCCAACCTCCCATATTTGACAATTGTATCAAGCTGTTTGAATCTCACTCACGCAAATATCTCCCTAAGATGTTTTGGCAATTACAACTTTAAATAGCTGTCTGTTTGAAAAGTATGTTTATATTTACTCAACTATTTCAAGTTACCAGCCTTATTAACAGTGGCTATATCATTTTGTGCTTCTGTGTCCATGATTCTTTGAGCAGCTCTTTTTTAACTTGTTCTCCTGTTGCAGAAGAAACTGACAGAATTTGTCAGGTTAGTAATCCAAGAGGTTTGTAATTGTGATTTTATCTGCTCTAATAAACACAACTTAGGGAGTCTATCAATCTCCATTTTGTTGATTTTGTGTATCTCACTTTTCCCCATTATTGTCTTGTTTCTTTCTTATCCTTCACCAAACTTCACCTCCGGTTGAAGTAGGCCATCTGATACTCCCAAAACCATAAAGACTGCCTTATAACAAGTTAGACCTTGGTTTATCTAACCTTTATTCTTAATGCTGACTAATGGTGGCTGCTCTTGCTGCCAGGCAGAATTTTTTTCCAGCCTAAAAGGTGGAACTGAACACTTGACACTTAACTGCAACCTTGCTAAAGGTCACAAGGTTGGGGAAGTATATATTCCACCGTTTTATTTCTTTTATTTTCTTAGGCTGTGCCAGCCATTTATATTTGTCCTGCCCCTTTCTTCTCTTCTGCCACAAGTATTTGAAGTGTTTCGTTACTGGGGTGGGGGAGAATGTCTGTTCCTTTGAGAAATATGTCTGTTGGGCAATTCTGCATATATTGCTAATGCTTTGTCTACAGCTATTAAAATTTATACACCTGTTAAGGTCATAGGGCAAGATTAGCTGGATGACAGATTCCTAAACCATGAGTAATTGGCAAGCCTTTTTACATGGTTATGTAGGAATTTTATAGTGGCCTGGCCTAACTTCCAGCTTTATAACCTTCTTTTGTGGCCCTTTAAATTTTGGTGCATGGCACCAAAAAGGAGCAATGTGATTTCCTCTTGTTTTTTTTAGTACCATCTCTCTTCATTGCAAACTGCACCCAAAATACCTCCTGCATAATGAACACACTGTTCATTGAAGTACATATCTGAATTTTAGATACTCTCCTGATGGATGGAAGGGATGGGGCCTGTCAGATCACAGGGGAGAGAAGATGTTCTATAAGGCAGGGACTGCAACAGAAAAGGTATGCTTCCGAGGACCTACAAAATGGCATTATTTAAGGGAAGGAATACACTTACCCTGTCCACACTGATGGAGCAAATATAATTGCAAGTTATGGAGCTTTGTTATTTTAAATTCCCTCATCATCCCAATCATTTATTTCTTCAAATTACTTCTTTTAAATGTGTCTCTACCTTTTTAATGAAGTCTCTGGTCTTTCAGGTGCCTCCAACTTAATGAGGTATATATATTGAAGGAAAACCAGTTCCTCTCCTGTTTTCAAATTATAACACCTGGAAAAAATGGCATGGCCTACTTGAATTCCATTTATTTTACATTTGGCAGTTTGAAAAAGATATATATTTTGCACCATGGCAATGCATTAGCATTTTATAATTTTTCAGAGATGCTCCCACTGCTTTTTTTTTTTGCTGAGAGGGCTACTCTTTTCATGTTTCAGGCTTGATTAAAATGTCAGCTTTTTAATAAAAACAATTTGTCAGTTGACATTTATTTTTCATGAAGTTTCCTTTTTTATCCGTATAAAATTCTTATTTTTGTAATTTATGTATCTTAATATTAGGTCACTGAAACAATTGCAAAAGTATTGATTCAGAATCTTTATACTAATCTACAGTCAGTATTTTGCATGGATCTTTTTGTGTCTTGGAACTATTATAAAGTGTAATGTGATGACCATGATTCTTTGTATTCCTTATTCTGTAGATACTCTTTTGTCATTCCTGTTGTGAAATTAAACATGTACCCCTGTATAGGAAGTGTTTAGCTCTTGTTCTGCACTGGACCTATGAACAATTATATGGTTGCAGGCATGTAAATTCATATTTGGCACTTAAGCAACAAGCAACTTAATAATTTTCCTTCTTTCACTCAAGCTTCTTGACGTTTAAGACAGAAGGTTATGGGACAGTATTTGGACCAAAGGAGAATGAAGCAGATTTGTACATCAAACACCTTGAACATTTCATGTAGTTTCCTTCCTTGCTAGTAGAAGGAAATACATTGAGTAGAATAATTGTTTAATTTATACATAATTTTTCCATGTTTCCAATAACATTTTTGAGAGTAGCCACCATGCAGTTTGGATGGGTATATTCAACTCTTGACTACAAGGATTTCTTTGAAGAAGGTGCTTTTTAAAAGTAATTGTGATTGCTATAATATTAATTAGCACATGATTGCACATGATCTTGAGTTGAAGTAGTGAAAAAAGGAAGCATTGCTTAATTGAAGAATATCAGCATAGACAATGATTAGGGATATGGGGAAATACAATTTAAAATACCTGGAAGACATCAGATTGAAGAATGTTGCTTGACCAGTGGTGGTTATTCTCATAATTGCTTCTATGTCTGAATAAAGCCATAATCATTAGAGTGAGTAATAGGAAGTTTTAAGAATATTTGAAGATTTAAACCCTTATGTTGTTTCAGCTTAAAAAGAACACATACTGATACAATACAACCACATCTGCCTATATGCCATTTGTCATTAGCTCTTTTTTACAGATCCTAGTAGATCAAAAGTATCATATTGACCCAATCTACCACCAATTTATAGCGTAACAACAGTCCTTTGTATAGAGCTTTGTTACTTTTTTTCTTCCAATGATCCTTTCATTTTAAACGTCACTTCCAAAATTGCATTTAATTTCAAGATTCAGATCCTCAGCATTTAGAAGAACTAAATGTGTGAAGCTCGAAGTGTTTTTTGGAATTATTTATTGATAAAATATGAGTGCAGTTTCATATCCCTCTCAGATTGTATGGAAAAGAGCTCTTTTAACATATTACTCTTAGAGATGTAAGTCAGAGTGGCCAGATAGAAAATGACCATTACTGATGACAACCTATGTCCTTTGATAAAGTACTCACTAACGATAATCATAATAATGACAAGCCTACATATGGACATTTTTTGTCTTGCAGTTGATAAAAGCATGTAAAATGCAGTTTTATATACATTATATAATGTCCTCAAAATGCAGACAATTTTGGAGTATCACAAGTTGTGTATATGTTGTTCTTAGCACTTGCTTTGTTTAATGCTACTCTAGTTCTTAAAGCTATTCATGTGTGATGCGGGGGGCATGTGGCATTATCAGGCACCTTGCTGCAGATTCTGACTCCAGTTTGGGCAGAGAAGGACGTAGTAGCCCAGTTGGCTTCTGTGCCTCAGGATGGACTAGACCGTGGATGTCTCCATTGCTAGACCAGCATCATGCACCACATTGACTTTTGTAAGCTATATATATAGTGTATGACTTTGCAGTTGTAAAGTTTCCAGAGAAAGATTTAGGAAGCAGCAATATGCAAATTTTCACTGACTAAACACTTATTTAATTGAACCTGATTCTTAAATTTTTTATGACTTTTAATATGCAAGCAGCAGTAGTAATAGTTTTTACTGGCATGTGCTTGGTACAAGCAAACAATTATAATGCAAACAAATTGTTATCAATGTACAGCCATTTATATATCAGTTAAACATGTAAACACTTATCATAATTAAATCTTATGTTGGGTGCTTCAGTACAGTATGGAAACAGAAGGATTTTCAGCTTCATGAGATCAGGCTCCAAAGGTTGTTCAAGGGGAAACTGAATCCAGAGTAGATACAACATGGGTGAAGAGTCTCAAAAGTTAGGTCTCCTTTCCCACATGTGGAAAAACTAAGTGACTCTGATTACATGATCAATCTGCGTTCAAGGAACATGTTCAGTTTCGCCTCACAAAGCATTCAAGATGGGTGTTTGACACAGCACATTTGTGTGAATAACGTTCCCTTTTCAGAAGAATTAGAGAAACTGCATCTAGAAAGATAGATTGTGAGCATTCATGCTTTGCTTCAGACATAATAATAAAGTTAGAAGGGACCTTGGAGGTCATCTAGTCCAACTCCCTGCTCAGACAGGAAACTCTATACCATTTCAGACAAATGGTTCACTCTTCATTTAATCATAAATATGAACTGCCTTTCTACCTCTTTCTATCTTTCAGAATTTCAGATCTATAATAATATGAGAGAGAAAGTTAATATTGGATGGTAATAATTGTGATGATTGTACATTTACACCATAATTAAAGTTGTCATGCCTCTCAGTGCCAGAGGATAGACAACCATGAACAGGAGACTGCTATTATGTTAATGTCCTGCATATAGATGCTTTCTTGGCATATCTTGAGTTATTCAGGAACACAATAGAAATTAAATATATGGTTTTATTCAACATACCATTCTATGTTAGTAGTTATGTTAAGACAGCCAGTTTGGTGTAGTGGTTAAGGCCTCAGGCTAGAAATTGGGAGACTGAATCCAGTCTTGTGTAGACACAAAGCCAGCTGGGTGACCTTGGACCAGTCACTTTCTCTTAGGAAGGAGGCAATGGCAAACCACTTCTGAAAAACTTGACAAGAAAACTATATGAACTTCTCCTGGCAGTCTCTGAGAATCAGGCACAATTGAATGGAAGAAAAGAAAGGTTAAGTTGGATTTTACAAAACATGTAAGTGGTAATGAACATGTCCTGATGTTTTAAGAACAGCTTAATGACATCAAGTGAAATAGAGGGAGACCATGACCTAAAAATTATCACGGCTGTTCAGTATAATAATGGGACATGGGTCAGTGGTAGAAATTGATTTATATTAATCCAGTAGTGTTTGAACTTTCAAACTTATGAGAAAATGGCTAGAGCTTTGTGTCTTCTTTCATTTTCCATTTTTTCCACACTTAGGGTTTATAAATTCAGTCACATTTCCATAGTACTTGTTCTCTGGTGCACTGTTACTGACCTTTTAATTACTGTACCAAGAAGTAGGTATAGTTATCAAGCATGATTTTGAAAAGAATATACTATATTGAATGTTTCAAGCACATTGTAATTTCCTGTGCAAACTAATGGTTCCAGAAACTGAAACCTGACTTGTTAATTCTCTGATGGGCTGCAAAAGCTTCACTGTGCATCCTTGTTTTGATCAATTAAGGGGTATTTCTGTTGTTCATGCCATACATATTGTATGCATACTTCCTTCCACCTGCACCAGCAATTAAGACATTTTTTCCTATGGGAAAGGCCAAGTCTTATGATGTAACTGTTATTACATCCGCTGCTAAATATATATTTCTTCTGACATATTGTATTCTTTAAACTTCAACATCTTAAATATTGTAGCTACAGATACTTTTTAAGGATGGCAGTTATCATTGCCTGTATATATTTGTGTTTTTATGCAATTCATAAAATACAGAAAATGAGCTATTTTATTTTCAGTAATGGCTTACCCTATTTTAAATTCTGACTTTAACCAGATGTTCACTTCACAGTCTACCATAATTCATAAGACTCCTAGAAAATATTCACTTACATTTGGTTCAGTATGGAGTAAGTCTTGAGCTTCTGTGCTTTCTGTACATACCAATGTACCAATTTCACTTGTCAGACATTTATTTGTGCAACCTTGTGGTTTATTCTTGTATTTGTAGTTCAGCTAGTTCAGACAATGGCTACATTATGCATAACACTAAGAACTTTTAAAACAGAGTGGTGACCTTTCTGCATTGTTAGTTACTCATGGATGGATTTGTACTACTTAGCCGGATAAAACAAATCTGATCACATATAAATTGACTGGCTTAATGTAGCCACATCACTTCTGTCAACATTTATCCTAGGGAAAAATCTGTTTGCCTTAAGATGTTAGAAACAACTTCATGAGGGTTTGTCTCCACTCTTATTTTCCAAAGCACCTAAGGCAAAACAAGAAGCAATGGATAGAAACTAGTTAAGGACAGAACCAACCTAGAACTTTCAGGACCCACCCCAATTCACATCTTAGGAAATAAGAACTCCTGGATCCAAGTTTGTCCAAAAGGAAAAGTTTACTAGGATGAGATCGGTTGTGGCAATACAAGACAGGATCTGACATTGAGTTACATTTCAATACTATATAAAGCATTCCCGTTTCAACCCCCTCCCCTCAAATCCATTTGGTCAGGCTCACATCATTTACTTAGGTGTCAGTCTCCTTATGTTTATTCTTATTGCTTTGTTCCTTTCAGTTCCAAATGGAGATGCAACCCAGATCTCTCTCTCTCCCCCTGTTCCCCCCAGATCAAAAGCTTTCCTGGTCTTTGAAAACAGCCTACTGCAATCTGAATAACCATCCTCTCCCCCCCCTCGCAGAGATGGCAGAATCCCGAGAATACGCACAATATTCTAACCATACATTTATGAAATGTGATATAAATGGATTCTGACAAGAACTAAGAAGAAATTTCCTGACAAAACAATCAATGGAACACCTCTAGAAGTTATGAGTGCTCCAATGCTGGACATTTTTAAGAAGAGATTGGACATTGATTTGTCTGAAATGATAGAGGGTTAGGGTTCATGGGAATCCTGTCTTATCTACCATCAGTCTATTGTGGCCAATTACAGCGATGATCAGTTTAAAAGAGATATTTCTTTCTTTTCTTTTGATTTTTTTTAACAACCCAAGACACTTGTGAAACATCAGTGGAGAAAGAATCTAGAATTAGAGTAACTACATTCATGTATGATGTTATGGTAGAATTCTGAATTCTGGTTTATTATGAATGGGTTTGTGCTGTGTTGTGTGTATCCATCTTGGCTCTCTTGGTGGCACCCACAGCTAAAAGGAAGGTGGTTCAATCAGGGATGAGGATTCTGCAAAAACCTACAGGTGTGTTTGCAGTTCAGAACTGCTATAGGTAGGTCAAAGTACTAAAGGCCTCTGCTGTGCATTTTATAGCAGAAAGTTCAGGATGAAAGTTCAAAGGAAAGCATTGGATGTATTACGTTCCAAGCATTATTGCATTATATAGTAAATACTTAGAATAAATATTTGCTAAAGATATGATACAAGCCTAACAAAAAAATGATTGCCAATACCGAAGCTGTGTGGATTTTACATGTTCTTAGATTGATTTATATACTTGAAATATTTAAAAATGGAAGTTTTAAATAAGGGTTTTCATGTAATACAAGCATAGATTAAATGTTGCCAATCTCCATATTTGTATTAGATTATATGCAGAATATCTTGAAAAGATTAGATAAATTCATGATTAATTTGAGTACAGTATGTGGAATCTGGTGTATAAAATTCCCAATATTTTAGTTATTTTTAATTTAACCAATATTAAATAATCCAGGCACCTCTCTCCAAGCATATTCATGACAATAGTAAGAGGAAAGAAAAAATGAAATTAAATCTGTAACAGTTTTATTCCCAAGTAATGTGGTTAAAGAAAATAAAAATACTAAATTATTAGGAAGAAGGGAAACTGTTAGAACTTCACGTGCTCAGTTTTGGAAATCAGTGCGTTGGCAAAGAAATGGTTTATCTAAAACCAATTCTGGGTTATAACATATTTGCAACAAGAATTATTCCAAGTTGGTTCAGAATTTTTGGCTTTTGAGGTTTGCTGTATTTCAAATGTATATGAATGGATTCTGGCTTTTAATGCTATGTTTTGCTTTGAGTAGCGAGAAAATAATCCTTACCACTAATTTTTCTTTGTTCCCAACAATCCATTCCCATTTTTATCAGTATTTACTTTCGTTTAGCGCCAAGTTACTATTATTAGCGTCTTCTACTTTGCATGTTCTACTTCGAACTTTATATGTCTTGACTTAGGAAATATTAAAATAAACAGCTTAGCTTTTCCTCTAACTGATAAAACAATTATTGCATTGTATAAATAATGAATCAAAGCTTGTGAACATTCAGTGGCATATTGTGTCCCCATTTTAGTTTTTTTTATTAAGGATACCATGTGACATTTTTTCAGTTGTTTTTGGAAAACCTTTGAGAACTGAAAGCTGATTAAAGAGTTTTAGCTTGCAAACTAATTATACGGTCCTTTGCATTTTTTGATTTCTTGGATAATATAATTACCGTATTTTCCGGTGTATAAGACGACTGGGCGTATAAGACGACCCCCTACATTTCCTGTTAAATTATAGGGTTTGGGCTATACTCACCGTATAAGACTACCCCTCTTCCAACGCACACCAAATAAAAATTAAAAAACATCAGATTTGATTTTAATATGGTAATTTTAATTCAAATGCTTATGACATGCAGGTGCTTAGTAGGAAAACTGTCACTTATAAACATAAGGCTGTTTGTCATCAAACATGTAAACATAAAACAGTGCAAGTGGATTAAACAATAATAATAATAATAACAACAACAACAACAACAACAACAACAACAACAATAATAATAATAATAATAATAATAATAATGAAGAAGTAGTTGGAGGTGACCGTGGAGGTCATCTAGTCCAACCCCCTGCTAAGGCAGGAAACCCTATACCATTTCAGACAAATGGCTGTCCAGTCTCTTCTTAAAAACTTCCAGTGTTGGAGCATTCACCACTTCTGGAGGCAGGTTGTTCCACTGGTTAATTGTTCTAACTGTCAGGAAGTTTCTCCTTAGTTCTAGGTTGCTTCTCTCCTTGACTAGTTTCCATCCATTGCTTCTTGTCCTGCTTTCAGGTGCTTTGGAGAATAGCTTGGCTCCCTCTTCTTTGTGGCAGCCCCTGAGATATTGGATCACTGCTATCATGTCACCCCTCACCCTTCTCTTCGTTAAGCTACACATACCCAATTCCAGCAACCGTTCCCTATTTTCCTAATTCACTTTTTCACTTTTCCTAATTCACTCTAAAGCTTTCCCTGCGCAGAGCCTTAAATAACACCAGCTGCCTGCAATTAGTGCAGGTTCGCATCCCACCAGGCTCAAGGTTGACTCAGCTTTCCATCCTTCCAAGGTAGGTAAAATGAGGACCCAGATTGTTGGGGGCAATAAGCTGACTTTGTAATAATGCTGCTTGGGGGGGGGGTGAAAGCCCTAATAAACAGGCATATACACAGAATGAAGGCTATTGCTAAGCACATTGATTTGTGCTTTAAATTGTAAGCCACCCTGAGTCTTCGGAGAAGGGCAGGATATAAATGGGATTTTAAAAAAAAAGACCAAATGGGAGATCCGCTCCAGGTTTTCCAGCCAGCCCGCCCAGTTCCTGAGTCAAATGTGTCCTTAGAGCTAAGCCGCTGCTCTGGCTGCTGCCTTCCCCACCTGCCTTTCAAGTTGGGATATACTACAGCTGCTCTTCAACTTTAGAAGGAAAGATGCCCAGACTCCAGCCTGTAAAAAATCACAGACTGCAGCTTCTTCTCCAATTGGTCCTGCTTTCCCTGCGCAGACTAAATGGGAGATCCGCTCCAGGTTTTCCAGCCAGCCCTGTCCCTAAATTTTCAGCACCCGGCGTATAAGACGACCCCTGACTTTTGAGAAGATTTTCATGGGTTAAAAAGTAGTCTTATACGCCGGAAACTACGGTATCATTCTTTCAGAGTAAAATGGTAGCTGATTGTGTGCAAATGAACATAGTACACTTGCTGTTTCTTAATTTATACCATGTGCATCAGTTTGCAACTGAATGATGTAGAGAAATACATAGTGCATATTCATGATTCCACTAAGATAGAAATAAAATATTGTAGTTATGTTGATAAATGTCATATGTTATGTATCCTGTTTAAGTGTTCCTCAACTTTACAACCACAAGTGGGACCAGAGTTTCTGTTACTAAGTAAGGTGGTTATTAAGTGAACTGTGCCCAATTTTTTGACCTTTTTTGCCACGGTTGTTAAGCACATTCTGCAGTTGTTAAGTGAATCACATGGTCATTAAGTGCATTCATCTTCCCAATTGATTTGTCTGTCAGTAGCTGGCTGGGCAGGTCTCAAGTGGTGATCAGTGACTCCAGGGCACTGCAGCCATCATAAATATTTGCCAGTTGCCAAATTTGGATCACATTGAGTATGGTGTGATGGTTGTAAGCGCAAGGACTGGTTGTAAGTCACTTTTTCAGTGTTGTTTTATCTTCAAATAGTTGCTAAATGAAAAGTCTTAAGGACTACCTGTAGTTTGTATTTTTAATGTTCCATAATATCACAAAAAATAAAAAACTAGTTTTATGGGATGAAAACATATATCAAAACTAAAAGGTCTAGCTAACGCTTGAAGTGTCTGTCTTTTATTTTCCTTGTGTATTTTGGGTACAAAGATTATATTATTGCTATTATCATTACATTTTAGAGACTACAGGCTTTTTCGGTGGGATGGATGAATGAAAGCATCTCCTTGCTCATTTTGCTCTGGTTGAAAGATGTTATTCCTTCTTTTCCAGGTAGCTGGTTAAATGCAATTGTACCAGTAATAGAGGGAAGATAAACATGAGAATAGCAGGTAATAATTACAACTTTTAAAAAAAAACTTCGGAAACGAATAGTTCATTTGAGTCACAGTGAGTATTTCTAAGCTTGTAACTATGATGGATGATGAAAAAAGAAGTTTTACTGGTTCTGTTTATCTGAAATCCACACTCCAGTGAAGCTTTAAAGTTTGAGATAATGGACTCCTATTTAGATTGATTGCCTTGTGATAGTTTAAGAAGTGCCTGTTGTGTTTGAACTCAAACTAAATGGTTCATATCAAATTTAAATGTAGTTTGAACTGTATCACTTCACCACTTTCCAACGTGTCAAAAATTAGAAATAAGAGCAATTAGAAATGATTTTGGTCTTAAGTTCTATTAACTGACTTGGAATTTCTGTTACATATATATTTTTGCTAATGTTTACAATTATGATGCTTGTTTTCTTAGGTAGGAAAAAATGATTAGTGGTGGAAAATATTTTAGGTAATGACATGGCAGCTTGTTTTCCTTACCAAGTCTAGCCAGGAAGAATTTTTAAGTTAAATATTATTATTGTCTGACATAATCAGATCACTCTAAAAATTTTGGGAAATGTACGTCACCTAATGCATGATTGGCAGAAGTTTAACAAAATGAAAAGTATCTTGCAGTTTCATAGTACATTTATGTCAGGACATGTTAGAGTTTAAAAAAATACCCTAATCTGGAGGCAAGAAATGGAACTGAACCGATTTTTGATTTTCGTATTCAATTTAGAGGGAACTGAATGGAAAGGATTAGAAGTCAGGACTTAGGACTCCTTCTAGACCAGACATGTCAAACACAAGGCCCGGGGGCCAGATCCGGCCCGCGAAGTGGGCCATCCTGGAAACAGTGAGGGAATGGCCCCCACTGCCTTGGCCCTGGCCCAGAGACCCTCCTTCTGCCAGAGACCCCCAGATCTGTCCCACTCCTGCCCAGGACCCCATAGGCACCCTTGATGCAAACGATGCAGAGTTGGCCACACCCACCCAGTAGGCCATACGCACTCTAGCCACGCCCACCCAGTAGGCCACGCCCACCTGGCCCTCTGAGGGCAACTGCAATGCTGATGCGGCCCTCAATGAAATTGAGTTTGACACCCCTGTTCTAGACCTAGAGAGGAAAATGTCTCCTTTCAAACTTCCTATTTTTTAGAAGAAGCAAGCAGGTTTTCTCGTCGCTCCAAAGGAAGGGAAGGTAATAGGAAAGAAGGCTGCCAGGGAAGGGCAATTAATATTACTAATAATGTTATAGATAACATGTTTAATTTATACAGATTAAAGAAAAAAAATCTAGTTAGATTTATTTCCTTGTTTTTTATTTAGCTTTCTTAAATTTCCACACTTACATTGAGTACATGAATGAAGAAGCTTGTGCTACAGTGAATCCTCAGGTCTTTAAGGAGTGAATTAAAATTTCAAAGAGACAAGGTTTTACGAGAATCATTCTGACCAAGGAATGGGTGTTTTGGGGAAGTTTGTGCCCAAACATGCATTTTAGCCATCCAAAGTGAAGCAGACTGTTCTGGAGATGGTGCAAAATGTGGTTCTTCCAGGCCAAAGTATTTGGGGAGGAGAGGGTTAAGAGTGGGGAAGAGTCTGGAAAATAGAGCCTTAGGAGGGGGAAGAGAAGATCATGGGGATGGATATGCTGGTCTGGGAGCTGCTGAGTGGAAAAGGAGTGAGATGTGCTATCTTTGTTCTACTCACCTTATCTCTCTGAGATCACTGGAGATTTTCTTTTGGCTAATACAAATAAACAAAACCTTTGGATTTCATTTCTTCCAAAGCTTGGTCCATCCGTAATGGTTTAGCTGAACTACAGTAATGCAGATTCAGAACAAAACATTTAATGTACCAGAATTTAATAGAAGTTACTAGCGTATTCAGGTAGTCCTCCATTTACAATTAGTTCATTTAGTGACTGATTGAAGTTACAACAACACTGAAAAAGTGACTTATGACCATTTTTCACACTTATGACTGTTGCAGAATCCCCATGGCCGTGTGGTCAAAATTCAGACACTTGTCAACTGGCTCATATTTATGACGGTGTCCTGAGGTCTTGTGGTCACTTTTTCTGACCCTCTGATAAAGTCAGTGGGAAAGCCAGATTCACTTAACAGCTGTACTAGTAACTTAACAACTGCATTGATTCACTTAACAACTATGGCAAGGAAGGTTGTAAAATGGGGCAAAACACACATCACTATTTTGCTTAGCAACAGAAATTTTGGGCTCAATTGTGGTCGTAGGTTGAGGACTACCTGTGAGGTGATGTAAGCCTAACTGAAGTTAATACAAAGCCATTAACTGAATAAATTTAAGTTTTATTCATTTCTCCTTGCATGTGCAAGAGCTCTGCTGACACTTTTCCATTATATGTGAGATGCCAGCTGCTTGCTATTTTTACCCTTTGTCATTGACCAGGGTGGTCAATGCTGTTATGAGAATCTTAGATGGGCAGAATTATGACTCCAGAACTATCATATTACTATTATTTTAGAATATAGTTCTAATGTCTTTGAATTGCTTTAAACTTTAACCCTTAAATAGTCTGTCCCTGTCTGGTCACCCAGTTGGTTTTATGCTAAGGCAGAACTGGAACTCCCAGTCTCCCAGATTCTAGCCTGGTGCTTTAATTACTACACAAAACAAGCTCACAAGTATTTCTATACTGCCCTAAAATACAATAACTCAAAATGCCTATGTTAAATTGGAAGGCATCATTATGGACATGTAGATAGGTATGTTTCCAGTAATTACTTTTCCAACGATTTTGGGATCACGTCATAAAAATCCCACTTTTATTGAGGCTGTTTGGTGACTACAGTTTGTATTCACAGTTATGCATCGTTCACTCTGTAAGACTTACAAGGGCAATGACATCTTCAGAAAAAAAACAAGAAAATATAATTGCATGTCTAATATTTAATTTTGAACAGCAACAGTTATTTTTTTGTACTTGTTGTTATGGGAATGGTGTGAACGCATATTAGCAAATATTTGATAAGCCAGGAGTTTGATATCACTCTTGTCACAGCTGAATCATTGAAAAGTGGCTTTGGGCAGTATATATTTCCTTCTTACACCTTTCGATGCCTGTTTTGAAGTTACTGTTCATTTGACGTCTGATGGCCAATTGGATGCAGCCTGCAAAACAGAATTGATTTTCTAGCTCTTGCTTGGAACAAATTATGGATTTGCAGTAGCTGCAGTTTGCTTCATTAGAGCTCACAACAATCTTTGCACAAATGACAGAATGAAATGGTCGAAAAATGGGAAAATGTGAACCTGAAGCCTGTTCATGTTTTGTGAGCCAGGTTATGAATGGTACAGTTACTTCTGTACCAAAGTAACATTTACTGAAATTATGAAGATTTATACCATTTTAGATAATGTGACCATTAAAAAAATGAGCAAAATTTTTAAAAATTGCTTAATGAATACAAGAAAAATAGAATGAAGAATGATAATCTACAGTATAATCTTTTAAAAAAAACAAAAACAAAGAAAAACAGGACCTTTGTTTTCCTGTGATAGTTTTAAAATACTTTTACTGGCTTATAGACCTGAAATAAGAGGAAGAGTAATTAGTTTGTTGCTGTTAAATGAAAAAGAAATTTCAAATCTGTTCTCACTGCTATAATTTCTAAATCATATATTCATGTAGATAAAGTCCTATAATTTGCTTCCAATCAAATTAACAAGAGATTCTGCATCAAAATATTTGTTTCATAAAACAGTATTGCATTATTTGGACATAGCTATATTCCCAATATTATAGTAGTGGTGGGGATGTTTTATTATAGTAGACGGTTGTACAGTTGTTCAACGACTTCCTTTTGCTTTGTTTAAATTAGGAGCAGCAAAGTTGGTAATAGCAGTGGCTGTGTTCTTGCTGATGTTTTATGTCATATCTCAAGTATTTGAAATAAAAATGGATGCCAGTTTAGGAAATCTTTTTGGTAAGTGACCTACTTGTTATTTTAACTTGGAATTGTATTTTTTAAGCATAATGCACTCATACTGCTGTTCTGAAACATTAACCTATTCGTGAGACTTACTCACAGGTAGATCAATTAAGAATTGTAGACAAAAGTACTCTTCATATAATATAGCTAAGTTTTCAGTTCAGAATCCCATTTCTATCATAAGATTTGTCAGGATAAGTATGGTATTTTGAATTATGCAGAGTAAAACAAGTCAGCTCTGCTTTTTTTGTATTCCCTTCTGATTTATTTACAATAAATCATTGATTTCATGGATGTTTTGAGAGAAGGGGATGTTAAATACAATTTATAACATTGGTGTAATTACATAATTGACATAAATGGCATCATTTGCAATAACACTTTGATTTAACAATCAAACCTTCCAGTTTAAAGGCCATTAAAAAGTTGTTAAATTAGGGGGAAACACAAATGAAAAAAGTGGTCATTGTATCTGAAGTCCACCAAACTGAGATCTTTTAATCTAAAGGTTTATTTACTACTGTGTTTTCCTGAAAGTAAGACCTACCCTGATAATAAACCCTAGCTTGATTTGGGGGGGACTAATATAAGCCCTACCCTAAAAATAAGCTGGGGTGGAGCTTGCCATTGCAGCCAAGCTGACACTTGCCTCGCCAGAAGGAGCAGCATCATTCTGCAGCTGAGAATGGAGCTTGGCCTGCATTTTGCAGTCAGAGGCCTTTCCGGAAGGCCACTGTAGCCGAGAACTGAGCTAGGGATTCAGTCCAAATGCAGGCCAAGCTCCATTCTCAGCTGCAGAATGAACCTGCTCCTTCAGCCCCAGAAGAAGTGGGCTGGCTGGGCGGGGCTGTCGGTGCCGCCGTTCTGAGATGAGTGGAAAAGACACCCCTCCCCCAAAAAATAAGACCTGGTGCCTCTTTTGGAGACAAATAAAAAATAAAAGTAAAATAAAACTGGGTCTTATTTTAGAGGAAACATGGTATATGACTAATTAGTGTATATGTGTGTAACTCACGGTATATATTCTGTAATGACCTCTGCTACAGCATAATGTAGTCAATTGCACCAAAATGTTATTGTACAGTTGGTAACAGTATCATCAAATATAAGCTATAATTTTCAAATCTTAGTTTGGTGAGTTAGGAATTATGACATAAATTCCATGAAAAGCAAATGTTTTACTAATGTATATTTCAATGTTCATTTTTCTAGCAAGATCAGCACTAGACCTACCGTTGCGAAGTGAGTATCCTGCACTACAGTTGTTACTTATTGGTATTTTTAATGCATCATAATTAAGATGTATTAGTGATATCCTGTACAGTAAGGGTGTCTTAGTGAGCTATGCAAGGCTGATACTGATTCTGAAGGGAAAGTTAGTGGGCTTGTGAAATTCTTCAGAATGCAGGTTGTGTAAGAGCTTCCTAGTAAGAGAGACAAATAAAAAGTCAGCAATTCAAGAGACATAAGTAAAGATTTAGAAAGCTTTATCTTCTCCAGTGCTTATTCTTTGATAAAGATCATTTTAAACTCATGACTCTCATTCCTCTAAATGTTTAGTATTTATTTTGATTGGATTCATTTTTTTAAAGATTGAAGGGTATGGAGACATAGGCAAGAAGATTGATGCCACCAAAAATAATTTGGTGAAAATATGACATTTTCCCTTTGTACTTGAGCAAGTCACTTTGTTTGAAAATTGTCAAAGGAGTTGGTTTTTTAACCCCCTACTTGTCACAGTATATCATTATATACAAAGAAGTAGGACCATTAGTCCATTGTACACTAAAACTGGAAGAAAGGAATTAAATGAACATATAAACCTTCTTAATCAAGACAGATTGAAACTTTTCAATAAAAAAAAAAAAGACAGATTGAACATCCTGACTTTAATAAGGATCTTAGAAATTCAGAGGTTCATACTGCAATGGAAATGTTTTCAGCCTTATCAACTCTCCAGTTGTGCCAGCTCTGTATGTGTTTACTTGACACCTGTCACTCTTAGTGGAGGCCTAAGAGCTATATGTAGTCCTCACAACCTGTCACTTAGTGACTGAAATTTTGGTGGGCCTCCCTAGGGATACTTATGACCCTGTTCCGATGCTCTGACAACTGCCCACCCCCCAGTCACATGACTGCATTTTGGGCGCTTGACAACCTGACTGCATTTATGGCTCTTTGCAGCATCCTTCAATCACGTGACTGTATTTCATGTTTTTGCCAAAAACCCAGCACTTCTAGTTGTAGCAGTCCCTTAACAATCACCACAAAAAAGGTTGTAAAATTGAGTTGATCAGGTGGGTGACCGACTTTATGACCATCATGACTTATGATGTAATGGGCAAGCTCCATTAAGATTTTAAGTCAAGGAATACCTATATGCAGAATTTAAAAGTACCGTAAGACTTGTTCCAAGAGATATTACTGGTTTGAGCCAAGAATATGTATTGGAATGGTTAGGTTTTGAACCTGTAGTCCAACAGCAGAGTTGAGCTTCTATTGTGTTGGCTGGACTAGCCTAGAAATGTAACACTCAATTAGCATAAGAGAGAATAAAGTCCAAGTGGCTAGTTGGCCACCTTAAAGAAACCGAAAGCTGAATAAATGAACAAAGTGTGAGTAATGTCACTCTTCCAGTCCTGAAAGAGTTGTGATAGGCTGAGAGTTTAATTAGGTGATTAAATATAGGTTACTACTCCTATCAAGCGCTGTTCACACCACTCCTCATGCTCCCTATAGTGTTTTCCATGTGTGGAATTGAGCTTGGAATATTGGTACAGCCTGTAAAAAAATCAGAAACAGAAGGAAAAACCTGAAATATGAAAAAGTGGTTTGTAAATTTGTGAAGTGCTTTGTAGCCTCCTGATCCAATTTTGGGCATTGGAACAAATCTCCATTCAGTCTGAAAGCCTGCTTAGATTTGATTGAACCTTTGGATTGAATCTATGAAGCTTTGCAAAGTACTATAAGATAGGAAACAAAAAATAAAATAAAAGGCATGAGATAAGGGACAGGTGGAAGGGAGGAGGAAATGTAATTATAATTTTAATAGACATATTCACTTCTTCAAACCTTTCACCCTTGCTTCCATGTCAATTATATAATCTTTATATATTGCCTTTAATTCTTTGTCTCTCTCTCTGTGTGTATCTTTTGTAGTTTTTAGGCTCTATCAATTTCCTCCACAATTTTCTTGTTTTCTTAACCCACTCACTCTTCCTTCACACTTGTATTGTGCAATTTAGTCTACATTTTTTCTCTCTGACTAAACCACTTTTGTTTCTTTCATACTATTAGCTCACTTTAATCATTCATTCAGTATACATTCATTCTTCAGCATATCTCTTCTTACATTCAGGTAATTTCTTTTAAGTAGAATCATAGGGTTGGAAGGGACTTTGGAGATTTTCTAGTCCAACCCCCTGCCCAAGGCAGGAAAACTTATATTATCTCAGACAAATGGTTATCCAATCTCTAAATAAAATGCAAGAAGAGTGCTTGCTAAAATACAAGGGTGTCTTAACTGAACTGACATGATTTGGGGAAAGCAAGTGTAATCTGAACAGAATAACTATATAGTTAAAATATGAGGGTACCATTCCAAGTGCATTCGGCTTACTTACATTTCTCTGGACATATTCAGCTCTTCACCTAACAGTGTGTGGACACAAGCGTGATCTTATTATATACAGTATAGTCTCTTAAAATTATTTCAATAAATATTCTTTAGGTGACAATATTCAGTAATTTTCTACAAGCATTTTCTCATCTTAAAATGTACTAAGCTACATAGATTAATTGCCTTGCTCTTGTTTCCCCCCCATGTTATTACAGTTCCATTTCATCTGTCAAACACAACTGCATGGGTGTTGATATTCATTTATTGTTCAGATATTACTCTGCAAAGCCAACATTCATTGTAAATCATTAGCTTCTCAGTCAACAACACAGCATTATCTGTATACCAAAGCACACACATGTTCATGACTCCATCATCACCACCTGCTTTCCTTACACATTTATCCATAAATACATTAAATAAATGCATTTAATAAAGGCATTAAACTTTTCAATTTCATTCTTTGACATATCCCTGATTCCCAAAGAACACTCTAAAATACTTCTGGCATTCCGTCACATAAATTTCATTTAGAATAATTTCATCAGTTCTATTTTTATTTCTATTCACTTTGCAGGAAGCTGTAGATTTGGACTTCTTCATGTTGAACATTTGTTCAATGTTTTTTTCAGCCTCCTTTAATCTTAACCATTCACTGCTTTCTTTGACTACTGTCTTTCTCTCATTCACATTTTTTCAGTCATTCTCATAGTTCTCACCCATAGTCTTTTTCACGCCTTTCTACTTTGTTTCCCCGAAAATAAGACCCAGTCTTTTTTTGTTGCCTCCAAAAGAGGCACTGGGTCTTATTTTTGAGGGGTGTCTTACCTTAGGGCCACCACAGCCAGGCCTCTCATACCCCAACACCTGTCACGCCACTGCTTAACTTCTTCAGCGGCTGCTTGCCGCCACTTGCGGCTGGACACCATGTGGTGCATTGGGCCATTGCAGCTCTAAGGAGTGGGAGGGGTGAAGCTGCCCCATGTGCCCTGCACCCGCTTACCTTACCGGTAGGACCGCTGCAGCCAGGCCTCCCATGCCCTGACACTTGTCAAGCTGTGTGGCTCATCATGCCGGTGCTGCTGCTCATGGCAAGATGTTGCACAGCTTTTCGGGCCGCTGCTGTTGCTCAAGGCAAGAAGCCGAGCGGCTCTTTGGGCCATTGCTGTTGCAGCAGGACGCCATGGCGGAGACGGCCCGAAGCACCCTGCGGCATCCTGTGAGCAACAGCAATAACCCGAAGAGCTACTTGGCTGAGTGACGGAAATGGCCTGAAGCACCATGCGGCGTCCCACTGCGAGCAACAGCAATCGCCCAAAGAGACACTCGGTTGAGCAGCGGAAACAGCCTGAAGTGCCATGAAGCGTCCTGCTGCGAGTGACAGCAATGGCCCGAAGAGCCGGTCGGCTTCTTACCATGAGCAACAGCAACTGACCGAAGCGCTGTGCAACCCCCTGCCATGAGCAGCAGCACTGGCATGACAAGCTACATAGTTTGACAAGTGTCGGGACGTGGGAGGCCTGGCTGTGGCAGTCCTATCGGTAAGGTAAACAGGTGTGGAGTGCATGGGGCAGCTTCGCCCCCCCACACACACGCCCACGCCCCCAAACTAGGGCTTACTTTGGGGGAGGGCATATGTTACGCCCACCCCCTAAAGTCAAGCTGGGGCTTACTTTCTAGGGGGGCTTTCGGGGAAACACAGTATTAACTGTTCCTTTTCATACTTCCCTTTAGTTTAACTCTACACACTTTGAGAGTAATCAATAAAATATTTCTTTTCACTCCCTTCCAAGCAATTTCCATTTTCTCCTTCCATTCATTTGGTGGGGGGGGGGGGAGAGAGAGTAATGTATCTTCTAATACTTTTTCATACTCACACTTTTTCTTCTTGCAGGCTTTCTGCTTTCACAATGGCTGCTTATACTTGTTTTATTTTCCTCCACATACTTTCTTGTCATTACAAAGAAACATCCATTTTTACATTTAGAAGCATTCATCACTTGTGTATCCTTTGATAATATTTATTTATTTATTTATTTTATTTATTTTATTACATTTATATACCGCCCTTTCCCGAAGGACTCAGGGCGGTTTACAGGGTGATTAAAAAACAAAGATACAAAAGTTAAAAACAGATTAAAAAAATTATATTCGTCCCTGCATAAGTAAAACCCCAGTTAAAATTAAGATTAAAGCTAAAATTAGAATTCTCAGCCTGGGCCAGAGAGCTCGAAGAGCCAGGTCTTCAGGTCCCGGCGGAATGAACGGAGTTCGGGGGCAGTCCTCAGCTCCACTAATTTAAATTTGTTCCTTTGCTATATGTATTTATGGATAGGAGTATGCTTAAAACCATGCATTTGAAACAGATCACTTTCTTAATAAAGATTCACCAAACAGGTATTATTCTGATTATTTTCACTCAAAACTCTTTTCTCTATTTGCATCTCATTTCCACTTACCTGTTCATGTCACATAACAGAATAATTTGCTCCCCTGGATTCAGAATGTTTCACAGTTCTTCCAAGAATTCATATCTAGTTTCTTATTTATTATCATCCATTAGAACATAACATTTATTCTTTTTTCTTGTTCGTTTATATCCCATATTTATTATTTTTACAAATAAGGCAGCAAACATACCGATATCTAATCCTCCTTCCTCCTCCTCTTTTCACTACACCAACAATCCTGTTCAGTGAGTTGGGATGAAAGAGAGAGTGATAGCTGGCTTTCATGATAAGGCATCATTTGAACTCATGGTCTCTTGCTTTCTAGCCTGGTGCCCTAATCTCTAGACCAGGGGTAGGCAACCTCGGCTCTTTTATGACTCATGGACTTCAACTCTGGGAGTTGAAGTCCATGAGTCATAAAAGAGCCGAGGTTGCCTACCCCTGCTCTAGACCAAACATGCAGCTATCACTAACGTAAGGATTTACTTTCATATGAACCCACAAGAACCTACATAACACTGATTCTTTTTTTGTGACATTCATTTCAATGCTTTCATAATTAAATCCACACCTCCATTGCCCGATGTTACCATTGCCGCTTTCCTTTGTATGCCAGCGTACACCTTTGAAGAACTTTACTTGCTGCGAGATTCCCCCCTCTCACAGGAATGTCCATCAGTCCTACATAAGAACTTTCTTGATGACGGGTGAAGCATGCCTGAGAGATGGCATGCTTCAAAGAAGAGGCTGAGGGGATTTTTATTAAGAGTTTTACATAAAATTTTAAGGGGACCTGGGAGGGGGGAGGCTTTAGGGATCCAGAACGAACTTTGGGGAGTTCGACCTGGACAGCAGTCCAGACCATCGGACGGTCGCGGGGGGGTAGGGGTCTGGGGGCAGACTCAGCTCTGAGTGAGGAGGGTCTTCCTATTTTGACGGTGATTGGGAGGGGCAGAGAGTGTGGGAGCAGAGGGCTTTATCGCAGTTGGGGAACGGGCCACCGCTGTCTTCAAGCGGTTGCCTGTTCCTGCCCTCATGGCTCTTCTTGCTCCCCCGGGGGCATAGGATTGCAGGACCCTGGGCTCAGGTTGCTCTATTTCAACACCAGGTCCATGGTGAACAAGGCTCCCCTCATACATGATCTTATTGAGGAGGAGAACGCGGACCTGGCCTGCATCACGGAGACCTCCACCCCCTGCCGCTGGGCGGAGTGGAGAGGGCAGGTCTTGGTCATACCATTTGGGGTGAGTTTGACCCTGTGACTTTGGATGATGTGGACAGGATTATGCGTAAGCTGAGCACTGCAACTTGTTTATTGGACCCATGTCCCTCCTGGCTGGTTTCGGCCGCTAGGGAGGTGGCAGGGGGCTGGCTCCAGGCAGTTGTCAATGCTTCATTGACAGAGGGTGTCTTCCCCTCCGCCTTAAAAGAGGCGGTGGTAAGGCCTCTCCTCAAGAAGCCTGCTCTGGACCCGGCCTCGTTGAATAACTATCGTCCTGTCTCCAACTTTCGCTTTGTAGTGAAGGTTGTTGAGAGTGTTGTGGAGCGTCAGCTTCTGCAATTCCTGGATGAAGTGGACTATCTGGACCCATACCAGTCCGGTTTCAGACCCAGTTACAGCACGGAAACAGCATTGGTCGCACTGGTAGATGATCTCTGGCGGGCCCGGGACAGGGGTTGCTCCTCTGTCCTGGTCCTACTTGACCTCTCAGTGGCTTTTGATACCATCGACCATGGTATCCTGCTGCGACAGCTGGAGGGGTTGGGAGTGGGAGGCAGTGTTTTACAGTGGTTCTCCTACTTCTCGGGCCATTCGCAGTTTGTAGTGGCAGGGGGGAAGAGATCTACCCCAAGGCCCCTTTCTTGTGGGGTACCTCAGGGGTCGGTTCTCTCCCCCCTCCTGTTCAATATCTATATGAAGCCGCTGGGTGAGATCATCTGTGGCTTTGGGGTGAGTTATTACCAATATGCCGATGATACCCAGTTGTTTATCTCCAACCCGAGCCAGCCCAGTGATGCCCTTGACGTGATGTCCCGGTGCCTGGAGGCGGTGCGAGTCTGGATGGGAAGGAACAGGCTCAGGCTGAACCCCTCCAAGACCGAGTGGCTGTGGATATCGGCATCTCGTACTGTCCAACAGGTTCCATCTCTTCTGATGGGGGGGAGCTATTGCCCCCCTCAGAAAGGCCCCACAACTTGGGTGTTCTCCTGGATTCACAGCTTAATTTGGAAGATCATCTAACTGCCATGACCAGGGGGCCTTTTGCACAGGTTCGCCTGGTACGTCAGTTGCGCCCCTTTTTGGACCGAGATGCCCTATGCACAGTCACCCATGCCCTTGTCACCTCTCGCCTGGATTACTGCAATGCTCTCTACATGGGGCTGCCCTTGAAGTGCGCCCAGAGGCTTCAACTGGTGCAAAATGCAGCCGCACGGGTGCTTATGGGAGTATCTCGATACTCCCATGTTACACCACTCCTGCACAAACTGCATTGGCTTCCGGTTGCCCTCCGGGTGCAATTCAGGGTGCTGATAATCACCTTTAAAGCCCTACATGGCTTAGGCCCGGGGTACTTGCGAGACCACCTGCTGCCAATGTCAACCTCCCATTGCCTGGTCCGCTCACACAGAGTCGGCCTCCTCAGGGTGCCGTCAGCCAGGCAATGCCAGCTGGCAACCCCTAGGGGGAGAGCCTTCTCTGTGGGCGCACCGACCCTCTGGAACAAACTGCCCCTGGAGCTGTGGATGGCCCCTGACCTTCGGTCCTTCCGCCATGACCTAAAGACCTGGTTATTCCAACAAGCGGGCCTGGACTGATCATAGTTTTTAAATTTGGTTTTTTATTGGTTTAAACTGTTCTTATTTCTTATATTGTTTAATCCTCTTTTATTTTTTGTATTTATATCTTTTAACTTTTTATTGTTGTGAGCCGCCCTGAGTCCTCAAGGAGAAGGGCGGCATCTAAATTTAATAAACCAACCTAAACCAACCTTCACTTCCATGTATTCATCCCAATTCATAAGACAAGGTTAATTCATGCTCTACTATTTCTTCCTCTCTAACATTCCAAGTTACAGTTTACCATATATAGTGGTTATGACCAGATTGGCCAATAGGTGCTTCATTCTGTGCCCATCATGATTTTGATCAAAGCATTTACTTAATACAGTTTAATAAGAGGCAGGCAGCATATATTAAGCTGATTAAGCTTAAAGCAGTATGTTTAAACATTTTTGGATGATAAATAAAAAATTAATAGAGGTTTTGATATTATACAAGTATAATAAATGCAATAGATAAAATTGAATCCCAGTTTTATGCCAGATTGGCTTGATCTGTACAGTGCAAGCTTGGATTTCTAATGGAGGTGTACGTATGCACTGAACTGTTTGAGGAAAAAAAGATAAAACCTTATAACCACTAGTTATACTGCTAAGCTTGTAAGCCGCCCTGAGTCTTCGGAGAAGGGCGGGATATAAATGTAATAAAAATAAATAAATAAATAGTTCATTGTAAGGTTATTGTGCACCTGCACATAATCTAAGATAACTAAATATATTGTACACAGTTTTGTTCCAGATTACATTCTGCAAATCAAATGATTATGGCATGGAATGCTTTTCCTGAGTTTCAAACAACATGCGCAACTTACTTGCATTTTATTTTTATGTACTTTGCTTTTATTTTACAATGTCTGCAATTATATGACTGGCAGGAGTAGCCACACCATAGAAGACCAACTAAGGATCCAAAAAGATCTTGACGAACTTGAACAATGGGCCATATCCAACAAAATGAGTTTCAATGCGGAGAAAGGCAAAGTTTTACATTTAGGCAGGAAAAATTAAAGGTACAAGTACAGATTGGGCAAGACCTGGCTTAAAAACAGTACCTGTGAGAGGGACCTTGGAGTCCTAATGGACGATCACTTAACCATGAGCCAGCAGTGTGCAGCAGCAGCCAAAAAAGCTAATACAATCCTGGGTTGTATAAACAGAAGCATAGAATCAAGATCACGCAAGGTATTAGTACTACTTTATAAAACCCTAGTAAGACCACAGCTGGAATACTGCAGCCAATTTTGGTCACTACTACAAAAAAGATGTTGAGAATTTGGAAAACATTCAGAGAAGAACAACTAAGATGATCAAAGGCTTGGAGTCTAAAACATACAAAGTACGGCTGGGTTTGGCTAGTCTAAAGAAAAGAAGAAATAGGGGAGACATGATAGCAGTATCTCAGGGGTTGCCACAAAGAAGAGGGGGGTCCCGTTATTCACCAAAGCACCAGAGGGCAGGACAAATAAAATGGTTGGAAACTGATCAGAGAGAAGCAACCTGGAATTAAGGAGAAACTTCCTGACAGTGAGGACAATTAACCAGTGGAATAGCTTTTCCTGAGAAATCATGGGCTTGCCATCACTGGAGATATTTAAAAAGAGGCTAGACAGTCACTTGTCTGAGATGGTATAGGTTCTCCTGCTTGAGCAGGGGGGCTGGACTAGAAGACCTCCAAGGTCCCTTCCAGCTCTATTCTATATCTTTTTCTCTTTGTTGTATATTCTTTTTATTTTGAATTTTTATTGCATTCCTTAAATTAAAATATATTCCCTTCTTTCCCAAAAGCTACAAAGCCCCCAAGGTATAAATGTGGAACGACAAAAGCATGTCCAGCAAATCATTTTGCTTTCAAAATGGCAAGTGGAGCAGCCAACGTTGTTGGACCTAAAATATGTGTAGAAGACAATGTGTATGTATGAACCAATTTCTTTTAACTAGAGATGTAGGAGGATATATAGATATCTGTATACTATCAAAACCTGCATCTTCTCCCATTCTATCTTGCCTGCATTCTAAGGTCTCCATGGGTAGTTTAATTTTTTTTTCTTCTAATGTAAACTCTACTACAGTTTTGATTGGCTTGATTATGGTGATTTTAATTATTCTGTTTTCTTTTTGAATTCTATTTTTTCAGTATTATATCTTTGTATCTTATTAACAGCTTTGGATATTGTTCTGTAGTGAAAACATAAAATACATATTTTCTTACTAAATGACTTCCAGGGAAATCCTGAAAAGATTCATAAAACTTTACCAGAGATTGTCATGGTTATTTTTTGTGGGGGCTGTGTATGTGGTGTATTTCCAATTATGTGCTAAAGTATTCCAAACTATCACCAAATAATCCCCTGTGGTAAAATATACAAGAGAATGATAAAAATGTCAAGATATATTATAATTAATTTAAAGTCTTCCTATTTAACAGGCTTGGCATAATTTTACTTCAGTGATTATGAACTGCTTCTTGGATCATACTGTGACACAGTATTGTAATGGATATGACTATTTTCATTGCAGATAGTCATGAAACAGATTAGATTTTATTGCTAAATGGTGTGCCGTAGTCTAGCACTACTACCATTGGTAGTAATCCATGTCCAAATCCCCAATGAGTCCATAGCTGATGGATGTTGCTGTGTTATTGTCTACTTATATGCAGCATAAGGAATGTCCTGGAAGAACTACTACTAAACAAGACAATAGTCAGATAAGAGGGGTTTGACACCTTCCCAAGAACATAACTTGACAAGCCCCTCCCTAGTTCACACAAAGATAAAGGAAGGGGATTCAACACATTCAGACTTGCAAGATTCAGTTACTATAGCGATTATAATAAAAGTGGTTGGCATTGGTTTCTTAGTCTGGTCTATCTTGTACGGTAGATGCTCCCTCATAGCATTATTTTGTGTAAATAATGTAAAATGAGCTAAACCAATGTATATGTCCTTGAACTCAGAAGAGGTTTAATGATAGGTTTTTCAATCTGTTCTACAGCAGAGAGACAATATTCAGGAAAACTCCGGAACCTTTGGTTCTCTTTCCAACCCATACTGATATGGTCATTCCAGAGTGATCTAGCAGTTTCCAGAAGTTTTCTGGAACCATCCAGAAGTCATGTTTTTGGGGAAACAGGCCATTCTGAAATACCACAAATAACTTTCTGTTCAGGGAAGTTTCTAGAATACTGTCAAACCATGCCCAGGTTATACAGATTATCAGAATTATTATTATTATTATTATTATTATTATTATTATTATTATTATTATTATTATTATTATTATTATTATTATTATTTCGGTTTATATACCGCCCTACTCCCAAAGGACTCAGGGCGGTTTACAAGGCAAAATTTAAAAACAATACAATATAAAATTAAAATTAAATTAAATTAAGTCTAGCCCCATAAAATTAAAATCACAATTTAAAAACATTAAAAACCCTCCGTCCAGACCAGATAGCTCAAAGAGCCAGGTTTTTAGGTCCCGGCGAAATGAACGAAGGTCGGGGGCACATTGAATGGAATGTTCTGGAATTCTTCAGAACAATCATTTTGAATAAATGGTTGTGCATCAATAAATATTCAGGGTGATTTGATAATATGAGGAATCATTTATAACAATACAGTAACATTTTTCTCATTATGCCCTAAGGATCAGTGGCAGAGTTTTCATCACTTCCCTCCTAATGCAGAATATATTGGCCTGACCTAATTAAAATATATATCCAATATTTGCTTCCAAGGCAGCATGCAATTTTTTGCAGTTTGAAAAATCCCCTAAGACAGGGTTTTTACATCTTTATCAACTGGCCTTATTTCTCTCTTAGCAGTTGGCCATAAAGGGCTAGACTTAATTCACAGTCTTAAGAGGATGGCTCCATTCTTCCTCTGACGGTCTTTAATTAGCGGTTTTTCTTTTTCAGTATCCTGACATATAAATATGGTTTTCAGAGATACACACAAAAAATCTGTCTTGCACATCTAATTGAAGTCTTTCATTTTGATTTTTGTTTCGATTAAAACTCAAACTCCTGTTTTATCAGAAACATATTTCAACATAATGTCAGGGTCAAAGGCTGAGGGTTGTTCTTTCATTGTAGCCCACAATTCAGTAAGGGTAGTTATCAAGTAAAGTTTGTGATTTCAAGCCTTGGGTGCAGCCAGGTATGGTGACCGCCTTTAAACATTCTGCTTATCTTGATTCTTAAAGTGATATTTGAAGCAGAAACTCCCTCTGCTTGTAGACTCATATTCACAGTTTAGGAATGCTTTTGGACCCATCCTAGTCAAGTAGATGTGGAAGAATATCTGTGGCAAAGAATGGCATTTTTCTCCAACTTCAGTCAATCTCATTTACTAATGTGTGGACTTCAAATCCCAGAATTCCACAGCCAGCATAGCTCTGAAAGCTGCCAAATTAGATAAGTTGCCTCTAGGTGAAAGTAACCCATCAGAATTGTATGAAATGTTAATAATACTTCAAATCTCTTCTGATAAATCACTGAATGGTATTTTACTGTCCTTATATTTCCGTTTCACTCTTCAGGAATAAGTTGTTCATTATTTGAGTAAGAAATCTAAAAGCGATGTGTTGTCCCCCTCTTGTGGTAAATCCTAAACTGGAAATGCGCCTTTCCTTTCTTTGCAAATGCTTAATTCGAATGCCTTTTGCTGAGATCACGTTGTGTGCTAGATTCTGATCTTTCCAATGAAATGTTCTCCCTATGGCTTGGATTATAATGTCCTTAATGACTGGGAATGATGAGACTTGTAATTCATCACAGAAGGAAGGCAGCAAAGTGTCAAAGGGTAGTATAAGCTCCTATGCAAAGCCCCCAAGATCACATCAATATTTTTATTGTTCACTGTTGGTATTAAACAACTGGTATGTTTTGAACTTCATACTTTTGTTTCATTTTTTGTACATAAACTATAATCTGGGATGATGCCAGAAATACCAGCTTGCAAATCAGCTTCTTCAGTTAGGAGTTAAAATAACAGTAAAAACAGTTCTAGTTTCTTAGGAACAAAGGGCCATGGGTTCAGTTAGCTCATTTGTGGCAAACTTGCTGCTGCATTTCAAGATGTTTCCTATGAGAGGGGCTAGGAAGATTCCCGTGTATAATTCTGTAGATGTTTTATGATTTCTTGCTTTCCATAGCTTAGTAGACCTAATTGTGTAATTCAACTGATTTGATTCAAGCTGAAAGCTAATCTGCCCTGCTGTTCTTCATATGCTGCAAGCGAACCTGGTGATAATTAAGCTGACAGCGGTAAAGAGAGGAGACAACTTTTGTGCAGATTTTATTTAACAAACCTGAACAGCTAAGAAGGGTGGTCACATTTCTTGTGGATTTATTTTTTTTTTTTTGGCGAGAGTCACACCCCCTCAATGGTGTGTAATCAGGAGAGGTTAACAAGACAAGAAGCTTATGGTAATTATCTTCATTTGTGTTGTTTCAGTTTGATGAGTGGTGTTAAAAACAACGTGGGGAGGGGCATTAATATAGCCCTAGTAAATGGTAAGTGTTTGTAGATGTCTGGCCAAGACATCCTCTTTCCACCTATTTATCTTCTTCAACAGCGGAGCATAGTCCAGGGCCTCTCCAAGGGATGCTCAAATGGGATGACCATTTTCCTTCTCAGTTCGGTGCCCTGTTTTTTCTACTTGGCTGAAATTGATTGGTTCAGTGCCACTGTGCATAGGGTCAAGGTAGCTTATCCATCCCATATTTTGTCCCCCCCTTTCAATTCCCCCCCTTCCCAAACTTACCTGGATGTATCTAAGATCTGTAGTAGCTCCAGATAATCCACTTTTGTGATGCCATTCCAGGGCTTTGTGTCTACCACATAAAGTAGCTCAGCTGTTCAGATGACATGCCTCCTGGATAGGGTGGGGATTGTTTTAGTCCCAAACAGGCCAATGATTGTAAACCTTAGACCAGGGGTCTTCAAACTTGGCCCTTTTATGACTTGTGGACTTCAACTCCCAGAATTCCTCAGCCAGGCATGCCTGGCTGAGGAATTCTGGGAGCTGAAGTCCACAAGTCATAAAAGGGCCAGGTTTGAAGACCCCTGCCTTAGACTAACAGATTTAGGTCATTTGGCTGTTCCATTTCCCTCCCCCAGTGTTTCAATGGAAGGAGGGCCGCTTTAAGCTAATACACATTTTCCTTTTCTATAAATACATCCAAATATTGCAGCGCAGAGTTATAACGTAATATTTCATTCTTGACTGTTCCTGCCACTGTCACATTTCTCTTTTCCCCACTTCCTGGTTTAGTGTGTGTTTATCTTGTTTGTGGATGGTGCTCTGTTGATAACATAAAACTCCATGTTTATTTTTAATACCCAAAGGGGTGCTTTCCTAGGCATTGTTTCATAGTAGAATAATGACATGAAATTTCAGAGCGTAGCAATGCCTATTACTAGGCTCAGAAACGAAACGAAGGATGGAGAGTCTTGACCAACACAAATTTCTGAAAGCCATATTCTGCAAGTAAAATTGTGGATGTCTCTGTATAGTCAGCAGAGATCATCTTTATCTTTCTTTTTTCACTTAGATCTTTATTTTTTTAAAAAAATTAGGTCGAATATCTTTAATTGATTTGTTTGTTCTCATGAAAATTAAGGGCAGCCAACAGCATTAATTTAACATAAAATGGCTATCGACTGACAAGAAGTGAGAAGCTTCTTCTGGCCCAAACTTGTACCTGCTACTAGGGAGGAGGGGGGCGGGGTGTCAATTAAAATTAAAATTAGAAATAATGCTACAAAAAGGAAATGCTGCCACTCTCTCATTTACATTAGCTGATCAAAGTGCTAATTTTCAAGATGGTCCTGGGTCCTAAATTTCTTTCCATTATTGCCCTAAGTTTGGAAATAATTATTTTGTCAAATTTACACAGTTGTAGAATCTGAAAGGCAGCATACCTGATAAATATTTGCTCTTGCTAAATACAGTCATGGCCGAAATTGTTGGCACCCCAGAAATTTTTCCAGAAAATCAAGTATTTCTCACAGAAAAGTATTGCAGGAACACGTTTTGCTATACACAGGTTTATTCCCTTTGTGTGTATTGGAACACAACAAAAAAGGGAGGAAAAAAAGCAAATTGGACATAATGTCAAACAAAACTCCAAAAATGGGCTGGACAAAATTATTGGCACCCTTAACTTAATATTTGGTTGCACACCCTTTGGAAAAAATAACTGAAATCAGTCGCTTCCTATAACCATCAATAAGCTTCTTACACCTCTCACCCGGAATTTTGGACCACTCTTCCTTTGCAAACTGCTCCAGGTCTCTCTTATTGGAAGGGCACCTTTTCCCAACAGCAATTTTAAGATCTCTCCACAGGTGTTCAATGGGATTCAGATCTGGACTCATTGCTGGCCACTTCAGAACTCTCCAGCGCTTTCTTGCCATCCATTTCTGGGTGCTTTTTGATGTATGTTTGGGGTCATTGTCCTGCTGGAAGACCCAAGATCTCGGATGCAAACCCAGCTTTCTGACACTGGGCTCTACAGTGCGACCCAAAATCCTTTGGTAATCCTCAGATTTTATGATGCCTTGCACACATTCAAGGCACCCAGTGCCAGAGGCAGCAAAACAACCCCAAAACATCATTGAACCTCCACCATATTTCACTGTAGGTACTGTGTTCTTTTCTTTGTAGGCCTCATTTCGTTTTCGGTAAACAGTAGAATGATGTGCTTTACCAAAAAGCTCTATCTTGGTCTCATCTGTCCACAAGACTTTTTCCCAGAAGGATTTTGGCTTACTCATGTACATTTTGGCAAACTGTAATCTTGTTTTTTTATGTCTCTGTGTCAGCAGTGGGGTCCTCCTGGGTCTCCTGCCATAGCGTTTCATTTCATTTAAATGTCGACGGATAGTTTGCGCTGACACTGATGCTCCCTGAGCCTGCAGGACAGCTTGCATTTCTTTGGAACTTGTTTGGGGCTACTTATCCACCATCCGGACTATCCTGCATTGCAACCTTTCATCATTTTTTCTCTTCCGTTCACAACCAAGGAGATTAGCTACAGTGCCATAGGTTGTAAACTTCTTGATAATGTTGCGCACTGTGGACAAAGGCAAATCTAGATCTCTGGAGATGGACTTGTAACCTTGAGATTGTTGATATTTGTCCACAATTTTGGTTCTCAAGTCCTCAGACAGTTCTCTTCTCTTTCTGTTGTCCATGCTTAGTGTGGCACACACAGACACACAATGCAAAGACTAAGTGAACTTCTCTCCTTTTTATCTGCTTTCAGGTGTGATTTTTATATTGCCCACACCTGTTACTTGCCCCAAGTGAGTTTAAAGGAGCATCACATGCTTGAAACAATCTTGTTTATCCACAATTTTGAAAGGGTGCCAATAATTTTGTCCAGCCCATTTTTGGAGTTTTGTTTGACATTATGTCCAATTTGCTTTTTTTCCTCCCTTTTTTGTTGTGTTCCAATACACACAAAGGGAATAAACCTGTGTATAGCAAAACCTGTGTTCCTGCAATACTTTTCTGTGAGAAATACTTGATTTTCTGGAAAAATTTCTGGGGTGCCAACAATTTCGGCCATCACTGTATTAACAATACTGTACACAAAGATAGCATATTTAATCAGCTTTTGCCACTTACTAAGAGCTGGAAGATTTTGCCAAGCACAAGTCACCGATACAGCATGTTTTAATGATACTACTTGCCATTCTATACAAGCAAATCCATATTAGCCCTTATCTGATTTTGAGTACATATGTTCCTAGACTATGCTTTTAATCATAAACACATTAATATAGATCAGTTCTTTTTATCTTTATATATTCTTCATAAACAGTATATGTTGATTTATTGCATTCCATGTCTTATTCCTTTTGCTAGGCAAAACAGGTGAAGTAGTGGACACAAAATTCTTTGATATGTGGGGTGGAGGTAAGTGCAGAAATAAATGCTTATTTTATAAAATATGTAGTTAATACATTATTTTACTTGTTCACTTATTTGAAGTGGACATTAGCATGCTTATTTTTAATTAAATCCAGTTTATTAAAGCTAAATCTAATAATAAAAACTTGACAAATGTTGCTTTTCAATTTTGGCATTAGATATTTTGAATTAAAATGTGAGTTTTGAATGAAAGTCTTGTAAATCAAAATAGGGGTGGCATTTCCTGTTTGGCAGTCATATATAATTTATGTTCTTTTTTTGCCTTTGGCATTTGTTATATTAATGTTAGTTATCATGTTAGTTGGTTTGCAAGATGAACACTATATAAATTTAATAAATATTAAATGTTGTGTTTCCATTTGATGTAGATGTAGCACCATTCGTTGAATTTCTGAAGACTATTGCAGATGGAACTATTGTATTAATGGCAACATATGACGATGGTGCCACTAAGTAAGTTTGTTTGAAATACAATACTTATTTGGTACAGGTAGTCCGTGACTTATGACTAATGGTTCCTACCCATTATGATTGTAAGTTGTGGTCATAAGGCAGGTCATCACATGACTAGAACTGATTTTACACCCTTTTTTGCAGCAGTTGTTAAGTCAATCCATTGTTCACTATGGGACATTTTTGGCAAAAAGAGGAAGTAAAGCCTGTTTTTTGTCAAAAATGGCATAAATCATGGTCATGTGACTGTGGGATGCTGCCCAGGGACATAATGCAAACTTGTTACCAAGTCACATGATCAAGGGGGTTGGGCCATCAGAAATTCAGAACTGGATCATAAGCATTTTTTGGGGAGGATCAGTTGTAACTTTGGACTCCCCAAACCGCTGAGAATCAGTTATAATTGCTAAGTGATCAGCTAAGGACCACCTGTAACCATTTTTGGAATTTGAAGTATGTAGGCAGGCTGAATCTCACATCTTAGTGTTTGAAACTGAAGAATTGCTTGCTGTGAGTTTTAGCTGTTTCCCCAAACTGGAGACGAATGAAGAGAGTTAAATAAAGCTTTTGAATTTTTGTGGTGATGACTGATTAATAATAGTTTATAACTGTAACTTAATATTTGTAGCAATAAATTAAAAGTGAAATAATGATTGCATTATGCAGCGACTACTTATAATCAAGACAGAGTTACCATAAATAATCAAGACAAAACAAGCAACAGAGGTAATAACACTGCATGCACATAACAGCTGTTGCTATTGATTGAACATTAGCTGTTCGATTAAACAAGTCAAAATAAGGATGACCAGACACTTTTCACTCAGTCAGCAGTGAAGAGCAGTGACATTAAAGCATGGAGGTCTTGATCTCTTTTATAGTCATCATTAAAATGACCTCCCCTTCTCCCCCCCATCCCAACTCTTACTTATATTGTTCCTGTTTTCTCCATCTATCATTCCATATATCTAATCTGTAAGGAATATTTGTAAAATATGCTGTCAAATTTGCTGTCTAGTAGATTACAATTAGATAAGAGCAAAAGAGGGAGACATGTCCTTCCAAGAATGTGGTCATTTTAAAAGTGGGTTGTCATCATTCAGCAGAGGTTGCTGAATAATGTGCATATGTGTGAAAGTGTACAATATTTGCAGAATAAAGGCAAAATTTCAATAGATTAAGGAAAGTGTTTAAATGAATTAGTTTGGTAGATTATATTCTCGATAATATTACATTTCTATAGTAATTCTTAAAATTCTGTTGAAGGCTTACTGAAGAGGCACGGAAACTAATATCAGATTTGGGGAGTACGTCCATCACGACACTTGGCTTCAGAGACAATTGGGTCTTCTGTGGTGGGAAAGGAATCAAAACTAAAAGCCCTTTTGAACAGGTATGTTTTCACATTAACCTTTAGATGACATATTGGAGTGTCTTTTGACTCCAAAACATACATTGCATGTCTTGGAGATGCACTTCAGTAACTGCAAAGATACTTAATTGGAATTAGGAAGAAGGTCTGAGTTAATTTGGATTTGAAGAAGAAAAGTCTTTGGAGTCATATATGGAGTACCTCTACTTAAATCAGATGTATTTTTATCTAATTGTACTGAGATGGTATATGACAGGGGTCAGCAACCTGAAACAGCAAAAGAGCCACTCGGAACTGGTTCCGTCATACAGACAAAAAAGTGGGAGCCACAAAATGTGCGCGCGCCTGTGGGCACGCACGCGCATGCGCAGAACAAGCATCCCGTTCGTACAGCTGCCACGCTCGTCCATGTTTGACGAGCGCGGCAGGTCTCCAAACGGGTGGCGGCGGTTTGGAGAGGTACCGCCGCCGCCCATTTGGAGACCTGCCGCGCTCGTCAAACATGGACGAACACGGCAGCTGTATGAACAGGACAGTGGAGGTTTGGAGAGGTGCGCGCGCACTCTCCAAACCACCGCCACCCGTTTGGAGACCTGCCGCGCTCGTCAAACATGGACGAACGCGGCAGCTGTGCAAACGGGACGGCGGCGGTTTGGAGAGTGCCCGCGCACCTCTCCAAACCTCCGCCGCAGGCAGCAGTTCTGCAAACTGTTTGGAGAGCTGCTGCCTTCGTCAAACATGGACGAAGGCAGCATCTCTGCAAACGGGGCAGTGGAGATTTGGAGAGCTGCATGCGCAGCTCCCCAAACCTCCGCTGGCGGAGGAGGACTGGGAGCCGCGGGAGACGGCTCAAAGAGCCGCATGCGGCTTCGGAGCCACGGGTTGCCAACCCGTGGTATATGAGCACATGTGTGCTCAAAAATCACAATTCCCCCTTCTATTCTGGATCACTGAACAGTCTTAGTGCCTTGCTCAGAACTTCCTAGGGTCATATCAATTGTTTGAGGAAGATTTTGAAAATGAAATTTAAATGTCCCCGCACTGTGAACATTAATTTGTCCCCTTCCCTTTGAGTATCTTAAATATTTCTATTCCTGATGTGTTACTTTGGTGTCATTTTTTCTGTTTGAAACTTCTTCTTCTACTACTTATTACTGTATTATGATTATGGTTGGTTCCACAGTCATCCAGATATTTACACTGGATTTTTACCCACTTATTGAGTTCTTCTCAAGAAGCTGGGATAGGCAGGTGTTATTATGTATGGATAATCTAACAAAGGACCTAAGAATTATTAAGCTACCATTTAAGAGCATAGGCAATTCTAAGCAAGATTGTTTTTGGTAAATTAGGGTGTTTAAATCTGATAAATTCAACATTTCCAGATATCAAGGAAATCCTTTAAATATTGCTCCCAGGGCTCCAATCATGATTGGTTTAATAATAGATTTCTTTTCAGTCTCAACTTTGATCAACTTCAGTCTGAAAGTCCTAATATTTCGTATTGTTTTCCAATTGCTTTTCCTCAACCCCTAGCATTGATGATGATAATGATGGTCAATCACTATAGAGTCTTAGGAGGAAAATAAGTAGATTCTGTGAATATGTTATTTGAAAACAATAGCAGAAAATTCTCATACTGATTTCTATGTTAATATTCAGACTTAAGAGTATTGTTGTGCATTAGCTCTTATATTTCATACAGCTTTTTGTTTTTCTTTACTCTGGAACTTTTTTTTCCCATATGTTTCTTGCCTTGGAAAAAATGTAGCAGGACATAAAAATCTGTACCACCCAACATAAATAAAAATGTTTTTTGTAAGTTAGAAAATCTTGTGTTTCAGTGCAACAATAACATATACTTACAGTTGAAATGGCTTTCTCTTTGCAGCATATTAAAAACAACAAGGACACCAACAAGTACGAAGGATGGCCAGAAGTTGTGGAGATGGAAGGGTGTATTCCACAGAAGCTAGAATGAACAATCTGCAATTTGGAAATAGACAATGCAAAAGAACAGTGGAGGGGAAATGCACTTTTCTGCTGCTGAGAGATTGTGGGATTTGGGAAGATAGAGGCCAAGTGTGAACTCCATCATACTAGGATGGCTTGATGCACAAGGCCCATAAAAAGCTGTGCAAACTGATGGTAAATTGGAACAATTCATTTGACTGGGCATGTGAAATACTTATCCTGCTGGATTGTGCCCTATGTAAATAATTTCCAGGCATGTTTTCACTTTAAAATGTGCATGTTTTTTTAAAAAAAACAAAAATGTCAGGCTTATTTATTGTTAAATTGAAGAGATTCTTTTTTCTCTTTTTTTGTTTTTTGTAAATAAGCCCTAAACAAACAGGACAATTATTTCTGAGCATTCTTATTCTCCCTTCTCTCTCCCCCTTTCTTCCTTGTTTCTAAAGCCACTTATTGTATGTAAATGTCTTTTAGAACCACCCTCAGAAGTAATTAGAGATGTACAATGAATAGTTGAGCTAATCCTGGGCTTTGTTGTATCCTGTTCAATTACAACATTGCTGTGACTGCATATATTTAGACGGATATGTAAATTTTAGAGGAAAAATTAGTTAACTATTTTTATGCTATGTCTGTTGGAAAACCACATTCTTCAGTGACCCCTTTCAGATAGAAGGGGTGGATGTTTGATACAAAAATGTAGGACTGCTCTACAAAGCACAATTAAATGCTTTTCATTAAAATCAATTGTATATCACTGTGTCTGTTGCAATTGTTAACTCCTCTGTACCCCATATTTTTTGTTAGCAATGCAGGCTGCTAATACGGCAGAATAATGCGTGTGTTGAATTAGAGTTTTTTTAAAGACCTGAGACCCAGAAGACATGTGAACTGGTTGAGGTCTTGCTAAAACATAAAAAGAAGCCAATGTTGGCAGTTACTCTGTTTTCCCCAAAGTATAAAATTACATTTTTTTTAACCAAAAAATCTTAATTCCTCCTGGAGGTGACCTGGTGTGTGGCACTCCTCAATTGGACATCTTTCAGAGATTGTCCCAGTTGCATGATAGACTTAACTATAGGAGAAAGAAAATCCACTGGGAACATGTTTTCCCAAAGTGAAAATGTTACTGTTTAGATAGGCTGATTTGACTAGACCAGGCATGTGACGTCGCATGACGTATTGCGATTTTTTTCCCCATTGCCAGCAATGGGGTGGGCGCAGTTCCGGCATGACGCATCCGGCCTGTGGGCCGGCAGTTGGACATGCCTGGACTAGACAGACCACACAAAATCATATTTTTGCAGGTGCTTATAGAGAATGCATTTGAGGTCTCTAGACCATTCACTTCTAAAAATGTCATCTCCCCATTTTCTTGTCAGTACAACAGCAGGGAAGGGCACAATGATCCTCCGTTTTAATAATTCACATTGCTTCATAGTGACATTGTGTTAATTGAATTATAGCAGTTGGCTTACAGTTCTAGGTGCCTCTAATGGCATTAGGGAGTAAAATCCAGGGGGGTTCACAGGGAATTTTCGAATGCCCAGGAAGCCTTCCACTCTTTCGGTATCGTTGAACTGCATTAGACCACATTCCTTGCAAAAATTATTTCCACTCCCTTCATTTTCAGAAAGTTATCTGGAGAAGGGAAAATGTAAAATGCCTCTTGTGGGAATATTCTTGTAGAAAAATTTAAATATGACTCTTGGGATTGTCACTTTTTTCCTTTTTGTAAAGGTGACGGTGACAATTTTGCAGTTCTGTTTTCCAGCTCAAACAATGAACAAGCATTTTGGACATCTCTGCTTTACAGAGAGACTTTAGCAAGAAGTAAAGTATGAATAGATGGTTGCTGGGATGTCAGGATAGATCCTGTCAATATGTATATTGTCAGTCTGAAATGAGGTGATTAAAATATCTATTTAAAAAATATTGGGGAAAAAGTTAGGCAAAGAAGTTAATATTGTTGGAGTAATGAAATATTTGCACTGAAAATATTAAAGCAATACTGGAGATTAATTACTTCATGTAGTTTAAGAGAAACATCTAGCTTTTCAATGCTAAGATTTCACGACTGGAATATGAGCTACTTTACTGTTTTAACCTGTTCGTGTTAATCTTTTTTCTTTAATTTGCTGTAGCTTAGCAATAAGTACATCAGAAACAGACCAATTATTTGTAAAGTACTTTGCAGAGGCTCCAACTATGTTCATTGAAATAAAATCACTTGTCCATGTATTATATTTTTTCATTAAATAAAGTTTTAAAAAACAAAATCTGGATCCACTCAGGAAGAACCCCTTGTACTTGGTATATCCTTTTTTTCTCTTTTCTTTTTTTGGGATGGAATACACAAGAATCACAAGGATGAGCATTTCCAAAATGCCGTAAAAGTGTGACAAAACCATGAATTAACAAAATATTCTGGTTAAGTGCTGCTCTGTCCACCTTCTCTTGATGGCTCAGTACTAATAATATCAATAGGTGAAAATCAATTGACGTGTAACTTAAATTACAAAATATTAGTCCGACCTGATCAAAATATTGCTGATTAAATCATTGTTGGGGAACTGCAGGAAAGAATTATTTGATTAAATGTGGAAGTCTCTATTGGCACTATATGCTCCTTCACAGAAAATACAGCTACAGAAACATTACACTATGGGCCATCAAGGTTAACATCATCTTGCTATTGTGAACAAATACTGTGATGTATGGATTTTTATTTTTTGTGAATCTATCGCATTTTGTACTCCAGCTCTGCTTAGTGCATTTGGTCACCCATGGAGAACGGGTGCTTTGCCTTTTTATATACTTTCCTCAACCTGAGAAAATAAGTATTTAAATGTGTTACAGGTCCCTAAGCACCCATTTCTATTGTTCTGGTACCATTATAGTTGAATTCAGTCTGATGTTTGATTTTTAAGAAAATGTTTTCCATATCTTAAGGCTATTAAAAATACTGCTGATAACACATGTCACGCTAGTTTTTGTAGCTTTCCACTTTTAAGAATGATTGACATCAAAAAGCTATTGGCAATAAACCTTTCAGGAGAAAGGGATCTCCAGCCACAAAACTATTTGTAAACTTGCTTCCATCTGTTTCTGTTAATTAGTTCCAATCGTAGAGAAAGGCAAGTGAGCACATAAGTTAATATTTTATTGACAAAATGAGAATCAACAAAAATGAATAAGGTAACCTCAATATAGCAGCAAAAATTGTTCTTAAATGAGAAAAACAGTAACATACATTATTCCCAATATGTTTTGAAATGTGCTCTTGAATCCCAATTCTCTTTTGGTAAATAATCTTAACAAAATTGAGCTTTTCTGTCTGCTTCTATATTTTTGAGAGAAATGTGGAAAGGCTGAAGAGCATTAAGTAGAAGGAACTTAGACCTTAATGTGAATGCAAGTCATATTTTGAAGGGCAGTGTTCTTATATAAAACTTAGAGATAGCTGAAGCAGTAAATAATATTTTTATGAGTTGCCTACCATTTCACGAGAAAATGTATTTAATGGAAAAACTAAGTTTATCATTTATAGACTATAGATAGTGATGAAGTTAGATGCAATCTGATGTACATTTAGTTGGGAGTCAAACCCACTGAAATCGAGAACATGCAAAACAAATCCAAGCAGAATTGGACTACATTGTGTGGTATTGCTGGAATGTTTATAAAACCATAAGCCAACCCATTGCGCTTAGGATTTTATATTAAACAGTGGCTGGGAAGCAAGCTCAGTGAGAGTTAATAAACATTCTGTTTTGGAGTAAAATTAGAGGATTCTTCAACGCCCCCATTCCTATATTGTTGATGCTGGGAAAAGTCTTCAAAGGCAGAGATACAGCAAATCAAGCCAAACCAACCTATTGAGGAGATCACAACCAGATGACTGTTCCCTTCAGATCAAGGGGCAATTTTTAAAAATAGCCAACATCTTTGCATGAAGCAATGGAATATTTCTGTAGCTATCTGAAAGGAAGAGAAATCCCTGGTATGGGTAATTAATTAAAAAAAGTAATGCATCTGCACAACTTTCCATAACCACAGAAAATACAACAGATTAGATTAAATATCAGATTACCTTTATTGTCATTTTTACTGTGGGCACAATGGCACACATTAAAAATGAAATTTAGTTGCTTGCTTTTAAAGTGTATATACATAACACACATTTAAACATACTATATACAACATATGGATAGACCTACACCCTTACATATAAGTAACATAAATATTAATCACTATTCATTTTGAATACATAACGGAGGAAGCTTTAGAGTTCACAAGGTTAATATTGTATGGCACAAAACTGACTGAATCTGGATGTTCTGCTTCGGATACCAGAGAGCCTCCTCCCAGGAGGTAACAAGGAAAACAGGTCATGAAGATAACGTATCATGTCCCAGACAATCTTATGGACCCTGCTCAAGCAACGCTTATGTGCTATGTCCTGGATGGAAGGAACTGCCAATGATCTTTTCAGCCATCCTCGCCACTCTCTGCACCACTTTCCTGTCTGAAGCAGTGGTGCTTCTAAACCAGACTGTGATGCTGTATGACGATGCTCTTGATTGTCCCTCTGTAGAAAGTGGTAGGTGAAGGAAGATGTGCTTTTCTCATGTGATGCAGAAAATGCAGGCACTGCTGTGCCCGTTTCACCAGTGTGTCGCTGTTGAGTGACCAAGCTAGCCTACTTGTTAACTGCACACCCAGGAATTTGATGCTGGTAATCATCTCCACAGGTGAATCATTAATGCACAGAGAAGTGTGGCTGTGCCTGCCTTTTCTGAAATCAACAATGATGTATTTGGTTTTTCCAGTTTTTCCTGTTTTCCTTAAACCAGTTTACCAAACCCTCAACCTTTTTGTGGTAAGCACCCTCATTGTCATCATGCATAAGGCCCACTACTGTTGTATCATCTGCAAACTGCACAATATGGTTGGTGGCAAACCTACCACAACAATCATGGGTCAACAGGGTGAACAGCGGTGGACTTAGGATGCAGTCCTGAGGAGAACCTGTGCTCAAGAAAATGGTGTTAGAAATATTTGTTCCAGCTCACATACATTGGGGCCTGTTGGTAAGAAATCCAGAATCCATTTGCACAAAGGGGTGTTTAAGCCTAAAAGGGTTAGGCTTAAACTGAAGTCGATCTATGGATGTAGTCCAAGAATGGGGCCTATAGTCTTCCACATATTGCTAGTTACAACTTGCCAACAGTTTGTATATTCAGGAAAAAAAACCAAGCTCCTTTGTGCATTAGAAAATTCCATTTCAAACAATCAAAGAAAATCATAAGACAGTATTTTGGGGACTGAATTGTAAATTGATTGCTTCCAATTCAACCAGAGTAATATTTAAAATTGTAATTCTATATTCTGAATTTCATGTATGTACAAAAGAACACTAGAAATACCTAATGATGCACCACAAAGAAAAGCTCTCTTCATCCCAACACAATACCAAGCATCCTCTTTCCATTTCTATAAAGTGTAGTTGAAATGAAGGCATTTATGAGATATGACAGATGAGAAGAGTGATTCTGTCTTTGGATATCTTGCACCAAGATATTTCCCTTCGCAGTGTAGATGATAGAGGTAGTCCTCTATTTAACCATTCATTCAATGACCAAAGTTACAACAGCACTGAAAAAAGTGGCATGACTGTTCTTCACTTTCTCATTGCAGCATCCCCATGACCACATAATCAGTATTTGGACACTTGGCAGCTGGCATGTTTATAAGTTTAAAAATGTAGTTTATAAAAATAAAGCACCACTCTGATAAAGCTATGTAGGCAGCTGTGCAATCTGCAATTGACTTCATAGATGTATTTATTCCATATGCAAGGGGTCCTCAACAGGTACATTATTTATTTCATGGTACATTGTACAGTATCTTTAGAAATCAATGTCACACCTATTATTTCCTTTTTTAAAAATGAGACTGCTCTGAAATGCATCGCAATGAAGACGTAATCAAGATGCCTCAAGGGAAAACAGGAACACACTTCAGTACTTGAATACTACTGTACGATTGCCACAAGCACACAGTTCTGTTTCTCTTGTAGAAGATAATATTTGTAGTTCAGTGTTGAAATGAGTGGTCCTTGGTGCTCTCTGAGTTTGGTTGTTTTCTTGCAGATGTTTCATTACCCAAACCAGGTAACATCCTCAGTGCTAGGACTGATCAGTGCTAACACTAACGATGTACCCAGTTTGGCTAAAGAAATCTCTGTGAGAAAACAACCAAGCTCAGAGAGCACCAAGGACCCACCCCCCCTCATTCTGTTTCTGTCTTAAATGAAAGAATAGAACATTGGAATAGAAGTTAGTGAAAACACACGAAATACACTGTTGTTTTACAGCACACCATCTGTGTCAACAAGCTTGTTCTCTAAAGCTGATGACTGTACCAATGACACTAGCTCTCAACTTATGGCAGTAATTGAGCCTGCAATTTTGGTTGTAAGTCATGATCATCATAAAGCATGTCATCACATGACTGTGCTCGATTTAATTTTTTTGTGATAGTTGTTAAGGGAATGCAGCAGTTATAAAGGGAATGCCATGGTCATTAAGTGAACACCACAGTTATTAAGTGACCCATTGTTCACTATGGGGCATTTTTGCTGGAAACTAGAAGAAAACGTCTGTTCCTGGGGGGTGGGGGGGAAACATAGTCATGTTGATCATGGAATGCTGCAAATGGTTGTAAATATAGGCTGGTTGCCGAACACGCAAAATGTAGTCACAGGCCTGCAGGGAGGCAGTCATACATAAGAGACCAGGTCACAAGTTCCTTTTTCAGGATCCATTGTAACTTCCAATTGTTGCTAAGCGACCAGTCATAAGTCAAGGACCTGTATAAAATCTACTCTAAGAAATCTATCCAGCCATTTTTTGGGGTTGTGATTGATTAACCAAGTCTTGGATACTTTGCTTGAACATCAGTATTGTAATGTAGTGGGTCCGACGCAAGGAAGAGACACCAGCCAGAGTACGTGTTCAGCTCTTTATTGGAAGGGGGGTAGCGTACTGGGGAATGAGGGTTACCTGGCCTCCTTAAATACCTAGCCAGGTAGGCGGACAGCCAATGGGGTAGGCCCTAGGTTTCCCGCCGAAACTGGGTTTCCCGCCAAAACCGTTCAGGCCAACGCCCCCTGGTGGCTGTTGCCATGCAGGAGCCTGCATACATAACAAGTATCATTCCCAACTATCAGTTGTTGTGCAAATGATTTTATGGATATTTTATAAACAGAATGTTCTCATTACAGGAGAGCAAGATGCCTTATACAGGATATTATTTTAATCTTTGAATGTTAAATCTAAGGTAGTCTGATTTCCTGGGCAGTAAATTCACTAAAGTACTGCATGTGACTGAAATATTGAAAATCCACAGCGCTTGTCGACTGAATTACACAAATACACTGTCCAAAGTATGCAAATTTCTCATGTAATCCAAGTTCCCAGGTGATTTGTTGCTATTTCTTCCAAGTTGCTTTTTCCACAAAAACAAAAAGCTTTCAACCTTGGACTCCAGAGAAAATGTTCATTTTTCTTTTGCCTGATCCATGAAAGATATTTAAGGCAATTACTTTCATTTGCAAGTATGAACATCAGTCACAGTCTCACATCTTCTGCAGCGTACATAGCAACACCAAACAAATTTACACTCACATCTTTCCACATGCCTGACCACTTGAGTGTTATATCCACGGCCGCAGCAGAGGAGGTTGCATCCATCCAGTCCAGCTGATGTGCGATTGCATTCCCTCCCTTGTGTCCCAGAGACCCCCAGTTTGCGATCTTCCATACAATAGTTGGGTGATCTGTTGATATACAGCAGGTCCTCTTTGTGGATTGGGATGTTTCGCTGGCTTTTTTCTTTCCTGCGTATTTTTCTTCTTAGTCTGTCAGAAATCTGGATACTGTTCTCATACTTTTCTTTTAAAAAACTGCCAACTTTTGCAAAAGACGACATGGTTCTCCAGCAAGTTTTCAGAGCACAAGAACCAGATACGCCGTGACAGCGGCAATCGATGGACATCAGTTTTGCTATTGCCTGGAAGAAAAATTAAAGCAAGCCACAGTTAGAAAGGATCAACTCTCTCTTAGGTAGCATACCAAGCATATTCCACAGCATATGAATATCTTTTATTATTTATAAATTGCTTTTTCTTATATAGCACAAATACTGAATGCAGTTTTCATATGGATCAAAAGACTAAACTAGGCAATAGCTTGTTTCTTCAGCCATGGGATAGGTTATAGTATATTGAACAGTAGACAAAGTGGCAGCAGCTTGGGTATTCATCATCAGGTTTAGACATTGTGTAAGCAATATGGAGGACAACTTCCTGCTTTCATTAAATTGCACAAAATCCCATGCACAATATAATAATCTGTGAGGGGTGCTTGGTGCTCTCTGAGCTTGCTTGTTTTCTTGCAGACATTTCATTACCCTAACTAGGTAATATCTGATGATGATGTTACTTAGTTTGGGTAATGAAACGTCTGCAAGAAAACAAGCAAGCTCTGAGAGCACCAAGGACCCCTCATTTCAACCCTGAGCTACAGATATTCTCCTTTATTGATAATAATCTATATCTTTATGCTCTGAAATCTCAAGGGAAAGGTGGACTGCATGTACCATTTTGATAGCCTTTACTGCTTAATGCAGTTTCTGGGACCATTCAGATTTCTGCATCAATAAAGAAGGGCCAGGACATCAATATTCATTCTACAGAAAATCATATGCATGATTTGTGCAGAAAACCAGATATGATATCAAAGGAGGAATGAAGTGGCACTAGAATATGAGCTAAGCCCAAGAAATCTTTAAAAAACACCCACGATCTCTCCCTGATTCTCTTCAGTATAATAGGGAGAGAAGGAAAATACTCTCAGGTTTTCTGTTACTCTAGCCCGGGGGTGTCAAACTCGCAATGTCACGTGACGTGTCGCGACGTATCACGACTTTTTTGCCATTGCCGGCAATGGGGTGGGTGCGGTTTCTCTATGATGCATCCGGCCCATGGGCCGGCAGTTTGACACCCCTACTCTAGCCTGTTACGCTAAATTAGAGTTCCAATATTTCTTGTGAGAATATTTCCTGACCTACTTTAAAGAACTGACAACTTTCCCAGTATTTTCAGACTGTATGTACCACACACATATATATTTTCCTCAAAGCTTAACTTCCACATAGAAAGTGCATTATTTTTAGTGTAGCCCATTCTGAAGAACACCCTGGTGGAGAAAGCTTCTTTAATGGAAATTCAGTTGTTATTGAATTACAGCATTGAGTAGACCCAGCCAGCATGTTCAATGATAACAGAGAGTAGGATCTGTAATTCACTAACATCTCAAAGGCTCTCCATTCTTATTTGCTGAGGTGGAGCTAACAAGGAGAGCAAAGAGACAAAGTAGCTATGATTACATGAACCCCCTATTCACACAGGATCTAAATAAAACAAATGTGTAGCTTCCTCTCATCAGTATTTATGGATACATGGGACAGAAGATGGAAGGAAAAAGATCTGAATCCATACCAGTCTTCCTGCTTCATTATTATGCAGATTCATGACCATCAATCCATTTCTATCTTTTCTGGAGATGTTTTTTGTTGGACCATCTAAGAACTTCCTGCTCAACCACATTCCATACTGGATATCATCAGAACATCCACCCCAGTGCCAGCCTTCTCTGGCTGAGCCACTGTTTTGTAACATGGAATCACAGGCACAGTCAGTCAGATTCCCTGTGCTGCATGAATGTGTCACTGAATGCACCAGGCCAGCTGCCATCACAGCATAGATAAATGCTGTTTCTTTGGTACCTACAAAAAAAAAGTACTTGTTAAAAAAATATCAGCAGTATGTTCCTGTGATTAATTGCTAATGCTAACATGCAACTAAGAGTCGTACCATCTGGTTTCCCTCAAGAAAATTAGTTCTTCTATCTGAGTCAATCCAATCCAATCAATGAACAACTTAATTTGAATCTGAGCCATTAATGGGACCAATATGCTGAAATTATATGAATGAGTACAGTAAATCATAACATTTCCTCAAGAAACTTTTGTTCATACTCCACAGTTTCTTCAGAAATGAATATATTTGCACTCCTTCATTTATGAAATTGGAGGATCCAACTTCTCAGCTAGCATCACTTTCCCCCAGGGCTAATGAGAACCTGATTTAGCTTGGCCAACATTGATACAAGAGTTCAGGCTTAAGCCTTCCAAAGCACCTCCCAACCACTAGTGCTGCCAGCTAAGAACCTACCGCTGCTCAACTCATAGCCAAAGATGGAGAAAGCAGGAGTGGCAGAGATGGATGAAGGATTAGTGGAAAGTGCAGGCACTGTATCCGGAGAGAGTAGACAGTTCCACCGCTCATGTCTGAATTGGCTCTGGCATTCTCGGATGCCCAAGCGTGCTCCTTCTTGGATGCTGTGCAGGAGGTATGGCTTCTTCTTGCACAGGTCCTTTTGGTGACCATTCAGCGGCAGGTTACCACAACCCAATTTCTCTGGGACACCAAAGGAGGCAATACCCAGCCACCTGCAAAAGCATCCCGGGGTGAGGCCCAAGTTCCATGTTTTTCATATTATGTTAACAGATAGAAAGGATGGCCCACAATGAAACCTCTATAATCAACAACTGTCATTGCTCCACAGAGTGATGATGACTGGAAAAAAACAAAGTGCCACCATTATCAAAGCCCCTGTGGACAAAGGAGCAGAGACTCATGACGCACATACTAAGTGATAGTCTCTTTGCCAGTAGTTAATAAGATTAATTATATGCTAAGAATCAGGACTCTGGGAACTACATGATATTTCTTCAGTGATTTCAAAAATAATTGAGATATTTACAAGTCTACAGATCTATAAAAAAATAAAAATGAGTAATATCCAGAATACCATGAATTTCAGTCTCATGCCTCAAGTTATATTTCAAAAACTCCCAGAATTCCACAGCCAGCATTGCTGGGAGTTGAAGTCCACCCATCTTCAAACTGTCAAGGTTGCGAAACACTGATAAAGCTTGGCCCAGTGCTGCTGTTTTTTGAGTAATCAGAGAGTGATTTTTTTAAACCTATCTTGAACATGCTAAAATAACAACATTCACACTTAACAATTTGTTTCTAAATAATGTCAGATAGCACAAAACAAGCTGCGTTGGAATGCCCATCAATACAGATTTATTTTGTAGTCAGAAAGACTAAGGGGCCCAGAATTCTGATTGTGTGTTGTTGTTTTTTAAAGGTTGTTATTCTGGCACAATTGTTGGGAACAAGGAACGGTTTGATTATATTTAAAAGACATACACATGCCTTTAAATGGCCTTTGGGCTTTAGGGAAATGTAGTAAGGGCAGATTTAGTCAATACTTGGGGCTACTTTCACACAACATTAAATAAATATGTATGCACGTATACACATACACTCATTCAGATCTCTCTCACACCATTTAGACTAGGGTCCCCAACCCCTGGTCTGTGGACCGGCATCAAGCCTTGGCATGCCAGCAACTGGGCCACACAAACAAGCAAAGCCCCATCTACAGGATGCAGGCAGCCGGCAAAACCATGCCCTCTCCAGTCCACAGAAAAATCTCTCTCCCTGGAACAGGTCCCCAAAAGGTTGGGGGCCACTGATTTAGACCATCAGATCATACTGTAAACAAGCAGCTGGGCATTTATTTAGAGAAATAAAGTAGGTAATGCATTCCCTATGGTTTTGTTTTGTTCAAGCTCCTTTTGACTGATCTATAATTTCATAAAAACTCTTGTCTTGACAAAAATCTGCATGCCATGCCTTTTTTCCCCCTTAAGATCCCAGTTTAATAATACTGACCCAGACTAGAGCATAAATAGTGCTAAAGGGGCTCTATTTTTTTAAAAAAAAAATCAGCTGTGAGATTTCAACTAGCTGTGGGTTTCTTCTCCTTTGGAGGGATTCAAAACGTGTTGGATAGAAAATAAAAAGTGACTTACCTTATCATCATTTAGGAACTATCATCATGCCATTACTTGAGCCTTATTAAGGGAAGGACATTTGTATGGGGATCGATCAGGCTCATCAATGATGTTTACATTCCAAATTATAGCCCGCACGGGAGAGGCAAAAGCCTCATTTACAACACTTCACCCAAGAATAATAACGGGATCGCTTAGGTTGTGGGCAGAAATATCCTTCTCTGGGTATTACTAGAGAACTCCGCTTCCTCCCACGCCCGGCTCCAGCGAGCCCATGCTACTCACATCCAGTTGGCGTGGGCGCCGCAGCGGCAGACTTCCCACAGCACCGCTGTCCACAGCACGCACAGGCGAGGCAGTCCCAAGGGCGCCCCTTTCTCCATAGCCAAGGCATGGAGCTCCTTGGACAGCCAAAACTCTACCTTCCCCCCTTGCTCGCTCCGATGCGGCGAGGCAGAAATGCGGGCACCGGGATCCGGCTGGCGCTTGAACCCTCCTCACCTCGCACGCTTGCGAGGCGGACTCTGGTGAAGCCAGTTAAGCGCGAGGAGGATCCCCCAGTCCGGGATTTAGCTGCACCAGCTCGAAGGTGAGAAAAGTTCTCTTTATTTCTTTCGGCTTCAGGTTTTTTCTTTTTGCTCCCTGTTCGTTGTTTCATTGGCTAAAGAGAGTTTATGAATATGCAACATTGCTCTGATTGGTTGGGACTGGCTGTACACGCGGCCATAATAATAAAAGTAAGACCTGCGGACGCGCTCTGCTTTTAGGCTTTCCCGAGAGGCGAAGCGCCGTCGCTGGACGCCTTTGCTGGTTGTCGGAAGCGCAAGTTGCGCAGCCGGCCTCGGGTATCGGCACCGCGCCTGAACGGGAGAGAATCAGGCTGTGGTATTGGCTTTTATATTCTGTTCATTGTATTGTGAAACAAATACCTACTTTTTAAAGAAGTAGCCAATACATTTGAAAGCTCCCAGCATCTTTGTCTTGTCGGAATGTAGACTGGACAGAAAAAAGGTTAAAAAAAAAGTAAATACTTGCCCTTGTCAACATTCAGGCGTGCCATTCAGTTCTTGTGCAATGTTAATTCCAAGTTTTGTCTGTAACCCTATATTCAGTGCTGTGTTTTTGAAAGCTATGCAGTCTGAAAAATTATCTTGATTGGTGCATGATGATGTCTCTGAAAACAGCATCAGTTCTTAATGAAGATTTCTGACTGAATGCTGCAATTCATAAAAATGAAATTCATTCCTGATGGGCAGTGCTGGACCATAGCCTTGCACATTGAAAAACTGCAATGAATGGTGACAGTTCAGATGAAGTACTTGGCCTGCATGGACAGAGAATCTCTGACTTATCCACTATTTCAGAAGGATACCCCAAAATCTGTATGATAGCAAAACCAGGATAATACATTTAGAAAGAGAGCATTTTGGGGATGGAATTGTAGAAGACAATGAAATGAGCGGCGTGGTGGCCTGGTGGTGAAGACACTCAACCTCCCATTTGGAAAGCTGAGAGTTCAATCCTAAATAGCAGCAGATCTTTCTGCAAAGGAAAAAAAATCTGCTGCGACTCTCAGCTCCATCAGTCTCCTGACTCTAAGGTCTTACAGGGTAAAAAAGGGAGGGATTTTTTTAGTTTAGAGCAGGGGTTCCCCCAACCCCTGGTCCATGGACCAGTACCGGTCTGCGGCATGCCAGCAACCGGTCTGCACAAACAAGGAAATCCCCATCCGGAAATGCAGGCCGCACCCTCCGGTCCGCAGAAAAACCTCTCTCAACGGAACCGGTCCCTGGTGCCCAAAAGGTTGGGGACCTCTGGTTTAGAGGAATATGTGAGAGATGGGAGAATGACATTCTCCAATTCCAAACACTCAGTATAATACTCATTTCTCCTGATTTCATATTTTTATATCACGTTTTTGCTTCCATTTAAGAAATAATGGCATCATTAATGAGGTATAGCCAGTGGTTTGTACCACAAGCCTGTATAAATGAGAATAAAACAGGCTATCATAAAAAGCAGCTGGTAGCAAGATTATTGTACTGCAATATAATTAAGGCATTTCTATAATTATGTTTTCCTTCCCTGTCAACATGTTTCTCGAGGGGCGAAATGTTGTTAAAGAAAGAAAACACATTCTGCTTTACAGAGGGACACACACACACACACACACAGACAGACAATATATAAATATAAATACATTCACAGAAATAATTTCAAGATTTATGTTAAATAAATTGAGTTTTATCTATAGTAAAGCATGAAGGATGAAAGATTACAATTTCCTTGAGTTACAAGAATCTGAAGTTCTGGAACATTTAAAATGTTTCCCTAGATGTCTTTGGATGAAGGCAATACTGAAGTACAAGTAGAGATTTTTAAAAAATGCAAATCCAAATACAAGAACTTCTGTGTCGTGTCATGTCATGTCATTCTATGTGCCTTCCAGTTGTTTAAACTATATGTTTTCTGGTGGGGAATGAGGAAACAGAATATAAATCCAGGTCTGCCAATAACTACTGAACAGTTGATCTATTGCACACAATTCTTTGTTTTCAAAAGGTTACAAAAACAAAGCCCAGAGGGAAAGAATTTTGCACATAAATATGGAGCTTTATTCAGCTATGATAGGCTGAGTCCATCAATGCATGTTCTGTAATTACATCAGGATGTTATGGTTAGTACAATTCTTTCTGCGCTCTAAAGATGTTTTTAAGATGGTGAAGATGATGATCTATCACAGGCTGGTTCAGAATTCTGGAAGGTGACGACCACAGGCCATAAGGTTGCTATAGTTGCCCCCCCCCCAATCTATGAGAATAAAAACAGGATGTCATGTTCTTTTTATTGAAAGATAAATCAACCAAATCAATAGCTATTTTTTTTTAAAAAAATTGTGGGTTGAGAGTTACACATGGTTAAAGTGGGTCATTTATGCTATTATGCTTTTGATGTTTAAAATGGAACAAAAATGCTTAATGAAAGTCCATCCTTCTGGAATTGGATGGTGTATATATTAATGAACTCTAAATTTATGCTTTTTATATATTTTTCTTTTAAATAGCAGTTCTGTTGGTTGGACTTTGGTAATATATGACAAAAACACCAAAAGCCTAATGACTGATGTTATATGATGATTTATATTGAATTTGGAAATGCCACAAAAGAAAATAATTAAAGCTCAGTACAATTTTACACTTCAGTTAAAGTTATTATGGAGGAATTAGGTATAGATATTAATTCTCAATCTATTTACACCCACTTCTGTGCTGATTAACTCTGTAAACTATGAATTGTCCTCCTATCCCAATCTCTTACATCTGATTTTTACATTATCCAATTGTACTCTTTGCCATGTAGCTGGAGCCCAGTCAGATTCCGAATATTAGTTATTATTTGCCAATATAAGTAATTATTGGTCAATATTATTTGCCATGTTGCTATCCTGATAGCAACATAGTACTTTGCTCTTTGTCACATATTTTTTCATCTTTTATGTTTCTTTTTTTCTAATGCTCCAGATGCAGTGTGGAAACCAGCTACATGGAAGTGCTAACTGGGATGTCTCAACAAAGTATTAAAAATTGATTTTGAAACATGCTTTTGTTTGAATTTTAGGAAGTTCTGGGGGACAGTATGCCACGCAGGAAGGTTTCAGTGAACCGAATATGGCAGAAAGGTAGCTTGATTAAAAAAGTATATCTTGATGGTGCATAAGTCATGATGGGTCAAAGGAACACCAAGAAAGTAAAATGCAAACTATTTGCATTGTCCATGCTCAGAGTATGCTATATTTCCAAGAACATTAGCATTCAGTAAGTTGGTCTGCTCCAATATGCTGCCCTGCAAATGGCACAGATGTAGCTTATTTTTATTTACTGTTATTATTTGTTCTCATGTTGAAATGATCTCTTATGTTAAATATGAATAAGAGATTATTTTGCACACAAACACACACACACATTTCTCCACTCCTACAAAAAAAATTGAAAAAAAATGCAATAACAAACGAAGGGAATGTTCTCACCACCATGTAAGGAAAAATTCTTCCATGCAGTCAGGTAAGTAAACAGGTGAGGTCTAAAGACGTTTCTCAGCATGCAGGTGGGGGAAAAAACTAGAGTGTGTTTATACTTGTGGGTAACAAAACCATTGTTTAGGATTTTGTTTCAGGTAATACCAGTGATCTTTGCAAATACAGAATTTTGACTTGCAGCCCAACACTCAGAAATAACCCTGGTAGAATCCACTGGGGATTAGTCCCAGATAAATATATGTAAGAATTCAGAGTTGTTTGCACACTGCACTTCACCTAAAAACATATTCAAGTGGTATTCACAGTACAACGTATGATTACAATAGAGCCCAAAATTTCTGTTGCTAAGTGAAACATTTGTTAAGTGGATTTTGCCCCATTTTACGACCTTATTGCCACAGTTGTTAAGTAAAGCATTGCAGTTAAGTTATTCACCCGGTTGTTAAGTGAATCTGGCTTCTCCATTGACTTTGCTTGTAAGAAGTTCTCAAAAGAGGATCACATGACCCCGGGTCACTGCAACCATCATAAATATGAGTCAGTTGCCAAGCGTCTGAATTTTGATCATGATGGTTATGGGGATGCTGCAATGGTCATAAGTGTGAAAAAATGGTCATAAGTTACTTTTTCCAGAGTTGTTGTAATTTTGAACAGTCACTAAACGAATTGCTGTAAGTCAAGGACCACCACTATAATTTAGAATAGAATAGAATAGAGCTGGAAGGGACCTTGAGGTCTTTTAGTCCAGCTCCCTGCTCGAGCAGGAGAACCTATACCATTTCAGACAAGTGACTGTCTAGGCTCTTCTTAAAAACCTCCAGTGATGAAGTGCCCACAATGTCTGAAGGCAAGCTGTTCCCCTGGTTAATTGTCCTCACTGTTAGGAACTTTCTCCTTAATTCTAGGTTGCTTCTCTCTTTGGTCAGTTTCCAATCATTGTTTCTTGTCTTGCCCTCTGGTGCGAAGTTTGACTCCCTCTTCTGTGTGGCAGCCCTTCAAATACTGGAATACTATCATGTCACCCATTTCTTCTTTCTTTAGACTAGCCAAACCCAAGTCTTGCAGCCGTTCTTCATATGTTTTAGTCTCCAGGCCTTTGATCATCTTAGTTGCTCTTCTCTGAACTTTTTCCAAGGTCTCACTAACTTTTTTGTAGTACAGTGACCAAAATTGGTTGCCGTATTCCAGGTGTGGTCTTACTAGGGTTTTATAAAGCAGTACTAATACTTCCTGTGATCTTTTTTCTATGCCTCTGTTTATACAGCCCAAGATTGTATTAGGTTTTTTTGGCTGCTGCTGTACCAACTGCTGGTTCAGAGTCAAGGGATTGTCCACTAGGACTCCACAATTACTGCTTTTGAGCCAGGTCTCACCTCATCTGCACTTTTAACTTTGATTTTTTCCTGCCTAAATGTAAAACTTTAAAATTCATTTTGTTGAATAGGGCCCATTGTTCAAGTTTATCAAGATCTTTTTGGATCCTGAACTTGTCTTCTGGGTTGTCGGCTATTCCTGTCAGTTTAATGTCATCTGCAACTTTCATGAGTTCCCCTTCTATTCCCTCATCTAAGTCATTAATGAAGATATTGAAGAGTACTGGGCCTAAGATGGAGCCTTGTGGTACCCCACAGCTTACTTCTCTCCATGTGGATGTAGTACCATTGAGGACTACTAACTAAGTACGGTTTATCAGCCAGCTACAGATCCATCTGATGGTGTTGTTGTCTACTCCACCTTTTTCTAGCTTACTAAGCAGCAGATTGTGGTCTACTTTGTCAAATGCCTTACTGAAATCTAAGCATACTATGTCCACAGCATTTCATTAGTCTATTAATTTAGTTACTTTATCAAAGAATGAAATAAGATTGATTTGGCATAATTTAAATCAGCCTTCACATATTGCTGAGCAACAAGGATAGTAGTCTTCTCCCAATATTCCACAGTAAAAAATGTAGCCTATACCATGTTTCCAAAACCTGGCATCTTTGAGAGGTGTGCACTTCAACATCCAGAATTACCCAGACATCAGGCAGACTAGGAAATTCTGGGAGTTGGTCCACACATCTTAGAGTTGCCAAGTTTGAAAAACACTGGTTTACAGATTTAAACAATAATAACAAAGCAAGAGTATAGTGTAGTTTACATACCAGAATTACTCATATGTAATAGGTGAAGGTGGAGCTTCATGTACCTGACTCAAGCAGGGAGATACATTTTTTGAAGCAGCATTTGGACATTTGAGCTCATTATGTAATCTCAGCCCTATTTCAATTGTACAAAGTGAAATGACGAACTTGAACATTGGGCGTTATCTAACAAAATGAAGTTCAATGGCGAAAACAGTAAAGTTCTACATTTAGGCAATAAAAACCAAATGCACAGGTATATTAGGTGGTACCTTGCTCAATAGTAGTAACTGTGAGAGGGATCTCGGAGTCCTAGTGGACAATCACTTAAATATGAGCCAGCAGTGTGCTGCAGCTGCCAAAACAGCCTACACAGTTCTAGGCTGCATTAAGGGATAGAATCAAGATCACATGAAGTGTTAATACCAATTTATATTGCCTTGGTAAGGCCACATTTGGAATTCTGCATCCAGTTTTGGTCACCACGATGTGAAAAAGATGTTGAGACTCTAGAAAGAGTACAGAGAAGAGCAACAAAGATGATTAGGGGACTGGAGGCTAAAACATATAAAGAACGGTTGCTAGAATTGGGTATGTGTAGTTTAATGAAGAGAAGGACTAGGGGTGACATAATACCAATGTTCCAATATCTCAGGGGTTGCCACAAAGAAGAGGGAGTCAAGCTATTCTCCAAAGCACCTGAAGGCAGGACAAGAAGCAAAGGATGGAAACTAACCAAACTAACCAAAAAGCAACCTAGAACTAAGGAGAAATTTCCTGACAGTTAGAACAATTAATCAGTGGGACAACCTGCCTTTAGAAGTTGTGAATGGTCCAACACTGTAAGTTTTAAAGAAGAGATTGGACAACCATTTGTCTGAAATGTTATAGGTTTCCTGCCTGAGCAGGGGATTGGACTAGATGATCTTCAAGGTTACTTCCAACTATTGGAGAAACTTCAAGGTTACTTCCAACTAAGGAGAAACTTCCTGACAGAACAATTAATCAGTGGAACAACCTGCCTCCAGAAGCTGTGAATGCTCCAACACGGGAAGTTTTTAAGAAAACTCTGGACAGCCATTTGTCTGAAATGGTAAAGGGTTTCCTACCTGAGCGGGGGGGGGGGGTTGGATTAGATAACCTCCAAGGTCCTTCCAACTTTATTGTTATTGTTATTGTTGTTGTTGTTGTTGTTGTTATTATTATTATTATTATTATTATTATTATTATTATTATTATTATTATTATTATTTTGGCTTTTCCAATGGTTTATGGCAAGCTGAACAGATTATGTTGATGGTTATGTCTCTTTATTTGAAGTATTTCATGTAACAAGAGCCTTGGTGGAGCAGTGGGCTAATGCCTCCTTAAGTAACACCAGCTGCCTGCAATTCGTGCAGGTTCGCATCCCACCAGGCTCAAGGTTGACTCAGCCTTCCATCCTTCCGAGGTAGGTAAAATGAGGAACCAGATTGTTGGGGGCAATAAGCTGACTTTGTAATAATGCCGCTTGGGGTGTGTGTGAAAGCCCTAATAAGCAGGCATATACATAGAATGAAGGCTACTGCTAAGCTTGTAAGCCGCCCTGAGTCTTCGGAGAAGGGCGGGATATAAATGGAATTAAAAAAAAAAAAATTGAGATCAGATACTTGAAAATAATTTCCCTGCATTGTTTATTTCTTAAACTTTTATATGAGAACAAGAAATTGCTACAGAATTGTACTATTAATAATCTTTAGATTTAATACTCAAAGACTATCTGGTCTTTGAATAAATATCAATATCAAAGCTAAGGTGAACCATTAAATTAATAACAATTGTCACAGAGATCTTTGGACAGATGCTTGTCTATATGCTCTAAATTTGTTAAATTTATTTTATTTCTGATGATATTCTAATGTTTTCAGTAGCATATTATGATACCGGGGGAGGGAGAGTACGCAAAGTAGTGATACCAGAGGCCAAATAACTGGATAACCTCTGAGCCATAAATAAACAATCCTATGAAGGACAATACAACATGTTGGGGATGAATATTATTGGTCAAAAATTTTGAGGTGCCCTTTACAGATGTTCATAATCAGTGAATGAGATTGAGTGAAGACTTTGGTGCCTTCTGAAAATATCCTGATACATGAATATAAATGTATATGCTGTCCATTATCCCCCAAAAGATCCAATACAATCAGCTTGATCTTATTGTTTCACAGCATGTTTAGGATGTATCTCTTCATCAAGATACTCTGCATGCTAAAAAAAAACAGACAGCTCAATATGCAAGAGAATACAGGTAGTCCTCAACTTACAACAGTTCATTTAGTGACTGTTTGACGTTACAACAGTGAAAAAAGTGACTTCACACTTTTCACACTTATGACCATTGCAGCATTCCCCTTGCACATGATCAAAATTTGGAAGCTTGGTAACTGACTCATATTTATGACAGTTGCAGTGTCTTGGGGTCGTGTGATCACCTTTTCTGACTTTCTGACGAGCAAAGTCAATGGGAAAGCCAGATTCACTTAATAACCAGGTGACTAACTTAGAAACTGCAATTATTCACATAACAATGTGGCAAGAAAGATCATAAATGGGACTCGTAAACTAATTCAACAAATGTCTCACTTAGCAACAGAAATTTTGGGCTCAATTACAGTCATAGGTCGAGGACTACCTGTATGATGTTTTCACTGATCTATTGTCACATGTCTATTAAAAAAATATCCATCTTGAGGAAATGTATCATACAGTGTATCAATATTTATTTTATATATATATTTACTATTGCCTAATTACAATTTGGATATCACTTTTAAACATCTATGGTCCGTATTCATATTAGGTTGATTTGCATGTTACAGTGATAAGTTTACATAAAATCTGCCCATAAAAATACAGCACTGAAATGATGTTTTAAAAATAGCGACATCTGAGAAACATGAAACGCAGTGAAGTACAGCATAGGAAAACCATATAATGGTGAACATGCAGAAACCACATTGCACATTTGCCAGCATGAAATTTATTACCTAACCAAAATTCATTTTAGTTTTTTTTAAAAAAAAGACTTTCTGTACGAGTCCAACTTTAACATTACTTTCAGTATATTTATACAGGCAATCCTCTTTAAAGATTTGCTGTTGGAAGGTATTCAAGCTCTCTGAAACCTGGATCACCTCTCAATGTGTGTTTTTTTTAAAAAAAATCAGAATTTGTATCCAAAGGAATATTCAAGTTATAAGTAAATATAATTATTTTAAGACTCTTCAGTAAGTGAGGTTTATCTTTATTTCAGGTTTACCTTTGGCACTAATGCAAGTTACTTCAAGTTTAGACTTGGTATGCAATTTTTCTTTTGGGATACATGCATGATCATTTTTGTAAGGTTACTAAAAATATTTATATTCAGGGAGAAATTTTGAAGGTGCTGCATTCTCCTATCAGTGAAATAGCCAAAGGCAAAACTTTGTGTCCAAATGCAGGGACTAGTGGTGTCTGCAGAAAAGTCAAGAAAGCATCCATGGTGGTGAGATCAAAGCTCTTCCCATTTCTTTTAATGTGGGTCCTATTGTCATGGCTACCATTGTGACCTCTTTTACCATACCTTGCAGATAACACTTGCAAGAAAATGAGATTGTTTTGTGGTTGCTGTTGCTATGGCTCTATTGGCAATATACACCAAACAAGGTAAACTGAACTATCAGGCACATATAGAATCTCACCAAGCTGAGCAAATAGTATCTAATTTTCTGTAACCTCCCTTAGCCTTTGGGTGTGATTTCTGGCAGAGCAAAAGAAAATGCAATGTATATACTTACTGATAAAAAAATGTAAGTCAAAAAAATTGCAATTCAAATCATGCAACTACAATCTCATTACATGGTTTTTAAGGAAACCAGTCTCTTTCTTACTTTTTTCTTCTTCTGTTCAGTTGTGTCTGATTCCTGGAGACTGCCAGGACGATTCATCCAGTTTTCTTGGCAAAGTTTCTCAGAAGTTGCTTGCCATTGCCTACTTCCTAGAGTTGAGAGAATCTGGCTGACCCAAGGTGACCCAGCTGGCTTTGTGCCTAAGGTGGGACTACAGCTTACGGTCTCCTGGTTTCTAACCTGATACCTTTTCTAGCCGGATGCCTTGGCTGAGCAGGTACAAAAATAGTGAGGGAAATGATTGAAGCCTGAGAAACGGGCTCCTTGTCAGTCAACCAGAATGTTGATTTACCACCAGCTTATCAGGTACTTAGGAGCTGAGGACTTGGCAGCACAAGGAAACAACAGCCAGCAACTTAATAGCTCAATACTCAAATCAACAAATAAGAAATCAGACCCAATCAGGTACTGTGTAAATACTATGCATCAAACAGCCCAAAGCACACATTCCGGCAGAGAGAAGTTCCCCGAGGATGGGTTCCAGCATGAGTCTGAAAGCTCGGAAGATTAAACCTTTGGTCCTGGTGACTGGTCCAGATTGGTTCCTGCAGCATTATCCTAGGTCACTATATTTGCCTTGGTTCATGATGCCTTAAATCAAGGCATGTCAAACATGTGGCCCACAGGCTGGATGCGGCCCATGCAGACCATGTCAACTCCGGCCCCGCAAAGGCAAAAAAACCATCCTGATATGTCATGATATGGCCCGCAATACAATCAGGCTTGACACCCCTTCCTTAATCACTACACCAAACGGGCTCTTATATTACCTTGATCCAAGGTGGAAGTTGAAGTTTCTTTCTCCATACTTAAATGGTTTTGCTAAACAGTACAATAATTTTGTTTAGGAGTTCTCACATCAGTTCCACTACTGGAGGAGGAAGGAAAATGTAAGAGCAATAAAGATATAGAATGTAAATATAAATATAAAAATATATGTACTGTATATGGGCAATGTTTAAAGAAGATTGCCCATATAAAACAAAGGTGGACAATTTTCTTTAAAGTTTGCTTCTGTTGGCAGACAAACATTCTGAAACCTGCATCATCTTAACAACAGAGGACAAAGAATAAGGAGCAAAACTTCTTCATGCAGCCACATGGTACTTGTGTAACCTTAATCAGTGCAATAGAGCAACAAGTGGAAGTTACCTAGCATTCTAACTATAAGTTAGGTTAATTTGAACAAGATCAGCCCCAAATACTCACTAAATCCAGCTCAAATTATCTTGCTTGGTTGGGACACGTTATTTCATGTGATCTAGAGAAGGTTGTAATGCTGGGAAGGGTGGAAGGAAAGAAGAGGACAACTAGCATTGAGGGGGATGCATTCAGTTACAGTGGTGATATATGCACTGTTGAAAGAACTAAAAGACCAAGTTATGGACAGTTCATCATGGAAAAAGATTTATCTGTGTGGTGACTAGGAGTCGACACTGACTTGATGGCACATAACCAATTTGGACAAAAACCTCTTGTGAGATTTTTTGTTGTTGCAGTCTTAGAACTGATGCCATCATTTTGTCAATGCAAATGCTAAAAGTACATTTTCCTCTATTGCTTTTTTCATTTACAATCATAAAACCTTTAAACATGGAATGAGATAGTGTATTACAGTACATTCTATCATACAAAATTGCATAAACGTAGCTTACATCTGATTTGTTGGGCGCTATTTCAAGTAAGCCTTCTTGCTTTTGCCACTTGTGCTTCTGTTTCTCCCTCTGAAACCACAGATCTATGAAGATCTATCTTGATTTCCTAAGGCTTTGATGAAATGCCCACATGTCTTGAGTTATGCTAATTTGTTCCGCCTTTCAAGGAAAGGAAATGTGTACTAAACCTGAGAGGATCAGAGGGCCACTCCATGGGAAAGTGGGGAGTCTTTGAGCTCTACATGCCTACCATTCAAAATGACATGCTGGCATCCTTTCTGTTGTTCCCACAGATCCTGCTGAGGAGTATTTCAGAATAAACTTGATTGATTGGGCCTCTCACATGATAAGGAGATTGAGAATTGGACACAGAAGCTTTCAGTTTTGCAAGGTTGCTTTGGTTGTTGAAATATTTGCCCAGAACTTGGGGTCTTGAGAAAGTTGTTGCTGTGGGAAAGCTTTTTTCAGATGCCTTTGATTTCACCACCTGAAAAAGATGGAAGCATGGTTTGCAAGGCATTCATGCCAATGCTTCAAGTTCATGCAAGAAATTCTCACTTCAAGCTGTATATGCAGTTACTAATAACTACTGTTGTTTTATTCTGAAATCATTTAAAGGTCTTACAATGCAATATTGAAAAGTGATAAAGTTAATTCTTATCCTTTTCTTCTTTGTAGCTGGTCTGTCTACCCAACAATGTAAACACAGGTAATCCAATCACTGTTTGAAGTTGTGATGGACCTATCTGGGGGGGTATTTATGACCCAGATTTGAAGTTCTGACAGTTGCCCCCCAGTCATGTGATGCTATTTCATGCATTTGGCAACTGGGCTGCATTTATGATCACGTGACTGCATTTTAGGACAGTTTTGTTGAAAATTGGCTTTTAATTGTGATTTTTGACAAAATCGGCTTCATAACAAAGCAATGATTCATTTAATGACCACAATGTTCATTTAATGAGCACCATGAAAAAGGTAGTCAAATCAGATTAATTACATTACAAACCATCAGGACTTTTAAATGGGATGGGCAGGCTCAATTATGGTAATAAATTAAGGATTATCTATAGGTACAGAAGCATAGATATTAATATTAGCCTCAATAATGATATTTCCTGCCCTGGTTGTATGGTGGAATATTGAAGAGTGCAATATCACCATGCTTGGAAAATATATACTTTTTCAGAATTAACTTTGTGGATAAACTTAGTGGCTTCTTTACTTTTGCAATGGATAGAATGGTAATGGATGGGCCAAATATGTTTTTTTCTTGCTGAGTGTAGATGATTTATTTAAAGTCATTTAAATAATATTCTTCAGAAATCACACATTTTCTTAGCATTTAGAATCCGGTTGTGCATGGATTTAAAATATAGGTACAGTGGCATCATGTAAGACACAAGTTTTTTCCCTTTACACATATAAACATAGCCACCTGAGACATTTGTGTGTCATTAAGTTTATTTAGCCAGGTCTAGAATTTGCAGCATTATATTCAAAATCATTTTGGCCTTTAAGCCTTTTATCTCTGTTCCTCCTTGTAACAGTTAGGATAAAGAGGATGGCAAGGACTGTCTAAGCTATACCTCCTTGGAGAGGTGGGTGGGCAGCTGCATATACAGTAGTCCACAGTCTCTCCCAAGCTATTGACAAATATGCCATCAGACCATCCCCAGTTGTTGTCTGCAAGGGATACCCTCTTTTTTAAAAAATATCTCTGGCAGCGTCAACTGAAGTAAGACCAGTCTCTGATAAGATACACTACTAGACTATCTCCAGATGTTATTCTTTATAGTCTCTGCCCCTAAAGAAAAGTAAATGTGGCAAAAGACCTCAGATACAGAACCTTAGCACATAACCAAAAGCCTTGAAAATTGCTATACAATTATCTCCCAGGGCAAGGGGTCTATCTGCTACCATTTCACCCTGGTTTGGGCCTACGGTCTCCAAACCCTAAAGAACTTGAGGGAGAATGTTTGGTCACTGTTGCTAATTTGAAGGGAAAAAGATCAAACCAAAAATCTAAAGCTGCAGCACATCTTTTGTGCCACAAACTAGTTTTAAAGAGCATCATTATAGTGGTCTGTATTATGAACAATTTAATTTGCCATGATCCCTAAGTCCATTTATTGCTCCTATCCTTCCTTTTAGACACTTTTAATATTACTTTTAGATTTTTGTTTTCTATCTTTTAACTTTTTTAATATAATTTTATTCTGCTACATTTTTATTCTTTTTAATTCCTTAGACCCATCCTTCCCTACGTTGGTCTTTGACTGTAATAAAGGCTGGACTTAATTTGAAAGCAGCGTTCCAATATTTGAGGGGCTGCCACAAAGAAGAGGGGGTCAGAAGACAAAACAAGAAACAACGAATGGAAACTGATCAAGCAGAGAAGCAACCTGGAAATAAGGAGAAATTTCCTAACAGTGAGAGCAATAAACCAGCGGAACAGCTTCCCTTCAGAAGTTGTGGGTTCTCTATCACTGGAGGTTTTTAAGAAGAGATTAGACAGCGATTTGTCTGGAGTGAGACAGGGTGTCGTGGCTGAACAGGGGGTTGATCTATAAGACCTCCAAGATCCCTTCCAACTCTGTTATTCTGAAGGAACAAAAGACTAGCTGCTTCCCCTTTGCCTTCTCCTCTTCTGCAACCCCCCCTCCAGAAGAGGGCATCTGGATTAGCTAGACTTTCAGTGCTCTGCTCACATCTACACAGAATAAGCTCTTTTTCTTCCTTCTCAGTTCATTCTACATTGCTGTGCAAGTTTACTAAGAATCAGGCTGCACCAAGTTCAATTATATTTATCCATAATTGGTCTGTCTGTAAAATGCTTATGGTGGATTGCCAAAATACAGCTATATTTCAGATGTTTTCATTAATGTAGGACAAAATTTAAAGCATGTAACCCCAAATTCTTACCTCATGAAAATGACATCCACATTTCCCTTGCAAAAATTCCTTGTACCGTCCCATTGTAATAATGAAAGTATCAACCACTTCATAGCCATAGTGTTTTGCAGTGTTAAGAATAGCAAGATTTTCTTTCCACAAATTCTGTATTTCTGCCTGCGGTTTAAACCAAGACACCTCACATCAACTTTTTTTTATTTCTTTCTAGTTTCTGTTTGAATAGAATGGTATGCAAATGAATGATTTGAATGGAATTTATATTCAAATTTTTGTTGAATGCAAACAAGTGTGTCTGCGATAAAACAACTCCCAAATTTATCTTAGAACAAACATAATACAACAGAAAAAGAAAGAGAGGAAATAAAAAGAGAGAGGGAAGGAGAAATTATTTCAGAAATAAAATGTGTTTTAGGTACCCCTAATCTTACAGATATTGATAAATGAGATGACACAAAACTATTAGTGGTTTAATTTGGTAATACTGTATATAATTAAAGATGTATTCTTTCAAACTCATTTTGGGGCTGAAATTCAATTTTACATTAGATTATTTTTATCTTATTCAAAGTTTCCTAGCAACTATGAAAAAATTATTTATAAGGTAATATAGGCAAATGAGGATCAAATAATGGATGAGTGACAGACAGTAAATCAGAATGATACCTGACTTCAATAATCTATAGGACAATAAATTGACATTTCTTTCAAATTATATTGGGAAAGCTTTGTGTTGAAAAAACACACCTCATTTTTGGTATCCAGAACAAATTACTATGTTCAGAATTCTTCCATTAGAAGTATATTTCATTTCTTCAGTTGGCACAACTTGCATTAAAAAAAGCAAAGACACACGTCTAAAGTTTGCTTATCCTTCATGGAACAGGCATGAGGAAGGAAGGAAGGAAGAAAGGAAGGAAGGAAGGAAGGAAGGAAGGAAGGAAGGAAGGAAGGAAGGAAGGAAAAGGAATTCAGACCATATTTTTTTATAATAACATACATGTTTGTTGCCAGATGGCATGGCCACTGAGGGAAGAAAGATATTGTGAGCAAACTTAAAGTATGACTCTGATGGCTATTTCCGTTTTTCCACAATAGGACCAAGTGTCGCTTGTTTACCAATGCTGTCAAATGTTTCAGTTTTTGAGGATATTCTGGTCTGGATGGGACAAAATAGACTAAAGTTGAACTTTAGTAAGATGGAATTGTTGTTTGATCATCATGGCTTTCTACTGTTTCTTGAGAAGGCAATATTTTCCTGAAGGATGGCCATAACTTGGGAGTCTTCTTGACCAGGAGAACCCTGAGGTGTGCCAACTGTAATTCTTTCTGAAGGAGAAGGATCATTTAGTAATGACGTATGTCCTTAATACTACTCAACTACTGGTAGATTTTATAATGCCTATTACATGAGACTGCTTTGAAGACTACATGGAAACTGCAACTGCTATAAAATGCAGCAGTATGTTTTGTCTGCTGCATATTATGTGCCTAATATACCTGTGCCATTCAAAATTTGCTTTTCATCTATAAATATGGCTTGTGGTTCCCTATTTTAATCGAGTAAGGGAGGCTGAGACCCAGAGTTGTTTTTCAGTGAGGAATTGTAATGGAATGTGAGAATGACCTTGCCAGAGGGAGAAGAGATGTTGCAAAGGGAACAATCAGATAAAAGGGAGAGGAGCTCACAACTAATGGGCAGATATATAATGAGCTTTCAAGATTCTGTTATTCCATACTACAATGATAAAGAACATTCTTGGAATCCTACATGTGCCTGCTTTTTTGACCTTGAACAGCTGTTATTATTATTGGCATCTGTGCACATTACAGAATCAGTGCAATTCTTAGGATCAGGATGCTGAACAAAAAAAAATACGGGTTAGAGGAACAATTAATTTTAATAGACTACGAACAAAATGTAGCTTACCGATGACAAAGTATGCACTCGATCTACTGGTAGATGAAAGCCCATTCCTAGGGATTTTATCACTACCATTATATTCGAGAGATTCATTCTACAGAAGAAATAAGAAAAATAGATATATTTTATTTTTTGGATTTGCGTAGGTGCAGCATTTTAAGAAATTGTCACTGATACAATATTCAGGCTCAACAAAATGACATTTCATTTAAAATGTTGACTTTCAAAATCTTTTGATTAGTAATTTGAACACTAAGTGAAAATAGAAAGTAACAGTGGTCTTGTCACATATTACTAGTATAATCTAGCCAAAAATATTTTAACTTGATAAATATGGAGACATCATCCTTGTGTTATAATTTAATGCTGATGTCTCTACAGTTATCAGTTTTAAGATATATTTGATTAAATCATATTTGTAAGAACCTATTTTAAAAGATGAAGTTTTGATGCCAATTTATTTTATATTTTATCAGACTCAAGATAAAACTTGCAAGCAATTGGGGAGGAAAGAATACTCTAAGAGGTAATCTTCACAGAAACAAGGTGTGAAAGATCAGCAATCTGAAAGAAATGGACAAGTAAATTGGCCTTCAAATTGTAATGGAAGCTATTTTAGATTTTCTGTGTTCTCAGAATCTGACAAAATGCACTTCATTGAACCTAACTAAAAAAATGGATAATTCCACATACCAAAGATTTGATGTGTAACCCCAGATATGTACAAGCACTATGTTATGAACTGCTTTGTAGCAATGGCAGCAGAAGGTGTCACACATGTAACTTAGCTAAGGAACTGATTGGAAATGGAATGGAAATGGAATTTTGCTCCACATAAGATTAAAAAAATAAAAAGTGAGTTCAGCTCTCAGGTATACAGCATACCATTCAAATTTTCCTCATATGAGACCTTCTGTTCAAGCAAAGGCTTTAAAAAGTTCTGCCACAGCTGTTCACAAAAACAGCTCCATCAGATTAGAAGCTCTCAGTCTGAAGGAGATCTATTTGCTGGTTTCTACATGCCTATTTCTACTGTAGGTGATCAGGCACTCTGAAAACCCAATGTGTGTCCCAGTGGATATGGTCCATCCAGATTGTGTTTTTTTCAGCATGCTGTACATTTGGATGTACAGTTGTGTATACTATTAAATAAACCTTATGAACATTTTGATGGGTTTTCTCCAATTATCTGGTCCAGTAAATGAAATTTATGTAGAAAGTTTTGGATTCAGATACAAGAAAAAATGACATTTTTGTGGAGCTGGATTTTACATTTCATATTTAAAATATAGGTTATTGGGAATGATGAAACTGTGTTTCTCAAGTTTCAGGCTCCTTTAAGTAAGGTATCTGGAGATGCCAATATGCCTACAGATACTTTTCAAATCATTTGCCCTGATTTTTTTTAGATTTTTAATTTAAACAATTAAAAGCTGCAAAGCAAAGCACTAGCCTTCAGTATCATCTTTATTTTCAAGAATACATCTGGAATCTAAACAGGTTCTGTAAAGAGTTGTCTGTAAACTCATGTGTCAAATAAAAAATAAAATAAAATAAAATAAAATAAAATAAAAATAAATAGGAAAGCTATAGCAAGTAGCATTCTAAAAATTAGTAGTGTCCAAGTTGGTATATAGTACCTTACAGCTGTTTTGTGAATCAGCAAGCCTACCCAAATCAGCCATTTTGGAAGGATATCTCAAAATATCAAATATGCCCAATGGGTCACAAAAAGTTGGGGATTCATTCTTTAGATATTGTTAAATAACTCCCAACATCCATCGCTATTAGCCATATTGGCTGGGTTACTAGGAAATTGTAATTCAGCAATATCTGGATCCTGCAGATGATCTGCTAGCAAAAACGCCGAACGACTAAACATACTGAGAATCATACTGGAAATAGCCACTAGGAATACTTATTTTTTAATCATTACAATGCCAAACAAAAAACATCTACAATATTAAGACTTACCGCTTTAGTACTTTTTGAATAATATGCAAGTGACTAAAATTAAGCCATTGGACTCCACCAATAACTAGTATTGTCTGGTCTGTATTCTCTAATGGCTGTGATCTGAAAATAATAATAATAATAATAATAATAATAATAATAATAATAATAATAATAATAATAATAATAATAATAACAACAACAACAACAACAACCATCTACTTTGCTCTACCATTTAAACAGATGGCAGCACTTATATTTTAGCAACATTGCAATACGCATCAGCCAAGACTGTTCTTAACCACACATACTGATGTCATTTTCCATTACAGACTATTACTTGTTTTTATGTTTCATTGTATAAATTATTATTTATACGAAGGCAGCACATGCCTGATGCAAGGAAGTCATTCCAATAAAATGTTCAAAGATATTTAACATTCAATTGGTATTTTGGGATATTGCATTCCAACCTCTGAACTATTTTCTCTTTTATTGCATACTAATATTCCCAGCAATAAAAAATACTTTTGATAAACAGCTCTGAAATGTAAAGGAGAAAGGAAAGTGTTCTTTACAACAGAGTTGGGAAACCTGTTGCTATACTACAGTTCTGTTTCCCTTTCCAGTGACCATGGTCTAGGTCTGTTAGGTATCTTACCTGGAGGGGTAGAAATTCTTCACACCTGCTCTATACAGTTAAGTATGAGATCAATGGAGACTTGTTATTCTTTTTCTATTGTAATAGTTTCTCCGAAATTGTAACTGCTAGAATTTTCAATCTGGTGAAGTGGTAAAAGCAGTGGAGAAACTGTTGTACTGTAAATATTGCCCAAAGGTAGGAACTAAACCACTAGAATCAAACACCTGAATGCCAGGAAAAGGAAAATAATGTTGCCAAATGTTCTATCATACCTGAATAGCAGCTGCTCTAGAGCTTCTTCAAATGTAGGTCTTTGACTGACGCTGATCCAGAATTGGGGATAATACGAATAACTAATGAAAGTGCTCCCATTGTTCACATTGTGATAAAACTTCATGCCATGTGCCTTTTGCCATTCTTGAAGGGTCTCATTCACTCTCTCTATCAAGTAATACATCATTCCTCTGTTAGTGGAATCACCAATGAAAAGAACCTTTAAAGGTAAAAACCAAAAACTATTTAATAAAAGTTGATAGATCAGTGGAACTCAGTAGGGCTTAAGTCGGCAGTTTTGGTTTAAGGAAGTGATGGCGAACCTTTTAGACACCAAGTGCCCAAAAACCATCCCACTCCCCCCCACCCTCCCCCTCACCCCACTCAGCCGCAGGGCCACCTATTGCCTCCACGGCCTGCCACAGATCGCCCAGGTGGCCCTATAGCACCATGGTAGCCACGCCCTCCACCCACGCCCCGCAGTATCATCTGCATGCAGCGGAGTGCGAGGGTGGAGTCTTGCCCCTGCTGCCCGGCTGCCATGTCTTTGGCTGTGCTGCTCTGCGCAGGCTATGTCCAGGGGCTACTCTCCTCTGGGGAGGCTGCTGGGGAGGAGTGGGGAAGGGGGGAGAAGGGGTTGGGGCAACGGCACACATGCCCACAGAGAGGGCTCTGCGTGCCGCCTCTGGCATGTGTGCCATAGGTTTGCCACCACTGGTTTAAGGAATGCTTGGTGGACTAGCAATAAATTACTGCAACTTGCATGATGGAGAGTCTTAAATGTTCATATAGTCCTCACTTACTAACTGCTTCATTTAGCAACCATTTGAAATTCTGACAGTGTAAAAAATAGCTTTGAGATCAATCCTTGCACATATGACTGTCAGAGCATCCTGTGGTCATGCAATCACCATTCAGGCATTTCACAACTGATTTACGACTGTTGCAGAATCAACCAGTTGCATGATTGTCGTTTGTGTACTTCACAACTGTCTTGCAACAAGCAGAATTAATAGATAAGATGGAAGTAAAACCATAAATCGTGGTTATGTGATGTTTTGCTTATGGGCTGTGGCACTTAACAACTGAAGGGGAAGTGAGGTTGTCAGCCCATTGTGATCATGTGATTTTTCAATTAGCAGCTGCAGCATTAGCAACTGTGTGGCAGGTTCTAATGGGTCCAAATCATTGCTAAGCAAGGCCTACTTGTAATTGCAATATGAAAGGTTGTTTTTCAGATATGTATTTACTAGTATTAATTTTAACAGAGATGTTCTGTACTTTAGGAAAAAATGAGGTGGATTCTACAGTCACTGCATCTATTATGAATGGATGGATACACATACTTGGATTGGATGACTTCAAACATAAATATCTTCCAGTCAGATATCAAACAGTTATAAGCCCTTGACTTATCTCTCAGTTTTCTTTTAGTTTCCAGCATTTCTTTCACTGTACTCAAAGTTCAAAGAAATGTTTTTAATATACTGTATTATATATAAAATGAATAAATCCTTTTCAAGCATACATTTTTTTCATTCTTTGTATATGACCTATTAGCTTTACTAACACAACATTAATCTCCCTAGGCTCTGTTACAGAGTGCTTAGGGATTTATAACCCATTTTTCTTGCCTCAGACAATCTGTGTGTACTTCTCCACCTCACCCAGTGGATCTAAGTTAGCACTGATAGAAATAACTTGACTGCAGAAATTAAAAGGGAGGTCAGAATAAAGCCAATGACAAGTCATGGCCATTAATGAAACAAAGCTGAGTTGCCCTACCAATCCAAATCTCAACATATTTGTTGCCCTTATAGAACCTGCATTTCTTGAGCAGCTGTGTCTCCAGGACCACATCATAAGCTTCATGGGGAAGCATAGGATTTGAGCATCACCTGTTCTTGTCAACATTATATTCCAATTTTCTCTGCCACCTTGTCAGGGTATCTGTTGCTCCAGAATATCACCTGATATTCTCTGGATGTATCAGATTACAATTCCACCCTAACTATTATGCTGACTGTGGACAATGGAATTAGTGGTTCAACACATTTAAAAAGTACCAGGTTGAGAATGAATTGATTTGTTCTATTACATTTTTTAGATATTATTTACTCCAGTAGTAGGCATTTCTTTGGATAGTTTAATAGAGGGGGCAGTTCTGTGGGAACATTTCTGAGAAGTAACTTTAAGAATGGCATTACTTCCATTTCTCTATGGAACAGAAGTTAAAACTAAGTTGACACAAATGTAAAATGTCTGATTTTTTATATCTGCAGAAGCTGAAGATTTAACCAAAATGACCAAAAGTGTATTATGTGACACAAGCTCTGCCTCTTATATATTTGTGTCTGGTGTCACAATTGCAAATACAAAAAAAATGTGGAGTTTGTATCACAACATTGTGTTTCATTATTCCCAGTGCTTTTTTGTAAAAGAAAAAGGTGCCGGAACTCACACATGTCATACAACCTGCCTTGCCTACCCTACAAGGTTCCATCCAAAAAAAGGTGCCAGAACTCCGTTCTGAGCGTTCTATGAGAAAAAAAGCCCTGATTATTCCTCCCCACCCCAACAATTCATACTGTGACAACCTTTTATTTTAATATCATGACAGGCTCTTAGTTCCATTTTTAGCGATAGAATATTGTATTCTCTACATTAAATGCAGCAAAGCACATCTGCTAAATGTTGGAACAAACACATAATTTTAGATCTTATTGACGCATTCTCTGGAGCAATTACTGGTTTTAAATTGAAGATACGTCTATGTTTATACCATTTAGGTTATTGAAAAGAAAAAAAATGTTTAAAATTATAAAAAAGCAATAATATCCCATTAAAACATCCAGTTTCACTCCCAAGTTTGTTAGTACTGCAATTTGGGGGGAGGAGATTCTAAATCTATAGTATGTTTTTATAAACCTATAAAGACTACTGCTAAGACAGATTTTAATTATTGCAAGACACTTAATTAAAGGCTAAAATATTCATATTAACAAATAAACAAGTACAAGATTGAAATATTTGATGTTTGTTATAATTATAAGATAAGGCTAACTGAAGAAAAAAAATCATCTTTCATTTATAGATAACCCAGAAATATTTTAAAAGGCTGTCACCATTATTCAGTCATAACTGTGACATGGGTAAGAGGAAATTAACTTATGGTTTATGAGTTGTTCCACAATTTCTCCTTTTGGGTTTCATGCTCATAATTATATTACAAAAACATTTTCTTCAATTTCAGCCCTACACGATTCCACATTTACTCTGCTTTATAATGGGAGTAAACTCCTCAATTATATATAAAATATATCACTGTATGAAAAAGTATAGATTTATTGAGTATGGCAAGGAGCAAAAAATATTACTCTTCAAAATTGGAAAGATAGCACAACTTAAGTTTTATCATTGTAGATTGTTCATATTTGTTTGCTGTCTGTTTATGGGCTGGCTCTCAATGTAATGGAAAGACAAAACAATATTATTCTGTGTGGTCAAGACTTAATTATATGTTTAAATATTGAGCTGGCTTTTTTTCTACATGGGAAGTTTTCATCATTTTTTCTGATTGTTTTTGTGTTTATGCTTATTTGTAAATTTATTTTGTTTATTAAAAAAATTAAAATATCTTTTCTTTTAAAGAAGTCTAAATAAGAATCAATAGGCAAACCTGCCATAAATAAGGACTTTTTAAAAAATAGAGTAGAACTTTCTAAAGCAATCATTTTGTGAGGTGAAATTATGGCAGGCATAAGATTAGATAGTCCAAATTTCAGATAGTATAACTGAATTTACGTTTTCCAAGGGTAAATAAAAAAATGAATGCCCACAGCTGGAATTGAAGAATTGTGTGCTAAATAAGGCAGAAACATAAAAAGAATGATAGATATTTGCGGTCAACCTTGACAGTAATTCTGTTTGACAATATCAGCAGGAAAGATAAGACCTTTTTTCTTTATTGGTGCGGATTACTTTATGGTTCATCTATTCCAGAACATTTTTCATGGTGCCATTATATAAAACAGTCTTCCCAGCCTCAGTAACTTTAAGATATGTGGACTTCAACTTCCAGAATACCAGTTGGCCAATTCAGAAAATTGAAATCCATACATCTTAGAGTTGCTAAGGTTGAGAAACACTAATATAAGCCAAATGAAATATCATGATACCCAACAAATGTTTTAGATTTTAATTTCTAAATTATATTGGGAATTCTGGGAACTACTGTATAGTTCAAAAATAGAATGGATGTGTGTTAAAGAAGTGCATGCACCATATATAGTTGAATGTTTAAGATATTCATTATTCATGCAGCTTATATTGGGGTTATTTTTAAGTATTTTTCTTAACTGCATAATACACTGCAATATTTGCAATGTAACATTTACCTCTGAATACTTATGTTAGCAGACAGCTGTACCTGTGTCACACATCTCAGCCAGATGTTAGACAGTCAAACCATGCTTATTAAGGAGACACTGCTTTTCCAAGCAGTCATCTTACAATCTTCAAGATAAGAAAAGTGAGGTCCGCCTGAGGCCTGCACAAGAACATGAAGGAAGACTTCATAAGTTTGGTCAGCAGAAGCAAAGCCATGCATTACACGCCAGAGAAAAAACATAATTTGTGCAAAACAAATTAATGTCTAACACTAATATATAGCATTTTGTTAGTGGAAACAAACTTAGGGTATTGTTTGCACTACAATAAAAATTACAAGAACTATTAAAATATCAATAACACAGTATTTTTTTTAAAAAAACTATAGCTTAAATGAAGAGATAAATTGTCTTTTTCTTACAGACCTTGTGACTTACCTTTTTTCTTTCTACACACTTTTGGAGTTCTGGTTTATTAAGAACAGGGTACTGACAATTTCTTGGCTGCCATGTTATCTGCCTCCAGTCACAGGTTCTATTATCAGAACAACTAAGGCAAGGAACAACCCACTGTCCTGGAAAGTAGATGATAACCATTCTTATATCTCTACCTGGAATTTGTTGAGCAGAAATAAATTGGGCAGACACTTATGCCTAGAACCCAAAAGAACTTTTACTTTCTCTTGATCCAATATTAAAAAGCAGTAAAAATGAACTCAAATGGGAGAGACTTAAGGCAACAAAACAAATCTTTGCTTCACATAGAAATGTTACTAATTTAAATTTACATCTCCAAGGACCTCCGAAATGGACTAAAAAAAATCAATGGATACAATGACAGTCCCTAGGAAACTGTATAAATGTAATTATACTTTCAGATTTAAATTTCTCCAGGCCTTGTCCAACACTCTAACCACAATGCATCACTTTGTCATGTGACAATATTAACTCTGTCTCCATGAACATAGAGCATTTTGGAGTTTTAATTGAAAGTTATCGACAGTTTTGCTACTTCTTTTTTAAAAACTGGTGCTGCATTAGAGGGATGCCATTATTTCCAAAATGCATAGCTTGTGTTCTGCCACTGAGCTAAAATTCTTTTGTCTAAGGCAAATGCATTATTTTACCATTATTAATTATAATTTAGAACAGAAGATGCTTTAACAAATTAGTTAAACTCTATTGTTTTTTTTGACAAAAGCTTGAGCTTTTTCTTAATTTTTAAGTGGCAGGAAGCAAGGAATCTACATTCTTGTAAGAATGTGAGAATATTTTTAATATGCAGAAAATATATTAAGAACATGCCTTTTACATCCCCCATTTCACATGTCTTCAACTGTGGTTGTGAAACAGTTGACAGGTATTCAGCAGAAAGAGGCTGCAAACCACAGGATTCCTCAGGATGAATGACTGAACCACAGTCCTGAATTGAAATGTCAAAACACAACTGATTAATAAACATATATAATGGATAATAACATAACTGAAAAGAACAGTTAAGAGCAGAGAGAAAGAAGACATATTTTTATCCATTCCTCAGAATGTTCTGTTTCCAGATTGCCAAAGGTTTCATACCCTGATTCAGAAGCAGAATACATGGTTTGCAAGTAGAAGATACAAGGCTGAATATCCAGCATTTTTGTGGGTGGCTTAGAATAAATCTTCTCTGAAATGGGGAAAAAAACCCTCCAGGCTTTCTTAAATTACTCAATCAATATAAAAGCTCCAATACCTAGTTGACTAAAGATGGTAGGCAAACAAAAACATGAGTGTAGATATCACAGGCAGTGATAATTTAGTCATACAATATTTAATGCTTGCTGAAGTTCCTTAGAAGAAGGTGGAGTGCCAATGTAATCCAATAAATGAGTAGGTAAAGAAACCAACATTATTTATCTAAAAGCACTAAGCAGTGGTGGATCACAAAGCCTGCCATTGCATGTCTTAACAGAGGCCATTAACTGAAGTTTCCAAGCAGTCTGATATTTTAGTTATATTTTAAAAAGTATTATTCTTTGCACTGTTCAGTTGTGACTGTGTATTTCATTGAATTAGAATCAAGATTACATGAAGTATTAGTACTGCTTTATAAAACCCTAGTAAGACCACACCTGGAATACTGCAACCACTTTTTGTCACCATACTACAAAAAAGGTGTTGAGACTTTGGAAAAGGTTCAGAGAAGAGCAACTAAAATGGTGAAAGGCCTGGAGACTAAAACCTATGAAGAACGGCTGCAGGACTTGGGTTTGGCTAGTCTAAAGAAAAGAAGAAATAGGGGTGACATGATAGCAGTATTCCAGTATTTGAGGGGCTGCCACAAAGAAGAGGGAGTCAAACTATTTTCCAAAGCACCAGAGATCGAGACAAGAAACAATGGATGGAAACTGACCAAAGAGAGGAGCAACCTGGAATTAAGGAGAAACTTCCTGACAGTGAGGACAATTAACCAGGAAAACAGATTGCTTTCAGAAATCGTGGGGGCTTTAGAGACCGAGGGCCCAAACTGCAACCCAAAACCCACTTATGTATCATTGGGTGCCAGGGGGGAGTGGCCCATTGGGTGGGTGTGGCCCATTGGGTGGGTGTGGCCCATTGGGTGGGTGTGGCTGCAGTGGTAATGGCAGACTGGGTGGGACTAAAAAAGTTCAATCAATCATTTCCAACTTTGCAAGAACTGTTTTTCCCCGCGAGAAGTTGAAATTGATTGATTGATTGATTGAAACTTTTTTCTTTTTTCTTTTTTGCACTCGGTGGAGGCCTAAAGTGAAAAGGTTTTATAAAACTCAGCTGAAGGCCTAGGACTGGGGCGACGGCACACATGCCCACAGGGAGGGCTCTGCGTGCCACCTGTGGCACCCGTGCCATAGGTTCACCACCACAGGACTAGACAGTCACTTGTCTGAAATGGTATAGGTTCTCCTGCTCGAGCAGGGAGCTGGACTAGAAGACCTCCAAGGTGTCTTCCAGCTTCTATTCTATTCTATTCTATTCTATTCTGTTCTGTTCTGTTCTGTTCTGTTCTGTTCTGTTCTGTTCTGTTCTGTTCTATTCTATTCTATTCTATTCTATTCATACATTTATCATCTGCAACTAATTGTGGTTTGGAGGAGATCTGCATACCTCATGAAGTCATTTCAACACTCTTGTTTAGTCAGTTCATGTCTATTTTCATACATAACCAAGCTGTGTAGATCAAATGCACTATGAAAAGTATACTAATAGAATTAGTGAAAATGAGCTCATAAAATTGAAATAAGTATCTCATTGCAAAGAAATACAAATTCTGAGCATATGGATTAGCTCCACTAGAAGAAAGCCATTAATGCAAGAGAGCAAATGAAAAGCAAATGCAACCAGAATTGGCAAGATGTTTAATCTGTTCTTCCTGTACTAGATTGCCCAAGGAGTTTTCGCAAATGATATTTATCTGCATCCCACCCCCATAGCCACAATTCAATTTTTCAAATATCCCCCCCCCAAAAAAAAGGGAAAAAACACTGAGCAAAGGCAGAGAATGATAACAAATGCATGTGAGAAGCACTTTCGGCTCCACTTTTGTTTGGTCTCTTTTTGAATAGGTGGAAATGTTAGACCTGTGAGATAGTCAGACAAGAAGCACAACTAGGAATGCTAGCTCTATCTTTACTGTAAGCTTACATTAACAGAATCTTGCAAGACTGAAAATATTTCTCTCCCCACTCTTCCTTTTATTCTCCAGAAAAATAGGAAATGTCCCTTCCGAAACATTTCCTATGTCCCATTCCCCTTTGGTGGGCTGAGACAATTTTTACATGCTGGTTTGAAGCTCTCCTTCTGTCTCCTGTGGTCATTCCCACACATTATTACAAGAAAGATTATACGTTTGGTTCAGCAGCAGAAAATGTAGGAACATAATCCCAAGATACTGATTTAAATAACATGCCAGAGTGGGCAACTATACAGGGGTGGACAGCTATGGCTCTTTATGACCTGTAGACTTCAACTTCCAAAATTCCTGAGGTAGCATGGTTGTCCACCCCTGCTCTATACTGTACAACTCCTATCATCTCCAAACAGCATGACCAATTGCAAAATCCAATCAGAGTTGAAGCCAAAACTAACTCCCCTGCCCCTAGATTAAGAAAATAAAATTAAATTGTCTTAATTTTTTTTTATAGAATTGAAAGGTATGCAGATTAGGCTGTGTAAAGATTAGACTTACTATTGCTGGGTTTTTTAAAATGAATATTTCCTACGATTAAGATACTCCCAAGTCTAGTGCATATCCTTCACTACTCATAATCAAATTGATTTTTGTAATTACATTTGTTAAGATTTCCCTGTAAGTGTTCTTACAGATATGTCAGAAACACTCCCAAAATGCCTAGTTAATCACTAAGTTGACTGGAAACAATGTAAATTCTAGTCCAATTATTCCAGTCTGTTAGAATAAAAAAGGATATAATTTAATGGTATGACAACACATTCTTCTACTCTAAAACAAAAGATCTACAACTATGTATTGCAAATCATAAAACACGTACTGTAATTTCACCTACTCATCATATAAATCTTGGATTTTGGGATAATTGCTTTGGACATGCAAGCATCTTAACATTTTATTTTGAATTAAACATGGGTAGATGAAAATTTGGAGACAATACAGTACAAATGCTGTCTCAGATATATCAACAGACTTGGATTGCTCTGAATTTGTTTTCTCACACAAAGCTACAGGTCCCATTAGCTCTTGTGGTCATTCATGTGAAGGTAGAAAATACATAGGGAATGTAGGGTAAATTTAATGAAAAGCATGCTTGACTATTATTTCCAGAATTAAATAACACAAAATATAGCAAAAATAAATGTGAGTTTAGCATGCTCTCTTTCCTGTTTCATCCCATAGCTGAATGAACCCTTGCTTCATCCATAAACTATACATTCTTCTTCAACTATAATGCACCCACAAATGGCCAAAGACCATGAGTCTTGTAGTAACTTTTTGGAATGATAAATTTTATTAAAATTTATGCTGCGTGAACTTCAGCTGACTTCATCAGATGCATCATCAGAATAAATACTTCATTTTAATAACTTTTCTTGGTTGGTGCTACCAGAGTCCAGATGTTCTGCCACCAGACTCTCTTCCTCCACAGTTTACAACTAAGATATTCTCAATTTCCAGTTTAATAATCTGCATAATATCCTTTGCACAGCGAATTGTCCTCAGCCCATGGATAGACAACGTACAGCCTACAGATAGTATCCATTGTAATTTCTTAATATTTTTTTTAAGTTGCTGGAGATCTGACTGCTAAAATATGGAGGTAAACCACCAAAAATCAAAAACGTAATTTGAGTTTTTCAAATAAAAGCAAAGAAATAAAGGCATATAAGTTCTCAAATCAGCTGAACAATCTAAAAAAGTAATTTCTGAAGTCCTGTCTGTTACTCTGCATGTCTCTCTAATCCTTTTAATCTATTCTCCCATGCCTTGCATTGATTGCTATGCTCACATTAATGGCTGTAACTATTCACTTCACAGCCACTTAAATCCTAATACTCTCTGATGTTTAGCCAAGGGTGCAATCTGATCTAGAGACTTATTGGAGTTCCTTACACATCCAGGGAATTCTCTATTGCCAAGACATCAGGGCTAATAGAACAGCTGACTATCACAAACTTTTTTACATCACATTCCTTAGGATTTACCTATCATTCCATCATATCCTTCTTTGCCACTAGAATCTGTTTTGAATTGAAAGGATCTTTCTTCGCATTTTGGTTGTGCCATGAATTATTCTTTTTCCATTTTTTTTGCTTTTAAAATAATAAAATAAACAAAACAGTATGATGATTATGATAGAAGTACATACATTGTCCAAGAGAAAAAACACACATAGAAAGTACTTTTTAAAAAGCAGAAAGGGTACAAAAAATAAAAAAACACAGTATTTTATCATTGTAGCAATAAATAGTTGCAATTTATATACTACTAAAACTCTCATTGTTAGGCTCCTTATATGGGTAAAATGGTACATCATAGGTAGGACAATCATTTTTGAGCTAAGGTACCTCAAATGGGCTAATTTACAAAATGTGTACAAATACCACAAGCCATGACTCCCGAGGGAATGAAATATAAGAAAGTTGTGGCTGTTTCAGTGCTATTGGCTGTTGCTTTGTTGCTGCTGCTTCTGCTGCTGCAATCATGTGATCTTCATTTTTAAGATTCTCTGACATCTTCCCAGCCAGTCTTGCAAACTCTTGTTCCCTTCCAAACCAAGCAGGGGGAGGAAGGATGACTTAATGGAGCACAAGTTGTCTAGTTCTATATATTCTTATTTAATGCAACTATTACTGAGGTACAGTATCTGTATATTTCCAATATCCATATATACTGTAACTATGTGTTTAACCTACTGTAATTTACATAAATGAGTCCCATATTTTATTACACTTGTCAATACTAAGTCTACATCTATAGATACCGGTAAATTCATATCTTTAGCCTCTCCTTGTTATGACTGACTTAGGGACTTAAGTTGCCTTTTAAATAGGATTCAAATACATGATTTCACTCTGCCAACCCCCCCCCTCCAAAATAGTATTTTTAATTAAAAAAATCATTGTGTTATATTGATATTTGGTAACAGAATATATATCTATATCTATCTATCTCTATCTCTATCTCTATCTCTATCTCTATCTCTATCTCTATCTCTATCTCTATCTCTATCTCTATCTCTATCTCTATCTATCTCTATCTCTATCTCTATCTATATCTATATCTATATCTATATCTATATCTATATCTATATTATTATTATTATTATTTATTGAATTTTTATACCGCCCTTCTCCCGAAGGACTCAGGGCGGTGAACAGGGCATATAAATAGAAATACAAAAGTTAAAAAAACGATTAAATAATTGCCCAATTAAAACAGTCAGAATATAAAACCCATTAAAACCCTAACATTCCCCCATCAGGCCAGGCCAGCTTGTTCGAATAGATGGGTCTTTAACCCGCGCCGGAAGGAGCGAAGATCCGGTGTCATCCGGAGCTCAACCGGCAGTTGGTTCCATAAAGCCGGGGCGCCCACAGAGAAGGCCCTCCCCCTGGGGGCCACCAGCCGGCATTCTCTGACCGGAGGCACCCTGAGGAGGCCCTCTCTGTGGGAACGCACAGGGCGGAGGGGAGTCGACACCGGCAGCATATATCTATATCTATATCTATATCTATATCTATATCTATATCTATATCTATATCTATATCTATATCTATATCTATATCTATATCTATATCATCTATATCTATATCTATATCTATGTCTGTCTGTCTGTCTGTCTACCTATCTATCTATCTACATGGATCCAGCAACGAAAATATTTTTTAATATGCCTCAATACATTTAAGCATATTTGTTTTCCTGTATTAGTGGAATAGCCAGAGCTACTTAGATCAGTTCCAACTTCTGATTTCATAGGAATCAGCATGAGGTTTATTCTAAATATATTTCAAAAAAGGTTTACAGTATAGCAGACTGTGTCCCATATGACATTTCCTTATCTTCTTGTTTCCAATCCATGCACTCCCTAGTAAGGAATTACTGATGACATAGAACTTATATTTTGTTTGTGTAAAGCATCAGTTTCAGACTTACTTTTGAAAGCAACCACCAACCAAATATTTGAAAGCTACCACCAGGGAGAAAATGCATACTCAAACAGATATGCCAATGATATCCCAAAGAACAATACAGGTTATTAATCACAGAAACATCCTCTTGATTTATCCCATCTTTAATATATACAGTACCTGCTAAATTTATAGTTCCTGTTCGGCTTATACTTACCTCAATAAATGGTTAGAGTGTCTATGGAGGTTCTCAATCCTCCAGGTCATGATTGTCCCAAAGGTGCTTTTCAAAAGGCAACTGGACTTTCTAGGTTTATTTTTTTCTCCTTGAAGACATTTCACATAATAATGATGATGATGATGATAATGACAATAATAATAATAATAATAATAATAATAATAATAATAATAATAATAATAATAATAATAATAATAATAAAGTTGGAAGGGACCTTGGAGGTCATCTAGTCCAATCCCCTGCTCAGGCAGGAAACCCTTTACCATTTCAGACAAATGGCTGTCCAGTCTCTTCTTAAAAACTTCCAGTGTTGGGCCATTCACAGCTTCTGGAGGCAGGTTGTTCCACTGATTAATTGTTCTAACTGTCAGGAAATTTCTCCTTAGTTTTAGGTTGCTTCTCTCCTTGATTAGTTTCCATCCATTGCTTCTTGTCCTGCCTTTGGGCGCTTTGGAGAATAGCTTGACTCCCTCTTCTTTGTGGTAGCCCCTGAGATATTGGAACACTGCTATCATGTCACCCCTAGTCCTTCTCTTCATTAAACTAGACATACCTAATTCCAGCAACCGTTCCTTATATGTTTTAGCCTCCAGTCCCCTAATCACCTTTGTTGCTCTTCTCTGTACTCTTTCCAGAGTCTCAACATCTTTTTTACATCGTGTTGACCAAAACTGGATGCAGTATTCCATGTGTGGAGTTACCTAGGCATTGTAAAGTGGTATTAATACTTCACGTGATCTTGATTCTATCCCTCTGTTAATGCAGCCTAGCATTGTGTTGTTTTTTTGGCAGCTGCAGCACATTGCTGGCTCATATTTAAGTGATTGTCCACTAGGACTCCAAGATCCCTCTCACAGTTACTACTACTGAGCAAGGTACCACCTATACTATACCTGTGCATTTGGTTTTTCTTCCCTAAGTGTAGAACCTTACTTTTTCACCATTGAATTTCATTTTTTTAGATAGCACCCAGTGTTCAAGTCCATCCAGATCCTCCTGTATCTTAAGCCTGTCTTCTGGAGTGTTGGCTATTCCTGCCAGCTTGGTGTTGTCTGCAAATTTGATGAGTTCCCCATCTTTCCCTTCGTCCAAATCATTGATGAAGATGTTGAAGAGCACTGGGCCTAGAATGGAGCCCTGGGGCACCTCACTACACACTTCCTTCCATGTAGATACAGTTCCATTGAGGACCACACGCTGAGTACAGCAGGTCAGCCAGCTACGAATCCATCTGGTGGTGATGCTGTCTAACCCACATTTTTCTATCTTATCAAGTAGTAGTTTGTGATCTACTTTATCAAATGCCTTACTGAAGTTCAAGTAAATTATATCCACAGCATTCCTCTGGTCCACTAGTTTTGTCACTTGGTCAAAGAATGCAATAAGATTTGTCTGTTATGATCTGTTTTTGACAAACCCATGTTGGCTTTTAGTGATGACTTTTTTTGCCTCTAGGTGTTCGCTCATTCATTGTTTGATTATCTTTTCCAGAATCTTCCCAGGTATTGAGGTCAGGCTGATAGGTCTGACCAACCAAAAAGCTTCTTCAGTTTTAGCTGAATGGGGAATTGATGGATTTATATTCCTCAGCAGTCATCTGGTCATTAGCTCTCTGAAGGTCAGTTGTTAGCTCTATGAGAGTCATTGAGACCACCTGGGGGTTTATCTGTATCCTCTGGGTCATCTGAATCAGAGGGCAAATGGGTGTGGAACCTTCTTAGGACTGCTGAGTGACCTTTAGAGTGCTGATGACTAGTCGGTGGCCAGAATACAAATCCTTCCATTCCCCACCATTCAGCGAGAACTGAGGAAGTTTCTTGGATGAAAAGTGAAATGATTTCAAGGAGGAAAAAAAACCCAAGAAAGTCCAGTTGCTTTTTGAACAGTATTTTTGGGACAAACAGTTAGGGTATATACAGATAAATATATGCATAAAGGTACCAACAAATCAAATGAAATCAAATCAAGCCAACATAACCAGTGCAGAAAGCATTCGCATAGAGCAGAGGTCCCCAACCTTTTGGGCACCAGGGACTGGTTCCGTGGAGAGAGGTTTTTCCTTGGACCAGGAGGTGTGTGGTTTTGTGTGCTGCCTGCATCTCACGGATGGGGCTTTGCTTGTTTGTGCGGCCCAGATGCTGGCATGCCCTGGCCCGGTACTGGTTCACAGACCAGGGCTTGGGGACCCCTGACATAGAGGACTTGAATGAGCTTTAAGCAAGAACAATTGCAACAAAAGGAAGGCATATACTGACCTGTTTTTTTAATGCTTTTTATATATATTTGGAAGAAAAGACATACCATGACTGTCCATATGCCCATAGAACAGTGCATAAGCTGATCAGTCAAGGACAGATTCAGCTGTCAAAACCTTGTATATAGCCTTCAGCTATTATACAAAATTTACCTGCTAAGTTTCAGTTTTTATAATGCAATTATTTTATAAGGTTTATAGGCCATTTGAATCAGAACCAACTCTCAACAACATGCAATCCCCATACAAATTGCAATTAAAACAGAACAAATGATAATATGTAATCATCTTGCAAATCAATAAAATATTACATAGCAGATCTAGAAATGAAACTTAATCAGCAAAACACAATTTACAACATCCAATAGTTCAAAGGAGAAACAAATATGAACTCTCCTACTCTCATAGGAACAAATTATTCAGATTAGGGATTGTTTTAATAGTCTCTAACAGCATCTTTATATGCTAAAAAGGAAAGTCAGGTACCACATCTGTGACAATAAACTCTCCAAAGCACCTTTTTGCTTTCAGGTCCAAATTGCTGCTAACATTTTCCAAAACAATGTTGTTAATTTTCCCCCAAAATGTTTAATTTACAAGAACCACTTGAAGAGGGTCAATAGGGAAAAATCCTGAACTTTTTATTAGTACATTCTCAATTTGATGAATAAGATTTTGTATGTTTGTGTATGTATAAAAGCAGAATTGCAATGAAACTTCATAGGTGAAGTGGAAAAGTAATGCATTTCATTACAAAGCGGCCAGGGACATTTATTAATGTATTATCCTTCATGGTCCATTTCTCTTTCATTTTTTCGTTGTACAGTTTTCTCTTTATGCTACCTTCCTAGTCTCATGCAAATCAGTTAAACCTGCATTTAGCCCTGAGCTTTTTTTTAGGTTGGAAAAATATGGTACGGAGCAAAACTATAAAGCAATGGACAGGTGTAACACAAAGCAGCAATATCAACAGAATTCAGTCTGCCTTCTGCAACAATAAAGCTCAAAACTGTCATTAAAATTAATTCTCAGTCGAGTTAGAAAAACAAATCCTTTCACAGAGGGGAAAAACAACTTTTGATAGATACAAGATAAAATTTAACAATGCACTAGGTGTCACTGCAGCAGGCATAAGTAAAAATAAGAAACCCACAACAAAGTGAAGTAGTATATTGGTAACAACTATGATTAAAATAAGAGCCAGAGGATACAAAACAGGAGAATGTTTTCCCACTATTATTCCTATTGAAGAGAATGAAATAAGACATTTCTTGAGATCATTTCTGTAAATTTGCATGGTTAAGTTTCCAGCTGATTGTGCCTAATACTACTTCTACATAACTATTTCATTTAGCCACCCCATTCTTGCTGTACGTGTTTATCCTGTTCTTTGGAATAAGTAATTGTTCCTTCAAAGACCGTAAGCCATCACAAATTTGCCAATCTCAGGGTTACTTAATGATGAAAAAATCTGTCTAATCATATGTTTGAAGACCACTGCACCACATGACTTACATTCAGAACCATTTTGGCATAAATACACCTTTGTGGCCTCTGGGTTAATGTTATGGTTGGCACAGTTTTTGAGCCAAATTGATAAAATTCTATCTTCCAACCTTAATTTCCCCTATTTTAAACAAAATAGGGAAAAGATGCAAAGCATGGCTTTTGGATTTCAACTCCATTAGAGCAGTTCTGCCATGGTTCACGATATCATAAAGAAAGAGGCTGAGAGTGGAAAAGTTAGCAATATTCTGAAATACTATCCGACTGAGCCTCTGTAGCAGGGTTCTTCAAACTCTGCCCTTTTATGATTCATGGGCTTCAACTCCCAGAATTCCTCAGCCAGGCTGTCTGAGGAATTCTGGAAGTTGAAGTCCATGAGTCATAAGAGGGCCAAGTTTGAAGACCCCTGCTCTATAGGGAGGCATTGGGGAAATGTGCCCTAGTTTGACCCAATCCACTTTAAACTTGATTTTTATATTGCCATATGTCCAGTGTAACAAAAGTTGGTAGTTTATAAAAATGTAAGATATATGGTGAAATCTGCCAAATTATATCCAGAAATTGGCAAGATGCTGCATTTAAAATGTATAAGATGCCCCACCTTTTTGTTATTCTTTTTAAAAGCTAAGGATGCTATTGTAATGCTAGACACTTAAAATAGCTCATGTGACCGTGCAACATCCATTCCATACACACATGTACCACCTCCAAGGACAGCAATAGCGAGATTTGTCTGGCTAGTATTTATCTAAACACTAATTTAAGTAGCATAGGATTTAGAGTGAAATTATTTTAAATTCTCATGTAAAACAACATATTTAAGATATGGTGAATCGTAGTGGTGGAATGCTGTTTGTAGTTAACATTCCAACTTTGGTGGCTTCTACATAGTGACAAAGCAAGAGGCTGCCAGTTTTCTCAAATATTTACTCTGTTGATGCAATGAAGAAACTATAGCTATACATGCATCATTATTGAACCTTTGATATATATGTGCTTTATTTGCACAAATATGTACATATTTCAGTGCATATATATTTTAAACACTGAATTTATGGCACAGGGGTATAATAGGAAGGAAAAAAATTGGATAAAGGGATTACAAGATAGCTTTCTTGGTCAGCCCCTTTCTCCCAGTCAGACTCTGGGAGATCTCTGGCTTAAGTATTTTACAGTAGAAGTTACTGTAATTATAGAATAGAGTATCTAACAGCTCAAATGCTACTCAGAGAACTCAAAAGATTTATTTCAGCCTGGATCCTGTAGCTTGCACCCTCTCCCATCCCTGGTACATTGCATCCCCACAACCCCCAGTATATTGCACATCCCACCCCTGGTACATTGCAGCCCCTAACCCCAGTACAGAAAAAAGAGTGGAAATAAATGCTAGACTAAAAGATACTCTCCATTAATAGCAGGTCAAAACTTACATTCTCTCCAAAACCTTATTGAATGGCCAAGCTTTCAATCCTGTAAACATGCAGCAGGGAGGACCAGCTGTCCACAAAAGGAGACCACCAATGGGCTTCCGGTGGCGATGCGGCACCGAAGACAGCCGCCTCCGGGCTGTCCGCTCCGCAGCTGTGTTTTTCCATCGTAAACAGCGCCGATCAGCTGTTTAGATGGATTTGAAGCCCCCTCCTCGGGAGAAGAGGAGGGGGTGAGGCCCCAGGTAGGGGTTGAGCTCTCCGGGGCCGCCTGAACTGAGAGTTTGGGCGGCTGAAGGATTGAGCCCCCCCCAAAGCCTGGGTTGCTCCGAGCTGCGCAGTGTCTCTGCTCCGTGATTTTTGGAGCAGAGCCAGGCGTTAGCAACCACCCCTGCCAGAAGGAATACTTTTGAGTATAAAGATGCAGGCAGAGCAGTACAGGAGGTCAAGGTGATGTGGACTTTTATTTTTACTCTCTAGCTCAACGGATTTTATAGCTTTAAAGTGAAAGTGCGCAATAAGTGAAAGTGACGAAAGATGGCGGCCAAAACTTCTAAAGCTCTTCGGAATGCGGGGTTTTCCCCGGTGCAACAGACCTCGTTGCAAGCTTTGCTTCCTCCTGTACCTCCTCCGGCATTGACGCTTAAGGATTTACAAGATGCCCTTGAAAAGCATTCACAATTAATATCTGATATGATGGATGAAAAGTTGAAAAAGCTGGAGGAGAAGTTGGAGAAGAAGATGGAAGAGAAGTTTAGAGCAATGAGGGTAGACATGTTGTCTATGATTGAAAGTGTAGCTGAATGTGTGCAACAGCTGGATGCAAAAGTGGAGGATCTCAGTCAAAAGAACTCTATATTACAGTAGAAGCAAAGGTATTAGAGAATGAAAATATAAGGGATAAAGTGGACGGAGAATTGAGCCTCGCTCAGTATCATCAGATGCAGTATGCTATTAGAATTAGGGGCTTAAAGGAGAATTCTGAAGAAGATTTAAAGCAGCTGATCTCTGAAGCTTTGGAAGCGGTATTGGGCCAGCCAGCATCTGAAATTGAGGGAAGTATGGATAAAATTTTTCGTGTTAATTCATGGATTGCAAGACAGAGGAAGTTACCCAGAGATGTGGTGGTCTATTTTACAAAGAGAGTAATTAGAGATGAAGTTATTCAAGCTGCTTATGATACTAAATTGGTAGTTGCTGAGCAAGAAGTTTTGGTTTTAAAAGAGATTCCTCCAAAGATTTTAAAGAGAAGGAAAGATTTTGCATTTCTTGTACAGGAACTTAAGAAATGTGATATTAAGTTCAGATGGGAGATTCCAGTTGGACTGGTGGTGATGCATGAAGGTAAAAGACATCGTTTGGTTACTGTGGCCCAGGCACGTGATTTTTATAGCAATGTGTTAAAAGCAATTCCCCTACCACTTTTGGAAGCTGCAAAGGGATATGGTGAGGGAAAGCTTCAAGAAGTTGCAGATAGACAGACAGAGGAGAATGGTGCTGGAGGGGATCAAGTTACAGTCTCATCGGTTGCTGCAGGAGAGCAGAGGATGACGCGTGCCGCCCTAAGACGAGCGAGACGAGAGCAAGAGCAAGACCAGCAGAAAGTTATGGAACCTCCAAAGCGTACTTACAGTGAAGCTGTTGGAGGGGCGCGGTCTAAAGAAGTTGAAGGGGTCATTTCAGATATGCTCCAAAAGCTTTGGAGTGTCAAGATTGGTGACTAAATTTCTAATTAGAATGTCAATGGATTGAATTCATCATAGAGGAGAAAGAAAGCTTTTTAATATTTAAAACAATTTAAGACTGATGTTATCTGTTTGCAAGAAATGTATATTAGGGTTGTGGACTAAAAGTATTTGTACGCAAGCTTCTAATCAACAACAAGTTGATTTTTCTTAACTTACTATAAACAAAGGTTACCTAATTGGGTTATAATTTTTTTAAATTTTTTATTTTATTCTTATTGGAGATTGGAATGGTGTTCTAGACGTATAGATGGATGATCTGGAACTGCGAGATATTTGGTGTGATATATGTAAGAACTATTTTTGATTATAGTTCAGTTTGGTTGGAGATTAATAAGGTTAATAGAGATAGGCGCTTTTGGTGCGTAATTGAGAATTTGTCTAGAGATTAGAGAAATGTGGGAGAATGTAAATAGTAGATGAAAGTTTTTTCTTTGAAATTAATATGAATAAGGATTGGGATTAAGAAATTTTATTTAGCATTTGAGTAAAATTCCTTTTCTGTTTTCTTCCTTTTTTTTCTTATCTGTAATATTATTACTGTTTGTAATCATCTTACATGAGCCAGAGGGTGATAGAATTAATAGTTTATTGTTGATAGCATATGGATGCTTATGTTTGTTTTTCGTTTTTATACCCTGTATTTAGCTCTGGGAAGTCGGGGGGGGAGGTGGGAATGGGGGAGAGGGATAGGGAGGGTTAGATGGGGGTGGGGGAGGGGGGGATTAAAGTTAAAATGTATTGTAAAACTTTTTAAATAAAAAAAAGGAGACCACCAATGAGAAGACCCAATTGCAGGTACCCTGCAGGTACCTTGGCAAGGAGACTCTCAACAGACCTTAAAAGGATGGGATAGTATAGCTTAAAAGCATACAAATGAGTGACAAATATATTGGCAAATGAAAAATAAGTTGCAGGGGTAACTATTAAAATAAAAGTTGTTTTTAATGCAATTTATTCACTTCTACATGCCACAATAATTTTTGTGCAAAAGTTGATTTATCTTACCTATATCCCATAACACCCAACTTCCCAAAGTATTAGTACAAAATTTATGGTCATTGTAAAACAAATATTACTATGATAATAATTGTCCATGAATGACAAAACCGAGGGACTGTCAAAATATTTTAAGACTCAGGTCTTCTCTATCTTATAACTGTGTTGTTGGTGAGTTTAGATTTTGATTTCAAAGCATTCAATTTCAACAGTTCTTGCACAAAATAAAACAGGGGTGAATTTCAGTCAATATAATTTAACTTGGTAATAAGTTGATTGCTATAAATTATAATATATATGATATAATATATGATATGATATGATATATGATATGATATGATATGATATGATATGATATGATATGATACAATGTAATACAATATACAAAACTTTACATAGAGTTAAAGTGATATTATTTTCTTTGATTTAGGATCAACATTTGTAAAGTTTGGTTTAATGCTTACTTTAAAAATCCTACTCCCATCCCTTCAGTCTTTCCAATCTGATGACAAACATTCTGCCTAGGAATTCCTAAAGCCATAGTTTAACCAATATGGCAGCATCAGGAGAAGGCTCCCACATACACATAGATAATTGTGTATGTGTATATTGATAATTATAATCTGATTTGTTTGGCCTTATTACATTCTTATGAACTGAATAATTTTGGTTTGAAAAGTACACTCAGGTTTATGTGTGAACCAACTTTACTCAACAAGCCCAGTTAGAAGATCAAGTATTAGTACAATTTGTGAAGCCAGTCTCTCAATCTTATGATAGTTGCCATCGTTGTTGAATACAATTTCTGTATTACAAAGTTTATGATATCTAAAGTAATGAAAGCAGTACTGTTGTCTTGATCGAGGTGGCATGCTAGTAGTATTTCCATTTTATTTCTATTTCATCTTAAAGCATTCCCTGCTGTTATACAGCATTGTGAACATAAGTCACCTTCTGATAGTCCTTCAGATTCATTTGAAATATTCTCTCTGCTGAATGAAAAATCTTCAGTAGATTTGTCAGCCTGGTGGAAACAAATCTTCCACTCCTAAAGACACTTCATTAAATCCCTTTTTATTTCAGTTGAATTGCAAAGGGAAAACACTTATGATTTGTTCTTCTTGGTAAGAAAAGCCCAAATAAATCATTTGACTGAATTCAGAATAATTCATTCCATTTTTCTCTCATACTGAATGTGGTTTATAATGCCGTTCAAATATTATTCATATTATTTAGCACCAAGGCAGGACATGCTTGTCTTTGACTTTCAACATTTTTCCAAACAAAGGAATTTGAGGGGGAGGATTGGATTACTTCTTCTCCACTTGCAGTGGTCCAGATTTAGAGAAAGCTCTACACACATGGAAAACAATCTTGAAGTGATGCTACATATAATGGTTTTCATGTATAGAGCACTTGGTGCTTTAGATTACCAGCTTTTAAATAGTAAAATCTTTTCCTATCATCATTCCAGTAGTTTGCTTGTAGGAAGTTTTCTATTATTCTACTGTCGTATCTTTCTCTCCCTCCTCCCCATTTTTTTTTCTGTTCTCTTATTTCATGACCCTGATCTAATCTTGCTATTGTTCCTATTAGCAAGTTTAAGCAAGCAAACTTCAAACAGCCAAGGAATGGGTTACAAGCTTTAATGGGCACACAGATAATCATCTAAATTACATTTCTAGAACTGATGAACCAGACAGGCTTAGAGAGTAACTATACTAGTTTTCACTGTTAATCAAAATGCATTGTGTATCTCAGGAAATATCAGCCTTGCCCCTCTGTCTGAAGGGCTGGGCAGTACTGATTAACAAAAGCAGCTGCATTAGCTTTCATCTCTCCTGAATTTTCCTCAAGAGGCCCAAGTGACATGAAAGGCAAATGTGACCACAGCCAAACGCTCATCACTGGGATATTATCCACCCTTGGCTTGCAGATGACTCTACTCAGCAAAACAGTTGTTGCCAATTTTCACGATCTGTTAACACTTAGGAACTTCATATGGTGTCATATCCTCTTTCACATTTATTGGGTGTATTGTCAAGGGGGAAGTGGAAAGAGCGACTTCACATTGTCTGCGGAGTTCAAGAGTGATGGCTTGGGAGAAGCTCAAAAGGTTTCAGTGAATGCATGTTCTAATTAACAGATAGGGCTTCATTTCAGGAGAGAAGGGACAAGCCATGCCGGGCTGGATAAATGAAATTAATACTTGTACAAATGATCAAATGTCACTTTTTCTTGCAAATGCAAAGCTTCTTAGAAGTCTTTAAAAATACATACATAATATTGCACGTAATAGGCCCAAATATCTAGGCTTATATTTTATATGAACCTCACCAAACATTTCACCAAAAATTCAGAGAGATGTCTTTAACTGATACTTTGTAAACAATGGTTTATCAGTGGTAATGGTAATCAATTTTTCCCCAAATATCATTTAGTATTAACATCATGGAAAAGATCATACCTGTCAGTGTTCTTTAATGCTGTAAATAACACAATGTTTTGGCTTAAGTAAAGAGGGAGAGACACAGAAAAATTTTATAATTTGATAATCCTCAGGGATCTACCTATCTTCTTCATAGATGATCTCAGGCCATTAATTACTGAAAATATGGATCTAACAACTGCCCAGATAGGATGATTCCTTTAACAATGAAATATGGGCAATGAAGTCAATGCTCAAATTTTAGAAGAGAAGAGAATTATCTTTGATTATATCTGCTTAGATTTTGATCTATAGACGTCTCAATGGGACTGTGTTTGAGCTAAAATGGAGAAGACACAATTTGTGAATCTAATCTTCTTACACTTCATCCTCCAATTTAAGTACTGGTAGAAATGTCCTCCCTTTCTCCATGGGATGCTTAGGAATGGAGCAATTTGCTCCATCTTCAAGTACCCCACTTGCAAGCAGGTGAAACTTCCAGTCAGGGTACCTATGGGGTATTTGGAAATGGAGCGCTCCATTTCCAAGCATTCCATAGATGCCCAAACACCTTTTCCCTGGACAGAGAAATGACAAAGACTGGAAGCTTCATCTGCTTGCAAGTGGGGCGCTTGGAGACAGAGCGAATTGCTTGGTTTCTAAGAGCCCCATTTGCAAGCATATGAAGCTTCCAGTCTCCCTCTGAGTGAACAGTGTTTGGGCACCTATAGAGTGCTTGAGGTAGCTTCCCCCCTCCCCCCTGGCCTCACCTCATGGTGGCAGCACGGCGCGATGGGCCAGCTGGCCTCCTGCCGCGAGCAGCTGTGAGTGGCCACAGAAGTTGGCCAGCAGCCACATGGGCTCCTGCTGGACGGGGCTGTTGGTGCTGCTTCTGTGAGGCGAGGCAGGTGTTGGGCAAATAAGACCTACTGCCTCTTTTGGAGGCAAAAAATAAATAAATATAAGACCGGGTCTTATTTTCAGGGAAACATGGTAATTTAGTCATGTTGTCAAAGAATGAAATAAGATTGGTTTGGCATGATCTGTTTTTAACTAGCTATAACTTTATTTGTTTCTAGATGTTCATAGATCTTTTTTTTTCCCAGTATCTTCCCAGGTATTGATGTTAGGCTTATTGGTCTGGGTCTGTTTTGTCCCCCTTTTTTCCAATTCTCTCGTAGCTCCTCAGTGCTCCAAGATTTTTTTAAAGTTATTATACAATGGCTCTGAGATAACATCTGCCAGTTCCTTCAGAAATCTGGGATGTAATCATCAGGTCCTGGTGATTTATATTCATCAAGGTCAGACAGGTGTTCTCTTACCATTTTCTTGCTTAGTTTAATTTTTATTTCTAGTCTGTCTTTTACAGTTATGTTTTTGGTAGGTTGATCTATAGTTTCTTTTTGTGTGAAGACTGATGCAAAGAATGAGTTAAGCAGCTTTGCTTTCTCTGTACTTCCTTGCCATCTTCTCTCTTTCATGGACCAGCTGTTTCCTTGACTTTTTTCTTGTTATTAATATGTTGAAAGAAACTTTTTTTTATTATGTTTGACTTTTCTTGCAACTCTTTGTTTATTCAGAGCCTTTGCTTTCCTGACCATCTTTGCAGATTTGGGCTATCTGCCTTAGTTGTGTTATTAGTTATTTGATTCTACAGACATTGAACTTAAGTTATAATTGCATCTTTTCTTTATTGAGGCTAGATGGTGTGTTTTAAATACAATCAAACTAATATCAATCAAACATAAATCCATAGCCTCTTCATTACCAGGAAAAGTATTCTATGCTATAATACAAATAATGGAAATTTTAGCTGCTTAGGATGCCATCGTGACTCAAACCTTTATCTTCAATAATTTGCTTTTAATGATGATATTACAGAAGAAATGAAATAACAATAGTTTTGTACTTTTAGGAGTTGCACAGCTTTGGGACTCTACTCTACATTACTTTTCTGAGTAGCCTTGAACTTAATCCAGGGTTACTCAAACACATGAGACTTAGTGGCAGCCTGGAAACTACCCAGCTTTTTTCTTTGTATTGTAACCTTCATCATGATATCAGCTTGCACTGAAACTTGATTATCCTAACAGGATTAGACATGAAAGAAAAGAGTCTCAGGATTGGACTTTCAACTGAAACCCCACTGCGAGAAAAACCACACCACTGTCTTTGACCTTTTCTCTCCAATGCACATGTCCAGTTGTGCCTAATCAAGTGTCTAAAGAAGATCTCAGGCGGTTTGCTCTATTTTCCCTTTGGCTCCTAGAACAGGTGTCTAGTTACTAAAAAGGAAAAAAAAGAAAACATGGAAATTTCTGATCTCTGGCATAGGCAAACTCAGCCAGCAATAGTAATGTACTTCAGGACAAAGAAAAAAAATACTATCACCATAAAAAGTCAGTCTATGAAGATTTTTTAGAAAAGAAAATACAGACTGCCTTTGCAAACTCCTATTTGAAATAAAGTAAAATAAAACCCACCTTTGATTATGTTACAGATTGGTTGGATGGTCTTTGAAAGGATATGCCCTCATTTGCATTAGCATAAAGTACAGGCTAGGGAGCCAGTAGAGGTGAATCCAAAGGGTGAGTCTCACCCTGTTGATTTTTCTTTTAATTTTCCCACCTACCCTTCAACTAGAAAGCTCATACCACACATACTTTACAAAATTCTTCTTTTTCAAAGCAGTTTACATTGTGACATGGGAGCTGAACTCTGAAGGAATGAAACCCCCAAATTCCATTTGGCACATGGACATAGTGGCACAGTTCAAGTTATTTGACTGATGTTCAAAAGCAAGCCCATCTCCTTAGGTCATGGGAATGGGATGCACTTTGGACAACCACAGCACTGAATAAAGAACCCTGTGAAGACAAACAGGAAGGCAATTGAAAACAAGGGTTCATAAACATCAACTAGCAATTAAACGAGATGACCAAAAATCCCTGATCTCAAACCACATTGATGATAAACACCAATTTGACTGGGAAGGAACAAAAATTATTGGGCAGGCCAACACCCGCCACACATGTGAGGCCTGGTATTACACCAAAGGAGCAATTAACAAGCATATTGATATAGATCCAGCATATGAATATATAAGAAACCAGACCATTCAAAGTGCTAATCAACAAGAGAACCAATCAGCTGCTTAGAATTCAAATATAGCTCCAAAGAAACAACTAATCGTATAACCAACTGACCACACAAGACATTTATAAGCGAAGCAGAATAGGACAAGAAAATCCTGCTGCTGATGTTACCTAGTTTGTAATAAAACGTTCAGAAATTATATTGAAACAAGCTTGGAGAACAAACCACAGCCAAAATCTAAAACCCGAGCTACAAGTATTTTCTATTATTTCAACCCTGTGAACAACATGGAATAGATTGCTTAGAGCTGCCATAGGCAATAAAGTCTGCTAGCCACTTAGTTATCAAATAGGTAGGATCAGTCTCCATTCTAGTCTGGACTGATACTGTTGGTTCAATCCATACATACATTTCTATCTAGTAGCTTTCATTGTAAAATACCTTCCTTACCTTGAACATTTATAATGAATAAAGCAATTTCAACTCTAAAGTCATTCTTTCAACCCAAAGTCAAGTACACCATAGAAATAGGCAGGAACACATATCTGTAATTTGGTAATGGGTTAAATTAGATGATTAAAAACTGTCTGTGTTGAGAGTTAAACTATTGCTATACATAGTTCTGTAACGACTTCCTGGATTTTTGCCTGTACTTTTTAGATGTGAACCAAGGACATTCTAAATGCAAAGCATGTACTCTGCTTGGAATCCATGAACCTCTGTAGCAAACAGCCACCTCCACAAGATCTTGCAAGAGTATAAAATCTGGACTGACTAAAATAACAGAAGCAAGAAAAAACACAATAGAGGAGGTATTAAACGCCCACAAAACTATTGATTTCCTTCACTGTTGATGAGTAAACTACATGGTGCACAGATAAAACATTTGTTTACTAACTGTATTTAAACTTTTGTTTGCTAACTGTATTTATAGATTACCTGTACAAAACCACACAGCATGAAATCATCAAATAATGGCAAGCTTGGACGGTCTTCACGAAAAATGATGATTTTGTAGATGCTCACAATTTCATTGACTGACCGAGACTTGTCTGTTACCACAATAATTACTATGTTTATACCCAATCCAAGTGGGTAATGTGCAGAGCTGTTAGAATAGAAGGAGAATGCAAAAACAAGAGAACCTTAATGAACTAAGTAATCTGTTCATTTTATCATAGACTAAAATATTCAAAAAGTATTTTACAGCTCAATAGGAGAAAATAAACTCTTTGGGATGATATGCAGTGTTATCTTTCTGTTGTGTTTCTGTTCTGACATTTCCAAATGCTTGAATGTATAAATACTATGCCAGCTTCAATGTGGTTATCAGACAAAGCAAGGCATATGAACTGCAGGAAGAGAAATGTATATCAGAACCATCCTCAAAGTCTTACATAGCTCCGCTATATTGTTCTGTTATAGAGTTGTGCTATCTGCACAGTTCTTCCACTTGCATCTAGTTGAGTAGAAATTTCAAGACACTTGGCATCTGGGCTTTATCAAGGTTCTCAGTTGCAGACTTCCTTGCTGAGAATGGAGAAACTGGGGAAAAATAATTTTAGACAGAGCTAGCATGGCTCTGTCCTTTTTAATTTATTTATTTAATTAGTTTTCTATACCGCCCTATTCCTGAAGGACTCAGGGCGGTTTACAGGGCAATATTTAAAAGACAATATAAATTAAGATAAAAATAGAATTAAAAAGAATTAAATTAATAATAGCCCAACAATAAAACAATGTTAAAACTTAAAACTAAAAAACCCCTCAGTCCAGGCCAGATAGATCGAAAAGCCAGGTTTTCAGGTCCCGGCGAAACGAGCGCAGGTTGGGGGCAGTCCAGAGTTCCACAGGTAAATCATTCCAAAGGGCAGGCGCGCCCACAGAGGATGTCCTCCCTCTGGGGATCACCTGCCGGCATTCCCATATTGAACTATCTATTCAGACAAAATACAGGTTGTCCTTTACTTACAACAGTTCATTTAGTGACTGTTCAAAGTTACAACAGCAGTGAAAAAAGTGACTTATGGCCGTTTTTCACACAACCGTTGCAATATCCCTATGGTCATGTGATCAGATTTGCAGAGTCCTGGGGTCACATGATCAGTTTTTGCGACCTTCTGACAAGCAAAGTCAATGGGGAAGCCAGATTCACTTAACAACTGTGGAAAGAAAGGTCATAAAATGGAGCAAAACTCACTTAACAAATGTTTCACTTGGCAATATAAATTTTGGGCTGAATTGTGGTCAAAACTCAAGGACTACCTGTAGCTAAATAAAATTATAAACCCTCTCCTTCCTTATTGCTCCAGTGTGCTCATAAAGTTTGAATGTTGTACCATTTTCTTTAACTTTAGTAGATGAAAGCTACTTTGTCGGGATTAGGATCAGTTGGACTTCAATTTCTATCACTTACTTGCCCTATTAGAAACCTTGTACCTTTAAACTTTCTGTCCTAATGGTGGGGAAAGGAGAAGTAAGTATGATATCTGTTCTGCAGAAAGCAGGCAGAATGGAAGAGTCTAGTCTTCTATGTAGAAAAAACACTGCAAGGACAAAAGGGTGGAAAAATGAAGAAAGGAACTCTGTCCTTTATGCCCTTAGCAGTCAATAGAATATAAGGTGCAAACGGTTAATGCTTCCTCATCTCAAATTTGCCAAATGAGACAATAAAAAAGTAGTTCCTTGTTGCTTAATATTAGGTGTTTAACCTCCTTGCATAGAGCAATCCTTAGCAATTGATGATAGCAATTAACTGCAGAGATGCAGGTGTAGAAGTTTCTTCCATTAAATAGATTTGTTGGATGAGGCCTTGGAAGGAAGAAGTGACACAGTAAAATTGCTGTGCTTTAGTAGGGGGTTGTGCTGCTTGTGAAGCAGGATCAAAAGACTGCTTTGTCTGAACCTTCATAGAAGCTTTGCACAAGTTTAATCTATACATGATACAGCAAATTGCACAAACAGTACAAATATAAGGCTTTGTATTCAAACACAGGAATCTGGTTTCTGCTCATTTCATGGCTAGAAATACAGAATTGCCTGCACAGAGTTTACATATGCATAGAGTTGCAAAAGGTTCAGTAAACTTGCCAAAATTGGGCCATTTTTCTTTCTTTTATGAATATTTATGCATGCACATTTGTGTTACAGCCAATATGAAGAAAATACAAGACAGTATCTTAAGGGCACTATAAATAAATAAATAAATATTAATAGGTTCTTGCAGAAATGTTGTATGCTGTCATAATCAGGATTGCTATAGGAAAACTGTTCTTCCAAAGCTGGGGATTACAGTATACTAGTAGTGGCACTTTTAATGATAAGCATGTAGCAAATTCTCTGGTAAAGTAGAATTTAAGGATTTGTATTGTACATCCCAAGAACATCACCCACCATTCCAATTACCTTGGTCCTTGTCTCTCATCCAAGTGAGCTTCACTTTGACAATTCATGGGTTCTGCTCTAATCTTGATTGTCAAAAGATCAAAAGGCACCTCAGTGTAGTATTCCTTGATTCTGGGGTCAAAATTAGGATTTAAGTCCAAATGTGGGCTAGTGATGATCTGCCTGATATGAGGTAGTGTATCTTTATCTGTTTTATAGGGGGGAAAGGAACCATTAAAATGCTTATGTACATTAAATCAGTGGCTCAGCTTTATGTTTCTAATACTGTGGCATTCAATTAATACACCATTCCTTCTGTTAGGCAGTTATGGCAAAATAACTAATACAAGATTTAATGGTTTTGTTTCAGATTTTAAAGAAGTTTCTCAATATGAAGAGCCCCACAATGAGCTGTTTTGAGGATAATATGTAGTAAACCTTTAATTAGAAATAATACAGCTCTTAGGTCCTTGGTTAGGACTTGAAGTGTTAAGTTTTTACCAGTCCCAGACTGTGAATCAAACTGAAGATTAAATTTATAATAATAACAACAATAACAATAATCAGATGAAACAGGTTCTGGAAAAACCAGAAAGTGAAATATGGCTAACAACTGGAAGAACCTTTTTGATTCAGAAGGATGCAGAAAAGGGAAATAAACTTGAAAATTATAGGCAATCACTTACCTACGAACAACATACAAATTACTTACAGGCATTATTACAAACCAAATTTATGGATATCTAGAAAACAAGGATTTGCTACAGGTAGAATAGAAAGGGTGCTGCAAAAATTCAAGAGAACCAAAGACCAACTGATGATTGATAAATTGATTTTGGAGAATTCAAAGAAAAGACAAACTAATTTGTTCACGGTCTGGATTGATTATAAGAAAGTATTTGATTCTGTTCCCCATAGAACAGAATCTGTTGAGATTGAGAAATGCTTAGACATTTTTGAATTAGCAGCAACATCCAGAAATTCCTGAAGACTTCTATGAAGCTATGGCAAACTAAGTTGATGGCCTGTGGAGAAGAACTTGGTGAAGTTGAAATCAAATGACGAATCTTCCAAGGTGACTCATTTTCACCTCTGTTATTTGTACTTTTGATGGTGCCACTAACAAGCATTTTGAATGAAAACAACTGTGGCTATGAATTGGCTAAAAGAGGCTGAAAATTCCCCTTTGCTCTACATGAATAAATTAAAATTTTGGAAAAACAAAAGCTGAATTGAGCTCACTGCTAAAAAGCACTGAGGAGTTTAGCAGAGATACCACAATGCGATTTGTCATTGACAAATATGCAACGATTGCTATTAAGGCAGGAAAAATTGTTGAAGATGATGGATTTGAACTTGATAATGAAGAGTTGATAAAAGCAGTAACATCAGAAGTACTTAGGAGTTTGGAAACCTCTGACCATTACACAACCAAGTCAAGGAAGCTACTTCAATAAAAGACATAAAGTGAGTCTTGAGATCAAAGCTAAATGGAGCAAATGTCATAAAATCAATTAACACCTGGGCAGTGCCTGTAATGCAATACTCAGCTGGATTAACTGATTGGACTCAGCTAGAAGTTGATAACTTGGATCGAAAGACAAGAGAACTAATGACAATGCACCATGCTCTGCACCCCCAAAAGTGATATTGTTTGATTGTACTTGCCTAGATCTCAGAGTGGCAGATGATTCTTACAGGTGAAACAAAGTGTGGAACAGGAAAAACATGGCTTAAATGACTACATAAAACTAAAGAGCCTCTGCTGAAGGAGATGAACAAGAGAAACCTTTTGAAAAGAACGAGTTTGAAAGCAAAACATCGAAAGGAAACAATTGAGTATCGAGTTTCTAACTGGAAAAAGAAGCCTAGGCATAGTCAATACATAAAGGACATTGAAAGAAAGATAGATACAAAGCTAACATGGAGATGTTAGATCAGGAGTGCTGAAGAAAGAAACTGAAGTCTTCATTTTTGGCTGCCCAAGAACAAGCTCTGCGGACCAATTCCATGAAAGCAAAAATTCAATATGACAGTAGCAACAGCAAATGTTGCTTGCTTTGCACTTGATTCTGATGTCTTTAAGGGTACAGGGAAGGGATTGGGGGTGCATTCTTACTACACTGTAGAAGGAGAGCTCAGAAGGGAGAGAGGAGGAAGGGCCGACCAGCTAGCTCAGGAGTCTACAAACTTAGCAACTTTAAGACCTGTGGACTTCAACTCCCAGAATTTCTCAACCAGCCATGATGACTGAGGAATTCTGGGAGTTGAAGTCCACAAGTTTTAAAAGTGCCACATTTGAAGACCCCTGAGCTAACTGGTAGCGGTGCATTTTAATAAAATGGATAAATTCATCATACATTTGTCAGTGCAAAGGTAAAGTGATTCAGCAAAGGAACAGCCACCGAAGAAATTAAAACTGGTACTTTTTTCCTTTTTTCTACAGTTTGTAATATTTTATTAGATTATAGAATAAAATACAAAAGCAAATAGTAGGACACAGTGGGGAGGAAGAAGGGGGAAAATGAGGGGGAGAAGGGAAAAAGAACAGACCTCCTCTGTTGCAGTAGAAGGAAGCATTAACATTGAACCTCAACTTTTTACTTTGCCATAATATTATAAACTAGCCATTTCTATAAAAACAAATGAATCTAATCAGTAAAACCCAAAATCCCCCCTTTTAGTTATCAAGTTTTTGACACCTTGCTAAGCACTTTTGTTGTTAGCTGCGAAGTCGTGTCCGACCCATCGCGACCCCATGGACAACGTTCCTCCAGGCCTTCCTGTCCTCTACCATCTGCTGGAGTCCATTTAAGCTCATGCCTACTGCTTCAATTCTGGCTGCACAAGACCAAGCCTTAAGGACAAATGCATACAAAGTTAAAATTGAGAAGACAGTAAGTGCTGCCTATGCAAAGAAGCTGAAGAAACAGTGGACCACCTGGTAAGATCGCACAGACTGACTACAAGCAGCGGTATGACGAAGTAGCAACAAAGGTGCATTGGAAGATCTGCAAGAAATATCATTTGTGTCAAGGAATAATTCTTCCTATCAGAGGGCGATGGACCTCATAACATAGCTAGACCACATGACATTCACTATGGTTACCAGATAGGTTATCAACACAGGTGCAGAACAGAAGGAAATGTACAATTAGAATTGAGCTTTTCGGATGAACTAAAAAAACGTGCAGTGACAATTTGCCTATAAGCAAGAACTGGTGGGATCATAAAATAGAGAAAGTCATAGAAAATGATGAAATTAAACTGCTCTGGGACTTCAGAATTCAAACAGACAAGCACCTGCAACATAACACCCTGGACTTAACAATTGTCAATAAGAAAGACAAAAAAGTCTGGATAGTGGACATGGCAGTGCCTGGAGACAGCAGAATAGATAAGAACTGGAGAAGATAACAAAATACAAAGACCTACAAATAGAAATAGAAAGACTATGGCAAAGGCAAGCAAGAATAGTACCAATAGTAATAGGCGCCTTGGGTGCAAACCCAAAACAACTGGAGCACCACTTGAACACCATTGGCATTGACAATTCACCATTAATCAATTGCAAAAGACGGCCTTACTAGGAACTGCTTCCATCCTGCGACGACACCTATAATACCATCAAACATCCACATCTGCCTATCCCAGGTCCATGGTAAGGACTTGATAGGTAGACAAAAATGCCAAATCCAGTCTGAACATCTGGCTGACTGTGTGATGATGATGATGATGATGATGATGATGATGATGATGATTATTGTTGTTGTTGTTGTTGTTATTATTATTATTAGTTATTATTATTATTAGTTATTATTATTATTATAGTTGTTATTATTATTAGTTATTATTATTATTATTATTATTATTATTATTATTATTATTATTATTATTATTATTATTATTATTATTATTATTTTTCTTCGACTCTGGCATCTCCTGGTACAGCGATATCAATCAGTGAACAGTCAAATTGACTGGCACTAATGGTTGACACGGGTTGCTGCCAGCATCCTAGGTATCAACCAGGTATCTCAATAATAATAATAATAATAATAATAATAATAATAATAATAATAATAATAATAATAATAATAATAATAATAATAATAATTGTTATTGTTATTATTGTTATTATTATTATTATTATTATTATTATTATTATTATTATTATTATTATTATTATTATTATTATTGAGATACCTGGTTGATACCTAGGATGCTGGCAGCAACCCGTGTCAACCATTAGTGCCAGTCAATTTGAGTGTTCACTGAGTGATATCGCTGTACCAGGAGATGCCAAAGAAAAAGAACTGGGAAAAATTACGAAACACCGCAACCTGGCCATCAAATCTGCGCGATTATGGATGAAACGCGTAACAGTGATACCCATTGTCATCAGGGCACTGGGAACTATGTCCAAAAACTTTACAAAACATATCAAGAAATTGCAACTTCCTGCAATAACTCCAGCAAAGCTACAAAAAACTGTGCTACTTGGAACATCTTACATTTTAAGGAGATACCTGGTTGATACCTAGGATGCTGGCAGCAGCCCGTGTCAACCATTAGTGCCAGTCAATTTAAGTGTTCAGTTGACTGAATTTCATGTTTTATGAATAAAAGTTATAATAATAATAATAATAATAATAATAATAATAATAATAATAATAATAATACAATAATAATTATTATTAAATTTAATAAATATTAAATATAACAACAATAACAACCTTACTCAGAACTGTTACCTTACATGTTACCTTAACAGCTATTAGGTCTTGGTTAAGTTTTTACCAATCCCAGGCTGGGAATTGAATTGAAGATTAAATCTTAACTTCAGATTCTCTCTTACCATGACTGCAATCCATTTCTTTAGCCAGATTTAAAATGTGCAGTTCTAGAAAATATAGAAACACAAGTTAGGATAGTTTGTCATTTATCCGCTGCACCTATCTGCATTTGAGAAAAATGTCATGTAATGTCCAAAAATGTGAATAAAACCCTATCAGTACTAATATATAGCCTTTCATAAATACTATTTGTTTTAAAAAATAATCTTTATTTTTGTCTACCTTCAGCTGACCATATAGAACAGTGGTTCCCAACCTTTTCTATCCCCCGGGCCCCTAGAACACTTCTGATATATTCACGCACCCCTTACAAAAGTTGGAAATAATGGCAACGAATTATGCATATACACTATAATTTTGAAAACCCATGTTTTCACACCCCCTGGAATATCATCTCACACCCCTGGTTGGGAACTCAATATAGAAGGTAGAGTAGTGTTGATAGGTTCCTGATAACTAAAAGATTCCTGATAACTTAAAAGATTCCTGATAATAGCTACATTAATGATCAATGCAAATCCTATAATGATCAGTGCCTTTAGCAGGGAAATATGTAACAACTGGCTCATGCAATCAAGTAGCTAGAGGAGAATCATAGTAAATCCAGCTGTTTTAAAAACACTTCTAAATAGTTTTATGTATTCATTCAACATATGAACTACTAGAACATTTGACTTCCATTTCATAGAAAAAAATCAAAGGGTTTTTATAGTGAGCTGAAACATATACACAACAATCCAGTTATATACATATACACGCACGCATGCACGCGCACACACACACACACAGTGCTTTTTTTGTAAAAGAAAAAGGTACAACCCGCCTTGCCTACCCTACAAGGTTCCATCCAAAAAAGGTGCCGTATATATATACACACACACACATATATATACATATACATATATACATATACATATAAGTTTCTGGATGGATTTAATTTAGTGGCAAACAATATTAAATGAGTATAAAAAAATAATGTTACCTTTATCTTTTTCCTTGACTGGGGAGGATACTCTTAGTTGAGTGTTTTTTTCTGAATAAGAAATCCTAAGGTTAAGTAACAAAATAATGTCTTTAAAATTAGAATTTCAAGCACAATCCAGTTAAAAGAATGTCCTACTTCCAGCAATGTATTTTTTTCACTTTCAAAAGATTTTTTTAAAGATTTTTAAAATGAGAATAAACTTCCAGTAGTATGGGCAGAATTTATTGTAGTCCACAATTTTATTAAATAACTTGTACTGTTGCTATGATTGCTGTTTCTGATTTTGTTTCTCTCCCCCCCCACTGGGCTGCCAAGCCGTAAAAGTTGGGGGCCGCTGATTTAGTGAATCAATGGTGGTTAAGTGAACACTGCAGTCATAAATATAAACCCATTCTTCTGAATGGGCTTTTTTCCCCCAGAAACTGGCAAAAAGTTACAAATCATGGTCATGTGACTACAGAATGCGTTAACCACTGTAACTGGTCATAAAGCAGAGATCCCCAGCTTTTTTGACACTAGAGACCGGTTTCATGGAAGACATTTTTTCCATGGACCGGAGGTGGGGTGGGGTGGGATGGGATGGGGGAGGTGGGGGGGTTCAGGATGATTCAAGTGTATTACATTTATTGAAAATTTTCTAAATAGACAAATGAACAAATAAATAATGCACTTATTTCTATTATTATTACATTGTACTAGATTAGATCAGTGACTTTCTGCTTCTAAGAAAGTGGGAAGGAAGAGACAATCCTAAAAACTCAGCCTTCTAGCAAAACCCAGCATGTTGAGGAAGTGCTGAGAACATCATTCAAGAGAGGGGGGGGAAGAGGGAGAGAGAGAGAGAGAACAAACCAACTCGGCACTGCACTAGCCCAGCAGTCTTGGAAAAGGTGCAAATGAGGTATTCCCTTGGAGAAAGGGAAAATGTAGCTTCTCCCCTTCCCCCTCCGCAAGCCAGATAGGCTTGCAAACTTGGAGAGCTGCAGAAGAAAGGAAGAACACACACACAAACACCAAAATAAACCACGAAAAGCAGGCAGGATGTTGCCAAAACTCGAGGCACCTGTAGCATCAAAACAAAAGCAAAAAACTCCTGTTGAAGTTTCAATGCAGCCCAGCGGTATTAGAACAGGTGCAGATGAGAGAGAGAGAACCCCTTGGAGATGCAGGGCTTAAGGTGAAAGGTAGCTTCTCCCTGCCCCTATTTGCACTCTGACAAAAAGACACCCTCACACACAGTGGCGTAGCGTGGGTTGTCAGCACCCGGGGCAAGGCAAGTAATTTGCGCCCCCTAACCCGTGCACCGCACCGCATGCCTGGCACCCCCCTCCACAGTGGGCGGCGACCCGGTGGCTCGGATTCGCACAGCCAGCACTGCAGTGAGAGAGAGTGAGTGAACCAGGCAGGGACAGAGAGCTGCGAGTCCGAGCGCGCCACCCCCCAGATGTTGCACCCGGTGCGGCCGGGCCCCCCTGCACCCCCCATGCTACGCCACTGCTCACACACACAAACACCTTGGGAGGGTCCTCTTCCAATGAGGCTTTGGGGAAGCTCTCGGTTGCAAGGTGCGCTTGTCTTGCAAACTTGGAGAGTTGCATGAAGAGCACATAAGCTCAGCTGCGGTGCTAGGAGGTGGAGAGGAGGAAAGTGAGGAGGAGGAGGAAGAAGTAGCAGGAGGAGGAGTAGCCAGTTGCAAGTGCAGTTGCTGGAGGACCTTTGCACTGAGCAAGACAGTTTCTGCCCAGCCACTCCTGCTCCTCCCCAGACTCCTGCAGTTTCGCCTCATGCCTGGAGGTGGAAGACATGCCTTCAGCATACCTCCAGCTATGCGGCCTGGTTCCTAACTGGCTGCGGACTAGTCTGCAGACCTGGGGTTGGGGACCCCTGTCGTAAAGGATAGCTGGTTGTCAAATTCATAAAATATGTTCATGTGACCATGGAATAAGGTGGCACAATATTTTATGACAGTCAGAAGTGCTTTATGGACCATAAATAACTTATTTTGGGTCCGTTATAATTTTGAACAGTCATTAAGAAACCAGTCATAAGTCAAGGACTACCACTAGTGATTTTCAGGATTTTTTAAATGATGAAATATACTCATTTGCTTAAAATTGGTAATGAAATATGGGGAAAAATAGGTAAATTTCTGGGTTTTTTAATAAATATTTCTCTCTTTTACCCTCTTTTAAACTTCTTATAGTCAAAAAACATCTATCTACTAAACTGCATTTAGCCAGTGTGGTAGATTACAGTCTACCACCTTCAAAAAAGAGCTTTTCATCCCACAGGAGTCTATTATGGACTAATAATAATACATAAAATGAACTACCTAATTGCTTTAACTTTAGCACAATAATTGATCCTAGATACATAACCTTCTACTGCATTTAGGAAAAGGTGATTAATTCTCATGTAAATACACTTTTATGAACTTAAGATTGCAGTTTACATTGTCATTCTCAAATATTTTCAATATGAGATGCTTAATGATTCTAATCTCACTTTGAGTAGTATGTTTTTTTTTAGTGCAAATAATAGTGTTTTTATTGGATTTATCTAAGAATTCACAATTAATTATAATTTTTGCAACAGCTACAATTTTGTATAATTCTTAAGCTATTTTTATTCCTTCAAGTTCTTTGTTAAAAACTTCCGGTGTTGGATCATTCACAACTGCTAGAGGTAAGTTGTTTCACTGATTAATTGTTCTAATTGTGAAGAAATTTCTCCTTAGTTCTAGGTTGCTTCTTTCCTTAATTAGTTTCCATCCATTGCTTCTTGTCCTGCCTTCAGGGGCTTTGGAGAATAGCTTGACTCCCTCTTCTTTGTGGCAAAACCTGATATATTGGAATGCTGCTATCATGTCATCCCTAGTTCTCTTTTTCATTAAATTAGACATACCCAATTCCAGCAACCATTCCTTATATGTTTTAGTCTCCAGTCCCCTAATTATCTTTGTTGCTCTTCTCTGCACTCTTTCTAGTCTCAACATTTTTTTTACATTGTGGTGACCAAAACTGGATGCAGTATTCCAAGTGTGGCCTTACCAAGGCATAGTAAAATGGTATTAGTACTTCATGTGATCTTGAGTCTATCTCTTAATGCAGCCCAGAACTTAGGCTTTTTTGGCAGCTGCAGCATGCTGCTGACTCATATTTAAGTGCCACTTTCTCCCACTAATGGACCAATCATTTCCTTGACTTTTTTCTTGTTTTTTACATGTTGAAAGAAACTTTTTTAGTTCATTTTGAGCCTTAGCGTTCCTCACTTCATCTTTGCAGGCTTGGGCTATTTGTTGATAGTCAACCTTAGTCATGTGCCCCTCTTTCCTCTTTTTATACTTATCCTTTTTGTCTTTCAATTTATCAGGGAGTTCTTTATGCAGCCATGCTGGTTTCTTTTGGGAGCTGTTATTTTTCTTCTTCATCAGTATTGTGCTAGACTGGGCTTTTATAATCTCACTTTTCCAAATTTTCCAAGCTTCTTTAGTTGCTTTACCTTTGAGGGTTCTCATCCATGGAATCCTTCCCAAGCTCTCTCTAAGTTTATTGAAATTAGCTCTCTTAAAGTCCAAGACTCTAGTTTGTCTATGTTCTGTTGCTTGTGCTTGCCTAATGTTGAATTCCAATATTGCATGATCAGTCCCCCCACCGCACCCCAAGGCTCCTGTAGCTTGAACACTTTCTATAATTTCATCTCTCTTAGTGAGAATTAAGTCCAATATGGCTGATCCCCTAGTTCCCTTCTCTACCTTTTGGGAGACAGAGTTGTTTGCTAGGATTGTCAGGAATCTGTTTCATCTTCCACTTGGTGCAGAATTTGTCTCCCAGTTGATGTCAGGGTAGTTAAAGTCCCTCATTACTATTGTGATGTACCTCCTACATATCTTAGTTAACTTACTAGCAAAAAGTTCATCTATTTCTTCTGTTTGGTTTCATCTCACCGTTTCCTTAATGGCAACAATATCATATCTGCCTTCATTTACTTGAATTTCCAATTCACCCTGTTTATTGCTCATACTCTGTGTACTTTAACAATCCTTATCATTTCAATAGGAATTATGTAAGAACAATAAGATCAGGAAATGAGGGTGGATAGTGTATTGTGTCATTGTCTGGTAAGCTATATCCAGTACTCCTTATACTTATTTTGTTATCATAATTGTACTTAATTCTCACCCAAGATTTGACCATTTAGCTGTCATCGAAGGCTTATTTGTTGAATGGTTTTTTTGCCTGTTGAAAAATTGTAAAAATTACTATGTTACTAATTCATTGTGTGCTGGAAGAACAAAAAAAGACTTTGTTACAATCTGTACTGCAGTTACGTAATTGCAGAAAGAAAAAAAAATGAAATAGAACAATGTGATAAATAGATAAAACTTTAAGAGTGCAATTTACACAACCAGAGAATCTGTACATACTAATTTCTGTGATTTATACATAAACTGTAGATATTATCAAAAATGTTAACTTATCATATGAGGTTGATTAATTAAATGTAGAGAATGTCAAGCATTAAATGTAGGGAAGAAATCAAATATAAAGAATAAATCAAGCAATTAAAAATTCAAAATATGAGAAGGCATAAGGCAATAAATGCAGACATTTTAAATTACAATAGCAGAGTAATTAAATCTATTGAGATAACATTTCTTTTATACAGATGGTTTTCTTTCCAGCTTTTTATTCACTCAACCAAATGCAGTTTCTTTCAGTTTTATTTCTATAACATCCAAGGGGTATTTAGGAGTGCAACTTTCAGCTCATACTGAAAAGCCATCTATTACAGTAATAAATACGCAAATGTTAGAATTATACTTTTAAAGGGTGGCCAATTCAGGATAATCTTTGTCAAAATTAATTTTATTTTGAGGTGTTTAAAATTAATAAAATGAAACAAATTTATTCAATGGAGATCATATGGTTTTCTGAACTTTTATATATTGGACTGATGCCATAATGTTAAGGTTTGCTGAGAGGTATAAAGAGTTAGGAGGATGTTTATCAAAAACGGCATTTCAACAAAAATTACAGAACTATACCACAACAATCTAAGTTATTTGATTTTTTTTGTTAATCCCTCTTAGCATTTTTTGAAATATTGGCCTTCATCAACTTGTTCTTTTTTCTGATTCTCCCTCATTTATGCATAGTGTCACAGATTTGGGAAAAATAAAGTTTAGTGTGACTTATTTATTATAGATTAAGTTACATTATATATTTATTACCTTATATTTGAGATTATTAAAAATGATGACAAACATGGATCATAATGGATATTTTGATTTAGTGTTAATTTGTGAACAGTTATTGATATCAGGACAATTAATCAAAAGAATTGTCTAACAATCTCTTTCAGCCTCTAATAGTTTCAAATGATGTGATAAAGTTGAAAAGAAAAAATATAATTAAAATATTATCTTACCCTTTTGGAAGGTTTGCAGATGTTATTTTGCTAATTCTTTGGAACTGTTTAAGTAAACTTGAGAGGAACCAATGAAGAGCTAGGATGGAGTTAAGCTTTTTTCCTGAGTTCACCATACGATAAAGATCATGCAGCAAAAAATGGATTTTAGGAACAACAGAAGGTAAAAGCTGAAAGTAAAAGCAATTGGGAACAATAAGAAATGATGTCTTTCATCCTGGTATGGTGAAGAAACATTAAATAATCAAATTTATATGGAAAAATATTCACATTGGGAAAAACATTTATTACAAAATAAAACCACAAATGTCACATACCAGTTCAAATTGCCCTGGATTCTGAATCCCTTTCACAAAACTAATCAATGGATTTAATTCTTCTAATGTTAGGCAATAATCAGAATTCTCCTTGAAATGGTCACCCTGTGAATACATAATAAGAGAACCTTGGGTCAGATAAGACAATACTGCTTGGATGTTTTGTTGCTGGGGCAGACATGGCTAAAGAAATCCCGGAGTTGCATCACATTGGAATGTAGCATTCATATCTGGAGGGGAACTGGTACAATTATTTAGTTTTTTATTAACAATACCAATATAGGTACAACTATATTGTACGCCTGCTGCCGGCGTCAACTTCCCTTCGTCCAGTGCGCTCCCACAGAGAGGGCCTCCTTAGGATGCCGTCAGTCAGAGAGTGTCAGCTGGCAGCCCCCAGGGGGAGGGCGTTCTCTGTGGGCGCGCCAGACCTTTGGAACCGTCTACCGGTTGAGCTCCGGATGGCTCCTGACCTTCGCTCTTTCCGCCGTGACCTGAAAACTCACCTATTTGAAGAAGCCGGCCTGGTCTGATGGGTTTGGGGTATTTTAATTGTAATTTTAATTAACTTTTTACTGCAATTGGGCTATTCTATTTAATTCTCATTTTAATTTTTGTATATTGTATTTTTATTGCATTTTATTGCCCTGTACACCGCCCTGAGTCCTTCGGGAGAAGGGCGGTATAGAAATTAAATTAATAAATAAATAAACTAATATGACAAAAAGAAAATATTAGTAATAGAGTAGTACTAACAACAACCCTAGTCCTCCTCATATTCAGACATGCAATTTGCCAATTTTCTCCAAGGGACTTATAATCTCTTAGGTGATTTAAAATGAAAATATGGCTGATAATATCAAAAGCTATTGGCAATTATAAGCCAGTCACAGCTTTAATACTGAAAAAAACCATTTTTGTTTGCAGAATGCTGCCATACCTCAAGCCTTACCTTAATTCCTGCTGATCGATATACATTCTGCATAGCTTCAAAGAAAGTGGAGGCTGATGTTTTATTTGATAAGAGGATACTGAATGTATCTCTAAGAAGAATTTCTTTAACAGTTTGGTCCTCGGAAAATGAATCTTCATCAGCTTGAAAATCAAAATATTCATGTACCTAAAATTGATATTAACTGATTAAACATTTAACCAATTTATTGATCTCAACATCTACAAATGCAAAGTTCTATCAGGAAATGTGTATCAGAACAGAAGGAGAAAATACATGCATGAACAGAAAATACTTCCCCAACATTGTAATTTTCCTCTTTTCAAAAATCCTTTCACCTAATCATACAGGGCACCCACCTCACCTGTTATTTACATGTGACAATTGTAACATGCAAAGCTTACCTCAAGAACAATAGGGTAAAAAGTGTGTCCAAATCCAATATCAAAAGTTAACATCTGAAAGCAAGAACTGCATCTGAAATAAGAGAACTGAAATAAATTGATTTCATTTTTTAATTAACCTGAAACCCAAATTTAAATGATGTTTCAGAAACAAGTCTTGCTAAGTTGCCTCATCATGGTAGGGGGGATGTTCCTGGGATGGATGACCAAAGAACATCAGGTGTGTATGCCAAGAGTATGTACTCCTAGTTGGGACACCAAGCATGAAAATCATTCCTAAAGCAAGCAGGCATTTAGGTTGGGCAGCAAAGATATAGGAAAGTGCTGAATTCAGACTTCTGGTTCCTGCAAGCAATTGAAGCAGTTGAGGGGTTTGGGACGCTGAGTCCTCCAGCTGAGTTTCTTCCTGTTTGGGGATCCTAAATGGGTCAGAAGCCACCCCAGAGTGGTGGAAATGAAGGAAGTCCCAGGGACCTAGGAGAGATGGCGGTCTCCCTGATCGATCCAGGAGAAGCCTTCCAGAAACCAACAGTAGAAAGGCTAGCTAACTCCACAGTCTAGCCCCAGCTGCAAGCAACAGAAGTCAAAAGCTCTACTTTAAGCTGATTGTAAACAGCGTGTTTCAATCTGGGTAAGAATATTGATTTTCTCTATCCTACCTACTTTCCTGAAGAGGAGAAACTCCCAAGAAGCAAAAAAACAACCTCAGAAAGTGAAGAAGGCAGGGTTTCCCCCCCCCCATCCTTTGGCTATTGGAAGGTGAATCTAACCCTCCATGAAGAAAAAGATCTGGAAAATGAACCAATGCTGACACCTACTGGTGGATGAGGATTATGACAGTCATGGTAAAATCTGGGGAGAAGACTAATCTCTGCCTGTGATTTTCAAAGCCTTAATACAGCTATTTAGATAAAGTGAGACTTACAAATTTGAGGGAACAGAAACAAAGGAAAAAAAGACCTTTTTATGAACTCTCTGGACTATACATATCTATTTAATTCTGACTTCAAAGCTATTTCCAAAGGGGGGGAAGAAAAAAATCTGGACTTTTGGTCATCATGGAAAATCAGAGATTTATAAAAAAACACTTATCAAGAAATAATGAATACTTCAAAAGAGGAAATATATGATAAGCTGCAACTAATTCAAAGGACAAAGATCTCAAACTACAAAGAAATACAAAATAACTTTAAAAGTATAAATCAACTTATCTCCAATTTAATTTTATTCCAAAAAACCCTCAGGAAAATATAGCAGAGGGAACAAACAAAACAGATGACTGAACATAAATTCGAGGATAGAGACTTAAAGATGGAATTCTACAAAACAAAGGAGTATGATTCAATTCAAGTGGAAAAAAAATTTCAAGAAATATTAGATTTGGAAAAGACAATTTACATTTCAACACTACAAAGCAAATTTGAGGACAAGAAAAAAGACTGAAAAAAGCATTCTAGCTAACTGGAGAGACAAAAAGTGATAAGAGAAGTAGAGAAAAAAGGAAGGAAAAAGATTCCTAATAAAAAGGAATGGGCAAATGTCCATAACAAAGATATTGATTTACTTTCTATATCTACAGCAACACTTATGATCATACGGAAAAATCTTTTGATTCAGCAAAGTACATTGATTAAGAAAGATACTTGGAAAAGAAAAAAGATTAAGATGGAAACTAAGAAAATAGATGATGGGACTTATCAGAGAGAATACTTAAAAAAGAAACATTTGTTTGAATATGGCTAAAGAAATAGAAACACTTTGGAACATATTACTCTAAGAGGGATGAATTTTCAAAATAATATAGAATGCTTTTTTCTTTTCTGTAAAAAAAAAGGTGAAACGACTTAAATAAAGGAAATGTTTTAGATACTTAAATGTGACTGAATTTAAGAAAAGTATAAAAAATGTTTTGAATCAGAGTTAATGGATTAGATCAGACATGTCAAACACAAGGCCCGGGGGCCGGATCTGGCCCGCGAAGTGGTTTCATGTGGCCCACGAAGCCATCCTGGAAACAGTGAGGGAATGGCCCCCACTTCCTTGGCCCTGGCCCAGAGATCCTCCTTCTGCCAGAGACCCTCAGATCTGTCCCACTCCTGTCCAGGCCCCCATAGGTACCCTTGATGCGAACAATGTAGAGCTGGCCATGCCCACCCAGTAGGCCATATGCACTCTAGCCACGCCCACCCTGGCCATACCCACCCAGCTCCCTGAGGGCAACTGCAATGCTGATGCGGCCCTCAATGAAATTGAGTTTGACACCCCTGGATTAGATGATTAGACCGATTGAATGGAATGTTTAAAGATTAAAGTTATTCTTAACTATGATTAAAAACAATAAAAAATTGAGGAAATAAATATATATTAACCTAGGAGGGATATATATTTTAAGTAGTATGTTATTTCTTATGTTTCTTTGCTCTTGCTTTCTTTTCTTCTTTTTTCATTTTTCATTTTTTTTCTTCTCTCTTTTCACTGTTTTATCTATTTCTTAAGAAATGTAAAAGTGTGAGATGGCTTATATGAAAAAAATAGAATTAAATTTGTCAATGTAAATATAATTAATCATTGAGAATATTTTCACTAGTAAGAATATCTAGAATTTGGTGGGAGAAATAAACTAAAATAAGGATTGTAACAGGATTTATGATAAGGCAACCAAAATGACTGAAAAGAAAAGAAATATTATACTAATATGATTATTATTTTTAGGAATATCAAAACAATAAGAATTGTATTAACTCAATGTTTGCAAAAAGGATATTTTGGGGAAAGAGGAAATCAACTAAAATTAATATATGGAATATACAGTAGATTATAGAAATTAATTGTTAAGGATTGTTTTACAAATGTAACTCAGACAACACACTGTTTACCAATTATTGAGTGATTTATGTTTTGAAAAAAAATCAATAAAATATATTACAAAAAGAAAGGAAAGTGCTGAATTCAGATGATCAGTTTAGGGACAATGGCCAAGGCATTATTTAAACAACTCTTGTAGCTTATCAAGACTAGAGAATATAAAGTGATTGATGATATAATTCCAAATGGTTGATTAGCACTCAGCATGCTAATAAAGAAATGCTAAGGATCTTTTGCAATATTACTAGTATTCATCACATAGCAAGGTTAAAGCCTAACAAGACTTTACCTGTTATTTTACCATGAAGCAAAATAAAATCCAAAATGGCAAGGACAGAATTACAGTAGGAACATGGAACATAAGAACACAGTGAAAGATGGAATGAATCAGAGACATGTTACTTAAGTTACTGGCAAACTGAAATGGACCAAAACTGGGTATTTTCCACCTGAAGAGCATAGTGTTAACTATAAAAACCAAAAAAGAAAGAGCATTGTTTCCATAGCTTGGGAAGATATAGCAAAGCCATCATTTGGATACAATGCAATCAATGTCTGAATAATATCAGGCACTGCTGGCAATGATTTGATAGCTATCCAAGTTTATGCTCTAGCTACTGATACAGAAGAAAAGGGTGTTGACAAATTTACAGTCAAACTCAACCTAAAATTCAGAGAACATGCAAGCATAATATATTGCTTGTGGCTGGAATGCCAAAATTGGAAATAGTGAGGAGAAACCATCATTGGATTATATGGCCTAAGAAACAGAAATGGAACAGAAGAATGAACTGCTGGAATAACCACTGAAATATGGCAAGCAACAGAAAAAGAATTAGTCAAGATCCTAATGAGGCTATGCCAGCAAATCTGGAGAACAACACAGTGAGCAACAGATTGGAAGAGATCAATTTACAATCCAGAATCTTAAAAAGGAGACTTAACAGAATTATCTGCAAATTAGCATACAATATTCTTAATTTCACATGCAAGCAAAATAATGCTTAGGTTCATCAATACAGATTTTAATCGTACATGGAAATGGAAATTCCATATGTCCAAGATGGTTTTCAGAAAGGCCAAGGAACAAGAGACATTATTCTTGATACACACTGGATAGTAAGGAAGCCACAGAATATAAAAAAGAAGTCAATATGTGCTTCCCTGATTATAGAAAGGTTTTTGATTGCAAAACCAGTCAAGCTGTGGAATGTGTTTTCCGCCTTGGATATTAAGCCAACTTGGTTTATTGTATTAGCATTCTATTTTTCCTTTAGAATAGGTGTGCACAATCTTTTTAGATGAGGACAGCACTTGGCTCAGATGAAACCAGGAAAAAGGCAGAGCCAAGATGAAAACCAAATCTATCTTATTTCATTATTTATTTTATAAGTACACTTTTCATCTCATGGGTATTGAGCAAAATTCCAGAGCAAAAGAACATTTTTATAAATAATATAAGATATTATTAACTAATCTGCTGACTTGTCATTCAATCCCAACCATTCTCTCTAACTTGGAATTACTTCTGGGTAAACCAAAGAACATTTCTTGGAAAATTGTCTATATTCAACCACTTACTGGCTTGTAGTTTGTGGCTGAGGTAACGCTGCTTCGCTGAAAACCTCAGTTATCAACAAGAGTTTGCTTATTGCTTCTTTCATGTCATCCAAAGCCTGCTGAGGAGAAGCAGCCCTCAAAAATGTCTGAAAAAATGTTTGCAACTGTAAAAGAAAAAGAGAAGCATGTTTTTAAAACGTTAAAATATATATTTCTTTAACTCCAGGGATTTCTCAAACTGTAAACTTAATCCTGCCATTTTCCACTCAAAAGAAATAGTAGACAGTTGACTATTCCATATTCTGGAAGCAGAGATCAAGTTCAAAGGGGGTTGGAAAGATAGTTTTGTTCCTTTACAGTACACAGCTGGCTTCAGACATACATTGAAATGAATTACCAAAAAAAAGTATACATCTGACATACATTTACATTAAATCAAGATCTCTGGAGTTGCAGAAATCACTTTATTTTCTCTTTTGGCAATTATTTACTTCAGCTGAGTTTCTGGATATTTGTAACTTTGATTTTCTTACTGACAAAATGGATAAAATCATGAAATGTCATATGGGAAGGCTTTGAAATACCCACAATGGAGGAAAGGTTGAGGACAATGACAGAATTTGCAGAGACACCAAAATTAACTGTTTGAAGAGGGAAAAGACAATGACACATTTGTCAGTAACTGGAAAACTTTTATAGACTTTCTGCTGAAATTTGGAGAAAAAATAAACTTCTGATTTATGGGATTGATAATTAGAAATAATAGAATGTGGAAAGAATGGAACCACAATATAATTTTAGAGAGAAGGGATAAAACATAAATGCATTCATGATTGCTATAAAAAGATGAGATGTTGCTTTTTTATTTTTTCTCTTTGTTGTTTCTATTTATTTCTTGTTTACTTGTCACTTTTCTCTGCTTTGTCTTCTTTAAAATTGCATTGTTTTTATTCTGTAAAAATATTTAATAAAAAAATAATAAAGAGATTCATGGTGGATCATAAAAGGTTCATTTATGACCAAAGTAATTCTGGAGGTTGTTTGTGTTCTCAGGTGCCTGCATGCTCATTTATGTTTATGGACACCAACTGTTTTTGTTTATTTACATTTTAAAATGATTTACCCCTTTCCATTTTCTGCACAAATCTCAAACTAATTTATAATCCTTTCATAATAAAATAACTAAAACAATGGATTGAAGTTTACCTTAACTATGTATTTCTAAAGACTGCCAGAATGAGTGTTAAAAAAAATGAAGCTCCAACTTCCTAGCAGTATTTGTTCAGTCCTCTCTGCATTTATTTTTATTCCCTAAAGTATATTTCTACTTGTGTTCCATGAAGGGTTAAAAGATGACCGTTTGGGGAAAAAAGGAATTCTAAGAGACTTCCTGTCTCTTGGAGCAATTTCTCTGCCTCTTGTCCTTGGTATACAAACAGATAGCATAAAACTGTGAGGTGAGAGAACTGAATTGGGGGAAAAAAGGGAAGATAACTTTTTTCTTAGGAGGAAGAATAAATGAATGACAGCTGTGCAAAAAAAAACCCACGTTTTATGACTTGCTAAGTATTTTTTCCTTTCTTGTAATGAATAGATTGTAATCTCCCTCTACATCAAGAAAACTAATATGATCATAACTACAACAATATATGGAGAATAATAACCACACTCAATAGTTTTCTTTCATTGATTATCTGTTATCTACTTATTGATTAAAAAGAAATAATACTAAGGGGGGATCACAATGTATCACTTGACTGAAAAGAGTTTCTCTAACACATTACCTCCATCTACTGGACATAGAATTAAATGACTGTACTGTAATAGTCTTTTTTTTTCCTTTTTGTGACTTTGAATCGGTGTTGACTCCTGGTGATTGCCTGGACCAGTCTCTGGTTTTTTGGCAAGATTTTGAAAGTAGTTTGCCACTGCCTTCTTCCTAGGGATAAGAAAGAGGAACTGGCTCAAGGTCACCCAGCTGGCTAAAGTGGGACAAAACTCATAGTCTGTTTCCAGCCTAATGCCTTAACCACTAGACCACACTGGATCTCCATTACTCAAACTAAAAACGGTTAAAAAGTATTTTACAAAGATAAATAAGAAAGCATTGATAGAACCTATAAAAAGAATAAAAATCTCGCAATGAGAATTTTTCATCTGCATATTCATCTTGGAAAAAGAACCTAGGTTGATTTGTTGAAAAGTTCAATATAAAAACCACTTCAAGCATCCCTAAATCTGAGCAGGATGAACAAGACAATAAAGCCTTTCCTACAACATGGTTATTCTGTGGAAAATTTGAAGACTTGTCAGCCTTGCCTTCCTGGGCCTGGATTCCTTTCAGGCTAACTGAAGAAAATGATCTTTTTCTGCTGTGCTGCTAGTCAGAAAAAGTCTAAAATCTATTATTTCTTTTCTTGTATTGGGGTGAAGATAGGGAATAAAACAGAAATGATTAATTTTTTATTAACTTTCTTTGAGCTGTATATGGAAGCTAGTACTAGAAAATATGTACAGTTGGACTTGGCTAGTACTTGGATGGGAAGTTAGCAAGAGGCTCTAGAGCTGTAAGTTAGAACAACCTGGAAAAAACCATGGTACCTCTGTATACTTGCCAGGGAAACTATATCATCAGGCTTAAATTCCCCTTGATGAATTCCTTTTAAGGAAAAACTAAATGCCCTAGTACTCGGGATATTACTGTGCCTCTTGTGCTAAATATCCATAGTACTCACCATTGTTCACAACAGCCAGTGATAAAGCACAAGAAAATATTTTAAATACTGGCTTTTCACCCCACTATTCCTCTAAATTTAGCTCATCCTCTATCGGAATGTTTATTTTTCCTGGATAGCCTGCCTGTTTAACTCATGTTCTTTCCATGTAATGTTTGCAATTTAATGCTCTCCAGAAAGCTTGCTGGAAAAAAACACTGTGGTGAAAGCACAGGACTATTGTTGCTGAAAGGTGAACTGGAAGACCATTGTGGCAACTGGAAGCTTCAGCTGACTTCAGTGCTCAGTTACTGGATCACCTGGGAATAGATAAGATGAGCTGAAGGTGTTCCTTTCACATTCAATGCCATAAAAACACATTTGGGATCTCTGGATGCTGAGACTAAAATGAGAAAAATGGATGTAGAATTTGAGATGCCTATGAGATGACATACAAACAGAAGAGATGATGGTGGGACAGAATTCAGCAGCTCTAGACAAAAGAGAGCAGCCAGGCATGAATAGAATAGAATAGAATTTTTTAAGATAGTGAAAAATGCCAGCAAGAAGTGTGATGTAGATGCTATTGTACATCTTGACACTAATGATCTGTCCCAAAAAGTTGTACTTTCTGTGCAGAATGATTTCCAGAGCTTGGGGCAGGAACTTAGCAGGATAGGCTGTAGGCTTACTTTTTCAGAGGTTTTACCAGTGTATAAGTAACAAAATGGAAAAGGCCAATGTATAGCAGAATTCTGTATGTGGCTAAAAGAGTGGTGTAAAGGGGAAGGCTTTGTTTATATTAGTCACGATGTCTGCAGCTGGTCCAATGAAAAACTGTACAAAAGAGGTCACCTGCATCCAGTGCTTTTTTTCTAAAAAATAGGTGCCGGAACTCTCATCTTGGCGGGCGCAGGAGGCTGGGGGGTGGGGGGGCGGTGCTGCTGCAGTCACAGGTGCGAAGGGTGTTGGCTGTGGGCTCCCCTCCCTGGGGCCAGAGCTGGCATGGCTGGTGCTGTGGGAGCAGCAGAGCCCACTCTATATGGCGGGGCTGTGCAATGCGGGCAGCAGAGGCGGTGCGGGCCAGGCGATGTTTTAATCTTATGATTTTAAAAATATATTTTTTCTATTGTACGTTTCCCCAAACCTCGCCATGTGGATTGCATACAAATATTATATAATTGGTAAATAAAGGTAGAACATATGTTAAATATACATCAAATGACAATATGCTTCCCTACAAAGTCAATTCTTGCTCAATGACAGACCAAGGAGTTAACTCGGAAAGGCAAGAGGAAAATCTAGAAGAGGTCTGTGCAGCTCTTCAACATCTTCATCAATGATTTGGATGAGGGGATAGATGGGGAACTCATCAAATTTGCAGACAACACCAAGCTGGCAGGAATAGCCAATACTCCAGAAGATAGGCTTAAGATACAGGAGGATCTGGACAGACTCGAACACTGGGCACTATCTAACAAAATGAAATTCAATTGTGAAAAAAGTAAGGTTCTACATTTAGGCAGGAAAAATCAAATGCACAGGTATAGTATAGGTGGTACCTTGCTCAATAGTAGTAACTGTGAGAGAGATTTCGGAGTCCTAGTGGACAATCACTTAAATATGAGCCAGCAGTGTGCTGCAGCTGCCAAAAAAGCCAACACAGTGCTAGGCTGCATTAACAGACGGATAGAATCTAGATCACGTGAAGTACTAATGCCACTTTACAATGCCTTGGTAAGGCCACACCTGGAATATTGCATCCAGTTTTGGTCACCACGATGTAAAAAAGATGTCGAGACTCTAGAACAGGGGTGTCAAACTCAATTTCATTGAGGGCTGCATCAGCATTGTGCTTGCCCTCAGGGGGCCGGGTGGGTATGGCCTGGGTGGGCGTGGCCTACTGGGTGGGCATGGCTAAAGTGCGTATGGCCTACTGGGTGGGCATGGCCAGCTCTACATCGTTCACATCAAGGGTGCCTATGGGGGCCTGGGCAGGAGTGGGACAGATCTGAGGGTCTCTGGCAGGAGGAGGGTCTCTGGGCCAGGGCCAAGGCAGTGGGGGCCGTTCCCTCACTGTTTCCAGGATGGCTTCGCGGGCCGCATGAAACCACTTCGTGGGCCAGATCTGGCCCCCGGGCCTTGTGTTTGACATGTCTGCTCTAGAAAGAGTACAGAGAAGAGCAACAAAGATGATTGGGGGACTGGAGGCTAAAACATATAGGGAATGGTTGCTGGAATTGGGTATGTGTAGTTTAATGAAGAGAAGGGTGAGGGGTGACATGATAGCAGTGTTCCAATATCTCAGGGGCTGCCACAAAGAAGAGGGAGTCAAGCTATTCTCCAAAGCACCTGAAAGCAGGACAAGAAGCAACGGATGGAAACTAGTCAAGGAGAGAAGCAACCCAGAACTAAGGAGAAATTTCTTGACAGTTAGAACAACTAACCAGTGGAACAACCTGCCTCCAGAAGCGGTGAATGCTCCAACACTGGAAGTTTTTAAGAAGAGACTGGCCAGCCATTTGTCTGAAATGGTATAGGGTTTCCTGCCTGAGCAGGGGTTGGACTAGATGACCTCCAAGGTCCCTTCCAACTTCTTCTTCTTCTTCTTCTTCTTCTTCTTCTTCTTCTTCTTCTTCTTCTTCTTCTTCTTCTTCTTCTTCATTATTCATTATTCATTATTCATTTATTATTATTATTATTATTATTATTATTATTATTATTATTATTATTATTATTATTATTATTATTATTATTATTATCTTGTAGAAAGGAAAGGCCCACACTGATAAATTAAAAATCTTTGTGGTCTTCAAAGGAATGCTGGTGGGCTAATCAATGATTTGGTGACTAGAGGAGCATCTACAGTGTTGGAGCTTGTGGTCATGGTAAGCCATGGAAGCACTAGGCAACATGACTTTTAGGGCAGTGGTGGTGATTTTATTACATTAAAAAAAATTCTGTGCTCTGTCCAAGGGTGCTTTGTAGGCTGCCTGTACAGGCCTGGTCTAGAATTTATTTTGGAGCATTCAACTATCTAGAGCAGGCATGTCAAACTCATTTTGTTTGAGGCAACTTTTTATAAAAGAATTGCCATTAATTTGTTTTAATAAAATAATTTAAATCAATTTTTCACTTGATTTCAAATTAAATGAATGAGATTTTTTTTTAGTACAATTGCCAAATGCAATAAACTGGTTTTAGGTATAAGTTACTGGAAGGAAAAAGCAATCCCTGTTGCGTTACTGATCCCAGAGAAACAATTGCATGTATGCAGGTATCCTTAGGATGCCATAGTTATGGATAAGAAATATTTATTTATTTATTTATTTATTTATTTATTTATTTATTCAGTTTATATACCACCCTATTCCCAAAGGACTCAGGGCAGTTTACAAGGCAAAATTTAAAAACAATCCAATATAAAATTAAAATAAATTAAATTAAGTCTAGCCGCAAAAATTAAATCACAATTTAAAAATATTAAACCCCTCAGTCCAGACCAGATAGCTCAAAGAGCCAGGTTTTTAGGTCCCGGCGAAATGAATGAAGGTCGGGCGCAGTCCGGAGTTCCGTTGGCAGTTGATTCCATAGGGCAGGCGTGCCCACAGAGAACGCCCTCCCCCTGTGGATCGCCCGTCGGCAATCCTTGACCGGCGGTACCCTGAGGAGGCCCTCCCTGTGGGAGCGCACAGGATGATGGGAAATTGACGCTGGCAGCAGGTGCTCCCTTAGATAATCCAGGCCCATGCCATTTAGGGCTTTATAGGTCATCACCAGCACCTTGAATCTCACCTGGAGGGCAACTGGAAGCCAATGCAGCTCGTGGAGAAGAGGTGTTACATGGGAGTATCGGGAGACTCCCATCACAACTCGCGCGGCTGCATTCTGCACCAGCTGAAGCCTCCGCGTGGTCCTCAGGGGCAGCCCCATGTAGAGAGCATTGCAGTAGTCTAGCTGGGAGGTCACGAGCGCATGGGTGACTGTGCATAGGGCATCTTGGTCCAGATAGGGCCGTAACTGGCGCACCAGGCGAACCTGGGCAAAAGCCCCCCTGGCCACGGATCCTATATGATCTTCCAAACTGAGCCATGAATCCAGGAGGACACCCAAGTTGCAGGCCCTATCAACGGGGGGTAACACCTCACCCCCCATAGTTAACGATGGAAAAGATTGGTTAGTCTGACATGCTGGTATGCACAGCCACTCAGTCTTGGCAGGATTGAGACGAAGCCTGTTTCTCCCCATCCAAACTTTGATTGCAAAGTTGGCATTTCTGGATGTAATACAGATATTTTGGACTTATTTTTGTTTCTTTGTATGTTTGATATTTTTAAAAAGGCATATGCTACTGACTACGCTTATGCACATATGTAACATGATCACTGCTTGTCCAAAATTTTACTATACAGATAATACCACCAGAAATTATTTTAGCCTTTTTAATAAATGTTATTGATGTTAAGCTCACCAGGGAAAACATCATATATTGTTATGTATATACTAGGTTAATTATTTAAAGACTGAAGTGCAACATAACTAGATTCTAAATAATCTATTTTTCAAAACACACAACAGTCCAAACAGTAAAAGTAAAGTCCAAATTAAGAATATTTCATTCTTAAGAATTGTTTAGATTCAAAATAGTTTTCAACAGTGTACAAAAGATACTATTTTTTGTAGAATCAGCTAAATTAGACATATTACATTGAGAAAAATGTTTCTCATTTCTTTCCTGTTACCTTCGATTTCATTGCAGAGATGTTAACATAAGAAATAGATTATTTTGTTATCTAATTTTACCTTCCAAAAGACAGAAGCAGATGAAAAATGTGAGGTTCTTTCCTGTTGGCTTTTCTGAATTAGCTGTTTTAGATTCTAAAAGTTTAGTTCCTAAAGACGTAATCCTATAAATAATGTTAATGTCCTCCTCTAGTGCAGGCTCTTTTATGACTCAAGGACTTCAACTCCCAGAATTCCTGAGCCAGCATGGCTCAGCTTGGAAATCTCTCCCTTTCCCCTCAGCATGGCTGGCTCAGGATTTCTGGGAGTTGAAATCCACAAGTCATAAAAAAGAGCCAAGATTGCTAGCCCCCCCAATAGGCTTAGGAAAACCAATAAGGGAGCTGTTTTGTTTTGTTTTTTGCAAAAATAAAAAGGTGCCGGAATGCCGTTCTGAGCATTCTATGAGAAAAAAAGCCCTGCCTGCATCCATCAAACAAAGGTACTGAGTTACTTGGTATTAAATTCACAGATTTTCTGGAGAAATATTTAAACTGAACAATGGGGACAGTGAGTTAATTGATATAGAACATTCCTCTCCCCGGCAATCTAAAACTAATAGGGTTATCAGTACCTGTAACATAGATGTGTATGCAGATAAGAATATCAAACTTGCTGTCAAGCAAAATCAAGCTTTTAATAGTGAGTGCCACACCAAGTGCACTAATCAAACAGGTGGTAAGGAAATGGGGGAACTCAGGCACCACACAGGTTATGTAGAAAATAAACACAGGGTCAGTCATAAATAACTCAAATGTCTATACACCAACACACAGAGTATGAGCAATAAACAGGGTGAATTAGAAATTCAGGTAAATGAGGGCAGATATGATATTGTTGCCATTATAAAAATATTGGGATAGTTTATATAAAATAAATGTTTTCTGGTTTTTTTATCTTTTTCCTGACAATCCTAGCAGACAACTTTGTCTCCCCAAAAGTAGAGAAGGGAACTAGGGGATCAGCCATATTGGACTTAATTCTCACTAAGAGAGATGAAATTATAGAAAGTGTTGAAGCTACAGAAATCTTGGGGGGGTGACTGATCATACAATATTTGAATTCAACATTAGGCAAGCACAAGCAACAGAACATAGTCAAACTAGAGTCTTGGACTTTAAGAGAGCTAATTTCAATAAACTTAGAGAGAGCTTGGGAAGGATTCCATGGATGAGAATCCTCAAAGGGAAAGCAACTGAAGAAGCTTAGGAAATTTGGAAAAGTGAGATTATAAAAGCCCAGTCTAGCACAATACTGATGAAGAAGAAAAATAACAGCCCCCAAAAGAAACCAGTATGGCTGCATAAAGAACTCTTTGATAAATTGAAAGACAAAAAGGATAAGTATAAAAAGAGGAAAAAGGGGCACATGATTAAGGTTGACTATCAACAAATAGCCCGAGCCTGCGAAGATGAAGTGAGGAACGCTAAGGCTCGAAATGAAATAAGGCTTGCGACAAAAGTCAAAGTTACAACAACAAAAAAGCTTCTTTCAACATGTAAAAAACAAGAAAAAAGTCAAGGAAATGATTGGTCCATTAGTGGGAGAAAGTGGCAAGCATTAGCGGGAGAAAGTGGCAAGCAACAAGGAGAAAGCAGAACGACTTAACTCATTTTTTGCATCCGTCTTTACAAAAAGGGAAAAAACAGTCCAACCTACCTAAAACAGTACTGTAAAAAACAGATTAGAAACACAAGTTAAAATAGGCAAGAAAATGGTAAGTCAGCAACTGACTACCCTAGACAAGTTCAAATCACCAGGACAAACGGATTATTTATTTATTTATTTATTTATTTATTTATTTATTTATTTATTTATTTATTTATTTGGATTTAGATACCGCCCCTCTCCGAAGGGACTCGGGGCGGTGTACAGGGCAATTAAAACACTATAAACAACACATAATGTATAAAAATTAAAATGAAATTAAATCAAATAGCCCTAAACAATAAACACATCCTAAAATTTAAAATTTTTAAAATTTAAGATCTAAAATCCCAGTCCCTCAGTCCAGGCCGGCAAGTTCAAATAGCCAAGTCTTCAGGTCGCGGCGAAACGAGCGAAGGTCGGGAGCCATCCGGAGCTCAACCGGAAGCTGATTCCAGAGGGCAGTGTGCCCACAGAGAATGCTCTCCCCCTGGGGGCCACCAGTCGACATTCCCTGACCGACGGCACCCTGAGGAGGCCCTCTCTGTGGGAGCGCACAGGGCGATGGGAAGTTAACGCCGGCAAAAGGTGCTCCCGTAAATAACCCTTACCCATGCCATTTAGGGCTTTATAGGTCATCACCAGCACCTTGAATCTCACCCAGAAGACAACTGGAAGCCAATGCAGCTTGCGGAGCAGAGGTGTTACATGGGAGTATCGGGAGACCCCCATCACAACTCACGCGGCTGCATTCTGCACCAGCTGGAGCCTCCGAGTGGTATTCAAGGGCAGCCCCATGTAGAGAGCGTTGCAGTAGTCTATCCAAGAGGTCACGAGCGCATGAGTGACTGTGCGTAGGGCATCTCAGTCCAAATAGGGCCGCAACTGGTGCACCAGATGAACCTGGGCAAAAGCCCCCCTGGTCACAGCTCCTATATGATCTTCAAAATTGAGCTGTGAATCAAGGAGGACACCCAAGTTGCGAGCCCTATCTACGGGGGGTAACACCTCACCCCCTATAGATAAAGATGGAATAGAATAGACAACCCAAGATGCCAGTATGCACAGCCACTCGGTCTTGTCAGGATTTAGACGAAGCCTGTTCCTCCCCATCCAGACCCTCACCGCCTCCAGGCAACGGGACATCATGGAGAGGGCATCACTGAGTTGATCTGGGGTGGAAATAAAAAGCTGGGTATCATCAGCGTAACCTTGGGATTACACCCCAAGGTTGTGAAGGAACTGGCACACAAGATCTCAGAACCACTGAACTTTATATTTCAAAGATCCTGGAGCACTGGGGAACTATCAAAGGACTGGAAAAGAGCTGATGTAGTTTCCATCTTCAAAAATGGGGAAAAAATGGATGCAGCCTGACCTCAATACCTGGGAAGGTTCTGGAAAAGATAATCAAGCAATGAATCAGCAAACAACTAGAGGCAAACAAAATCATTACTAAAAGCCAACATGGTTTTCTCAAAAACAGATCATGTTTATTGACTTCTTTGACCAGGTGACAAAATTAGTAGACCAAAGGAATGCTGTGGATATAATTTACTTGGACTTCAGTAAGGCATTTGATAAAGAAGACCACAACCTATTACTTGATAAGATAGAAAAATGTGGGTTAGAAAGCATCACCAGCAGATGGATTTGTAGCTGGCTGACTAACCGTACTCAGCATGTGGTCCTTAATGGAACTGCATCTACATGGAGGGAAGTGTGTAGTAGGGTGCCCCAGAGCTGTTCTGGGCCCAGTACTCTTCAACATTTTCAGCAATGATTTGGATGAGGGGATAGATGGGGAACTCATCAAAATTGCAGACGACATCAAGCTTGCAGGAATAGTCAACACTCCAGAAGATAGGCTTAAGATACAGAAGAATCTTGACAGACGTGAACATTGGGTGCTATCTAACAAAATGAAATTCAATGGTGAAAAAATAAGATTCTACTTTTAGGCCAGAAAAATCAAATAGACAGGCACAGTATAGGTGGTACCTTTCTCAATAGTAGTAACTGTGAGAGGGATCTTGGAGTGCTAGTGAACAATCACTTAAATATGAGCCAACAGTGTGTTGCAGCTGCCAAAAAGCCAATACAGTGCTAGGCTGCATTAACAGAGGGATAGAATCAAGATCATGTGAAGTGTTAATACCACTTTACAATGCCTTGGTAAGGCCACACTTGGAGTACTGCATCCAGTTTTGGTCACCACAATGTAAAAAAAATGTTGAGACTCGAGTGAAGGGTTCTGGAACAGAGGGAAATTGTTTAGTCTAACTGTTGCTTCTTGCTTTTTGTAATCAGCTTTTGCATCAGAGAAATTTCATGCAAGTGTGGGAAACATGTACATGGATGGGATATACTGAAGGAGGGACTAAGCAAGTGTACAGGAATGATTGATATCTTTCTTATGATGTAATGGCTCTGTTGTCTGATTTTCATTGACTAGCAAAGTTTATAGAGCAATGCTACCAATTTCCTAATGTTTGGCACTTCTGGACGTAACTGCTAGCATTCCAGATCATTGGCCACCCAGCTGCTTAATTTGATCAAATAAAGTGCTGCTTGATCAAGAAGTCTCCACTTGGGTTAAAAGATTAGATTGATATGGTATCTCAAGTTTAAGTAAGGGACTGGGACCTTACATTTCTGGTGCATCGAACAGGGACTTGAAAAAAAACTTGAAAGTTTTTTTTAAAGATTGTTTTTCATTAAAACTCCCTGTAAATGAGTTTCCTGCCTGAGTAGGGGGTTGGACTAGAAAACCTCCAAGGTCCCTTCCATCATCATCATCTTCTTCTTCATCATCATCATCATCATTAATCACACAGTCAGATGTTTAGACTAGATTTGGCATTTTTGTCTACCTACTGAGTCCTTATGAAGGCCCTGGGATAGGCAGATGTGGATGCTTGATGGTATTATAGGATGGAAGCTGTTTCTAGTAAGGCCACCTCACGAAAACAGGGAAAAATGTACTCGGAAAAAGACTGTCCCAACTCATCAGAAGGGCTTTAAACTAAAATTGAGGGGAAAGGGTCTTTAGAATCTTTAGAATCTCTAGAACACAAAACAATCTTTGTTTTCCCAAGAAAACAAAGCAAACAATGAGGTAGGGAGTGATGAGAAAAAAGAAAAACTCAAACAATTAGGAGGTGCAGGAAACATACCCACAGACAGGTATAAAAATCTTAAATACTTATATAGAAATGCTCAAAGCTTGGGGAACAAACAGGGTGAACTAGAAGCAATAGTACACAAGGGCAGGTATGTAGTTGCCATTACAAAAACCTGGTGTGACGAAACCCATCACTGGAATGTACTGATGGATGGTTACAAATTGTTCAAAAGAAACTGATCTACAAAAAGAGGAGGGGGAGTTGCACTATATGTAAGAGAACACTACATATCTACAGAAATGTACATGATCAAAGAAAAAATCCCTCCAGAATTTATATGGGTCAATATAAAAGGGGGGGAATGGACATTACCATAGGTGTATATTACAGGCCACCCAACTAATCAAATAATGACTCTTGGCCAACCAACTAACAAATGTATGTAGGAAACATACCACAATAGTAATGGAAGACTTCAACTATCCAAATATCAACTGGGAGACAAACTCTGCAGCGAGCGGGAGATCAAACATACTGTATTCCTAACCAACCTAGCTCACAACTTTTGTCATCCAAAAGCTGGAGGAGGGAACTAGAAGTAAAGCTACACTGGACTTAATTCTTACTAATAAAGAATTGATAGAGGGATTTTAAGTTGCTGGAACCTTGGGTGAAAGTGACTATGTAAAACTGGAATTCAATATAATGCAAACACAAGCAATAGAAAATAATCCAACCAGAGTCTTAAACTTCAAAAGAGCTGATTTTAACAACCTTAGAGAGAACCTAGGAAAGATTCCATGGACAAAAATCCTAAAGGGGAAAACAAATCAAGAAGCATGGGAAACTCTGAGAAATATGTTCATAAAAGCCCAGACCAGCACAATACCACTGAAAAAGAAAAACAAGAAATTCAAGAAGAAACAAGCATGGCTGCACAAAGATCTCTCTGATAAACTGAAAGACAAAAAGAACAAGTTCAAAAAATGGAAAGAGGGACACATAACTAAGGCTGATTATCAGTAGACAGCCAGAACATTCAAAGATGAAGTCAGGAAAGCAAAGGCTCAGAATGAACAAAGACTTGCAACAGAAAGTAAGGATAATAAAAAAAGTTTCTTTCAACATATTAATAAGAAAAAAGTCAAGGAAACTGTACGTCCACTAAAGAGAAGAAGATGGCAAGGAAGTAACAGGCGGTAGGGAGAAAGCAGAACTGCTTAACTCATTCTTTGCATCAGTCTTCACACAAAAAGAAATTATAGCCCAACATACCAAAAAAACTACTGCAAAAGACAAACTAGAAACAAAAATTAAAATAAGCAAGAAAATAGTAAGAGAACACCTATCTGATCTAAACAAATATAAATCATTGGAACCTGACAGATTACATCACAGACTTCCAAAGGACCTGGCAGATGTTATCTCAGAACCATTGCACCACATCTTTCAAAAAACCTGGAGCACTGGAGAAGTACCTGAGGATTTAAAAGGGCTGATGTGATTCCCATCTTCAAAAAAAGGGGGGAAAACAGACCCAGGAAACTACAGACCAATCAGTCTAACATTAACACCTGGGAAGACCCTAGAAAAGATAATAAAAAACAGATCTGTGAACAATTAGAAGCAAGCAAAGTTATAACTAGTAGCCAGCATGGGTTTGTTAAAAACAGATCATGCCAAACCAATCTTTGATAAAGTGACTAAATTAGTAGACCAGTGAAATGCTGTGGACATAGTATATTTAGACTTCAGGAAGGCATTTGACAAAATAGACCACAACCTGCTGCTTAGTAAATTAGAAAAAGGTGGGATAGACAACATCACCACCAGATAGATTTGTAGCTGGCTGAGAAGCTGCATTCAACAAGTAGCCCTCAATGGTACTACATCCACATGGAGAGAAGTAAGCAATGGGGTACCACAAGGCTCCGTCTTAGGCCCAGTACTCTTCAATATCTTCATAAAGACTTAGATGAGGGAATAGATGGGAAACTCAACAAATTTCCAGATGACATTAAACTGGCAGGAATAGCCAACACCCCAGAAGACAACCTCAGGATCCAGGGACTTCCGGTTTGTGTCATGGTGGGATGGGATGAAGGAAGGCAGGGTTCTGCCTTCCGTGCTCGATTTTTGCCCTGCTGGGGGCCCTGAAAAGGGCCCAAATTGGCCCCGAAGAGATGATGAAGAGGAGGGGTGCCTTGTTGATCACAGAGAGATGGAAGTCTTTCCGTTAGATCCAAGAAAAGCCCTCCAAACTGGCAGAGGAAAGACCGGCTACATTCCTATGGCCAGCCATTAGCTGCTGACAACCAAAGGGAAAAATGCACTACTTAAGACATTGTAAACAGCATGTTTGGAACTGGGTGAAAATACTACAACTGGCTTAATTTAACCAATAAAAGTATACTTTATATTGAGGGATGGGATTTATTATATGGGTGGCATGCATATTTGATTTATGATAAAAAAGTTGATAAGGCCTTTAAATCTCACTTTTTAAGAAGTGCTTTATTGCGTGTTTGGAAAAAGTATTATTATAAGTTAAATTATAAAATACCAATTTGGGGGATTCCTGGACACGCAATAGAGGGGGTATCTATGAGTGTGAATTTGGATATGATTTCTTATAAGCAATTACTTAGATTGGAAGGGAGTGACTGGCAATTAAGGTCACTAGCTGAGTTAAAACAAGAAAATATTGTACAGTCTTGGTTTCAGTATACTCAATTGCAAGTTAGGTGGAAGTTAGACCAGAAGGTTGGTTTGACGCTGATGGATGAACATTTGGTAAAACAGATCAAAGATCAAACTCGAGCGCATATAAAGAGAATTTATAATGCTTTAATAGAATTGGATTCGGAAGTGGAATTGGTGAAAGATTGCATGGTAAAGTGGGCTCAAAATATTCAATAACCGATTCCTTGGATGTGTGGGAGGTAATTTGTAAAATTTACTCAAGCTCAAAACTTAAGAGAAATTTTTTATAAAATGTTTTATAGATGGCATTTGGATCCTAAAAAGCTGTCTTGTATGTATTCTAATCTACAGCCCAAATGTTGGAGATGTGGTAGTTTGGATGCTACCTATTTTCATATTTGGTGGACTTGTAGAAATATAAAAGCTTTTTGGATTAAAATTTGGTGGAACATTCAAAAGATTTTTAAGAGAAAGATAAAGTTTACTCCACAATTATTTTTATTGGGTGTTATTACAGACTGTGACACTAAAGAAATTAATTTGATGCTGAATTTGATAACAACTGCGAGGTTACTGGTAGGGCAATATTGGAAGAAAGATTGTCTGCCTACTATAGAGGAGTGGACGCTTAAAGTGTCAAACTTAGCAGAAATGGCTAAGATTTCTGCTTACTTGAAAGATCATTCACAAGAGAGATACATTTCGGTTTGGAGAAGATGGATAGATTATATTCAGAAAAAATATGGGACTAAAAAGTTCCATTTAGCTTATGAGTAAATTTTAGATTGTTATTGTTATAATTTAAATTTTTTCTAGAAGTTGGGTATTTTAGAGTGTTGGTAATTATGTTAAAGGCGGGTTAAAGTGTATTATGTATTTTATATAGTCAATTAATGTTAGTTAGATTATGATTATTATATATTTGTAACCCTGTAATCAGCTTTGGGAAGTGGGGGAGGGGGGGTTGGGGGGGTTTGGAAGGGGATAATATTGTAACTTTTTATAAAACTTTTCAATAAAAAAAGATAGCATTTTTCCCTTTTTTGATATGGGAAATATGAAGATAAGAGGAGGATTGATTTGAATAAAACTTTCAGCTATATAAATGTAAATAATATTGAGAAAATCATAACTGATAAAGATATTTCAAATACTGATGGGAAATCAAACTTTAACAAGAGCACTAAAACAGGATATTAATGAATTCATTATTGATTTATGAATTGATATTAATATTTGTATGATATTAGTAAAATATGAAGATGCTTATATCTTAACACTATATACATTAACAGTACCAAAAATTGTAATGGTGTAATGAAGAGAAAATGGGAAAAAAAGGAGAAGGAATCAGGGGAAAAATACTGGATTGTGTAGTATTGAACAGATTTATATTGAAGAAGTTAATGTTAAATATCTGAACCCAGACAACATGTTGTTTACTAAGCACTAAAGACTGTAATTTTTAAAAATTAATAAAACTTTTATATATATAAAAAGACAAGCTCAGAATCCAAAAAGCTCTTGACAAACTTGAACAATGGGCCTTATCCAACAAAATGAGTTTCAATGTGGAGAAAAGCAAAGTTTTACATTTAGGCAGGAAAAACCAAAAGTACAAATACAGATTGGTGAGACCTGGCTTAAAAAAAGTAACTGTGAGAGGGACCTTGGAGTCCTAGAGAATGATCACTTAACCATGAGCCAGCAGTATGAAGCAGCAGCCAAAAAAGCTGATACAATCCTGGGTTGTATAAACAGAAGCATAGAATTAAGATCACACGAAGTACGGCTACCACTTTATAAAACCCTAGGGAGCCCACACCTAGAATACTGCAACCAATTTTGGTCACCATACTACAAAAAAGATATTGAGACCTTGGAAAAAGTTCAGAGAAGAGCAACTAAAATGATCAAAGACCTGAAGACTAAAACATATGAAGAATGGCTGCAAGACTTGGGTTTGGCTAGTCTAAAGAAAAGAAGAAACAGAGGTGACAGGATGGCAGTATTCCAGTATTTGAGAGGCTGCCACAAAGAAGAGGTGGTCAAACTATTCTGCAAGGCACGAGAGGGCAGGACAAGAAACAATGGTTGGAAACTGACCAAAGAGAGAAGCAACCTGGAATTAAGAAGAAACTTCCTCACAGTGAGGACAATTAACCAGTGGAACAGCTTGCCATCAGAAATCTTGGATGCTCCATCACTGGGTTTTTTAAAGAAGAGGCTATAGCAGGGGTCGGCAACCTAAAAAAGAAAAAGAGCCACTGGGAACCGGTTCCATCACAAATTAAAAAAAGAGGGAGCCGCGTGCGTGTGTCCATGCACGCGCATGCGCAAAAAGGTTTTTTGCGCATGCGCGGACGCACGCGGCTGCCATTTTTTAAAAAATGAGATGGAACCGGTTCCCGGTTGCCCGACGGCGACGGCCCGTCTGCAAAGCTGCCGCTTTCGGCAGCTTTGCAGACGGGCCGTGGCAGCTTCCTCAAAGAGCGGCGCCCCTGCCCATTCCGAGAGGTGCGCGCGCACCTCTCCGAACGACCGGAGGTGCGCGCATACCTCCGCGCGAATGGGCAGCGGTGCCGCTCTTTGAGGAAGCTGCCGCGGCCCGTCTGCTAAGCTGCCGCTTTCGGCAGCTTCACAGACGGGCCACGGCAGCTTCCTGAAAGAGCGGCACCGCTGCCCATTCGCGCGGAGGTGTGCGCGCACCTCCCCAAACCTTTGGAGAGGTGCGCGCGCACCTCTCGGAATGGGCAGGGGCGCCGCTCTTTGAGGAAGCTGCCGCGGCCCATCTGCTAAGCTGCCGCTTTCGGCAGCTTCACAGACGGGCCACGGCAGCTTCCTGAAAGAGCGGCACCGCTGCCCATTCGCGCGGAGGTACGCGCGCACCTCTCCAAAGGTTTGGGGAGGTGCGCGCGCACCTCCGCCCATTCGGGGAGGTGCGCGTGCACCTCTCCAAACGGGCGGTGCCACTCTCCATTTGGAGAGGTGCGCGCGCACCACTGCCCGTTGGAAGAGGTGGGCGCGCACCGGGCGGCTGGGAGCCGCAAGAGACGGCTCAAAGAGCCGCATGCGGCTCCGGGGCCGCAGGTTGCCGACCTGTGGGCTAGATAGTCACTTGACTGAAATGGTATAGGTTCTCCTGCTTGAGCAGGGGGCTGGACTAGAAGAGCTCCAAGTCCCTTCAAGTTCTATTCTATTCTATTCTATTCTATTCTATTCTATTCTATTCTATTCTATTCTATTCTATTCTATTCTATTCTATTCTATTCTATTCTATTCTATTCTATTCTATTCTATTCTATTCTATTCTATTCATTGCTTCTTGTCCAGGCCTCAGTTGCTTTGGAGAATAGCTTGACTCCAAATACTAACCCAAATACTAGCAGGATATGTATCATTTTTTTAATACCTTACATTTAATGTTGTATTATAGCCCTCTACCGTTTACAATTCTCTTGACTGAAAGTCCCAGCAGATGTAATTATTTAATGGCCATGTTTATGAAATGATTGTCCTAGCCAGGAGATAAATTGCACTCCTTAATGTCAAGCCAGGCTGATAAGCATCTGATTATTTCCTCGCTTAGGGTGAACTTGTGGCAATTTTAGCCCTTGTTCAAGAATTCTGGGGACCTGCAATACAAGGAATAATGTGTCTCTTGGACTAATGCATTTGGCTCAGCAGAGAATCATTTTGCACTGTATATGTTATGGCAGAGAGATATGTCTAGGAGGCATAGTCCTCCCTATAAATCTATTTGTGATTTGCATATGTTTGTTTTAATTATTAACTAAATTTTAATTAATTAAGCAAAGGCCAATTTTAGACATTTCTGAATGTCTTAAGAAAGGATTAAGCTGCTTCTTTTATTCTCAGATCTCATTACCTAATATGAGTTGTCTTTAAAGAGAACTTAATTCATTATGGAAACTAAAAGCAAACTTTTTATTATTTTTACTGACTACCTAAGAATTTTTTACAACAAATAATGTCCAAGTATACAACCTTCGCTCCTTCCGGCGCGATCTTAAAACCTTCTTTTTCGAACAAGCTGGCCTGGTCTGATGGGATGGGGTTGGGTTTTTATAAGTAGTTCTAATTTTAATGTATTAATTATTATGGGCATAATGGTTTAATCGCTTTTAATTTTTGTATTCGGTTTTTTACTATGTATTGCCCTGTTCACCGCCCTGAGTCCTTCGGGAGAAGGGCGGTATACAAATTAAATTATTAAATTAAATTAAATTAATTCCACAATAATTTGCCAACCATATGCACACAGATCATGCTGTGCAAATACAGTAGTTGGCAAAGCAATGAATTAATATTAATTCTACTGCCAAAGCTGTGCATCTGTCCGAGAGATGATAAAGTTTGCTAATGTAAGATAAGAGACATGCCCATTTTTCTGTCACTCATCAGCAGTCAAGTATTTCATATGGGATTTTTTATCTTCTCCATTATGATCTCCAAAGCCTCCTAAAATAAAGTTATGTGACTGTCCAACTCACATTCATGAATAACATAACTGTTGAGCACTCTCTGTTAACACAACCAGGAATAAAAATAGGCTCATCCACACTATCAGTATCTGATTAGGGGATTGTGGTGATGGTTCCATGGACACTGTGGCCAAGATCCTCATTTACATTGCAAAGGTGTTTTTCAAAAGGCAACTGGTCTTTCTTGGTTTTTTCCTTGAACATGTTTTGCTTCTCATCCAAGGAGTTTCTTCAGTTCTGAAGCTTTCTGGATCAGAAGCAAAATGTTTTTAAAGAAAAAAAACCAAGAAAGTCCAGTTGCCTTTTGAAAAGCTTATTTGGGACAACCACCACTTTACAATGGGTTGGTAAGGCCACACCTGGAATACTGCATCCAGTTTTGGTCACCACAATGTAAAAAGATGTCGAGACTCTAGAAAGGGTACAGAGAAGAGCAACAAAGATGATTAGGGGGCTGGAGGCTAAAACATATAGGGAACGGTTGCTGGAATTGGGTATGTGTAGTTTAATGAAGAGAAGAGTGAGGGGTGACATGATAGCAGTGTTCCAATATCTCAGGGGCTACCACAAAGAAGAGGGAGTCAAGCTATTCTCCAAAGCACCTGAAAGCAGGACAAGAAGCAACGGATGGAAACTAGTCAAGGAGAGAAGCAACCTAGAACTAAGAAGAAACCTCCTGACAGAACAATTAACCAGTGGAACAACCTGCCTCCAGAGGTGGTGAATGCTCCAACACTGGAGGTTTTTAAGAAGAGACTGGACAGCCATTTGCCTGAAATGGTATAAGGTTTTCTGCCTGAGCAGGGGGTTGGACTAGATGACCTCCAAGGTCCCTTCCAACTTTATTATTATTATTATTATTATTATTATTATTATTATTATTAAGAATCTCCATAGATATCTTCATTTATACGTTTTGTTCTAGTGCTATTGTGTGCTTTTGTCCCTGAAATCTATGTTACTGACAAAGTTTTACTGAGGTTAGGGCTGTGCAATAAATACTAAGTATCCCACTAACTTTTAATGTTTTCCTTTTAATCTATATATCAAGTAAAACAATTCAAATGTGCATCTCTTACCTTGAGAATACAAATGAACATTTTCAAAACATTACAGAATAAGAACAGTGGATATTTTGTACCTCATAAATGACTATCTAAGCCCTTTTTAAATTAATCAAAAGGTAGAAAAAAGCATTAGGAAGACCTGCAGACTTACTGATAAAATAAGAGGTAAAGTATAATATTAGAATCCTATGATTCTACAATCTAATTCCTTTTCTCACCTAGGAAGCTTTGTGAGTATCTAAAGTTTGTTGATTACTGTTGCAGGCTTTGAAGTAGTAATAGAACCATACAACTGTTACATAGTTCATTGAAATAAACATAACTAAAACAATAACATTTTAAACTTTATTTTAATAGGAAAAATCAGCTTGCTTTCTTTTGCATAATCCCTGAAGTCCATATTTCATTCTGAAGATAATTCTCATTCAGTAAAGTCAGGGAAAGAGGGTTTCCTTGCCTTAAATCAGTTTTCTTAATCTGCTCTTAAAATGCTATAGCTTGCAAATCACTGACAAACTTTTAAGTTGATCCTGAAGCTTTATCCCCCAGTTCAACAGTAACCCATCTGATCTTTTCCTTCCCAGCTGGTCTTTGTAATTTTCTCTTCAACACTTGCAATTTCCTCCCTGTGCTATCTTATAGCCCTGTATCTCTTTCCATCCATTGCAGTTTCCTCCTTCCACAGAATGAAGTACCAGGTTTTCAAGATACCTTTCAGGAGCAATTAATGCTTCTTTGCAAAGCACCTAATATTTGGACTGAGCAGCATACTAGCCTCAAAGATGCAAAGATGCTTTGTAATGCACAGGGGCATTCATTCAGTAGTACCTGGGTGTAACTCTTTAGAGCATTGTTTCTCAAACTTGGCAACTTTAAAATGTGTGAACTTTGACTCTCAGAGTTCCTCAGCAGGCATAGCTGGCTGGGGAATTCTGGGAGTTGAAGTCTACACATCTTAAAATTGCCAAGTTTGAGAAACACTGCTTTAGAGCAACTGCATCTTTTCCTGAGGTCATACAGTTACCCACTGTAAATTCAGCCTTATAGAGATCACCCTTACCCCAATGAAAGCATCTTAATTGGAAATAAAAGCAAAACCAACCAACAAACAAAAAAGCTGAATGTGTTCTATCCATTTTGAGCTGAAGAGAAAAACATAATTTTACCTTGACTGAAAAATGCTTCTTCTTAGGTAGATCCCAGACAATTCCAGTTGAATGAATGAATGCCTGTAAAGGTGTTAATGATGACACCAACACATACACTTTGATGATAATCGAAAAATCTTGAATTTTAAAGGCTTCCTTATTTACTGTCTTAATGGGGATTGGATGTCTGGAAAATTACAATATAATATTAGAAAGTTGTTTCTTCTGTGCAATCCTAACTAAAAAAAGATTTTTAGCTGAATGGAAACAACAGTCACTATATGACAAGTTAAGAGACAGACTACTTTGTTCACTGACTTGGCAACTGACTTCTATTTATGTAGTTTTCCATTATATGTTTACTCAAAATGTGAATAATTTTGTATATTTTATTGGGTATTTTTTATCTTTATGAACCAGCAACAGTTTGGGCATTGTACTAACATGTATAAACATGATAAATACAGTAAGCAAAGTAGGACTTGGTGAATTATTCTGGATTTTTCTTTGTTGCTTGTTTGAAACACATTTTGATGTCATGTTATACAAAATTCAAAAAGAGTTCCCATATTTGTGTGGCTATACTGATTGTCAGAGGCAGGAAAACAAGAAACTTTTTTCATGAAATGTCTTCATTAATTACTTTTCAAAGTTAGTTGGTTATGTGGATATACAGTCAAAGATGTCACTAGTGCTGGGCCAAGAGGCTTTGTTGCCTTAAGGACAGCTAAAATGGCATTCTGTTCCCCGTCCAGCTGTTATACCACTTAACAATTAAAACAAACAACTTGCTGCCCCATTAAAATATCAAAACTTGCCTTCCTTTACCAATAGCAATAGCACTTAGACTTACTGTATATACTGCTCCAAAGTGCTTTATAGACTCAGCATATTGCCCCCAACAACCTGGGTTCTCATTTTATCAACCACAGAAGGATGGAAGGCTGAGTAAACCTTGAGCCAGTTGTGCCTCTAACCTCTAACCTCTTACCACTGTGCCACCCCGGCTCATCAGCCAGACTTAATTTCTCACATTCTTGTGATCTCATTTCATGATAATTCACTATAAGCATAGACCTGAAGTATTGGTATTTGATATTTATTTTAAATAAATTCTATAAACGTTTATAAAATACTGTAAATTAGCACAAAATGTTCTTTTCTGCCAATATTCTAATAAATTAATTGTTCCATGCCATTTATATTCTACAAATATGTATCCAGCTGGATATATAGACATATGTAGAGTTTGCTTGCTTACTGAATCTTATTGAATCTTGAATACAATTGTGACAGAGATATGTATACATCTATATTTTTGTTTATTTTCTTAATCTATGATTCTTTTATAGTCATATTCAAAGACTAGAATTAGACAATTGTCTCAACAAAACCAAGGTTTCTACTCTTTTTTGATAAATAATAGAATTGTTAAAGTGTTGCATAGTTAGGTATAATAAAGGGTTTGTTTATTTGTTTATCCTCTCTGCACAATTGGTTCCCTACAAATATTTAGTCATTTTAATCTCAATTCACTCAAATCAACAATTTTGGAATCCAGCAGTGAAATGGAAGTAAATGAAGGGAATGTATTTGGTTAACACATAAAAACTATTGCTTCTCAACTTTTACATTACAAGACATTCAAATATAATGAACAAAATGTAAATTTCATTCTGCCATGGAGCTTTTGTTAAGAAAATAAACATATCTTACTGGTGAACAGCCTTGACTGGCTGACGTAATGTTTCAATCAAACTCATCCTTTCATTCTTATCGTATGATTTGAGTGTATGAAGAGGTGTAATTTTTGATTCTGGGCAAGCAGAAGAAATAATTGGAAGATGCAAATCTGAAAAAAATCATTTAGGTTAGACGTGGAAACAAAATGAAACATGAATAGAGTTCTAATTTTATTATTTGTATTTATGTTTAATAAATTCATCTGCTTTCCAATTAGATATCTCACAATGGCTTAAATGGTATTATGTGTTGCCCCACTCAAAATATATCAGATGTGTACCTACTTAATTTTTCATATTTATATAACATAAATATAATAAGTGCATTTATCAGACTTTATTTGTTATATTCTTAGCATAGATGAGATAAAGTTTGAAACATATATTGATAATCCAAAGGGTACTTGCTGCTGATTCATCTTAGTGATTTCAAAAAGCCATATCCTAAAATAGAACATAATGTTTGGTTATAACATAAACACTAAAGAAACTGTAATGTATCTATATTCTATTTAATCTCTCCACAACACTATTGGATTTAATTGGACGCATAGGATTGGGCTGTAAATGCAGTTTATTGATGTAGTGGCTTTGTTTACCTCCCAAAATGTTGAAACATTAAATAAAAATCTTGGATATTTTCTAATACATCTATGGAAACATTGCCAATTGAGACTTCAACAATGTACAACATTTTGGTACAACATTGATAAAGTATCCATAAACTGCCCAGAATCACTTGGATAGTGAGATGTGTAGGGTATAAATTTGATTATAAATAAACAAATGGCTGCATGTGTTACTTGAATGAGGCAATGTTTGGATGACCTGGTCAGGACTGAGAAGCTAGAAGGCTATGGCCTGGTGATTTCTTGAATGGGAGATCTCCAAGGAATAGTAGAGTTGAAAATTACACTGGGAAATTAAAGAAAAAATCCTTAAAAATAATAGTGACATCCCAGTTTATTTTTGCTGAGTAAACAACATGAATATGTCTGTGAAATCATAAACAAATGAGCTTGACTTAAATAATTAATCCTTGAAATACCAAAACTATTATGAGATCTACCAATAGAGGGTGTGGTTTCCCTTTTCTTCCCATCTCTTATGTTACAACGCCTGTTTTGTTCATTTGTGGTGTGGTTTTTATTAACTAAGCAAAGGCCATTTTTAGACATTTCTGAATGCCTTAAGGAAGGAAGAGATAAAGCTGCTCCTGTTATTCTCAGATCTCATTACTTAACAAGAGACCACGGCATGCTGAGCTGTCTTTAAAGGCAATCTAAGAACTTTTGATATAAATACAGTAGTGTCCAAGCATATAGCCATTTCACAGTAATTTGCCAGCACACAGATCATGGTGTCCATACATAGTAGTTGGTAAATTAATGAATTGATATTAATTCTATTGCCAAAGCTGGGCATCTGTCAGAGAGATGAGAAAGTTTGCTAATGCAAGAGAGGAGACATGCTCATTTTTCTGTTACTCATCAGCAGTCAAGTATATTGTATGGGATTTTTTTTGTATCTTTTCTATATGATCTTCAAATCCTCCTAAAATAAATTTATACACCTGTCCTTCCAGAATGACTCTGAGGGACTAACAATTAAAAAATAGAATAAAAACATAGTAAACAACCAAATTTTAAAACAACAGAAATAGCATTAAATAACGCAGCATTTGAAAATACTGTTAACCCAACCAAGACTAAGAAACAAGATCAGGACCTCATGTCTGATTGCAAAGCCAAGCTTTCAATGTTTTGCAGAAGTTTAGCATGGCTGGGACAAAGCTGATCTCATGGGGGTTAATGTACCAAAGACTGGGTGCCTTAGCAGAAAAGGCCCTCCTCCTGGGTCTGCTAGATGACATTCTCTTGTGGATGGGATCTGCAGTATGTTTTTGGTGCTGGATCTAACAAGATGGGTAGACATCATCAGGGAGAGACAGTCTCGTAGGTAACCTGGTCACAAGCCGTGAAGGTAAACCATCAGCACCTTGTTTGCATCTGGAAGCGTACTGGTAGATGATCCAGATCACAGAGTAGAGATGTCACTTGTGCCAAGCAATTAGCACCCATCACTGCCTGTGCTGCCACATTTTGCTCTACCTGAAGGGGAGTCCCTTGTAGAGATCAGCTATGTTGTTTGACTGCATGCTTCTTTCTGGCCAGATCTAGGATTTGAGGGTGATGGTGAGCAAAAACTGAGACTTAGGGTAAGAGGTGGGGTGGGGTGGGGGAGGGAATGAAACCACACAAAGTGCAAACTTAAAAGCCTCAGCACATTCAAACCTCTATTCAAACAAAATTTATAATTTCCACACTGGTTGTGTGCACCTATACTGAAATATTTCAAGAGCAAAATTCTAAATGCGTTAAGGCCCATTCAACAGAATAAGGCTTATTTAGGTTCACTTGAGTAAATATGTTAAAAGATTTGCTGGCAGAAAAATCTCATTGTTTTTATCTAGCAAAGAATATGCATTGCATATGGCTTAATGTGTGAATCAGAGCTGAAATCCTTTAAAACATTCTTTTTTCTTTATATTTCATTATCTTAACAGTAAAAATATTTTTAAAATAAAATAAATACATGAAAGGAGAAAAAAGCAAGGAGAAAGAAAAAGATGTTTCATTTCCACACAACGAATGAACAAATATTTTATTACTGTTCAAGACCAGATTTCTTTTGGGGAAAAAAATTAAATCTTGGAGATACAGCTGGTTTTGTCTTCCGAAGGCTTTTGATGTAGTTTCAATTCTGTCTAAATGAGTTTCTACAGGACATAGCTATGTATCTTTTCTATGTGTCATTTTAGCACCCTAAAACACCTTTACAATTTCCTTTAACAAATTTAATTCATCTTGGTTTGCTTTCAATATGGTTAGAGTGCTTCCAGGTCAGTTATATGTCTTACGTATAACGATGCATAGAAATCACAATATGCAACTTCCAGATAACTAGATTTGAGGAAACACTAGAATACTTAGCAGATCCTACAATAAAAAGTGTCTGCTTATATCATGAATGAGTTTGTGAATGCATGAATGAAGCAGAATAAAAATTATTCTAATACAAAATAAGGAAAAGAGAAAAAGAAAATAAAAGAAGCAAAAAGTGCAAGAAAAGAAAAAAGTTGCAGAAAAATAGAAAAGATATTTAAAAAACTGACTTTCAACAATCTTCACAGCACTTACAATTACAAATATATTTTAACCTGTCTCTTTGAAGTTACTGGACATCTTATTACTCTTCTTTCTATAATCTAAACCATAAATCATGTGTGTTTTTTTCCATTTTTATGCAAAAAGTCCATAAGAGATCTCCAGTCATCCATAAATGTAGATCATGCTTATCTGGCTTGGCTTTGCACCACACTGCTTGCCTTCAGAAAAAAAGCCATTTCCTTTGATAACAAGTATGCACTGTCATATTTTCCACCACTAGTAAGAGATATACCACAATATATTATTCTTCACTTAGCACTTCTTGCTCTTTAATCTTACAATGGCTCCAGCATAACTGCTGAATGAGTTAAGTGTTTGAAAAGATGTTATGACTTAAGAAGCCATCGGTGCGTTTGGGAGACTGGATTACGGGGCTGAAATAAATAACCAGCTTTTACCATTCTAAAAAAGGTCTATTGCTTCTGGTGGTTATGACTATTTGATCTAGTTTTTTGGAATCACTTGGTAACCCTTGATTAAAGTTATCCTGCCCATATGTGTTTCTGAGTGGATACACACAAAATGCATGCATATACATAGATGCATAGCCCTATATAATACTATAACCATTCATTTATATCAGCAAACATAGGCAGCACCCAAACCATTTTCTCCAGCCTCCAAAACCCTCTGAAATTGCTCTCCAAATATGATGAAAAAACTTACCAATTTGTACTTTTCACCCCCTTACCAAAACATATGTAATTCACAAGATAGGCCTAATCAGTCTAAAGAAGAACATTTTCACTAAATATCCCAGAATACAAAACAAAAATCATTTCCACCCATTTGCATGTTTCCATTGCTGAGGCCACTATGGTCACAACTAAAATATACACAATTTTCCCCTGATCCATTAAAAGATTTCCTATTCTTGTAGCATGGAGAAAACATTGACTTAAACTTTTGTTCCTATATTGTCTAGGTGAGTTATATAGATACTATATATATAAAATCTAGTTTGCATTTACCTTAGTTTTGAGATTTAAATCATGCTGCATTATTCACCTTTATAAAAGAAGGGATTAAAATAATAATGTCCTTGATTCATTGTATCAACATCTTAGAACAAGGATTGTCAGGTTCTTCATAATAGCTTGCTTAGGTCAAATTTCCTCAACCTGTTCTTCTTGAAATGGGTTGGAATTACAATTATTACTCATCCAACACAATCAGCATATACAGTGTTTAGGAATTATGTACATCATATAGAAATTCTGGAACAATATTAAATGGCTATTGCTTGGGGAAAATGCTGATTGCTATCTTTAAATATTCTTAAGAACAAAACTGTTTTGCATCCAGAAATTCTGATAATTGATGATGCCACCCAACAGCTACGTATGTATACTATGTATAAATTATGCCAACGATGTAATTGTTTACAGGCTTGGATTAAAATGACTTTATTTGTCTAGTTTTGGATGTTTTTTACAGTACAAAGTACAGTAGCCAGCTATCACTTTCATTACACTAGCTTTACACTAACTTCTTTTGTAAGCCAGGCTAGAGCCAACTTTTGTGAACTTTCAGTATATAATCATTAAAAATGAATACATGAAATGATTGATCAAACCCCAAAAACTTTATGAGTATACTTCGTGGGTATATTAACATATATTTTATATGGGACATTGAAAATATGTGAACTTATGGCGTTATGTATCTGTACCATATACTGCATATAAACTCTGTCTATATATATTATTAAATTTGTTTGCTGCCAAACTGGCTGTGAGGCAATATATATTATGCAAGGCCAAAATGGCTTAGTGTTTTTTTTTAATTCTATTCCACCATTCTTTTTAAAAGAATGAAGCAAAAGAAGCAAAATGCTTATATATGAAAAAAAACAGTAAAACAAAAATATATTTATACAAACATAAAGGGGTACTTTCAAAAAACCCTAACATATACTACACTTTAATTATCTGGTGAATAAGCTAACTGTTCTGAAGCACAGTTTTAAATTTTTCCTGGTTTTAAAAGTGATTGCAATAAAAGACCACAAAACACTCATTATGGGATGAAAACATTCAGTCTACAGATACAATGAAAGAACATAATTTTCTGAAAAAGCAATACATCTAAATCATCTTTGTTTTTGGATTCCAGTATGATTTCAATAAATAGAAATTCCCTAGAACTTTCTTCTAAAAAAGGATTTTGAGAAGTTCCCAGGTTTAGCCCATGTATTCTAAATAGTAAGTACAAATAGTTGTTTAAAATAGTACTTAGAACTAGGTTGCACAAACTGTTTGCAATTCCCCTTTTAAAAACATTTTGTTATGAAAACAGAATGCAGATTCAATGTTTCTTCACGTGATTGTGATTTATACAATCAGCATGTGGTATGTATGTTTGTATGTGTGTGTATGTGAAGATGTGTTCCTTATAGTAAAACTGGCATATTTGATGTGATCATAAAGCATTTAGTCTCGGGGTTACTTGGACATGTTTCAGCAATAACTGCTTCCTATTAGATTCCATCCATACAGTATAATGCACAAACAGTTTTCCTTTAGCAGAATATTTCCAAAGTATTTTTTAGGTCAAGACCATATTTAAGAGTGACTTATCCCCTTGTGCAAAGTACAGGCAGCTGTTGATTATCCAAACCATAAAAGGAATGTCACTGAAAAATGACACACCTCAAGAGTTGTTCATGGCCAGCCACCTGTTGTTGGGGACACCCTTTCTGGGGGAAAAAGAAGATGAAACTATGTGATTATCTGACCAAAATCAAGATCGAGGGGAAAATAGAGAGCATTGCTTCATTGTTAGTAATTGCTTTTTCCAACAAAACAAGGGCAGATGGATAGCCTCTAGAACAACACCCATCTGCCAGTTGCCAATTTCAGTCTAATCAAAGTGTAAGACTGACTACTGATGAAGAGAAATACATAATCTGTGGCATCTCTCCAGACATTGTGAGACTCTGCTCATGATGCAAACATTCTATACAGAGAGCCAAATTTCTCTCCAGGCAAGACTAAGGGAGTGTATCAAGTCTTGCAGCCAAGTAAGCAGCAGGCTTACCATATGCTTTTATTTGTGTGTGTGAAAGAGAAAAAAAATGCTGTTTTTTGCTCCTCAGAAATACTTTAAGAAAAATAGCAGAAACAGATGGTTTTCATATTGAGGTCATTGGCAAGACCCTGAAGAACCTGAAACAAATATAGTATAAGAAAACAAATATCATGTAGAAGAGCTAGGTTTCCTAAAGAAAGGCAATATATAACTCTAAAATGAAAGGCACATAGAGTAAGAAAATACCATATCACTCCTTTCTTTTTCACTTTTGCAGAATCCCTACCCTTAGATTATGGCATTTTGGCCTCTTGAAAATGAGATTTGTGTCAACTGTAAAGTGTGTCATCACAGAGAATTGCTGAAGAACAGCAGCACTTCTCATGAAGATGCCAAGAAACTGACGGACAATGCAGGTTACGACAGAGACCAAAAATAATATTAGCAGTGGTGGTATTGAATACCAGACACACCAGAGACTCAGAGTAGTGAGAACTGTGTAAGGAGTCCTGGACCATTGGCAATTAGAGTATAAGAGCCCAGAGTGTTAATTGTAATGCAAAGTGATCAGATATCTTTACACCAGACCCAAAACAACAGCCTATCTTCTACACATTAGCACAAGATAACTATCAGAACCCAAGAATTCCACTGGGCAGTGGCTTCACAGCAAGACATACTATTGCAGCACAAAACTGGAGAGTAGCAACTTGGTTTACATACAACTGACTTACGGCAAGATTGCCTGGATAAGAAGTAGACACAAGAAATGGTAGAAATGATAGTCACAACTGATTATAATATAGAACACAGTAGATATAGCATAGAAGGTTAGAGCTCTAAGATAGGAAATAGAGCCATTGGGACGTAGTATATACAAATGTTAAGATACTGTATAGCATTATAGACATAAATAATAAGTAGAAAAGTAAATCTCTATTCTAAATTTTAAGTTGTTGTAGAAACCATCCTGAAAAATATGCAGGATATAAACTTGGCCTGTGAAAAGGCCTCTTTCTAAGATTTCTTTTTAATAGTTCAGTGTTTGCCACAACAGAGAAGCCCTTATGTGCATTAGATTTCATAAGTCTTCACAAGATCCGCATGTTCACGGTTCTCTTTTTTCTTTAAGTGTGCCAGGTTATTTTACTTTCCCCCTGGTGTATGACGGGCCTTAACAATGGTCAGAGCAATCCCAGACTATTAGTACTGGCATCTCTTGATTGTTTCTCACTTGAAGGATAAAACCACATACACAGCAGACGTCTGTGGAGATTCTGTCATTCAGGTCATAGTTGTCTCAAAGGTGCTTTTTTCAAAAGGGAGCTGGGTTGTTTTTTTCCTTGAGGAGGAAGAAGAAAACATTTCACTTCTCATCCAAGAAGCTTCATCAGTTCGTCATCAATTGATGAAACTTCTTGGATGAGAAGCGAAATGTTTTCTTTTTCTTCCTCAAGGAAAAAACAGTGCAGTGGCCTTTTGAAAAAAGCACCTTTGAGATATACAGCAGACCCTGTCCTGTTGCTCTCAAGCGCAATGGATAACCCTGTCTTCTTGCCTTCAAGTTCTGGATAGGTTGGTGGCATCATTCTACCTTCAGCTTAGGTTGCAAAACCACTTATGTCTATCTTGGCTGGTGCATTTTTCTCTTGCCTCCAACCTTTTATTAACTGAAACGAAGATTACTTCTTAAACCTTATAGGCATGATACATATGCCAGCTGCTATTCTGTTTGATTCATATGCTTAAAGAAACTGCATTATTTCAGGATGAAGGTTACAGAAAATTTCTCCTTTTTAAATTTATATAATTTTAATTTAATTTAATTTAATTTAATTACAATTCAATTATTATTTATACAGCCTCTTGGATTTTATAGAATATTGGATAGCAGCTAAGTAAGCCGAGAAACACACATGTAACTGAGAGAAACATTTCAGACCTAATTCCTGCTGGGTTGACAAAATGAGACCAGGGCTTTAATTTCAGACTGGAGTTTATTTTACTGAAAGTTCCCACTCTGGGTGGGAGGGGGTGTCACTGCATACAGAAAATTAGCATACAAACAGAATGTATTAAGATAAAATGTTTTCCTATCATTTAGTGTTCTTTATGTGTGTTTGTTAAAGGGCGGAGACATTCACATAAATATGCACATCAGACACCAAATCATGAAAGATTATACCTGCATTCTAAAGTGGTACAATCCAAACAGATTTGCAACCCTGCTGAGAAGCCAGGCAAAATCCTCCATCTTTATTAGAACTGCTGAATGACATTTCTGCTATTATTGATCAAGTTTCAAATACCATAATCAATATTTTCAGTTTTACCTGTTTCAATTTTATCGGATTGCTGGCCTTATGGGGAAAATAAAGCTTTGATTTTGTTTGATTCATTCTTTTATCTTCAGAGCATAGATTCCAGCATTTCTCTTCCTTTGAGCATGCAACAAAAGGTCATTTTTAGTTTATCAATAAAACTCAAAATTTTACCTGGAAATGTTCTCATTATTTGGCACAATCCTTCCTTTCTGCAAAGCAGATGCTGGATTTGCGAGAGAACATTTGCCTGGGAATGCAAAGAGATGTACCAATTATTACAATTTTACAAGACTGTTTTTAAGTGCCATTGAAGATGCCATTACAGCAAGGAAAATAATGGCCACCCCCCTGAATAGAATAGGGGGAAAAAAAACTTCAATTAAGCTTGAAGAGTCAATTTAGTGCAGGGATTAAAGCATGGGAATAGAAACTGGCAGACTGGGAGTTCTAGTCCTCCCTTGGGGACAAACCCAATTGGGTTAATTTGGGCCAGTCGCTCTTGCTCAGTTCTAGGGAGCAGGCAATGGCAAACCATATCTGAAATCTTTCCAAGAAAACTCCAAAGAATCACCAGCAGTCAGCACTGACTTGAAGGCACAAACACAAGCTTCCATGGTTTTTTTTTTTTTTCAATCATCCCTTTTTTATGAATAGGATCACATTTTAAGGCAGGATTAAAGTCTTAGAAGAGAAGTATCCAAGAGATTCAGAGTTTTTTTTATTAAAATGATGAAAACAACATGGCACCATTGTGACAGAAGCTCCTGTGATGTCAGGACACATGTAAAAATGGGCATAGTGTACATCATACTGGATTGATTTAGCTTCCCAGCAGCATGATCCTGTTTTTATTATTTGTCCCCTTGACAACCTGCCCCCCATTCCAACATCTCTACTATACTTGGGAAGGGAAAAGGGAAAGGGAAGGGAAAGATAAAATGCATAGGCATTGAACAGGATTGGCAATATAACATGAACTCACTCTGCAGCATGCACCATAATATTTTATTATTTATATTTTTATTTGTTGTTCATAGACAAAATTGTACTTTTGCCTATGGGGTATGTCTGTTTGACATGTTTGTAAAACAGCATTTTTCCTTTTAATCTTAAAGATAAGTATGGCAAGAAAAAATATCTGTTCATAAATATATCTCACAAAATGAACATTTTTTTTGCTCCAAAGCACACTTTCTTCATTCAGATATATTTATAAATTTTTTAAAAGTCTCATTTTTTTCTTTCTGCACTATTTCATGTGGGTATTTGTGAGAGAGATGAAATACAAGAGTCCTGTTTAGAAAATCCTAGATAATTATGACATTCTGTGATTCTGACAGTTTAGCACATAACCTTGTCCCTGATGAAATCAATATTAATCTATGAATATTCACATTATTCAACATCTTGGCAAAAACATATTGTGTTTTTCCCCCTTCCAGCAATGCTGGAAGAAAGATTTTAGAAAATGCACTTGAGACTTCACTCATGCAAAGCATCTGCTCTAATATCAGCAAATTCCTGTGAAAGTGAGGCAGTACTACAATGAAGAATTGGCATCTGATAGTATGTTTCATAATAAAATAAAAATGCAGAGTTAAAATAAACAGTATTTAAGCATGTGCCAGAAAGAGGTCATTTTGCAGCCATACCTTTTGCAGTAGTGTTGGTTGATACGATTTCACTATATTTAAGCAATTGTCATGGTCAGCTTTGTTAGATGAGAGGCAAATCAAAAGGTCCCAAGACTTTAATTCATCTATGATAAAAAGAAAATAACATAATAGGAATTAACTGTAATGAGAAAGGACAGCAAACCAATTAAACATAATTTTTTTATTCAAATGATGCTGTTTATCTGTGGCCAACCCCCCCCCCCAAAGAATGGGCAGAAGACACCAATTTGAAGGCTTTATCATGTCTTGGGGCATGCAATCAATATGATTCTGTGTGGTATAAGTTTGAGTTCAATGGTTCATATATTTACTGTGACATCTAGTATTTTTCTTTTTGGCTTTTAAATATTAGTTTTGCTTTAATTTCTTGCTGATGGTATTCATTTAGTGCTGATGGGGTTATTGTTGGAAAAGGAGATGGGGCAAAAGAAGGAATGGGAATGGAAAGGAGGAAGAGGAAGAGGAAGGGGAAGAAGGAGGAGGAGGAGAAGGAGGAGGAGGAATCTTCCAATTGTAACTTCTTCCCCAAAGTAACATTTTTAGAAGAACATGGAAAGCAGAAATGGCTTGTGAGCCCCAATTCATGAGGAAACCTGTACACAGATGGAAAAGCTATCACTCATTTTGAACTTGGAACACACCTATATATCTGAACATGTTTACTGTATTGATTTTTATGGTTAAACGATAAAGTGTCTGTACTTGCAGGTTGCTGAGATCAAGAAACAGACTACACAAGAAGAGGAGAACTAAGCTTTATTAGATAGACTATATAAGTTTTACAAGACTGACTGACTGACCTTCCCTCTTCCTTTGTCCCTTTTGTCCCCTAAGGAATCAGGAAAGATTTACTCTGAGTTGCTTCCTTGTATAAAGTAAGTTTCTCCTGGCTGCATAGCGGCAGAGATAAAATTGAGAGTTTGCTTATGTAGGAAGTAGATGCACTGTTGTTTCTCATCTTGCAATAATCTCATAAGCAGAATAGACAAATAGTAAAATACTAGTTTTTTAAAAAAAAACACATTAAACTTCAAGCTCAAAACAGAAACCCAGATTTCTTTTCAGATTTCTTTAAATACAGAGCATAAGGAGGATATATCTATTCACTTGCTTCAAGAAGGAGATTAGTTTGTAAATTATTTTCTATCGTCAAAGTTAATCTTTGTTGTTTGGAGCTGCAAAACTTCCATTTCAAATGCCAGATATGTTTATACCTTATTAAGCTATAAAGAAGTTAGGAGGGAAGTAGAATCTGGACCTTTCTACTCCTAATCCAACCCCACATTGGTTCTAGTGTGTAGTTTACTCACTCACACTGTGAACTCAACCTTTCTGCCTGTCGCTTTCCTAATATATGAAAACTTTAGTTTAATCAATAAACTTGATTTAAATTTGCCATGCAAAACAGAGTATGAAATGGAAACAGCTTCACAGCATCAAAGTATGGTGTTTATATCTATCTTTCCTACAGGAGGGAGTATACATAATACTCCCTTCTATTATTTGTCATAACATCTACCCTGTAAGGCTTCTAAGCATTTAATTCAATTTCTGGCAAGACCTTATTCAATTTTAGTATTCTAAAATTATGATTATGATAAACTTCTCAATGCTGCCTTCTGAACAGGCCACGTGGAATGTTTAACAGGGCACTAAGTGCAGATGAAAACCAAATTGTAGGAGTAAAAACACATTCTTTTATCAAGAGCTTTTGGTGTGGGTGCTAGAACTCTGTAAACAGAGGCAAGATAGAAAAAACAGCAACATATTGAACTGCACCAAAGATAAGCTTGGAAATTTTAAATGATATATTGGATATCATAAGTGAGATTGAGAAGAGAATGAAAACAAAAAATAATTCTTTCTTGGTGCTGGCAAAAGAATCCTATCTATACTTTTTTTGGTTTAGAAGAATGAAATCAATAAATAGTTTCCATGTAAATAATGCTTGAGAAATACCTTGGAAAACTCCACAGTTATAAGACGTACTGTAAAGTAATGGGTACTTTATGCAAAATGGCTAATTTGGTGACATGCTGGCACTTAGAACAGCCAGAGCAAATCTGAAAAGTGCCATAAAAGGTGCAAAGCAAGCCCATTGCCAGAAAATTCAGAACTTTTTTCAGGACCCAACACCAGGCAAATGTGGCAAGAGATCCAGGCCATTACAGATTACAAGGTGCTCCATTGAAATGCAAGGATGACACAGACTTCCTAAACAAAGTGAATACATTTTTGGGTAGTTTTGAGGCATTAAATAGCACTCCTGCTAGGAAAGCTGTGCCCCATCCTAACGAGCAAGTGCTAAGCTTTGATGTCACCTCTGTCCGGAAAACACTGAGGAAAGTTAACATTCGGAAAGCAGCAGGCCCAGATAACATCCCTGGATGTGTCCTTCGGGAATGCACAGATGAGCTGGCTTGTGTTCTCACAGATATTTTCAATCTCTCATTGCAGAAGGCAGTGGTCCCATCGTGCTTTAAGATAGCCATCATCTTGTCAATACCAAAAAAGTCCACAATTACAGGCATCAATGATTACTGTCCGGTTGAACTGACATCCACCATTATGAAATACTTTCAGAAGCTGATAAAGGACATTATTGTATCCAGCCTCCTGCCAGCATTTGACTCACTTCAGTTTGCCTACCGACCAAATCGTTCTATGGAGGATGCTATTTCTTCTGTTCTCCATCTGAGCTTGAAACACTTAGAGGAAAGAAATGCTCATGTGCATTTGCTGTTTGTTGACTTCAGTTCGGCATTTAACACAATCATTCCCCAGCATCTAGTAAACAAACTGGGACTTTTAGGCTTAAATCTTCTTTTTGTAACTGGATTCTTGATTTTCTTACCAACAGGCCCCAATATGTGCGAGTTGGCACAAATACCTCTAATACCATTCTCTTGAGCACAGGTTCTCTTCAGGGCTGCGTCCTAAGTCTACTGCTGTTCACCCTGTTGACTCATGACTGTTGTGCTAGGTTTGCCACCAATCATATTGTGAAGTTTGCAGATGATACAACAGTAGTGGACCTTATTCATGATGACAAGGTCGAAGCTTACCACAAGGAGGTTGAGGGGTTGGTGAACTGGTGTTTTTAACTTTTGTATTTTTGTTTTTAATCACCCTGTAAACCGCCCTGAGTCCTTCGGGAAAGGGCGGTATATAAATGTAATAAAATAAATAAATAAATAAAATAAAACAGCCTAGTTTTAAATACTGGAAAAACCAAAGAGATCATTGTCGATTTCAGAAAAGGCAGGCACAGCCACACTTCTCTGTGCATTAATGATTCACCTGTGGAGAGGGTTACCAGCATTAAATTCTTGGTGTGCAGCTACCGAGTAGGCTGGCTTAGTCGCTCAACAGTGAGAAGCTGGTGAAGCGGGCACAGCAGTGCCTGCATTTTCTGCATCACATGAGAAAAGCACATCTTCCTTCCCCTGTCCTGACCAGTTTCTACAGGGGGACGATTGAGAGCATCCTGTCATACAGCATCACAGTCTGGTTTGAAAGCATCACTGCTTCAGACAGAAAGGTGGTGCATAGAGTGGTGAGGATGGCCAAAAAGATCATTGGCAGTTCCCTCCCTTCCATCCAGGACATAGCGCAGAAGTGTTGCTTGAGCAGGGTCCGTAATATTATCTGGGACACTACACATCCTCTTCACAACCTGTTTTCCTTGTTACCTTCTGGGAGGAGGTTTCGTGGTATCCGTAGCAGAACATCCAGATTCAGCCATAGTTTCATTCTATACAGCATTAACCTTGTGAACTCTCAAGCTTCCTCCTTCTGTTATATATTCAAGATGGAGAGTATTTAATATTTATTTGTTATGTATATGTAGGGGTGTGGGTCTATACATATGTTGTATGTAGTATGTTTAGGTGTGTGTCATGTTTGTGTTGCACTTTGAGAGCAGGCAACTAAATTTCATTTTTGATGTGTGCCATTGTGCCCACAGTAAAAAAATGACAATAAAGGTTATCTTATTTTATCTTATCTTTTAATCTGGTAGCAATTGGATGCCTATGCCAGCCTTCCTCATGCAGGAGAGGAAAGACCATGAAGTTATCACTGGATAATGTTGACAAGATTATAGAAAAGAAAGAGGTGATAAGTAAAAGTATGACATAATGAACTGATGTAGTGGAAGGGTAGAAAGGTATGGAGGATAGAGTAACCAGTGTTGGTGTAAACTAAATTGAATTATCTTTCTTATCTTTTTTCCTACATGGTATATTTAATTTCTTTGACTTACCATTTATTACTCCTTTGTTGTATTTTTGTATGTAATTGCATGAGGGTTATGCATGAACATAGCCCGTTGCATGTGATTTAGATTTTTTTTTTGCAGCCGCAGCAGCAGCAGATCCACAATGCTAGAGGGAAAAGATTCCTAAAATAATTCACTAGACTGGATTCAGAGACAAATTGAAACCACACTTACTTTACAAATATACACAAGGGCTGAAAGGATTCTTCTATTTTGGGGATTTAACTTTTTAAAAAACTGCTATACTTATAGTAGAGTTGGATTCCTAGAGGGACAGCATTTCTAGTACTTTTCTGAGTTGGCCATATCAGCAGCTTGGAATTCTGGGAATTAAAGCTTTATTAAGCCTGGCCATTTTTATAGCACATAATCTGTTAGTTTTATACGCTAAAAGTATGTATGTTTCTGTTAATAATCATTCCCTTAATGAAGCAGTCTGTCATTTATTTTTTATGGAGCCATGGATTGGTTCTTTTTATTGCCTTTTAATAGCAATCCCCAAAGAACCTAATTTAAAGTTGGTTATCATCTTCCCTTGCCTCTTTTCAATGTCCAGATTTCATGGCCATGCACTATTACTGAAAAACCATTGCTCTATTATTACCTTGAAAAAACAATCTTCATAATCTTGGCTATGTTTGTTATTACTTTCCTCTGTAGAGTTAATGCCTGCTTTATTTGTCTAATGCATTTTTATCCCTGTTTGAGCTCAAGAAAGCAAAACTATCTACCATATTCATTTCTTGACTGTCAACTGTAAATTTGCTAAGTAGGCTGGTGATACCATGTTTTACTTTTGTCTAATATTATATGTTCTGCACATCTTAAATTGTTAGTATTTCAGCTTACCATTTTGATTACAGCTTTTATCTCTTCCAGTCTTGCAATTTTTATCCTTGCTCTAAAAGTCTAACATTCATGAGGGCAATACTGATCCACTCTGTTTCTTCCAGCTCATTTCTTACATCTTCTTGCTGATCTTAAATATTTCTTAGAGGAATTAGATTTCTGGCATGCCTTTAAGTTTTAATATAATTGTAGCATAATCATAGCATAAAAGACATAGTTAAAGGCTGGCTGTAATTAGTAAATGAAAGGTAACTCTTAAATTTTCTTGGTTTTTTTTCTATTATCCATCTTATCTTAACTACCTAAATTTATGTCCTTTTCTGAAACCTCCCTTTTCATTTGGCTTTTCTCTCTACTGTATGTATAGCTGTATTTTTCTTTGTAAAATCTTTCAACCCAAAATTTTGCATCCAGGAGCAATTAATGCAATGCCAAAAAAATGGAATATGTAATTATTAATGCAATACTTTAGTAACAACATATCCCATTTTTGGCACAGGTCCACAGAACAACTTTTTCATAAATGACTCTGCTTGTAATCAGAAAAATAAATATATGTTCTACATAACAGCAAAGAAATAATAAGAATAGAATAGAGCTGGAAGGGACCTTGGAGGTCTTCTAGTCCAGTCCCCTGCTCAAGCAGGAGAACCTATACCATTTCAGACAAGTGACTGTCTAGTCTCTTCTTAAAAACCTCCAGTGATGAAGCACCCACAAAGTCTGAAGGCAAGCTGTTCCACTGGTTAATTGTCCTCACTGTTAGGAAGTTTTTCCTTGATTACAGGTTGCTTCTCTCTTTGGTCAGTTTCCAACCATTGTTTCTTGTCCTGCCCTTCGGTGTCCTCTTCTTTGTGGCAGCTCCTCAAATACTGGAATATTGTTATCATGTCTCCCCTATTTCTTCTTTTCTTTAGACTAGCCAAGCCCAAGTCCTGCAACCGTTCTTCATATGTTTTAGTCTCCAGGCCTTTGATCATTTAGTTGCTCTTCTCTGAACTTTTTCCAAAGTCTCAACAACTTTTTTGTAGTATGGTGACCAAAATTGGTTGCAGTATTCCAGGTGTGGTCTCACTAGGGTTTTATAAAACAGTACTAATACTTCCTGTGAACTTGATTCTATGCCTCTGTTTATACAGCCCAGGATTATATTAGCTTTTTTGGCTGCTGCTGCACACTCCTGGCTCATTGTCAAGTGATTGTCCACTAGGACTCCAAGGTCCCTCTCACAGTTGCTGTTTTTGAACCAGGTCTCACCTAATCTGTACTTATACCTTTGATATTTCTTGCATAAATGTAAAACTTTGCTTTGAAGTTCATTTTGTTGGAGAGGGCACATTGTTCAAGTTTGTCAAGATCTTTTTGGATCCTGAGCTTGTCTTCTGGGGTGTTGCGAGTTTCCCTTCTATTCCCTCATCTAAGTCATTTATGAAGATATTAAAGAGTACTGGGCCTAAAACGGAGCCTTGAGGTACTCCACTGCTTACTTCTCTCCATGTGGATGTAGTACCGTTAAGGACTACTCATTGAGTATGGTTTTTCAGCCAGGTACAGATCCATCTGGTGGTGATGTTGTCTATCCCACCTTTTTCTAGCTTGTTAAACAGCAAGTTGTGGTCTATTTTGTCAGCCTTACTGAAATCTAAGTATACTATGTCCACAGTGTTTCACTGGTGTACTAATTTAGTCACTTTTATCAAAGAATGAAATAAGATTGGTTTGGCATGATCTGTTTTTAACAAACCCATGCTGGCTACTAGTTATAACTTTGTTTGCTTCTAGCTGTTCGCAGATCTATTATTATTATTATTATTATTATTATTATTATTATTATTATTATTATTATTATTATTATTATTATTATTATTATTATTATTATTATTATTATTATTATCTTTTCCAGGCTCTTCCCAGGTATTAATATTAAACTGATTGGTCTGTAGTTTCCTGAGTCCATTTTTTTTTCCTTTCTTGAAGATGGGAACCACATCAGCCCTTTTCCAATCCTCAGGTATTTCCCCAGTGCTCCAGGGTTTATGAAAGATATGGTCCAGTGGTTCTGAGATAACATCTGCCAGCTTCTTCAGAACTTGGGATGTAATCTGTCTTCTTTCTTTTTTCTTTTAGAGAACATTTAATTTTGTTGAGACCATGCTCATTATATGGCATTCCTCATTATACTTCCTACATGGGAGATGGATTTCATTTATCTGTAATTAGTTCCTAAAATAAATTTGTTTAGCCAGGATATCTGAACTTAAAAATATAGTGTTTGCCTTTGTTCTCAATTATCCAATTAAATTATTCTAGAACAATGCAAGAAGTACTATAAACACAATTTGCAAAGTTTTGAACCCCTAGTGTCCATTCTGGAATCTATATAATAATATATTTAATAATCAAGGCTGCAAATGTCTATGTTACAATTCTAATCTCCACCCCAAGATATGGGATGTTTGATTCCTTACCCTTCCTATTCCTTAAAAAATAATGCCCCTTGTTTATCCGCTTCTTCAACCAAATGTCTCCATTTTCATTTTCAACAGTATTAAGTATTACCAATTTATATTCTGTTTATGGGATCAGTTCACTTGACCACTTTGTTCTGTGTTCACAAATTTTATAAAAGATATCTTAATTGATCTGTCTTCATATCAGATCACAAACATAACATTCTATTCTATACCATTCAGTTTTCACCTGCAATTGCATGGTTGGTCCTGCAGTTATTTCTGCTATGTTATGGATAATTTAACTTGTAATTTCTATAATAAATTTGTTATTTTTAATGTTTTTATAATCCTTGTAGGGACTCAGCCTAATTCTTATGTAAGTGCTTCCTAAATGTTTTTCTTCATTATCCAAATCCACTTATCAGAAGGTCCTTTTTACCCAATGTAGGTAAAGCACTAAGTTAGTTTAAATGTCTCTGCTGTGATAGGGTAATGGGTTCAAAGAAAAACTACTTTTACCCAATTTGGATAATTTATCCAGGTTCAGAAGCCTTAAGTAATCTGTGGCTGTAGATGTACCCAAAAGTCCTGTATTTAAATCACACATTGTCTGGTGCTTCATATTAATAGAACAGCCAATATGAAGTCCTGCCCTTTTAATATCTTTCTACAAAATGTTTCCTCTATTCCTAGTGTTATTTCATTGAGCCTACTGAATTCAAGTAGTTTATTTACTACATTTTTAATGATCATCTCAGGTGGGATTGCACTGTGTTATAAAATATCACCTATATAATATAAGAGCTCTCATGAAGTTTTCATGGATATTTGCTGTCCACACAATGTTCACAAATGAGATGAAACTTTTAAGTTACAACAGTGCTGTAAAAAAGACTGCATTAAAAGATACAATTGAAGAGTGTACTGTACTTTTTTCATAGAAAAATAAAACATGGAACATTTTGTCTGAAAGAAAATAAAATTTGTTTATTTATGCAATTTATATGCCACCCACCTTGCCAGGAGCTGACTCTTACAATAATTAAGTTCCTGATATTACAATCAGGATATATCTAAGAGAAAATAGAATAAGAGTTATATTCTTATTTACTCTACAGATTTTTTTTATGTTTTAATATATTTCTTTGGTGATTTCTTGGTTAATGGTGCAAGGACATTTTGGACTTGTATTAGCAACAATGGGCTCCAGTCAGGTTTATTTAACCTTCACTCTGTTGGACTGTTTACATGCCTGGAGCTTGTTCAGATTTCTTTACATTTCTCAGACTTTCTTATTTATAAGGGCTGAGTTTCTTGTGACCTCTCTATTCATACTCCCTTTACTCCCTGGCTATGAAAAGAACAAAATGCCCACTGTCCTATTTATTTATATTCACATCTTTCAGTTGCTTAAAGGAGTGGCTTTTCAATTATAAATGAAAATGGTAACCAGATGTTTATAGAGTCAGAAAATGCCAGCATTTTCCTTTTAGGTTTCTAATGCTTTTACTAGTCTTCATTAGAATATTAGGACATCTATTGTTAAATAAAAAAAACTTGCAAACAGCTTGCATTCAATAAACATTGCTTTGGTGTATACATGACTGCTGCTGAAAGTGCCTTTTATTTCCTCTTTTCCATACTACTGTACTTTTACATATTGGTTAATTGAGCAACATATAAATGTATCTATTGAAAAAAAAAATATTTGAAAGCAAAATATCAAATCTAATTGGATATAGTACACAAAAGAGAGCCTTGGTGGAGCAGTGGGCTAATGCCTCCTTAAGTAACACCAGCTGCCTGCAATTAGTGCAGGTTCGCATCCCACCAGGCTCAAGGTTGACTCAGCCTTCCATCCTTCCGAGGTAGGTAAAACGAGGACCCAGATTGTTGGGGGCAATTAAGCTGACTTTGTAATAATGCCGCTGGGGTGTGTGTGAAAGCCCTAATAAGCAGGCATATGCATAGAATGAAGGCTACTGCTAAGCTTGTAAGCCGCCCTGAGTCTTCGGAGAAGGGCGGGATATAAATGGAATTAAAATAATAAAAAAATAAAAATAAAAGTGGCCTAGTATTATAAAGGACTCAAGCTTACAGAGAGCTGGATTGCTCTCATTTTGCTTCTACTTTCAATGGCTTGGAATAACGAATTCAGATGACTTCAAATACAACCAAGCAGAGGTCCGGAACAAGCTGTGGTCTTACACTTGCAGCTTTAGTTTCATAAATATTTTACTGCATTTTGTATTAGTGTACAGTATTCCGGATGGTACATATGCAATGTATGTCTGTAGTGAATGTAAGGGTATCAAGCAGCATTCCACTGATGTGTTGCTCATGCACAGGTAAGGTGGGATCTAGCTTGTGAATAAAAATCATTTATTTATATTACAGCTGTGTAAAACCTGGATTCAGAGGGGGAAAAAGTGCTTCAAAGCAGGCAGGAGCATAAGCAGTTTTGGTTGCCATGATATAAAAAAAGATATTGAGATTCTAGAAAGAGTGCAGAGAAGATCAACAGAGATGATTAGGGGATTGGAGGCTAAAACATACAAAGAACGGTTGCAGGAATTGGGTATATCTAGTTTAATTAAAGGAAGAACTAGGGGTGACACGATAGCAGTGTTCCAATATCTAAAGGGTTGCCACAAAGAAGAGGGGGTCAAACTATTTTCCAAAGCACCTGAAGGCAGGACAAGAAGCAATGGATAGGAACTAATCAAGGAGAGAAGCAACCTAGAACAAACAAGAAATTTCCTGATAGTTGGAACAAAATCAGTGGAACATCTTGCCTCCAGAAGTTGTGGGTGCTCCAACACTGGAAGTTTTTAAGAATAGATTGAGCAACCATTTGTCTGAAATGGTATAGGGCAGGGGTCTTCAAACTCGGCCCTTTTATGACTCATGGACTTCAACTCCCAGAATTCCTCAGCCAGCATGCCTGGCTGAGAAATTCTGGGAGTTGAAGTCCATGAGTCATAAAAGGGCCGAGTTTGAAGACCTCTGGTATAGGGTTTCCTGCTTGAGCATATTAAAAGCTTTATTTAAATAGTACTCTTTATATAAGACTGTAAGAGTAACAAGTACAGAGCTACAACACATATACAAAGAAGCATGCATAGTTGTAGTCCAGATGGAAATTTAAGGAGGATTTTAATTTTATTGCACATTCCTGTAAGAGCTGTAATGGGAATTTCTGTAATACCACTCTACTAGTGTATAATAAGGTGACATAATAAGGATTCACACCTCACACAGTGTCAGATGTGTAAATGTGGCATAGCATCCTCTCCTGAATATGACTGTGGGATCCCACGTTAAACTGTAGATCACATGGTGACTGGCTGTAAGCTGAGGGCAAATTCTGGTCCAGTATCCATTATTTTTTAATATAAACCATGCTGCGCTTCAATGGTTAGATGGCCTAGACATTGGTATTTGAACATAGATCTTTTTAACATTTATATTTCATTGTGTTCTGTTAATCTAGGTAAAACGTTAATGTACATTGCTAGTCCATGTATGATATGCCATATGCTAAAATAAATAT